>NC_134087.1:12663276-13382651 GCF_000715075.1 Nicotiana tabacum | reverse complement strand
CGATCCGATCTATCATTTTGAACTCTAAAGTGTTGTTCAGCAGTTTCAGGACATGAGCAGCTTCACTTCAGGTATTATGACTTGTACGCGTGGTCGGAATTGAATTTTGGGAAGTTCAAAGTGGATTTGGAAAGAAAATTCTCATTTTCGAAGCTTTAAGTTGAAAGAATTGAGTAAAGGTTGATTTATGAGTAAACGACCTTGGAATCGGGATTTGAAGGTTCCAACAGGTATGTGTGATGATTTTAGACTTAGGCGTATGTCCGGATTGGGTTTTAGATGACCCGAGAGCGTTTCGACGCCTATTGTGGAAGTTGGCATTTTGGAAGAATTCCATAAATTTGGGTTGAAGTAAATTTCAATGCTATCGATGTCCGATTGGGATTCCTAGTTTGAGAATATTTTCGTATGGTGATTTTGGTATTGGGAGTGCAATCGAAAGTGGATTTTGAGGCCCGTAGGTCAATTTGGGGTCATTTGGCTAAAGTTAGAAATTTGAAGGTTTTTGGAGAAGTTTGACCGGAAGTGGACTTTTGATATCAGGGTTGGATTTCAATTTCGGAAGTTGGAGTAGGTGCGTAATGTCAAATATGACTTGTGTGCAAAATTTTAGGTCAATCAGACGTAATTTGAAACGTTTCAGCATCGAATGAAGAAATTTGAAGTTTTAAAGTTCATCAAGTTCGAAATGGAGTGTGATTCGTGATTTTAGCATTGTTTGATGTGATTTGAGGCCTCGAGAAGGTCTACATTATGGTTTGGGATTGGCTGGTATGATTGGTCGGGGTCCCGGGGGCCTCAGGTGGATTTCGGGTGGTAAACGGATCGAATTTGGACTTGGAGGAAGGGCTGAAGTAGTTGGGCTTCTGGTGTAACCACACCTGCGAGGTTTGGCCGAAAGTGCAGCACTGCAGAAGCGACCACAAAGGTCGCAGGTGCGATCGAGTCTAGGAGAGCTGGGACCGCAGATACGGGTACACCGCTGCAAAAGCGGGACCGCACATGTGGAAGGAAGGGCGTAGAAGCAGAAGTTGAGGGGCTGGAGGAGGACCGCAGAAGCGGATTATAGGCGGCACCTGTAGAACCACAGAAGCGGTCAATTGACTGCAGGTGCAAAAATGATGGAGGCAATGAGGTTCTTTAAATCGGGGGTTTGGCTCATTTCAACTCCATTTCTTCCATGGGAGCCGAATTTAGAGCAACTTTGAGGTGCCATTTTCACCACCAAGCATGAGGTAAGTGGTTTATACTCGTTTGAATTAAATACATCGATTATGTATATGTTTTCACATAGAAATTAGTAGAAAGTTGGGATTTTGGGGAAAACCTAGAAAATTGGTATTCTTGGATTTCGACCACGATTTTGGACATGAAATTTAGAGTAAATTATATATTTGAGTTCGTGAGATTATGGGTAAACATTATCTTTGAAAATTTTTGAAATTCGGGCACGTGGGCCCGAGGGTAATTTTGTCAACTTTTCGATCGGGGTTAATTATTATAAATTGGATTATTATGAGTAATCAAGCATATATTAATGGTTTACATAATTATTGGCTAGTTTTGGAGCATTGTGCATCGATTTGAGTCTTCGAAAGGGCTTGGAAGCCAATTATGGAACTTCGGAGCGAGGTGAGTCTCGTTTCTAACCTTGTAAGAGGAGAATTTTCCCCATAGGTGAATTAATCAGATATGCGCTTCTATTTGTGGGGGGCTACATACGCACGAGGTGACGAGAGTCCGTGCGTAGCTACTATTATGCTAAGTCAGGGTAGTCTAGGACCCAAAAGAATACTTTACTTGTAATAATTGCAACCTTGTTGTCAAAAGTCTAAATTGCTTTAATCATATCGAAGTGGTAAATGATTTTCCTAAGAGAGTTAAACTTCGTTTTCTCCACTTGTAAAAGTGAAATTTGCCTTTTCTTGGTTAATTGATCCTTGATGAATTCTTGATTGACTGTTTGAATGTGTACATCTATTAAGGATCGGGCCGAATGCCTCGATAGATTAAATATATGCATCTATGGTTCGCACCATTCGACCCTCTGGCAGTGCACAGTTTAAATATTGTTGGATCGGGTCGTACGACCTCGGCATGATTTTCACATGCTTGTATTCGCTTGACTTGCAGTTTTAAATGATGATATTGCCTCCCTGGCTTGAAATAAATGTATAAATGATGAATATGAATTTGAAAATGAATTTGGGAATTCCCCATTAATGAAAGAACTGTTTACTTGTTTCATGTTATTGAGTTACAACCATTTTTATAAAATCCTCGATTTATTATATTATTGGTATATCATTATTGGACCACTAGCAAGTATCGAAATCGATCTTTCTTCTCTACTTCTTCGAGATTAGATGGGATACTTAATGGGTACACGTTATTTTTGTACTCATTCTACACTTGTTGTGCATTTTTATTGCACAGGCACATGCATATCTAGTGGCTTAGTTTGACGCAGCAACATGGTTGATACGGAGACTTAGGTGAGCTGCACCTCTCGAGATGACCCGCGGCCAGCAGAGTCTCCTTCAGAGTATTGTAGTTCTTTTCAGTCCAATTGTATTCCAGACAGTTATCGTGATGTACTTTATTTCTTGGAAATTGCTCAAGCACTTGTGACACCGGGTTCTGGGATGGTTATGGGATTATTCAATATTAAGTTTATTAAAGACAACATTATTATTTCAGTGAATTTCATTATTTATTGTTTAATGTATAAAAGAAATGATTTCAATAAATACTAAAATGGGAATTTAGTTAACTTCTTGGTGTTGGCTTGCCTGACAGTGGTGTCTGGTGCCATCACGACACTTAGTGGATTTTGGGTCGTGACAACATAGTATCAGAGCACTAGGTTCACTTAGGTCTCACGAGTCACAAGCAAGTCTAGTAAAGTCTTGCGGATGGGTATGGAGACGTCTGTACTTATCTTCGAGAGGATACTAGGCTGTTAGGAGTACTTCTCTTCTTGATTCCTCATCGTGCAGTTTGATTCCTTTGAGGCTTATGCCTTTATTTCTTTCCTACTCAATCTTATGTGACATGAAGCGCTTATTATAAATCAGGAATTGAGGAATTTTAATGGTACTACAGACATGGTGCGGGATGTCGCTCCCCGTGGGGTTGTTTGGTCCATTGTCATCGCCTTGTGGAAGGATAATTCTATCATTTCAGTTAAGTAACTGTAATTCTGAGAGCTTTGAGGCTATGCACATGTTGCTATGATGCTCATGAATGGTTATTGCACGGTATTGATGTGATGCTGGGATGTTTGTCCATGCATGGAAGCAATGTATGACTTGGAAGAAGGTTTTCTCAATGCAAGATTTAGAGATTCGGTACTATATTTTCGGCAAAGGAAAGTCAATCAGACTATAAATGATCAGATTTGGGTTGATAGAGTAACGAGACTCGGTGTTCTCGAGTGTGGTGGAATTTTCATCTACGGCGTGGTGTCGTCGTCCTTGATTGAATATGTTAAGTTCGCTGGTGTTATTATCTTCTACAAATCGCCTGTGGGGCAGAATATTATGAGATAGTATTGAAGAAGCGGTTGTCAGGGATTGCAGGGTGCGGTGGTTCAGGATTGAATCGATATTTCTAATGTCGATGGCTCGAGAAAAGATGATCTTCGAAAAGGTTTAAAGTTAGTAGCGGTCTATTGGTTCAAGTGCTACCGAGTTAATTTTTGATCTAAGGCATCAACTGAGCAGCAAAGGAGGAGGAAGGACATGTGGGAAGCGTCATGCGGTGGTTAAACTATTGGAAAGCCAGGTGTAAGAAGCAGAGGTCGAGTAGTTTCTTAAAAGAAGTGAGTTTGCCCAAAGTGGGAAAGTAGCATGTGAGTTCAATGAAAGGATAACTACACCCCCCCCCCCCCTTAAGAAAAGTTTGGAGTGATTTGGAAATTTTAATGGATGGTGATTAGGTCTATGGGCTTAATTTGAATTATTTCCTATTATACAGCAGGAGGTAGGATGCAACAAAAAGGAGTTGCTTGATATGGAGAAGGATACAACATGACCTCGAATTGGAAGGTATTGTCGCATATTTAGTTGATGTCCATGAGGAGTGAACGGACTTGTGCAGCTAGTGAATGAGCATAGGCTCAGGATGGGTTACTGATTTTGTAGTAATTGTGCATTGCAGCGTTGTTGGGAGATGTCAGCGTGTAATTCCACATGTGGGTTATCTCTTGTGAGAAGATCAGCGGTCTCGTGATTGGCGAAGCTTCTGCGAAAAAACCTACTGGTTATCTAGTAAGAAGTCGAATATGTGAGTGTTGCTAGAGATTTAGAGTGTTCATGAAATGCTAACGGAAGGATTTCGAGGAATTTGGTGGTTGATTGTGCAAGGTTATGTCAATGAGAGATAAAGAATCTTGGTGGATTCCAGAGTTGTGTAATAGTAGCTCCAAGCTAAATAGGAGAGTTCCACCGCCTACAATTGGGTTGCATGGTTATCTACTTGTGAGGTTTCTAGCTATATGCATAAGGGCAAGTTATTTCTGTTAAGGGAAAAGAATATAAGTGGTAATTTAAGCAAATGCTTCGAGAGATGTGTGCCATAAATGGCCTTATCAATTATGTTCAGGCTTGGGGAAGGTTCAGGATTTACGGTTCATATAGATACGGGTTGCAAGGAAAGTGACTCGGTCGGGTGCTTCATTAAGAGGGTGTTCATGTGCTAGAAGAGTCTTGGAGTTGATTATATTCAGGACCAAGTCAGAGTGGGTGACTCTTAATAATGGTCCTAGTGGATATAAAGGTTAAGGATGGTGCCTAAGGATTTCGAGTCCATAAGTATGGTTAAGAATCGAGCTTTGCAGCGGATTATGAAAAGTGGCTCGGAAGGTTCTATGATATCTTCGGCTTGTAGTATAGCTTTTGGAGGAATGATAGAGAATGACTTTGGATTCATAAAGGAATTTTCAGAATGGGTATACCAGATAAAGATATGAATATGCGCACAAGGAGGGTATGAGACGGTTTGTGGGATTTGAGACAGCATGGTCTCGTGATACAAGGCCACTTGGGAGGAGTGCAGATTGAGTTTGTTATGTGTTGAATGGAGTTATTATTATTTCTGAGGAGATTAAGGATAAATTAGAAGAAGTTAGATTGGTTAGCCATGATTGAATTGGCATATTGGTGGCAGTGATCAGTTCCTTCAGCGTGATTGAGTTATGCATGTGATTTGTGACGGTACGTGTGAGGCTTGACGGTTTTCGTAATTGATTTTATTTGGGAGTATTCAAGTGATATGGCCTATTATATATAGGCAGATCCCAAAAGGGTTATGGTGGTTTAGACCACTAATTGAGGATTTGAATGTTCTACAGTTATGATTTACTCGTGTGTTGCTATGGCTCTCTTGGAATGAGATGAGTAAAAGGTTCCTATATGTTGACGTGTTTACCCTATTAATGGTTCAGGAATTATGATAAAATTCTTATGCTGTCACATATTGTCATGTTAGGTGTAATGAGTGGTATGAAAATTGAAAGTGATTAACCGAGGTTGCGGTTCAGTGTTGGCAAGGATGTCACGAGCTCGGATGAGTAGGAAAAAGGATTTGAATGTTATAGTAAGCTGGTATTATCTTCAGCGTCACCTGAGATCGGTGTTTTGTGAAAGAGACCTTGTGTCCTAGTTATGAATTTTTGATTTACCTTACAACGTTAGTGAGGCTGGTGGTATGGATGTGCAACCTTATTATCTGGTGCGGAAGGTCATGGGAGCGTGTGTCATAGGAAGATTGTATGAGTGTGACATGTAATCACTTGATTGATTAGAAATTTAAACCAAGTATGAAGGTTGTGGTAATATCGCCGATTTGAGAATTTATGCCTGAAGGATACTCGGTTTATTGGGTTGTGGACTGTGGAGGTTTACTCTCATTATGATGGTTGTTCTTATGAGTCATGGGAAAAGGGGTTATTACGGACTCTTGAAAGGCTATTAGCCTAGTACGGTGCAGTCAGAATCGGTTCGAGGTTGATGGGTGGATTTAAATATGAATATGGGCTCTACATCAGGCTGTATGTGTTCATTTCAGCATAGCGCTCCTTATGGAGAAGTAATCGGACGTTAGATGTCATCTCGTCATCGGCTATTTCGTGTAATACTATATTGTGCTGTATGAGTTGTGAACGATTTGATAATTTTCTTATGTGTTGAGGTTCCGTGTAGCGATGGTGTTATGTGAGCAGGATGGCTCTTGAGTTTAAGAACATATATCGCACCTCAGTTGTGCTTGAGTTTGTTAGCTTATGGCGCTATATGTCTCCCCAGGGATGATATTATGCACTTAGCGTGCTTGTGACCGATATTCAGTATTTTGTAGTAATGAGCAATTTATCTCGGTATGTATCTCCTTATATAGATTTTTGTGTGGATCGGGTTGCACGCCGCAACAACATGATGTTGAGTACGGTTTTTTATATTCTAAATTTTGTGTGTTTTACTTTCCATTTTTTCTGAGGAAAATCCATATTAGCTGCGTGAGTTGAGTAGTCCCTTCCAGAGTTCGTTTTCCTTATGTATCACATTCGAGTTGGTAGCCTATTGGCACATTGTGGCATCATATAATACTTTTGGTCATGTTTGGGGTGGCTTGCTGCCTGAGCAGTTCGTACCAGATAAGATGAGATTATTGGATCTAGAATAAGTGCGGTCAGATTATATGAAGTATATCAAAGAGCAAATACCATTATTTGGTTCAAAATGAGGTGATGGTTCTTGTCAGGAGTAGAGACTCAATGATTTGTTGACTCGGCAGTTGGTTATAAATTTCTACGCATCTCTTCCGTCGTGGCGGTATTGCAAAAGTTGGGTCAGGACTTATATATGTCAAAGGTGCATTGGGAGCATCAGATTCGTGAAATTTCGGCTATTCTGATTAGAGAATGTTATTATGGTTTGTGAATGATATGGCACATGGTGTGAATTCAGCAAGGGTATGCAGTCATGTTCTGGTATAGTGTGCGGTGATTGATACGGTGTTCGTTGGTTGGAAGTAGGCCTGACAGAGAATTTCGAGTGCTGAAATTTGGGTTCTAAGCTTATTTGCTTGAATAAAAGGAGAATATCTTCATATTTGCTCGAGCTAATGTACTCAACTGAGTTGTGGTAGCATGGGTAGGTGCACGAGGTGTTTATCAGTGATTGCAAACAACTCCAGTGTACTTCGTAGCACGTTCGAGGATGAATGTATGTTTAAGTGGGAGAGAATGTGACGACCCGACAGGCCATTTTGAGCTCTAGCGCGTCATTTGGTAGTTGAGTCCATGAGAAGCTTCACTTCAGGTATGATGACTTGTACGCGTGGTCGGAATTGAATTTCGGGAAGTTCAGAGTGGATTTGGAAAGAAAATTCCCACTTCGGAAACTTTAAGTTGAAAGAATTGAATAATGGTTGATTTATGAATAAATGACCTCGTAATCGAGATTTGAAGATTCCAACAGGTTCGTATGATAATTTTAGACTTGGGCGTATATCCGGATCGGGTTTTGGATGACTCGGGAGTGTTTCACCGCCTATTGTGGAAGTTGGCATTTTGGAAGAATTCCATAAATTTGGGTTGAAGTGCATTTAAATGTTATCGATGTCCAATTGGGATTCCGAGTTTGGGAATAGCTCCGTATTTGTGATTCTGGTATTGGGAATGCGATCAGAAGTGGATTTGGAGGCCCGTAGGTCATTTTGGGGTCATTTGGCTAAAGTTAGAAATTTGAAGGTTTTTGGAAAAATTTGACCGGAAGTGGAATTTTTGATATCGGGGTCAGATTCCAATTCCGAAAATTGAAGTAGGTCTATAATGTCAAATATGACTTGTGTGCAAAATTTGAGGTCAACCGGACATGATTTGATAGGTTTCGGCAAAGAATGAAGAAATTCAAAGTTCTAAAGTTCATCAAATTTGAAATGGAGTGTGATTCAGGATATTAGCATTGTTTGATGTGATTTGAGGCCTCGAGCAAGTCCGCATTATGGTTTGGGATTGGCTGGTATGATTGGTCGGGGTCTCGGGGCCTCGGGTGGATTCCGGGTGGTAAACGAATCGAACTTCGACTTGGAGGGAGGGCTGAAGCGGTTGGGCTTCTGGTGTAACCGCATCTGCGAGGTTTAGCCGCAGGTGAGGCGCCGTAGAAGCGGCCACGATGTTCATAGGTGCGATCGAGGCTAGGAAAGCTAGGACCGCAGATGCGGCCACCCAGCCGCAGAAGCGGGACCGCACCTGCGGAAAGAAGGGCGCAGATACGAAGTTGAGGAGCTGAAGGAGGACCGCAGAAGTGGATTATAGGCCGCACCTACGGAATCGCAGAAGCGGTCAAGCTACCGCATGTGCGAAAATGCTGGAGGCAGTGAGGTTCTTTAAATCAGGGTTTTGGCTCATTTCAACTTCATTTCTTCCATGGGAGCCGATTTTGGAGCAACTTTGAGGTGCCATTTTCACCACCAAGCATGAGGTAAGTGGTTTATACTAGTTTGAGTTAAATACATCGATTATGTATATGTTTTCACATAGAAATTAGTAGAAAGTTGGGATTTTGAGGAAACCTAGAAAATTGGTATTCTTGGATTTCGACCATGATTTTGGACATGAAATTTAGAGTAAATTATATATTTGAGTTCGTGAGATTATGGGTAAACGTTATCTTTGAAAAATTTTGAAATCCGGGCACGTGGGCCCGAGGGTAATTTTGTCAACTTTTCGATCGGAGTTAATTGTTATAAATTGGATTATTATGAGTAATCAGTCATATATTAATGAGTTTGCACAATTAGTGGCTAGTTTTGGAGCATTGTGCATCGATTTGAGTCTTCGGAAGGGCTTGGAAGGCGATTATGGAACTTCGGAGTGAGGTGAGTCTCCTTTCTAATCTTGTAAGAGGAAATTGTCCCCATAGGTGAATTAATCGGATATGTGCTTCTATTTGTGGGGCGCTACGTCGCACGAGGTGACGAGACTCTATGCGTAGCTACTATTATGCTAAGTCAGGGTAGTCTAGAACCCAAAAACATGCTTTACTTGTAATAATTGCAACCTTGTTGTCAAAAGTCTAAATTGCTTTAATCATATCGAAGTGGTAAATGATTTTCCTAAGAGAGTTAAACTTCGTTTTCTCCACTTGTAAAAGTGAAATTTGCCTTTTCTTGGTTAATTGCTCCTTGATGAATTCTTGATTGACTGTTTGAATGTGTACATCTATTAAGGATCGGGCCGAATGACTCGGTAGATTAAATAGATGCATCTATGGTTCACGCCATTCGACCCTCTGGCAGTGCACAGTTTAAATATTGTTGGATCGGGTCGTACGACCTCGGCATGATTTTCACATGCTTGTATTCGCTTAACTTGCAGTTTTGAATGATGATATTGCCTCCCTGGCTTGAAATAAATGTATAAATGATGAATATGAATTTGAAAATGAATTTGGGAATTCCCCATTAATGAAAGAACTGTTTACTTGCTTCATGCTATTGAGTTACAACCATTTTTATAAAATCCTCGATTTATTATATTATTGATATATCATTATTGAACCACTAGCAAGTGTCGAAGTCGATCTTTCTTCTCTACTTCTTCGAGATTAGACGGGATACTTAATGGGTACACGTTATTTTTGTACTCATTCTACACTTGTTGTGCATTTTTGTTGCACAGGCACATGCATATCTAGTGGCCTAGTTTGACGCAGCAGCATGGTTGATACGGAAACTTAGGTGAGTTGCACCTCTCGAGACGACCACGGCCAGCAAAGTCTCCTTCAGAGTAAAGTAGTTCTTTTCTGTCCAATTGTATTCCGAACAGTTATCATGTTTACTTTATTTCCTAAAAATTACTCATGCATGTGTGACACCGGGTTTTGGGATGATTATGGGGTTATTCAATATTAAGTTTGTTAAAGACATCATTATTATTTCAATGAATTTCATTATATATTGTTTAATGTATAAAAGAAATGATTTCAATAAATACTAAAATGGGAATTTAGTTAACTTCTTGGTGTTGGCTTGCATGACAATGGTGTCCGGCGCTATCGCGACCCTTAGTGGATTTTGGGTTGTGACAGTATGCAGACCTTACCCCTACCCTGAAGGGGTAGAGAGGCTGTTTCCGAAAGACCCTCAGCTCAAGAAAACAAAAGGATAAAAGGAGACAATATTAGTATCACCATAGAAGTCATAGGAAAAATAAAAACAACATGAAATCCAGAAGAAAGATGCAAAGCAAAAGCAATAGCTAGTAAATAGATCATGCACTAAAATGCAAAATAGTAAGACACAATATAGTCACTAGCTGTCTAAGACAAAAACCCTACCAGACTAGTCTCACAAAGGTACGAAGTAAGGCAAGATTCAACTACCTCCTAACCTACACCTCTAATACTTGACCTCCACATCTTCATATCAAGTGTTATGTCCTCGGAAATCTGAAGCCTCGCCATATCCTGTCTGATCACCTCTCCCCAGTACTTCTTAGGCCGCCATCTACCTCTTCTCGTACCCTCCACAACCAGCCGCTCACACCTCCCTACCGGAGCATCTGGGCTTCTCTTCTTAACATGCCCGAACCATCTGAGCTTCGCTTCCCGCGTCTTGGTTAAGCAGCTTCATCCCCCTATAATTATTGCAATTTTGGATATCGCCCTTGTTCTTATACAACAGAATCATCGTACTCCACCTCCATTCTTTGGGAGTCTTCTTCGTCCTAAAAATGATATTGAACAGCCTAGTGAGCCACTCCAAACCTGCACTACCCGCATTCTTCCAAAATTCCACAAGGATTTCAATAAAATAAGTACTTTCTTTTCATGATGTATATAAAGTATTTTCTTTTTCACAAAATGAGTACTTTCTTTTTCTGTTGTAGATTTTCTTTTAATGTTCTAGATAGACTATTTTCTTTTTCATTTCAACAAAATGAAAATTTTCTTTTTATGATAGAGAAAAAATATTTTCTTTCGCTTCAATACTCCATTAGAACTCTGCCTTCCCCGTCTTTGATGCACCTCACTTGGTCCAAGTCACGGACTTTTGTCTCTCTTACAAACGACCAAACGCAACAGACTTAGCCTCTGTGACTGCCAACATCGCCTCCTTCTTAACCTTCTTGTACCACTCTCTGTTCATCCTCTTCTCCTCCTCGTCTATCCTCTCCACTAACTTCAAATACGTCGCTTTCTTGACTTCCATATGATGTAGAAAATATGTTCTTTTTCATAAAATGAATACTTTCTTTTCATGTCGTAGAAAAATTATTTTCATATATTTCAACAAAAAGAGTACCTTCTTATGGAAAATATTTTCCTTCAATTGAAAAAAAAATGAATTCGTAATGAAAATATTTTTTAAACATTTAAACCAACCAATCATGTTAAAATTAGAAAATATTTTTCAAAACATGGATCAAGGTAGAACTTTAAGATTGAGTATTTTAATGAGTCAAGATTGGACATCATCGTGGATCCATTTAGGCTAGCCCAAAATAATCCATTTTCAAACAAAACTTGAACGGATCAAATAGATTTGGGTTAGTTTTAACCCCCCCCCAGTTCAATTGAATCCATTTCTTTTGGCTCGAACGCTGTTTACATCTGCAATACAAAACTAAAATGTAACATTTTTTTACGTTAATCCTGAACCTATTGATTCTGCATTTGCTTTATGTCTAAGTTGGAGTGCCTTTTCCTACAAAATAAATAAATAAATGCACTGGCGTGGTAACAATTTGCATGCTCAGAAAGAAAGGGGAATTTGCGCTGTAACATTTTAATTTGTCCGTCTTATTTTACTTGGTTTATTCCCTTTTGACTGAAATATTGGAATTACACTTGCAAAGAAAGACTATTGGTTATGCGACGCAGATATTCGTTTGAATTATTGGGAAAGAGAAAACTAGAAGAGGCACACTTTTTGCAAGTTTGTAATTACGTGTGACAACGTGGAGCTGATTTGCCTTATTATTTGTTTGCACTTAATAGACGTCTGAATCTTAGTTATTCATATCTCAGACATTAAATGCATTTATTTTTAAAGTTTGAATCTTAATTATTCATATTTTAATTATTAGGTGTATTTATTATTTTTACTCCACAACCACTTAATGAGTCAGAATAGGTCTATATGATTAAGATCTATAACATAGACTTAATTTCATTAAAATACTATCATTCATATTCATTATTAACTGTTGCTGCCACCTACCATTATCAACTACCACAATACCATCCACCACCACCACCCTCCTTAATCATAGCCGCCACTATTATCGATTACTCCCACCCACCATCCCCACCACTATCATTCTCAACTAGAATCAATACTCATCCACCTCAACTACCACAACTAACCACCCTATCACCATCAACAACCATAGCCGGCACTGCCCATCATTGTAAACTACCACCACCAACCGCCACCTTTCTCAGTCACAACTACCACCACCCGCCATTATTAACTATCACCACCCAACACCATCATCCTCAATCATAGTCGCTATCACTACCAATCACCACTAGCTACTATATTGAACCACCACCATCAACCAAAACTACAACTAACTACCGCCTCTAGTCGGCATTTACAAGCACCACTGTTAGCCATCACCACCAGTAACCACCATATTTTAAAAAACTATGTTTATATTGACAAGAGGGGTTGCTCTGATGGTAAGCAACCTCTACTTCCAACCAAGAGGTTGTGAGTTCGAGTCACCCCAAGAGCAAGGTGAGGAGTTCTTGGAGGGAAGGATGCCGAGGGTCTATATTACATGAATTAGTATTTCATTTGAATTTTATGCTTAATAATTTCCAAATAAAGATAAATTTTATAGTTAAAAATCAAACATTCTTAATTATTTAGTATTAAGATCTTAATACACATCTTAATATTCAAATATATATATTCACATTCAGATGTCTTAATCTTAATATACATCTTGATATTCAGATATGTATTCTAATTCACACGTCTTAATCTTTAAAAAAAAATGAAGCCTTAAATTTGTGCTTCCTAAAAGCACTGCACTCCTTACAAGCATAGGCGGTTTTAGGATTCGGGGAAGATGTGTGCACCATTCCGAAATGAGGAAATAGAGTAAACTCCAGGCGTGTGGGAACTGGGAAGTTGAGAATTGATTGTTTAGTAATTTAAAGAATAAAAAGAAAAGTTACGTTAGTAGAAATAGAAAGAAAAAAATTAAAACATAAAATTTGGAAGGGGATTCAATCCCTTGACCTTAGGTTGGCGGAAATAAAGAGCCAAAACCAATGAACTACTTCGCTTCTTTTGATCATGGGTTCCATCGAATATGTATATGTATATGTATTTTTGTCAAATTATGTACATCATATATATACTTTAACCCGAGAACTACGAGTTCACGTGAATCATATTTTATACCGTGCATCCTCCCCTATGAGTAAATTCACATGGTTTAATTTGAAGTGATAGAATTATTATCGTATGGAGCCAACAGGCGCTAGTTAAGGTTTTCTTTCTTTCAATTATAATATATGAACGTGTAGAGATTAGATTATTAGAGTGAAAGATAGAGAAAATGTTTACGTACACTTTATCATCCTGCAGGATTACAGTGAATTTTTGTACATTTGTAATGTACCTAACAAGATATAATATAATATAACAATTATACTATGCTGTTTCTTCACATAGCAGTTGAGCTTTATTTTCCTAAAGAAATTTCATCTATAGAGTATAGACCTTACCATACGAGCTTTATAAGGAGTCTTCCACTAGTTAAAGCGGGCGCTATTATTATTTTCGAGTTAATAACTTTAGAATACTATTATTTCATTACTTCGTGATAATAAATTCGAACTTAACATACGCAATTTCAACATGTATTTATATAAATGGAACTGAAAATGATGAGCACGTTGTTATCTATCATTAGTAATAGTGGCATTATTTCGGAACAGGTAGAATAAAAGTATCGACATTATGAACTACTGCATACAACATATATATATATATATATAGAAGAAGCGGACCTACCCTTAAGGTAGGGGTTACCTCATAGGCGGATTTAGGATTTAAAATTTATGGGTTCGAGAATTTAATATGTCTAAGTTACTAGGTTTTAAATTAATAAATTATATATATTTTTAATAAATTTCTTCAGACAAATACATGCTATTGGGTTGCAGCCGAACCCATAGGTCGTACTCTAGTTCTGCCCCTGGTTATCCCCCAATAATTTCGGTAAAAAATATATGTATTTATATATGTGTACATATCTCAAATAATATGTATATATTTTGCCTGATATCCAAAGATTCGAAGCTTATATAGCTGCATTGGTTGATTTTGGCTTCTTTTTGCTTGTAAATGTTATATGCCATTTTCACTTACCGGTCAGTGATTCGGAATCGGAGTCTTTTGGCAGAATATTGAAGAACACGTAGGAAATTATCAAATTTTCTTTAGCAGAAGCCAATTGCCATAAAACAATAAATAAGCAAAGCCAGATAATTGGAATAAATGAGCATTTTTATTTGATTATTGGCAGTAGGTGGCCCACAATGGTGGGTCAATCTCAATTTCTACTGTCCCTTCTTCCATTTCTCTCTCTCTATTCCAAATTTCCATATTCAACGCCCATTACACTAGTAAGCTAGCAGCTGAAGTTTCCGCGCGCGCGCACACACAAGAGTAGACATTTGGATTTGTTGCTTCCTGAAATTGTAGCTGCCATGGGAAATTGCTGCTCCAACGAGAACGGTGGACATTCGGCAGCTGGCGGTACCGGTGCTTACGTGGCTAATCCAAACAACGGTCATAACGAAGCCGTTGATGCTCTCCTCAAGTCTCGCGGTTACGACGGCGTCTACTCGCATGTCGAGGTTCTTCACTCGCTCTGTTTTTTCACATTTTCCTATACTGTGTGTTATCAGATGACAAATTTCTGTTTTTTTGTTTTCTTTTTCCTACTAATGGTGCGGATTTATGTATCGTTGACTTGGCTTTGACTGTGAGAAGAATTCGAAACTACTGTATTATGCCCTTTCTGAACTGGCAGCCTGATTAGATCTGTCATCAACATTTTACTGTGATATTTTTAGAGTTTAGTTGGATGATTGTGGTTGATTAAGATCCTTGATGGGGAATTCGTGTTAGGTGAGGATATAGTACTGTTTCTTGTCATTTATCAGATTGGACTTGCAAGTTGAATTGGCATTGACTTTGGGCAGAAGATTCTAGAAACTGCCTTATTGTGTGATTGCTGAACCACCAGCTCGATTAGACGTTTCTCTCAACATTTTGACTTTTCTAGTTCAGTTTGTTCTATATCTATGTTAAGGGATTGTATGCTTGTCCACAACAGAGAAACAAACTGTATTATATTACTAAACTGAAGTATTAGTTGGAGAGGGTACTATAGGTGAATCACAGCAAAGATTGGAAAGTAACTTGTTCATTTCCAAGCAGATGGTGTTGGGTGTGTGTGAGCAATGGATGTGGAAGGATGAGAGCAGAAGAGTACTTAATTAAAAAATTTGCTCTTGTAGTTTGCCGTAGTTTCCAATTAGGCAGTATCCTATAGAGGATTTGTTTTTTTTTATAAGGTAAATTGTATTAATCAAAAGGGAGAAACTCCCGTATACAAGAAGTACCTATAGAGGATTTGTATAGCCGATTCCAACTAGTTTCGGGTTGAGGTGTAGTTGATTGATATTGATTGATCAGTGTATATTACCATAGTTTGCCTACCTACGGATGCATGTGATCTTTGATATGGCTATACCTCCTCTAGCCCATTTTCATGTTTTGTCATCCACTGGTCTTACAAGTTTTCGGAGAATGTAATGCAAATAACATAAGTGTACCTTATCCATGTTTCAATATCTCAGTCAGTGTAGAAAAGAGAAAAATATATGAGGGAGAAGTCAGAAGAGGAAATGTTAGTTGACTTTAGGGTGCATGATAGTATGCTGCAGCTAAATAAGGGTTCTCAGTCTATGTATGTGATTAAAGTACAGTATGAACGTGACGTATGCTTTGATTAACAGGATTGAGATTCCAGCTTTTGAAAAGGTGCTTCTTTTGTTCCGTTGCCACTTTCCACTTATCAAGACTTAAATCAATTAAGTTTGACTGCGGAGTAAAGTTGACCTATTTAGTTTTGGTTCTTAAGTTAGAATGTAGATATCACCTTAAAAGTGATATAAACTACAAATGCAGTCATCTCAAAACATTTAACTTGTGCTTCTATAAACTAAAAGGTCGCCTATTTCGAGTATGGGAATAGTTATTAATTCAAATCCAAAAGCTCAGACTTCTAGCTAAAGGTGTTCTTTAAGGAGTCGAGCTGTTGCTATATCAATTTTTGTAGTTGGATATCTTTTGCATCCTCACAATTCTCTAAAGATGGCCCAGGGGACGATAGGCCAAATACAAATTTGAAGGCTGCCAAGTTGCATAAAAGGATTACTGACCTACTGTTGGCTTAATAATATTTTACTGTGCTATGAAGAAGGAAGATAAAGTATGTGATGTGTTTCAGATTGATGATAAATTCTCCAACTTTTGGTTTTCTTATGACGTAACTATACTGATGCTGTTACTTTGAAGTAATCTATATCGTTTGAATTTTTCCCCATTGTATGAGCTTCTTATTGATCTTTTTGCAGCATAATATCATTTTGCAACTTAATCACTGTTGGTAAACTACTTAACCATTCTAGTTCTTGGCTATTAGCCCATGACAAAATTAAGCATTGACGATTAACCTGTGCTATGAATATTGAAATATTCCTTTTTCAGTACTTTCTGGTTTAAACTATTCTATTCACGTGCAGTTGTCTCTATCTGCTACCAGTTTGCGTGATCGCGATGTGCTTTCCAAGGTTTGTTCCTTATTAATTAGAGTTTAGTAATGTTAATGACAAACACTGACTTTCATGTGATGTGATTCATGGTAACACTGCTTCACGATAATTACTATTTTCAAATTTTGTGCAATTTATGTAACTTCATTTCCATAATTGGAGTAATACACTGAATATTTGCAGTCAGAATGTTTTTCATTTCATTAGCGAAATCATTATCAGGGATCAGTGTTAATACTTAGATGTACACCTAGAAGATCATTCACTTATTTTACATATGATATCCTCCAAAGTCCAGCACTAGGTTCTAGAGGCAAACTAGTGTGGTGAAAGGTTGATGGAACTACACTTCAGAACCATGGTATCAATCATACATATTGATGAATGAATAGTATATGCTGCTCCTTGCTATTATCTGATATCTTCCATCTATTTCTATGGCTAGCTTTTGAAATATGGTTTAGTGGAAAATGCCACATTGTCAGACTCACTCCAGAATTAATGATGGAAAGTTATTGTCTTTCGCAATACCACAGATATCACAACTTTTTTTTAATGGACTTCCCTTCTAAACTGGCATTTTAGAAACTTATTGACTTTGCGGGGTTAATAGTTTGCATATTTCTATGATGTTGAACGAACTAGTGTCCACCTAACCAAGAAGTATCCTATTTCATTATACTATATAATTAAGGGACACATTTTCGTGTATTTTTCTTCTAAAACTCTTAGGAGTCTATTCTTTTGTATGTTGGTTGTTGTCTCCCCTCCCTCTCTGTCCCTTTTTTTCTAGTAGATTGTCATTGTCTTAGTTCTATGGATGGTCCCCTTGTTAATTTACAATCCATGCTAGTATCGTAACTGGTAAAGTTGCTGCCATGTGACCAGGAGGTCATGGGTTTGAGCCGTGGAAATAGCCTCTTGCACAAATGTAGGGTAAGACTACGTACAATAGACCTAGTGGTCCGGCCCTTCCCCGGACCCCGCGCATAACGTGAGCTTAGTGCACCGAGCTGCCCTTTTTTTCTATTTGCTAGCATCATTCTCCATTTCTTGATGTAAAGATGTTTTTGTCTTTACCAAGTCATCATGCTCTCCTCTGAATCTTGTATTGTTTACAGAGTGACCCTATGGTAGTCATATATTCAAAAGGACGAGATGGTTCATTGCAAGAGCTTGCCCGTACTGAAGTAGTTCTGAACTCATTGAATCCCAAGTGGATTACAAAGTATACTATTGCCTATCATTTTGAGACAGTGCAGAATTTGGTGTGAGTCTTTGACACTTCAGATCCTGGTTTTTGTCAATTAGATACAGCTTTTCTGTCTTACAAGATTCCCTTTATCTCAGGTTTCGTGTCTGTGATGTTGACACTCAATTTCACAATCAAGATGTCAAGGTATATATGTGTTATTTTTTAGGATTTCTAAGTATGATACTTTTCTGATTGCTCCCATGGCAATTAATCAAATAGTCTTTTGCCCGTCATATAGGATTAAACTTTAGTTCTGAAGCATTTATAACTATTTGATTTTCACCTAACCTTGGGACGGATTATGAGAAGACTTGAGAATGATGAAATTGATGATCAGAGGGACTGCTGGTTTACTAATTTTGACTATGTAATGTGATACCTGCTCTATCACGTTGTATCTATACTATTTTTTATTTTTTTTCCTCATGGATTACCTAGGGTGATTCCTTTAATATCTGTTAGTTTCATTGTATAAATAGTAGTAAATAATCCTAATCCCATATGTATTAGGAGTAGGACATGTACTGTATATATAGGGCTCATTGTATCATTGTCATTATCAATCAATAATATATTTTCTCCCGTGCTTTCTCACATGGTATCAGAGCATCGGTGAGAAGAGATCGTTGTGCGTCATTCCAGATATCCAGGAAGAAAGAACTCAGTCACCGTGCAATTTTCCGGTGACCTAAGTGACTAATTGCGTCAAAGTCACTAATTATCAGTGTTGTGCAAAATCCAACACCACCACAAGGTTAACAAGAGAGATCCGACCAAACTCCAGAAAAAATCACCGGAAAATAGTTAGTCACGCGCCTGTCGAAGAACTGTTTCCGGCGGCGTGTCTGTCACACGCGCCGACGCGTGTTCCGGTCAGATTTTGAAAAAATTTCTCAGGACAACTTCATCTCCTTGAAATTCCGAGTCCATTGGTACTATTTCCGACAGATTCCGACAACTTTGGAATTTTCCAGCGAGCTACATTGATTTTTCCAGCGTGAACAGTGATCCCAGCAATTTTCTGCTTTTTCCGGCACGATATTATAATGGAATTCGTACCTGAAGCCTTTAGCTCACAATCCGTTGGATTAAATGCAATAAATCCAATCCAGATGGTTTCTTTACCGGATTATATTGAGTTCTTTCAGTACAAAGCACATAAACAGACATCTTCAGGATTAACCTCCGTTGTTCTAACAAATAGTAGCATGACTGGTGTCTCCCAATCTTCACCTTCTGAGTCTTAGGTCATTGATTCAGGTGCATCTGATCATATTTCTGGTAACAAATCTCTTTTTACTAGTATCTCATATTCTCAATCTCTTCCAACAGTCACAATGGCCAATGGGTCTCAAGCCATGACAACTTCAATAGGTCAAACAAGTCCACTTCCTTACTTACCTTTAGACTCAGGTCTTTATGTTCCTGGTAATCCTTTTAATCTCATAGCCATTAGTCGCTTAGCCAAATCACTTAAATCTACTGTTTTATTTCTTGATGACCTTGTTTTTATACAGGAACGCAGTACAGGGCGGATCATTGGTACCAGACGTGAATCAGATGGACTTTATTGCCTTATCCTTGCAAAATCACATGGACTCGCATCTTGTTTTCCTCCAATAACTTCTCTCGTTACTGATTCACCAGATTTATTATATAAACGGTTAGGACATCCCAGTTTGTCAAAACTTCAGAAAATGGTACCTGGCTTATCTCACTTGTCCACTCTAGAGTGTGAGTCGTGTCAGCTCGGTAAGCATACCCGCTCCCATTTCCCGTGGCGTCTTGACAATCGAGCAGAGTCACCTTTTACTTTAGTCCATTCAAATGTTTGGGGTCCTAGTTGGGTTAGTTCTACCTTAGGATTCCGCTACTTTGTCAGTTTCATTGATGATTATTCCAGGTGCACCTGGATATTTTTGATGAAAAATCGATCTGAGTTGTTTTCTATTTTCCAGACCTTCTATGCTGAAATTCAAAATCAATTTGGGGTTTCTATCCGCACATTTCGTAATGATAATACCCTAAAATATTTGTCTTCCCCATTTCAGCAGTTTATGAACTCCCATGGGATTATTCATCAAACATCTTGTCCGTACACATCCCAACAAAATGGGATAGCTGAAAGAAAGAATAGATATCTTATTGAAACTGCTCGTACCCTACTCATACAATCTCATATTCCGCTGCGTTTTTGGGGGGATGCAGTTCTTACATCTTGTTATCTTATTAATCGTATGTCATCTTCAGCTATCCAAAATCAAGTTCCATTCTCTGTCCTGTTTCCCCACTTACCTTTGTTCTCTCTTCCACCCCGTGTCTTTGGGAGTACGTGCTTTGTTCATGACCTTACTCAAGAAAAAGATAAGTTAGCTCCTCGTGCTCTTAAGTGCATATTTCTGGGTTACTCGAGAACGCAAAAGGGATATTGATGTTATTCTCCTGACCTTCAGCGATTTCTTATGTCTGCTGATGTTACCTTTTTTGAAACCCAATCATACTTCACAGGTCCAGTTAATCACTTAGATATTTCTGAGGTGCTACCTGTTCCTTCTTTTGGAGATTCAGTCCCTATCTCCCATTCATCTTCCTCCATAGCTCCACCGCCTACAGTTCCAGTTACAACTCCACCACCTATAGCTCCAGTGTCACCACCTAGTCCAGTTCAACCTTCTACAGCTCCACCACTCCTGACTTATCATCGTCGTCCGCCCCCAGCATCATGCCCAGCTGATTCACGTCCTGCACCTGACCCTGCTAATACTGCAGACTTATCTCCTCTTAATCAACCGATTGCACTACGAAAAGGTATACGGTCCACACTTAATCCTAATCCTCATTATATCGATTTAAGTTACCATCGTCTCTCATCATCACATTGTGCATTTGTATCATCTTTGTCCTCTGTTTCCATCCCTAAGTCTACAGGTGAAGCACTGTCTCATCCCAGATGGCGACATGTTATGATTGACGAGATGTCTGCTTTACATACGAGTGGTACTTGGGAGCTTGTTCCTCTTCCTTCAGGTAAATCGACTGTTGGTTGTCGTTGGGTGTATGCAGTCAAAGTTGGTCCAGATGGCCAGGTTGATCGACTTAAGGCTCGTCTTGTTTCCAAAGGATATACTCAGATATTTGGACTCGATTACAGTGATACTTTCTCTCCCGTGGCTAAAATTGCATCAGTTCGCCTTTTTCTATCTATGGCTGCTGTTCGCCATTGGCCTCTCTATCAGTTAGACATTAAGAATGTTTTTCTTCACGGTGACCTTGCGGATGAGGTTTATATGGAGCAATCACCTGGTTTTGTTGCTCAGGGGGAGTGTAGTGGCCTTGTATGTCGGTTGCGCCGGTCCCTCTATGGTCTAAAGCAGTCTCCTTGAGCCTGGTTTGGTAAGTTCAGCACAGTTATTCAAGAGTTTGGCATGACTCGTAGTGAAGCTGATCACTCAGTATTTTATCGATATTCTGCTTCAAATCTCTGTATTTATCTGGTCGTTTATGTTGACGATATTGTTATTACCGACAATGATCAGGATGGTATTAGTAAGTTGAAGCAACATCTCTTTCAGCACTTTCAGACTAAGGATCTGGGCAGATTAAATTATTTTCTGGGTATTGAGGTCGCTCAGTCTAGCTCAGGTATTGTGATCTCACAACAGAAGTATGCCTTAGATATTCTTGAGGAGACAAGAATGACAAGTTGTAGACTTGTTGACACTCCGATGGATCCGAATTCTAAACTTCTGCCAGGACTGGGGGAGCCTCTTAGCGATCCTGCAAGATATAGGCGGTTGGTTGGTAAATTAAATTACCTCACAGTGACTAGACCTGACATTTCCTTTCCTGTGAGTGTTGTGAGTCAGTTTATGGATTCTCCCTGTGATAGTCATTGGGATGCAGTTGTCCGCATTTTTCGGTATATAAAATCAGCTCCAGTCAAAGGCTTATTGTTTGAAGGTCGAGGCCATGAGTAGATCGTTGGATACTCAGATGCTGATTGGGCAGGATCACCTTTTGATAGACGTTCTATGTCTGGATATTGTGTCTTAGTAAGAGGAAATTTGGTGTTCTGGAAGAGCAAGAAACAGAATGTGGTTGCTCGGTCTAGTGCAGAAGCAGAATATCGAGCAATGGCTATGGCCACATGTGAGCTAATTTGGATCAAACAGTTGCTCAAGGAGTTGAAATTTGGTGAGATTAGTCAGATGAGACTTGTGTGTGATAATCAAGCTGCTCTTCATATTGCGTCAAATCCAGTGTTCCATGAGAGAACTAAACACATCGAGATTGACTGTCACTTTGTTAGAGAAAAGATACTCTCGGGAGATATTGCTACAAAATTTGTGAAGTCGAACGATCAACTTGCTAATATTTTCACCAAGTCCCTCACTAGTACTCGTATTAGTTATATATGTAACAAGCTTGGTACATATGATTTATATGCACCAGTTTGAGGGGGAGTGTTAGTTTCATTGTATAAATAGTAGTAAATAACCCTAATCCCATATGTATTAGGAGTAGGACATGTATTGTATATATAGGGCTCATTGTATCATTGTCATTATCAATCAATAATATATTTTCTCCCGTGCTTTCTCACAATACCCTTTGCGAACGCGGCCCAAGCCTCGTGTTCGCCATATCAACTATGTGGCCTGCATATATGTCTCAAGAGTGCTCTTTCAAGAACTTTTATTCTTGAAGTATTGCCAGAATTTGTAGTTAAGACCATTTAACTGAAAGCATCAGGTAAAAATTGGTAGTCATCGTTGTAGCATGGGTATGTTACCAAACTTCCAAGAAACTCTAGTGAGGATATGCTGCTGTTGTGGATGGAACTAAACTTTTGGTCTGTTTCACCAAGCTTCTAGGAATCTTACGCTTTAATTTTTTAAATTTGAAAAGTTCTTATTAGGAGAATTAAGGTGTTAGGCCAAACTTCTGGAAATAAATAAGTGCTTTTGAGAAGTAATAATACTTGTTCTGCAGTACCATCTTGGTGCTGTTTGCTTAACCAAATTTACCTTATCAAAAAAGAAAGAAGAAGTAATAGAAGCGGTTTTTCTACCATGGGAAAGAAGCTGTCTTTCTGCTGCTCAAAAGCGCCTTTGAAAAGACTAGCCAGACGCTTTTGCTTCTATAATACTAACAAAAGAGCTTCTCGGATGATTTGCCCAATGCAAACTGATACGATATGAAAGTACGTTTTTCTGGAACTCCACTTGACAAAAAATGCTTTTGAAAATAATGGATTTTGGAAGTTTGGCCAAACGGGCACTTCTCTAGATTTTAAGGTCTTCTAGATAAGATTTGTAAGACAACTTCAAGTTCATACAGTCACTTTGTTAGGTATATCTTTTAACTTATAGACTGCTACTATTTTAGCATCCCAGGTACTATGGTTTGGAATATTCGTTAATTTTCTTGTACATCTAAATGTGCTCTTCTTTTCTCAGATTTCCTCATTAGTATTTGGTTTCAAAGTCATGCATATGGTATTTTACGTTATCCTTTCTATCGGCAGAACCTAAAATTAGCGATGAACTTCTCCTGACTCACTTGGACTTGCAGTAGATCAGTAGTAAGATAAACATGCAAAGTTGACCGTTTCTGCTTCCATTTTCTTCATTCTGCTTCATTGTCATCTGTGCAGGCTGTTGGATAGTAACTTTCATATATTACCTGATGAGTACGGCATGTGCCTTGCAATTCACTTATTTGGTCCATCATTTTCTGACTATGGCCAAAGATTAAACCATTTTAATTTTTCAAACAATATTAAAGGATACAAACATATATAATCATGGCTCAGGGTTAACACATCGAAATTTGCATAACTTGTACAGATGATTAAACTGGAGGAGCAGCACTTTCTTGGCGAGGCTAGTTGCACATTAGCTGAGGTGCGGATCACTTCCCAATACAATATTTTGCTTTTGAATTTATAATGTGAGCATAGTTCTCTTACTTATGGTGTAAGAGACAAGGGCATGGCTCAATATTGGGGGTGTAATTTTTAAGTGAACTGAAGTGCAAAGAGAAGATATATTTCACATTTAAGGCTCTATACTGTGTGTAACTCAGTTATGAATAACCCACCACTGGGTGCTTGAGAATATATTGTTCAGAGTTCAGTTTTATCATATCTGTTACTCAGGGTTAGCAAAATGTTGCTACACTAGTCCTATTTTTATCATCTTGTGTGTTGGTCAGTAGTTAAAAACATTGTGGATTTGCGTGATGGTCAACGTATTCTGCTTGATTTTTTTCTAAGTTTATAAATGTTATCAGCAAGATAATAACCGCATTTGATGCCTGCTTTAAACCTGTTTGATCTGTTTCTCCTGTTTATGTTCTTGCATGCAGCTATTCTTCTTTCCATTTAACGATTTCAGGATCAGTATAGCTGTTTGTATGAAGCTAGTTTTTTTTCATTAATCCAATGATATTGGATTTGCTTGTAGATTGTCACAAAGTCAAACAAGTCCCTGACCTTAGACCTGATACGTGGAGAACAATCTTCTGGTCCAGCGCAGACCCAAAATTCAGGGAAGCTTACTGTTTGTGCAGAAGAAAGTGTTGCCTCAAAGACTACTGTAGAGTTGAGACTGAGATGTTCAGAATTAGTGTCCAAGGATTTGTTTTCAAAAAGTGTAAGACCTCATTAGAGTAGTTTTATCTTTTGTCGTTTTGAATTGCGTAATGGATATAAATACAAAATCTTACTGCTTGTGGCAGGATCCATTTTTGGTGATATCCAAATTTACTGAGAGTGGAATGGTGGTTCCAATTTGCAAAACAGAAGTTATAAAAGACGATCATAATCCAAATTGGAAACCAGTTTCAGTGAATATTGAACAAGTTGGAAGTAAGGTAAAAGAAATGTTCTTCCATGTGCTTGGCAAATTTCTATGAGTTAGTGTGCCCCTAAAATGTAGAACCTTGAAAGTGAGGAACAGGAAAACCTTTGAATCAGATTTTTCTATGAGCTAGTGTGTCTCTTTTTGGGACCATGTGCTATTCCATGTGAATTAGATGTCGGTATGAGCAAGTGTGAAATTGCTAGAACTTTCTGTATGAATTTTGAAATTTGTGAAAAAGAAAATACTTTTGATGTAGCCTTTAGCCATATTTTCTTTGGATTGCTAACTCAATGGTAAATAACTCGGCTTTTAAGTGTAGCTAGTTATCATTTACACACCAATGAGTTGAGGGATGCCCATGCAATTGGTAGTACTAAATTTTGGCAGATCGTGTGTTTACACTGAGAATAATTTCCATGTATTTGCTCTTTAATTTAACATGGGATTTTCTAATTCTATTTGTTACTGCTTCCTTTTGCTTCTTTCCTTGAGCAGAGGGTCTATCAGAAACAGCCTCTCTACCTTCCCGAAGGTAGGGGTAAGGTCTGCATAAACACTATCCTCCCAGACCCCACTTGTGGAATTATACTGGGTTTGTTGTTGTATTTTCTGATTCTATTAGCATATTTAGGTTGATGGGATTCTTTGGAGTACAACCAACCATTTCTCGTCTAATATTATTCCTGTCTAGCTTTAAAATTGAGGGCCTGTACAACCAGTAATTTTAATAAATTGATGGGGATGCATCTTCTGCTCAATAGTCATTCTTCGAAGTATGCTTGAAAACTGGATTATGATATCAATAACATTTGAACAAATGCAGGACAGCCCACTGACTATTGAGTGTTATGACTTCAACACAAACGGAAAGCATGATTTAATTGGGTAAATGATCTTTCCTTCATCTTTCCATCAGTTCTGACCTCTACAGACTGGAAACTGACAGTCTTTCTCCTATGCCAATTGTCAGAAAGGTTCAGAAATCACTAGCAGATTTGGAAATGTTGCACTCGGCTGGTTCGGCCGCAAATCTTTTCATACCAGCTGCCGTGGGACCAAATTCACAAAACAAGGTAAAAAATATATATTGTCAGGAAAAGATACTTTTTAATTATATGAAAAGCCACCAGAGTGGTGGTGTGTTAGGCCTTGATCCCTATGTCATATATTAGCATCCAAAAAGTAAATACATGAAGGAAGGGCATACGTAACCATATCTCCTCAAATGAAACATGAAGATTGGACATGCCCAATCTTGTCCAACAAAATATTCTACTAAAAAACATCATAATCAAAAGTAAAATGTCCAAGTAGTGCAGGAAATGATACTTCTACTTTAAACTTTCTGCCTTTGGTCATCAAGGTCACTGATTTTGCCAGGTCCTAAAGAGTCAGCTTTTTGTGGATATCTTCTTCGAGAAAACCCAGCATACATTCCTCGATTACTTGGCATGCGGCTATGAACTTAACTTCATGGTGGCCATCGACTTTACTGGTATGTGTTGGTGTACCTATGCATACGATTTTTACTCTTTTCTCTTTCACGATATCAGGTTTGAGCAAGAGTTATGTTTCTGTAGCTAAGCATGGGGATATTGCCTTCACCAATGTGATGATTATCATGAAGGATCTCTGACCCCGTCTTTATTTTTGGTATCAGGGGGGGGGGGGTGTCTAGATGGGGTGGGGGGTTCAAGATTGAGCCACCTTAGGGTTTGAAGTTCCTATTCTTTTTTCTTAATGACGGTAGTGTCCTGGCCAACTTGCACGCACTTCAACTATTCCACTGGGTCCTGCTACCTTATACTGGATTTGAAATTTCTACTCTTGGAATGCTCATAATTCTGTAGACTGTGATTGTCTGTGTGAATGTACAATATCACCTTGAATTTAGCTAACTTGTTGCATTTTAACTCCACCTTCACAAGCAAGCTTTAATGTCATTACAGTTAGAACTGCTTGGATAAATTGAAAGATGTAATAGTATGACAAAGTTTGATTGCCACCTACAAATGATATGCATCTATTATGTCAATTCTGTTAATTGGCTTACATTTATTTGTTTCTCTCGGCTATCTTGTGCTGTGGGTTTTGGATTTTTTTGTTTGGCAGCTCGGCATGCATTTGTTTCTCACATAACTTGTGTTTGTCAGCTTCTAATGGGAATCCGCGCTTACCTGATTCATTGCATTATATCGATCCTTCAGGAAGGCCAAATGCTTATCAGAAAGTGAGAAAATGGTCTTGTGCATAATGACCTCATATGTATCCTTCATATGAATGACTTAATTGAATCGGATTTCAATTTTCAGGCAATCTTGGAAGTTGGAGAGGTCTTGCATTTTTACGATAAAGACCAACATTATCCTGCTTGGGGGTTCGGAGCGCGGCCAATTGATGGCCCTGTGTCTCATTGCTTCAATCTAAATGGAAGCAGTGACTACTGTGAGGTACGCAGAAGATCATTACATGTGCCAAATTTATTATATCTTAATGTTGTGAATTCCCTTATTTCTATTTATTTCATCGCATTTTATTAATCAGTATTTTCTTATTCTAGGTGCAAGGAATCCAGGGTATCATGACGGCATACATGAGTGCCCTTTTTAATGTTTCACTTGCAGGACCAACTATATTCGGACCAGTGATTACATCAGCTGCAGATATAGCAAATAAGTCTTTGATGAAGGGCGAGCGAAAGTATTTCACTTTGTTAATAATCACGGTACATCTCAGTTTGCAAGCGTAAACTATCTCTTTTTCAATTTGGATGACCACTGTATTCTCATCTTATTTCCTGATGATCGTGGTTTTTAGATAAAGTTAAATGTTAACCGTTATGTGCTATCTTGTTGGCTTTCACTGATTAGAGTTATAGCCAACTGATCTCTTCTCAAACATCTGAAGTATGAACTTTGCTTTGTAACATTAACCTGATTTACCATCAAGCCTTGCTAAGTTAAGCTAGGCAAATGGTACTGGTATCTAGACATATATGTGTATTTACACAGAAAAAATTCACTGAAATGCATTACAATCTAAATTGCGAGGACTCTCCAAAATGTAGCCGCACCCGTGTCGGATCCTTAAAAAATGCACCACTTTTGGAGGATCCGACACGTATCCGGACACATTTTCGGCGAGTCCGAGCAACATAGATTACAATAGTGTGGAAAACCTTAAACTTGAATTTCACTTTGAGTGAAGCTCTTCTATCTGATTTTTGTCGAGGCTGAATTTTATCATGGACATTTGTGGCTGAATTTCATATATTCATGTTGATGCTGAACTATATTATTACAAAAATTCCAGGATGGAGTGATAACAGATCTGCAAGAAACAATGGATGCCCTTGTTCATGCTGCGGATTTGCCATTGTCAATTCTTATTGTTGGGGTAGGAGGAGCAGATTACAAGGAAATGGAGGTATGTATTTAATATTTCTCCACATGTAGCATATCATGGTATTAAATCGACTAATGGTCCCATATTGTATGTTCACAGATTTTAGATGCTGATAAAGAGAGGCTTGAATCAACACGTGGACGTGTTGCAGTGCGTGACATAGTCCAATTTGTCCCATTCCGGGATGTACAAAGTAGGTCATTGTGATGCTTAACAACGAGCTCTCTCTGATTGAATAGGATAAATCAAACGTCCTCTTCCAAGACTGACACTCGTGTGAGTAGGCTTTCGCTGTATGTGACCTGATTCCTTTGCATTCATTTGCAGGTGGAGATGCCTCGGTCCTTCAATCACTTTTAGCTGAATTACCTTCCCAGTTTTTGGAATACATGCGGCTCAAAAGGATCCAGCCAACTTTATGATCATACAAGAATTGTACATACAAATATTGATTCGTGCATTGCTCCGTTATAATTGCCATTTTCGAGCTTTTTTCCCACGTTGCCAATAGTTTTACTTTAGGGTGTCTGATTACGTCTTTTTTTTTTCATATTGCCCAGAAGCTTGTATAATTTATTATGTTTCTTTATAATCATGTATTTGTTGATTTTGTCGGTAAAATTTTCTTATGGAAGTTCACTGCTTTTGTACTGATCGAGTAAATTCAATCTCGTTAGATGAGAGGACGCTGCAATTACTTCATTTTGTGAGTATCTACACATTACTTGGCTATTTAATCCCAAATACTTAAGAAGCTAGCCACTGAGCTAGTCCTTAAGGTGCGGCCCTTCCCTCGGACCCTGTATGAACGCGGGATGCTTTTATTTAAGGAGCTAGCCACTAGAAAATGCTGGGTTTAGATCGTAAAAATGCTTGCTTGAATAGAGTGCTTCTATGTTTGCATGATACATGAGGATAGAATCAGAGCGTTTTGCATGATACATGAGGGATTCCTTGATCGGACCAAAGAAGCAACGTCAGTTTGATATATAGGAGTAACATTATTTCTTCCGTTTGACTATATGTTATGTCCAAGCTATATTAGTCTTTGCTTTGACACAATCAACGTTCTATTTTAGCTCGTCAAATTCTCAAATTCAAAGTCAAATTGTTGAACTATGTAATCATGTCACCTCAACCTTCAACTTTTTCTTTCTTTTTATTCCCTTTAAAATGTTATCCGTGAACTTGTTAATAAGGTTCTCATGTTAAAACTTTAACCACCAAATGTGGTTTTATTTGAACAAGAGACACTAGAGGTGTGTTTGGTATAATGGAAAATGTTTTCTTGGAAAACAATCTTATTTATTTTTCGGTGTTTGGTATGCAAATTAAGGAAAATAACTTCTCAAGAGTATTCATAAATAATTTAGATACAATAAACATGAAACCATAAACTTTCGAACCAACAACCTTTCGGACCCACCAATTTCATAAACTTACGAACCACTAAACTTTCGAACCCGTAAACTTTATAATTTCTAAACCCGTAAACTTCCAAACACATAAACCTCCGAACTCATAACTTTGAAACTTGTAAAATTTCGAACGTGTAAATCGAAAGATGAAAAAACTAAAAATGAAAATATATAAAAAAATTAATTTTCCCCGGGGGGGGGGGGGTGCAGAAAAAATAAAAACAGAAACTTGAAATTACAAAAAAAAAAAGTTTAAAAAAAAAACTTTTTTTTGTGCGGGGTGGGGGGTGGGGAGGTGGTTGGTGCAGAAAAACGAAAAAACAAAATTTTGAAATTATATAAAAAAAGGTAATTTTTTTTTTGCGGGGAGTGGGGGGATAGCGGGATGGGTGATGATGGAAAAAAAACTGAAATTTGAAAAAAAAAAACCTTTTCGGAGAGAGGGGTTGGGTGGGTGGGTATGAGATGGGTTGGTGAGGGTGGGGAGTAGGGTGAAAAATATTGAGAAGGAGTTTTGAAAAATATTTTTTACTTCTATTGATAAGGAAAATATTTTCCGTCGAGAAAAATTGCATATTTTTTAAAACATTTAAGCTAACCAAACATTGAAAAATTAAAAAATATTTTCCCCTGAACCAAACACCCCTACATAGCAACTTGTTTTTCTATGCAGCAATTTCAGGTTCTCCTCCTTTACCTGCCTTAACACACATAAGCACAGGCGCGTGCGTGCACACACCAAAAAATTGCCAGTGGAGTTAAGTATATACTGGTATATATAAAAGCTCCGAAAGTTTGAAGAAAAAAAAAAGGGGAAGTTATATTGTCTTATCATGCTTATCTCTATGTTAAAATTTTCCATAAAGAAAAAAATTAATGGGCAGAAAATTTACAAATTAATAAGATAAATGATAATACATGCATGGACGTATGTTTGAGTAAGAGCCTTTTTTTTTTTGGTGAGTAAGAATTTCGTTATCAAATTTATTTCAAATAGAAATCAATTGAAAAAGAAAATCAAGAGTGCTTAGTGCTTGGTCCCAGATAGCAGCTCCTGATGAACTGCCCAGCTAGGCACGATCGCAGACAGACACAAATGAGGCGCCGCTTGCCTTAGTGAGCTCGAAAAAGAGTTTGGGAATTGATCAAAACCCCTTCCCAAACTGTACAAGCTTCTTAATAAAATTAAAAATAAAGAGTGGATATGAAGTTCAGTTCTACCAGGGTTGATGGTGACAATAACAAAAAATCTATAAGATGACCAAGTCCTCCACCTTTTATTGTTTGTTTCACTATCTTATTTTCCCGTATGATTTGTTAGAACAAGTATTGACTTGACCTGCAGCTGCAAGCATCAATAATAGAGCTATCACTGGTTCACTATTGTAGTCAATTTTTCATTGTTTACCCTCAATTTTCTTCTTGAAATCATTCAGCCGGACAACCACCCCCCTCCCCCCCCCCCCAAACAAAAAAAACACACACACACACACACACACACAAAAAAAAAAAAAAAACTCAAGAAGAAAATGTGTTTTCTGGTAGGCATATTTGAAGTATGAGGATGAACATCTAACGAATGAATTTCTAAACAATCATAAAAAATTTATAGGTTATTATATTACTTTGACAATCTAGGAGTCTTTAGATCCTATATAATTTTTTATGTCAATAGAATGACTTTAGAATTTACATTGTGATTTCAACAATAAGTGAACAATATTATTTGTCATGTCATTTAGGAATTTCTCTTTTACTTATTCTTCTCCTTTGCACAATAGTTAAGGAGAAAGGAAGACACTTGTGGCATGAAATATGCAAGCAACTCTTTAAAGAAATTATTTCTTTATCTCTCTTTCCTTTTCTTTTGTTTTTTCCGGGAAAAAGGATGCAATTTTATCTTCTTGTATAAAGAGGAGGATGATAGATGAAGCATATTCAATATAGAATTAGTAGGAAAATGAAGCAAAAGAAAGAAAGATAATAACGAAGAACAAAGCAGGAAGTTCGACCAGAAATATTTCACGATTTTGTAAACTAAAAGGCGTCTTAATTACAAGTTAATTTCTTTTCTTAATTCTTAGTATTTGCTTTATGAACTCCTTGTTCATATCGATGAGAAACAATTATCACCATTCTCAACTAGCTAGCTAGGACTCATGTTTGTATGTGGTTCGCTAATTTTTTTGTTTCTTCCATGAAAAATTATACTCCCTCTGTTTCAGTTAATTACGTGAATCTATTTTCTTTTTAATTTATGCAAAAAAAAAAAAAAAATGACATCTTTCCTTATTTAGAAATAATTTACATTTATGCAATGATTTACAGCCACACCAAATATATATGCCTTATTTTACACCACAAGTTCCAAAGTCTTCTATCTTTTCTTAAACTCCGTGTCTAATCAAATAGGTTCACGTAAATTGAAACGGAAGGAGTAGTAGTAGTAATAGTAGTAGTAGTAAAATAAGCAATAGGGTAGTCCGGTGCACGAAATATTTCGTGCTCACCATGGTCTAGGGAACGGCCCCAACCAAGGAGGTGTGATATATATAGACAGTCTACCCTGATGTAAGCGTCAGTAACTGATTCGTGCACGGCGAAATAAGTTACTCCAAGGCTCATGTCCTAGTAAAATAAGCAGTAACGACAAATTAGCATGACCAATAAATATTAATATAAAATCTACACTCATTCTAGATACGTAGTTCACATAGTCTATAAATCTATAGTTGTAAACCCTAGCATTTCCTTCCTCTTTATTCTCTTACTCCTATATATACGCATTCTTCAATCTTCACTTTTCTTTGTTTTTAACTTCTTCATGTGTTTTCCTTTCAGCAGTTAGTACAAAGTTAGAGCTCCTAATTAGCTACTGTGTTTGAATAAAATCATAGGTTTTCTCTTGAAGATTTTTTTTTTTTTTTAAAAGGTAGCAAAAGTGGATCAAATTAGAAATGGCAAGAGGCCCTTTTCATCCAATGAATCGAAGGAGAAAAAAGATGAGATATTTCCTAATATGTACTCAGCAGCTCGATCTCAGCAAGATATGTCTACTATGGTTTCTGTCCTCTCTCAAGTTATTGGCAACACTTCTTCTACTATTACTACTGCTGCTGGAAATACCCTAAATCATCTCTCTGTGCAAAACCAACCTCAGCCCAATCAACAACAAGGTATATGTACAGTCAGACTTCTTCATAACCGTCATCCTTTTTAATAACACTTTACTCTAACGTACGTTACGTTCAAGCTTTCTTTGGAATTATTTTTCATGTTATAATACATGTTTCCTATAATAACAGTTCACTATAATAACCAAAAAAAAAAATCAGAACAAACGAGGTTTTTATAGAGAGGCTTGACTGTATATCATTTGGTTAATGAGTTCGTAATGAAAATCAGATTAGTATATCATGCAAAACTATGAAACAAACTTCTCTTTTAGCCCCTTTTTGTTAAAGACAGAAAAAATAATGTGTATTAATTTGCAACTTGTTGTTGATGATTTTCATTATCAACCAAATTTTATTAGGGTTTTTTTCCTGAAGATGACTAATTAATTTATAAGATGATAGGTATATACGCTAACACGGTAAAGAGTTTTTACACCATCATTAATTTAATTTGTTGTAACTTGTAACGTAGCTGCAGGTTCTCACTCTATTTTTTAGATTACTGTATCGGGCTTGATAGATGTCGAGTTAATTACCTATTGTAGAACTAAGGTTCATTTTATATGATGGTGTGAGATAATTATGTTGGAAAATTATATATCTCAAAAGATAATGTTTATTTTGACTTGGAAAATCTTTTCTCTTTGAAACAATATTTACATCTACTTATTATTTAGTAAGTTATTACTAATAGAGTCAAACTAGCCGCTAACTAGCCGTTATCTAGCCGTTGGAGCAACGCCTATATAAACATGTCTTTGGAGAGCTAAAGACGCTTTCTAATACAACTTTTTGAATCATCTTTTCCTCCTATATGCGGGGTTTCTTTCTTGAGTTTTCTGCTAGTTCAATTCATATTCCCAGTTTAATTTCATTCTTGAGTTTTCTGCTAGTTCAATTCATATTCCCAGTCTCATTTCATTCTTGAGTTTTCTACTAGTTCTGTTCCCGGTTTAATAACTAGAAAAGCTTGTTGAATCCTGGGGGATACGCCTAATTTTATTTATCACTGTGTGACCGAAATATCCTTAAGGACAGTGTCCTATGGACACGCCTCAAGCTAATTCTTATTCTCCATAACCAATTTTTCCAACAACTTATATACCTTTTTGTAAATTAAAAAAAAAAAAAAGACAGTTCGATGCATAACACAATACACATCCCGCGTTCATGCAGGGTCTGAGAAAAGGTTGTACCCTAAGGGGTGTGATGTAGACAACCTACGTTAATTCAAACACTAATGGTTGCTTCAACGACTCGAACTCATGATATATATACAGTTGACCACCCTTCATTGAAAAATTGCACTATGTATATAGGTAAAATATTACGTTTTATAGGTATATAATACATATTGAACACCCTTTGTCAGAATTGTTTTTTCACTTCTTTCAAATTTGAATACCCTCGAGAAAATTCCTAACTTCGGTACAGTATAAATACTCTTTCTACTTCCACAAATAGCTTAATTTCTCCTTGTTTCCTTGGTTCAAATTTAAACCTTTTTGTTATACGTGTTGTATATATGTGAAGGGAATATTGAAAGAAGAAGACATTATAGAGGAGTGAGGCAAAGACCATGGGGAAAATACGCAGCCGAAATCCGTGACCCAAAAAAAGCTGCTCGAGTTTGGCTTGGCACTTTTGAAACTGCTGAAGCTGCTGCTATTGCTTATGATGAAGCTGCACTTAAATTTAAAGGAAATAAAGCTAAGCTTAATTTCCCTGAAAGGGTTTTAGCTAAAACTGAATTTGGTTACCTTACTACTGCTACTACTACTCAAGAGCAATTAATTAATATTTCAGCTGCTAATTTTCTCCCAAATTATAATTTCAAGCCTTTCTCTCAATTACAACATTACCCTCAGCTGCTTCTCACTGGCAATAATAATGCTGATTCATCAAGATTTAATCACACATCAGGTATATAATATTAGTGGCGGGTCCAAAATTTAAAAGTCGTGAATACTGAAATATATATTTAATTTCATTTACTTTTTCTTTTTCATACTTATGCAGGATTCGGTCCTGACACACTGAATACTGCTGAACCAGCAAACTCATGGTTAAATCCGCCACTGTCAAGTACTTCCATTTCAGAATCATCGTCGATGACATCTTTGGTACAACAAGCACCAAGTAATTACCAGCAAGTCGATGAAAATATTTCATCTCAATTTTGGAATTCTTCGAGCTCAAGACCTAGTGAAAGTAGTAATAATTGGGAGGAATCTTACTATCCAAAGTAATTCTTTCAACAACATGAAGGTTTCTTGGGGATCGGATGCCTTTTACTATCGGCGTAAGTTTTTTCATACTTAGTTCCAAGTTTTTGGTTTTGAAAGTGGATTTTAAAGGTATAAAATAATTGGTAGTTATGTACTTATGAAAATAAATTTCACGTGGTTTAATGCTCTTAACTCTTCATTCCCCCTTCTCATCCCTAAATTCAAAATTATAGATAACAATAATATGAAATATTATCAACGAAGGACGTATTTAGTATGCATCAACATTTAACGGGTAAGTTATTTCTTTCTACAGTCAGTGTAAAACAGTTCAAAGGTCAAAAAGTCACAATTTGACTAAAGTGTGTACCACTTACAACTTATTTGGATGGTTGTTACCTGTATTGTATCGTATCGTATTGTATCGTATTGTTATTTTAAATATAATATTTATTTTCATTGTTATTTAAATTTTATTGTATTGTATTGCTAAATCCATCGTTACGTAAGTCACTTTATGGAACGACGGATTTTTTATGGTGGCGTCGCTTTTTTTTTTGGTTGCTTTTTTCCTCTCATCTTGCCCTTCCTTATTATTGAATAATCATATTTTATTCTTTACCCTACTTTTTTATATAATAATTCTACTCCGTATCCTTTTTTTGGCAATGTTGCAAGTTTGTTTTTCTTGGTAATGACGGCAAACGATACAATCTATACAAATGTTGTATTCATCAAACAATACAATTATACAATGCAGTATAATATAATACGATACATTATATGAAACGACATGTAACAACAATCCAATATATTGCTTAATAGTGCAATTGGATGTTACATTTAAACTTCATAATTGCCTAAACTAGATGCATTAAAGCTTGTGGGCACAAGCTTTATATACTATATAGTGGGAGGTTAAGCTATCGCTTCCTTTAATTTGAGCATAAATAGGCAGTAGTAATTATAGATTTTATACTTCTGTCCTTTCTTTTTAGTATTATCAGCTTCTTACACAATTAAACAGCGTTTGTTCACTGCAGAAATTGGGTCATTGATGGAGATGGACAGTAAGTAGTAGAAAATCAATGAGCTAAGTCTAGAATGTTATATTACCAATTAGGTTAAGCCGTTAATTAATTAGCCTAAATGCTGCTTAGGCATCGGGTACACACTATGGCCATCATTAACTATTCATATAGTAAGATGAAAGTTACACATACATTTGTTGTGTAAATTTTTTGATTCGATCGGTGAATTTTAACCTGTGATAGTGTAACAGCCCAGTCCACTAGTGATATTGTTCGGTTTGGGTCTAGGCCGTTCAGTTAACGGTAGTGGGGCAAATCTCAGTGAGGACGATGAGTCCCTAAGGAGGTGTATGTGACACCCTAGGCAAATCCCTCATTGAGAAAATACGGGAGAGATGCTGAGTATATAATGAAACATACCTTAGACTCTAGTGATTTACTAACTCACAAGCTAGTACTTATCACAGAGATATACTGTTAATTATATTATGGAATATGATTGTGTAAATATTTTGTATCTTTGTCAGTGCACAGAACTTAATATTCATCTATACTAATCCTTAAAATATCAAATCTTCTCTTTTTGTATTAGAGAAGAAGAGAAGATATAGTTCGACTCACCTTTTTGACACTTCCAACGTTTGATGCTGGTGATCTGATGATCGGCTTCTCCATTTTTGCATGTAAACGTGCATGCATCATCAAAAGCTAGCTTTACTAGAAAACGCAGCGAACATGGTATATATATTTTAGTGCAAAAAAGCTTACATTGGAATGAGTATATGGCGTGTGCTTTTGCTTGCTTATATTTATACAGTTATACTTTTGGGCATTAAAATCTTTAAGTTCTGTATTCTCTATATAATTGCTGTATATTATTATTGTATGAACAAAGAGAACGGAATGTGAAAGGAATGAATTTACAAGTCATGGAATTCGGCTTTTATTGACGATGTCAACTTGCAAAAATACAAACAGACAGTCATCTATTTTCAACTGGGCAAAACACGTACTACCACGATTAGGTTTGACCGTTCATGAATGGTTGACTTTTCCTCTTTCAAATAGGCCGGATTCGCGTCGCAAAATACCATATTAGGGGTAAAGTACTCTCTAACAAAAGCAACTCCATAACAATGGTTCGAAACCAGGACCTCTAATTAAGAACGAAGGAATATTTAACTCTAGTTAAAGAATTAAAATCCTAGATCTGTCTCTGATCTGTAACGACCCGGCCGGTCATTTTAATGGTATTAGCCTCGATCCCCTATTTACAGTTTTTTCCATATCTTTTCTGCTTATATGACTTGCCGGGAGGTTTTGTTTTTGGTTTCGAAGTGATTTGGGACACTTAGTCCCTAAAACGGAAGCTTAAGTTCTAGGAATTTGACCGTAGTTGGAACTGTGTGAAGACGACTCCGAAATGGAGTTTCGTCGGTTCTGTTAGCTCCGTCGGGTGGTTTTGGACTTTAGGAGCGTGTCCGAATTGTGATTTGGAGGTCCGTAGCTGAATTAGGCTTGAAATGACGAAAGTTGAATTTTTGGGAAGTTTGACTGGTAGTGGACTTTCTGATATCGGGGTCGAATTCCGATTTCAGAAGTTCGAGTAGGTCCGTAATGTCAATTATGACTTCTGTGCAAAATTTGAGGTCAATCGTACGTGATTTGATAGGTCTCGGCATCGATTATAGAAGTTTGAAGTTTCAAAGTTCATTAAGCTTGAATTGGGGTGCGATTTGTATTTTTATTGTTGTTTGATGTGATTTGAATGCTCGACTAAGTTCGTATGGTATTTTAGGACTTGTTAGTATCTTTGGTTGAGGTCCCGAGGGCCTCAGGCGTGTTTCGGATCATTTTCGGATTCATTTTGGACTTGTGAGAATTGTTGAAGTTTTTCAACTTCTGGTGTCATCGCACGTGCGATGAGTTTGGCCGCAGGTGCAGACACGCACGTGCAGAAGGAAGCTCGTAGATGCGGCCCTGGTCTGTAGGGGTGTTCATAAAAACCCAAAAATCGAACCAAACTGACCAAAAAGTCGATACTTTTTAGGTTTGGTTTGGTTTTGGTTTTGGTTTTGGTTTTAAATTTTAAAAATTAATCAAATTTGGTTTATTTTTTATTTTAATCAAAAAATAACCGAACAAAAACCGAACCAAACTGACTATATAAGTAGCTAGTTAAATTTATTATTACACCTATGTATATGTATATTTTTATCTAAAGTTTCTAAAATATTATGGAACATATTAGTTGTTTGTATTTTAAGTCTAGTTCTTTGCTATTACAATAATCTAATTCCTTGCCTTTACATTCTAGTTTGATTTTGCTAAGTACAAGAATTATTTCATGTTAAAAAAAATCTATTTTTAATTGAGTACTTAAATTATTCATCACTATTTGATTCAATTATCATCAATATATTATGGTAAATGATAGATTTCTCAAAGAGAAATTAGTTTGATAGTGTTACGTTGAAAATATAGTGGCCGTAATATGTGTTTGTTAGTGTATATCTCATATATAAGAAAAAGCCCGATAAATAACCAAAAAAACCGAAAAATCAAAAAACAGATAAAAACCGACAAAAACAGAATCGCTGAAAAACTGACTTAATTGGTTTAGTTTGGTTCCAACATTTTAAGAACCGACTTACTTGGTTTTTTTTTTGGGAAAAACAGATCCAAACCTGTCACGCCCCGAACCTGGGAGCGAGACCGACACCCGGTACCTTACTCAACCAAGTACCAACGTAATGTACCTTTCTTATTACATCGTTATATACATGTGACATATGGGCCTAATAGGCTAACATAATCATTTATAAACTCAAAACATAGGCCGACAAGGCCGTACAATCTTTCACATACACGACATATGTCTACAAGCCTCTAAGAATACATAAATATCATAATGGTCGGGATAGAGTCCCGCCATACCAAACAATACACGTCTAAATCATACTAACCAAACAAGCAACTCCGAAGCAAATGGAGCGCACCAACATCTTCTGCTGGGCTGATAGCCTATTTGGAGGGCTCTCGACCTGTCTATCGGGACCTGCGGGCATGAAACGCAGCGTCCCCAGGCAAAAGGGATGTCAGTACGAGTAATGTACCGAGTATGTAAGGCATATAAATAAGTACATAAGAGATATGGAAGAAATATAGAGTACATGACTCATCCTGCAAGTCTGAATAACTGTGTAAATCATAAATTACTTTTAGCGTCATACATATGCGTATGAATGTCATGTCGTACATAGGTACATGTTTCATAACATCATCAGCCTCTGAGGGCATCCCATCATTTCATATCGGCCACTGTGGGCAAAATCATCATCGTATACCAGCTGATCAGGTGGTGGTGCGTATATAACGCCATAACCTTTCCCATATCCCATATATATATAAATACAAATATACGCGTATATAACGCCATTTGAATACATACATATATATATGCGTATATAACGCCATTTGAATACATACCCATATATGCGTATATAACGCCGTTTGAATCATATTTCAGCCACTGTGGGCAACATCATCATCATATACCAGCTGATCAGGTGGTGGTGCGTATATAACGCCATAACCTTTTCCCATATTCCGTATACATATATTTACATATATACGCGTATATAACGCCATCTGGTCATGGGTCAGTGCACATGAATGCAGTGCATAAAAAGTACGTGAATAAAATCATTCGGAAGGTCATACGACCACTTTGCCTCTTGAGTAATATCATAAAGTAACATCTTTTCAACTTTCGTATTTTTCTGAGACCCATGAACAGATAATAAAATATTATGACACATGAGAATTAAAGAACATAGATATTTCTATTACTTCTATGAGTAGAGTTACTTATGGAATTTGTGCATTTGCACGTTTCTTTCATATCGTATGAATCATGCCAAAAGAAAGAAGGGATAGCCTTAACTTACATGTTCCTTAAATTATTTGATCGAGGTGAAGTTTCTGCTTCCGTGAAATATGTTGGAACGGGAAAATGAAGCTTCTACTTCTGAAATTGGAACGAAACTTTGCTTGAATTTTGTTGGAGTTAGACGAATTTGCTTTAGTTGAAGCCTTTGTCTTCGAATTGGAATGTTTCTGCCTCAGCACTTCTTTTAACGAATTTTCCTTGGAATCAAGACTTTTAATTCTTTAACCTTTCCAATTAAGACCAAAAACTCCCCAACGTTATTTTGGTTTCAAGTCTTAAGAGGAAAATATTTCTGTTTTTCTCATGTTTTGGTAACCAAAAACAGAATGGAACATTTTGGCTAAAGATAAGAGTTTTGGATGAGCTTGTATAAGTCTTTCTATGACTTTCAGTTATTATTAAGTAGCCACCTAGCAATGTGACTACTTAGTCACTTTCTAGGCTTTGTGGCTTCTTGCCACATGCATGTAGGGGGGTTAGTTTATTAATTATTTTGTTTATCCACTTATTAGTTAATCGGGTAATGTCCCGTTACCCGATAATTAATCAATTACCTGAAAAATTGAGAATTATTCCCACTTACTTAAAATATTACTCACTTTTCACATACATTATACACCTTTCTAGCATGGGCATGTAGTACCTTGCATATCACTAGTCCATAAATACCGAGTATTTTAGCTCAGGCCGTATTTTACCCAAATATGCCAACTTGGACGAAAAATTCATTTTCTTCGACTTGCTTCCCCTTTACGAATTTATTTATCACTTGTGAAATAGCATAATCCTTATAATCTCCAAATAATCTTTTACTTGGACTGATGTCAATTACCTTACGACAAATCCAACATACAATACTACAGGAAGCAACATCGTCGTAACTTAATACTGCACATCATAACACCACCATAATATAATACTGTTGGGTACAACATTGTCGTAATTTAATACTGCAAAATGTGACATCTCACTTTCGGGCTCTCTTTAATTTATTTATGGCGTATTTTCATGTATGAAAATATGGGGTGTAACAAAACCGAACCATGAACATCCCTATTGGTCTGGGTAGCTAGTGATCGCAGGTGCGACAAAAGGATCGCAAAAACGGAGCCGCTCCTGCGGAGAAGTGATCGCAGAAGCGGAGTTCGAGCTTGGTGAGGAGACCGTAGAAGCGGGTTAGACCCGCAGGCGCGCACTCGCAGATGCGGTTATCTGATTGCAGAAGCGGGCCCTAGTGTTTTAAGTCAATTCCGCACCTGCGATAGAAATTCCACAGGTTCGGCATCGCAGGTGCGACTGGGGGTCTGCAAGTGCAAGATCACTGGGTAAAAAAGGGAAAATTATGATGGTTTGATCTCATTTTCACTTTGGGACTTTGAGAGTTCGGATTTGGGCGATAATTTGAAGGATTTTTATAGGAAACTATTGGGTAACGATTCTTAACTCGTTTTTTGGTTATATTTCACTAATCTATAGTTAATTTCATTATTTAATTAAGGATTTGGGTTGAGAAAATTAAGGAAAAAGTTGAAAAGTTCTTCAACCAAATTTTTGGGTTTTGATTGAGATTTTAATATCGAATTTGAGTAATTTTGGTACGAGTGAACTCGTGGTTGAATGAATGTTCGTATTTTGTGACTTTTACCCGATTCCAAGACGTGGGCCCGAGTCGAATTTTTAGGGCGAATTTCTAATTTCTTGCTAAAGTCTTGATTTTATTAATTATATTAGTTTCTTATAGTTGTATTTATGGTATGTAATTGCTTTTGGCTAGATTTGGGACATTAAGAGTCGGAAAATCGAGGAAAAGGTATTCTTACTTATTGATTAAGCTTGGTTAAAGGTAAGTGCCTTGCCTAACCTTGTGTAGGGGGAAATCCCCTTAGGATTTGGTACTGTTATGATACTTTTGTGATATGTAAGCGCCATGTACGCGAGGTGACAAGTGCGTACACAAGCTAATTATTGTAAAATCCGATTTTTACTAAGTAGTAACATGCTACATCTTAATTGAGTTATACCAGCATGTGTAGTTATCATGTTTAGCCTAATATCGCATGTCTACGTGTCTTAAATGCTTACTTGAAATCTATGCAGCATGCTTAGTTGAATTCCTATTTTTTCTTGATTAGTATCAGCCTTAAATGTAGAGCTCTTGCTTTTAATTGTTATTTTCCATCGATTTCGAGCTGTATATTTACTTTTGGGACTACGAGGCAGTACCTCGGGAGATCCCCCTACACATTTACTTTTGGAACTACGAGGCGGTACCTCGGGAGATCCCCCTACACATTTATTTTTAGGATTACGAGACGATATCTCGGGAGATCCCATGTTGAGCATTTACTTTTGGGACTACGGGACGGTATCTCGGGAGCACCCCTATTGTTTATCTGTATATTATGTGCTTTAATCTTTTGTAGTTTCTCCTTGTTTAATTTTCCAGTCTCTTATTACACTGCTATATTTTTGTGCCTCAAATTATTATATTCTAGTAGGGCCCTAACCTGACCTCGTCACTACTCTACCGAGGTTAGGCTTGACACTTACTGGGTACCGTTGTGGTGTACTCATGCTACTCTTCTGCACATATTTTGTATGCAGATCCAGGTACCTCCTACCAGCCCCGCTATTAGTTGCGTACTTGTTGCTTCTCCGAAGACTTCATGGTATATCTACTGATCGGTGCCAACCCTACACCACTACAAAGTGGCAAGAGCGGTCGATGAAGCTTTTACTCGAGATGGTCGGGATCGAATCCACAAGGAGCTAGATTGATTGGGATTTGGATTCCTATCTGAACTAGCAGTGCGTAGTGCTCTTAATTAAACTTCCAATCATAATTGTTGTTTGTTACTTCTAATTTTATGCTAATAAGATGCTAAATTAAACTAAGAGTAAATGCTTGTAAGGTATTCTAAATGGATAACGAAGCACTAGGGAAGTGACTTTATCCTAGATGAATACTTGACGGGATCTAAATCCTAAGGTAAAGATGTTATGTTGGGGATTGCGATATAGCCAATGCACGAAATTACTCTCTCTATACCTCTCGGTAGCTTGAGTGACTTTGCCCTAATTGACTTTCTTAAGACCAATTGGGTGTCAAAATTATGCAAGCAATATAGGCTCAAGTCGGGTATTACCATCTCTAGGTTTAACCCTTTAATTGGGACTATCAGTCTCTTGAATGCACCCCAATTCCTTGTTGGACTGATTATCCTAGACTCAAGCTCTCTTTCTCAAGAAGAGCCCAAGTCAAATAGGCACAAATTAGTGTTTGCAACCACTAATTCAACATGAAAAACACAAATCAGTCCAAATATCAACTACTCATAAACATCTAAGCCTTAAAACAAAAGACACATCAAATACCCACACTAGGGTTGAGCCACAACCCTAGCTAATGGGTCTAGCTACTCATAATAATAGAAGAAAACAGAGAAATAGATGAAGAATAACCTATATAATTTGATTACAAACTAAGAAATTAAAGATTCAGTGTTAAACTAGCTACAAATTAATCAAAATAGAACAAAACCTCCGTTCATGTGCTCTGGATAATAACAGATTACAAAATATACCCTAAAAATGTAAAAAGAAAGTATTTATACTAGGCCGAATTTTCTGGACAAAAATACCCCCGATGGAGGTACCGCGGCCGCGATGAGGCTTTTTGGCTTGACTTTTCCTTCTCTGAATTTGGCCACCGCGGGCCGCATAAAATGCACCGCAGCCGCGATGGCTTCATTGTGGTCCGCACGAAATGGACTGCGGACCGCAATGGCATTTAATCTTCAAAACTCCAGCTCTCTGAATCCCCTTTCCGCGGACTGCATAAAATGGATTGCGGCCGCGAAGAGGCTACTGCAGCCGCGGGAAATCCTCCGCGGACCGCACTGCTTGAAGCCCCCAAAAGTGCACCTCTCTAAACTTATCCACCGCGGGATGCACTAAATGGTCTGCGGCCGCGGTGGGTCTGTTACGGCTGTAGTTGATTTTATGATGCAGCAGTGCCTTGGCTTGTTCTTGATACTTGTGTATGTTTCACTCCTTTTTGAGTTGGTTTTGACTACTTGTCACTTTTTTTATCAAACCCTGCAAACAAGTACAACATGTAAGCCTTTGGGACTATTTGTATATATTTTTAATTCAAAACTCAAGTAAAAATGAGTGTAAAAAGAACTAGAATCCCTAGTTATCAACTCCTCCAAACTTAAGCTTTTGCTTGTCCTCAAGCAACTAAAATAAGTCCCACCTCCTTAAGAGTAAAACCAAGAAAATTCAGCTGACCTAAAGTGACCTCATCTAGCATAAATTGGGACTAACAATTGCCCTCAAATCAAATGAATCATTAACAACATTCAACCTTTCAAGTACAATGGTTTTAGTGCGACACAAGAGCATCAAGGGTTGACTCAACCCATCAAGGAAACTCTTTCTATTACTTTGGTCATTGTGGAACCCAAACTCATACTCCTCAACTCTCCATAAGCAAACCTCACTTTTAGGTTGTAGCACTCAGAACGAGGATTGTGGACAACACACTTATCTCTCTCAAAGCAAGGTCACAAGTCCGGCTCTAAGTACCATAAGCTTGCCCCTTATGTGAGTCACCACTAATGTAAGTTTCATTCAACTCAAGATCATATAGGGCTTTTATGGAGATATAGTGAAGGCTTTTGGTTCAGGGTAGGAAATATTTGGTCTAATTAGGTTTCATCTTCCCTTAAGCACTTCATTTGCTTCATTTTGGCACACATTCTCTTGACTTTTTGAGTCATTAACTTCTTTCTTAGGGGTTAGAGAGACACATTGTCACTCTTTCTTGTTCATTTCAAACCTTTTTCTCCTTTCTAAACTTTCCACACCTTTCATCTCTTTACTTTTGTTGAATCCCTTTATCTTTTTCTACATTGATCATTCTTTTTGACTTTTTGATTTTCTTTCTTTTTCATAGCCTTTCCTTTTCTTCATTTTGTACCGTTACCACTTTGTTGCATTCCTCATATCTCCCCCCAAACTTATGCTTTTGCCTTGTGCTAAGGAAAGATCGGGTGCCAAGAGAGGATCTTTTTAGAACGGGTAGTAAAGACTTGCATCATGATCTTTGAAAGAAAAAGGTCTATGGCTCAAAAGGCTTGACTAGGAATATTATAATTGGTAGGCTATGGATGTTTTCAAGATAACATTTGGATCAAGGAGAGCCTATAATCACTTCTCAAGTCAAACTACACCTAGGATTTCGCCTAGACAAACATTTAGGGCAAGTTCTAGACTAATGGTTGTCGCGCCCCCTTTTTCCTCGCGAAATCGGGTTCATGACATTTGGTTGGGACAACACTTTCCTTTTGGTAAGGGGTTATTGCAATTTTGGAAAATCGCCACCTAACGATTTTAAGGTGCGTTAGGGCACCTATAAGGTTCATCTAGAACTACCTTTTGGTAACCAGAGATAGGGCAAGGGCTTGAAATTATCCTAAGGGGAAGGTGTTAGGCACCCCTCAGGATCCACTAGTGTGGTTCCCGGCCAAACAGTTTTGTGAATTTGTGCAATTATCAAATAAACAAGTATGACTCAAATTGTAGGGGATTTGAGTTTAAATACACAAGTGTTTGAAAACAATTAGTGAAAGGCGAAATTTTGAAAAGAGTTACAATCTAAAGCATGCTTATGAATGTAAAGGGGGTGTCCTAGGTTTGTTTGTAATATGGATCACATCAATGCAATACCCGGTATGACACTCCTCAAAGAGGGGCTACACGTGGTATTAACGAAATAGTCATCATATCCATATCTATCCTTTCCCGCCCCGTGAAGGTAATTAAAGCAAGGTTGGTCTCAACCCCTATTGCATGTTGTTACCCGTCCATTCCTATCAGTCCCAGAGGAATTTAGGACTCCTATCCTAAAAGAGGGGGTTCTAGGCAGACCCTCAGGTTTAAAGGCAAAATACTAAACGACAAACAAGAACATATATGACTGCATTTAGGGAAAAGATAGAAGCAAGTAGAAGGCTCAGGTTTACCTCTACAAATAATGCACATAGACAACATGACTTATACATAATTAAGGTCTGAATTAAATGCATGGTATCTAAGTGATAACATCAGAACCAAATTTATTACATGACTCAGAAAAGACGTCTGAATGAAGCTTACTACTGATTTTAACAGGTTGACAGTTAAACAAAGGCAATTTTGATTTTATTTAAAGTTGATTGCCTAACGCTTGCCTAGGCGTAAAATAGTGTACAACAGCTTTTCAGGATTATTAAAAGACAGTTTGGAAATTATTTTACCCTAAGAGCATGTTGTTCTAGTTGATACGAATGCAGAGATTATTACCAATTATTTTAAACGGGATAATCAGGTGTGAAGCTGTTTTTACCTCTTTTATGATCAGCAGTTTACACTAAGTGTGAATGCAGGTACGAATAAGATCCTTAAACATGGTATCTAAGATGTATTTATAAAACTCATGATGTAGAATTCCTAGAGCAGGATTTCTAAATGCATATGGCAGGATTGCAGAATTTCCTAAGAGCATGATTTCTAAATACACGTAGCAGCGTAGAACATAATGGTAAAATGCTAATTATTAGAAGATTTTAACACATGATTTTGTAAAGGTGCACATGCTGAAACAATATATATGAGACCTATGGGCATGATTTCTAATGCATGTATGAACCCTAAGCATGGCTTCTATTGCGCAATTAGGAACATAAACCTAATAACATGTTTTCTACCCTTAACAATTATAGCATGCATACTTACCCCATCCCTTTTCACTAGCCAACCCCAATACTGGTTTATAACAAATTATTACAGGCCAACATGAAATGAATTACATAAGTAGAAATGAAAATAGGAAGTTATACTATAGGAAGCCTGATTAGGACTTCCTCTCTAAGTTATGTAATCAATCACCCAGGTGCCAAGATTGTTCCATAGCCTTTCCTCACATCTAGGTGTGTCAAAGTTCCCTAAGGACCTCAAAGGGTCCCGGGTAGTGCTCACACCCAAATTTCATAGCCAAGACAAAGTAAGTGCAATGTGTAAAGATCAGCTTTCATGTGTCCAAGTTCAGAGGGAGCTCAAGGGTCCCAAGGCAAGGTTCACACAAAAGGGGCATGACCTAGTATTCTAAGAGTATAGTGAAAGTGCAGGGCCCATGTTTGAAAGGAGTTTGTTTAAAACCTGGATTGACAGGTCCATTTTGAAATCAATCAGTAACAAAAAGGGTTGAAAGAAGTTGTATTAATAAGACAGAGTTCAAACACTTCAAGGTAAGACCACACACAACAAATGAATGAATTCAGTAATCACATATGGGGTAAAAGGGGATTTAGGGATACGTATATATTGATTATAGACACCTGACCTCAGCATGAATATTAGGACTGGTAGGGACATGCTCAGAGATAGTTGAACACTGGCATAATCACAAACCAACCATAAAACACATAGAGGAGGGATATGGGATCTGGGATTCATAAGATGGTAAGTACACAGTAGGTAAGAAAATGCAATCATCCAGGCGTACTTGAATCACATGAATTTAAAGGGAGGAAAGTCATGTCAGCATGCTTCACAACAAGATCACAAGTAAAAGTAGGCCAGAAGTAAAAGAAACTGAAGCAGGAATAGAAACATATTGTTGTTGAGGCTTTAAATTGAACTAGGACATACCAGTGAAGATAGAGGTAAACAATGAAAGAACCAAGGCTTACAGATGATTAGCCTTGGCTTGCAGCCGACCAATAGTAGTAGAATAGCACATAAATTTTAAGTAAGAGAAGGGTTTTTGAAAGCCAAGTTCGTGTATTGTTAATGAAAAACTTAGGGTATTTATAGCTTTGAAAATAAGAAGAAAATAAGGTAACAAGTAAAGGTTTAGCACAATTATGAAAGTAATTACAATTAGAATCCAATTAATACAAGTATTTCCTTTAATCAAGGAATTACAGCTTAAACGGATACTAACAGGGATAACTAAGGAAAGAAAAATCACTTTGAGAAATATTGGCTTTTACCATATAAGGAGTAGTAAAAACATAAAGCATACGATTGAGTCCAAGTATAGAATACACTAATTTGGGGAAAGGATTCAGCAAGATTGAAGCACCACAACAAATAAAGGAATGGAATCAATCAACTTAAACAAACGAGTAGAATTTTAGGGGTTTATGAGAAAACCTTGCAATCAGACCGTAACTTAAGGAAATTAGGATCAATCAAGAGGGAGTCATGATTATGCACTTCGACATATAAATAGAGAAGAATGAACATGCATATCAGATATGCAAGGTCAGCCATATCAACAAAAGAAGCAAACCAGATGAACACAAACATACAGAAGTGGCATGAGTAGGCTAAGGACTCAGTAGTAAAAAAGAGCCCACTCGAAGCATGGCAATCAACAAAGTCAAGTAGTCATGGCTAACACATAGAACCAGAGTGAAAAACTAACCTAACAGGTAAAGAAAATCAGGCCAACACACAGAAACAGGTAAAATGAGTCTTTAAAACTCACAGTAACAAGTGAAGAATCTTTAAGAAATTAGGGTTTTAAAAAAGTTGAGTTAAAAAAGTGGTGAGAACTCAGAATCAGTTAAGATAAACAAAGAAAAAGATCTAACCATAAAGAACTCAATCGAAACAGGTATACATACAAATCAAATAAACAAAGACAGTTCCAAAACCCCGGATAGACCCAAAATAAATAGGGTTTTCATCGTGATGAATCAGGTAGAAGAAAACATAAATAAACCATTTAAACATAGTAACATTATATGACAATACTGAAAATCAGAGGAGAAGTCTTTTAAAAGAGGTTAAGAAACCCTAATCTTGAAGACGAAGAGTTACTTTGAAAAAATCGGAAAAACCTTTGAGGAAAACACCAAAAGGTTCATAATATATACATATCTAAGATATATCTGAAAGAAAATCAAAAAATCTTTAAAGTTAGAGTTTCGAAGAACCCAGAGAAGGTGAGAAAACCTTGAAAAGTTACCTGTTTAGCCGGAAAAGTCACAAATCTTACTCGAACGGCCATGGATGGCCGGAAAATGGCATGGGAAACCATGGGAGGAGAGTGAACCACCTCTGGTTCACTTAACGGCCTCAAAACGATAACACATGTTCAAGAGGGAGCCATAAGGCTGGTAGGTGGTAAGATAACCATAGATTCAGGTAGGGAGATGGCCGGAGAAGGTGGATAAGGTTCATTGGAGAGGAGGGGAGGGGAGAAGGTTCTAGAGAGAACCAGAGATAAAGAGAGAGAGAGAGAGAGATGAGAGTCAGTTGAGTGAATGAAGAATGAGAGGGTTTGGGGGGGTCGTTTGGGTTTAATTTAGGAAGGGGAAATGGGGACCGTTGATCTAAATGATCGACGGTCAAGATTGAATAAGGTAGGTGGGTCGGGTATGGCTTAGGTTTGGGCTTGGGTTCGGTGGGTTTTTTAATTGGGTTGGGGGTCTGTTTGATTTAGGCTAGATTTGAAAGCCAATTTTGGCTATAAGTTAAATAGCTAGTTTTTCCCTATTTAATTTATATAAAATAGTAGATAATTTCTAAAAATAATTTAAAAATGCTAAAATGCAAATTAAAAATACAGTATCCAATTTTATGCTTATAAAACATAATTAAATCTAAAAAGGGCTAGTATTGCAATTATGTGCAATTTAGCTTTAAAAATACTAAATATAATTATAAAAATATGCAAAAATATTCTTAGCCATATTTTGTCATAAATATAGAAATCCAATAGATGAATTATCAAAACAATAATTTTGGAAATAATTATTGGGGATTTTATAGATAAAAAGGGAGAAAATAAATCAATTTAAAATCTTAAAATTGAAAAATAATAAAAACCTTGGGCATGCTTATATATGCTAATTTGAAGGTATTTTTGCATATTTAAAATATATATATATATATATATATATATATATGCTATTTTGAAAGTATTTTTCATATTGAAAATATACCGAAAAAATTGGGTATCAACAGCTGTCCCTCTTTACTCGGTAAGGATGAAAGAGTTTTCGGGTAAAGAAATGATGGCCAATTTTGAGCGAAACGGTTTGGAAAGATTTACGACACACCCTAGATTCTGAGTTGCCTACATATCCCTGGTTTTATAGGAATCAGGCCGTATGTAGTTCATGATCCATCGGCGGAGTATACCGATGAAGCGATTTCAAGAATGGACGCAACATCTAGTGTTAGGTGAGTGGACGGTTTATGAGAATGGTTAGGAGAACTGGAGCAGGACTGATCCTGCTAGGATAGATGTTGCTTGCCGGATTACCTACAAATAAGCAATACAAGCATATATTGTGCGTAAATTTAAACATGATACAAATTCCTGTTGGACCATTAATGTTGTCTTCGGACGATGAGGATGATGTCCTTAGACCATTATGTCCTTGGCCATGAAGCGTATGATAAAGGATTCGCAGGCCATGAAATGATGCTCTCGGGCTATAAGGATGGTGCCTCCGAACCATGATGCCTTTGAATAATGATATGCAAAAGATTGAAAGAGATCCTCAGGCCATGACATGGTGTTCTCGGGCTGTGAGGATGGTGCCTCCGAACGATGACGCTTTTGGATGAGTTGGCAATATTTCAGCCCATGAAGGATGCAGTAATATGATGCGGACAAGACAAAGCTTAGTCTTGCGAATTGAAGGGCATAGCTTAGCCAGTAAGAAAATCGAGATGAATAGTGCTTAAGATAGCGCTTAGTTTCGAAGAAAATTGGAGGTAGAGCTTAGCCTCGGAAGGCAAAATGATAGCCTTATGCAATGCAGATGGAGACAGCGTTTAGTCTCAAAAGGCAAAATAGTAGCCTTATGCAAAGATGCAAATGCAGATGGAGGTAGAGCTTAATCTCAGAAGGCAGAATGGTAGCCTTATGCAATGCAAATATAGACGGAGACAATGTTTAGTCTTGGAAGGCAGAATGGTAGCCTTATGCAGAAATGCAGATGGAGGTAGAGCTTAACCTCGGAAGGCAGAATGGTAGCCTTATGCAATGCAAATGCAGATGGAGACAACGTTTAGTTTCGGAAGGCAGAATGGTAGCCTTATGCAGAAATGTAGATGGAGACAACGTTTAGTCTCAGAAGACAGAATGGTAGCCTTATGCAAAGACGTGAATGCAGATAGAGGTAGATCTTAACCTCGGAAGGTAGAATGGTAGCCTTATGCAAAAATGCAGATGGAGACAGTGTTTGGTCTAGGAAGGTAGAATGGTAGCCTTATGCTAGAAATTAAATAACAAATGACAGTAGAGTTTTCTTAGCTGATAGCAGATTGCGGAATTGTGATTACTAAGAGCATCGTGACTATGGAGCATTACTTGTATGTGCTGATAGCAAATGTTGGTAAGTGCAACAGTTCTAAGAATTGTATTTTGAACAATGTTTGTCCTGTGGGCGTACAGTATGTCTAATAATTTCACAATCCTAGTGCCTGCATCCAATGAAAAATCGTGAGTTTTGTAAGGGGGAGGTTAGTTCGCATCCCTGCTGGCTTTGCTTGACTCGTTCGGCATTATTCTGGTGATACTGTCTGTATCATTGGGGTAGCATTGCTAAACAAAGCAGTTTCAATAATAATCATGCATGATTTTGTAAAAGTATGACATAAATGTATAATTAAAAATAGCTTTTAGATGAACAGACGACTGTGACGTAGTTTAGGATATTGCAACCTCTCCTGCTATGGAATTTTGAGGGTCATCCTCAAAATTATGCCTCAGTTCGATGGGTTGACATTTCTGATTGTTGCTCATGCGGCAATTGGCTGAAATTACTTTATAATTTTGAGGGTCCTCCTCAAAATTCTGCCCCAGTTTCCAATTGCGGGGGGAAATGAATTTTTTATTGAATTGTGACCGAACCCATAGGGCTACCTACGTATTCCCTCTTAAATGGGAAATAGGTCAGGCGTAGTTCAATTTACATCATATAAGGAAAACATAAAGATTACACATAGTAACACTTGACTGCATCTGAATTTATCGGTGATCGTAGCAAACTCAACCTCACACAACGGTAGGAAGAGCGGGCGCTAAGAGTTTTACCCGAATAGTGGTATCAGGGTCAATTTCCACAGGGAGCTTGGAATGGAGTTGCGTATTTGTTCAGACTAGGAATGCGTGCTTGCTCCTAATTGTACTTCTAACATTTTTTGGGGTTTTTGTTTAAGAACTACTATTATCAGCTACAAGTTTAAGCTAATTTATGCTGAAGGGATATGTTCTAAGTTGTGATTAATATAGAGAAAGGCACTAGGGTCGTGGCATCACCTAGGTGGTTAAATAACGGGTAGAAACTACTAATAATAGATTGACATATTTGGGATCAATGTTATAACCGTTGCACAATTGTACCCACTCTCACACCTCTCGGTAGGGAGAGCGAATTTGCCCAATTGCCTCTCTCGAGACCAATTGGGTAGGCCAATTAGACCAAGCAACTTGGGTTCAAGTAGGGTGATTACTCTCTCGAGGTTTAACCCGTTAACTGGGACTACCATTTCTCATGGGTCCACCCCAATTCCTTGCTGGGTCAATTTTGGGGTCATAGACTCTCTTTCTCAAGAAGAGTCAAGACCCACTAAGCTAGAATAAACGTTGCAACCATCAATCCTTAATTAAATCATAAAATCAACCCAAATAACAAACACCCAATATCAATCTATCATTAAGAAGCAACACCCATTAATTACCCACACTAGGGTTGAGCCACAACCTTAGCTAATGGGTTTAGCTAGACATAATTAAAGAAGAAACTGAAGAAGTAGAAGATGAAACAACCATATTAATTAATTACTAATGTTAAACTACAATAATATATGATGAAAACAAGCTATAAATAAATGCCCAAAATAGGCCAAAACATAAGTCTCACGAGTGCAACAACTATCAGATGTAAAAAAACTTCCCTTAAAAATGGTAAAATGTTCTATTTATAGTGGGCTGGAAAAACTGGACAAAAATGCCCATGTGGGGTTAGTGCGGACTGCACAAAGTTGGCACGCGGCTGCACTGGGTTGCTTGACCTCTGAATTTTGCTCTCTGAAGATGGTGATGCGGACCGCACAAAGTTGGAATGCGGCCGCATGAAGACTAACGCGGACCGCACAAAGTTATTGTGCGGCCGCATGAATGGTTTTGGCAGCTTCTCTGAACTTCACTTACATGGACCGCGTGACCATAGAGTGCGGCCGCATGGAGAGGGACGCGGGCCGCATGAAGTGGGACGCGGCCGCGTGGTTTGCTTCTGGAATTTGACACTCTCTGAACTTCCTGGACGCGACCGCATAGCAATATTGTGTGGCCGCATGAGTGTCCCACCACATGAATTTGACTTGTAGTTTCACAGTCTCTGAACTCCTATGGTGCGTCCGCATGACATGATGGTGCGGTCCGCACCAAGTTCTAAATGTCCTTACTTTAATGATCTTTGACACTTGAGCAAGTTTCACTCCGATTTGAGTCTATCTTTGACTATTTGTCACTTTATAGCTCAAACCTGCAATCAAGCGCAATCTGTAAGCATTTTGGGACTATTTTGTAGCAAATTACACTCAAAGCGCAAGCAAGTATGGGTATAAAACATGTTAAAATCCTACTTATCAACTCCCCCAAACTTAAACCTTTGTTTGTCCTCAAGCAAACAAAATAAGACACACCCCTCAAAGGCAACATCCAAGCAATTTCAGCTTATCCTAAAGTAACCTCAACAAGCATCAATTGGGACTAACAATTGCCCTCAATGCGAATGCATCATTAACACATTTAAACTTTGAAAACTTGTGGATCAAGTGTGACACACGAGCATCAAGAGTTGACACATTTCATCAAAGAACTTTTCTCAATTACTTTGGTCATTATGGAACCCAAACTCACACATCCTCAACTCTCCCTAAGTGAACCTCACCTTTTAGAGTATTGACACACAAACTGAGGTTGATGGATTTTCACTCATCTTTCTCAAGGAAGAGGCCACAAGTCCGGCTCTAAGTACCATATGCTTGCCCCTTATGTAAGTATCCACTAATGTAGGTTCCCTTCAACTCAAAATCATGTAGGGCTTTTGTGGAGTCATTGTAAAGGATTTTGGGTAAGGGTAGGACATATTTTTGTTCAAGTGGGTTCAATCTTCCCTTAAGCACTTCTTTTGATTCATTTTGGCACACTTTCTTGCCTCATTTGAGTATTCACTTCTTTTTCAAGGGGTTAGAGAGACACATTGTCACCCTTTCTTATGCAATTCAACACATTTCTCTTTTTTTCTACTTCTTTTTTCACACCCTTTTTCACTTTTGTTTTCTTTGAATACCCTTTCTGACCTTATTCAATTCGGTCTTTCTTTTTGTCTTATCTTTTCTTTCTTTTTCATTACCTTTCTTTTCTTTTGCTTTTGTACCTTTTACCACATTGTTTCCTTTCTTGTCTCCCCCCCCAAACTTAAATATTTTCCATCTACTCAAGGGAAGATTTGGGTGCCAAGAGAGAGTATCATTAAGAACGGGTATAGGCTTGTAGATTTGGTTCTTGAAAGAAGAAGGTTCAAGGCTCAAAAGGGTTAAATAGGGATCATTTCATTGGTAGGTCATGGAATTGTTCAATCTTAGCATTTTGGATCAAGGAGAGCCTACTATCACTTCTCAAGACAAATTTCGCCTAGGATTTCGCCTCAACAAACATTCGGGGAAAGTTCTAGACCATCGACTTGGGACTTGGACTCGGAAATCGAATTCTCACTACACACACTCAAGGATTGCTAAAGATATCGAGTCGAGGGCCCACAACGACCTTAGTTACGATTCAAGCGCACAATGGTCCAATACGACCACATGATGACTGTTTGGTCAACACAAGAGTCTCAAGGCCACGACTTTCACCATCCTGAGCACAATATTGTGTCTTTGACAATGGGATCAAAGGCAAATGTGTTAGGCCCAAGTGAAGTTTTGCCTGAGTTACCCTTGACCGCAAAACTTGAAAATCAAAAAAAAAAAGAAAAATAAAAAACGGACTCAAACCCTTAAGAAGGTTGTCACGCCATCTATCATTGGGAAGAGCCACCCGGTTCGCACAACACTCTACCCTTGGAAAGAACCATGGCATTAAGAAAACCAAGGGCTTATTGCAAATGCCAAAACAAAACAAAAAAGCTACGAGCCTACTATGAAGCTAAAGACGAAATTTTTTAACGAAAATAGAAAAACTGAATTAATATGTACCATAGGGGAGTAGAATATACAGCGGGGGGAGTGGATATGTACATAAAGTAGAAAAGTAACTAGAATGAAAAGTTATATACATGCCAACTATCAACTAGCAACATAAGCTAAGAGTCAAATAAATATGTACAGTCATCCTAAATGTATCAACCATCAAAATAGTAGGGCGCACCCCCATGAATAAAAGTTGGCATTGTCCCCAATGCCAACTACCAAAATAAGCATATAAATAGAGAAAGGATATAGAGTGGCTCCTCAAGCCTGATCCGTCGTCATGGGCTGATCAGTGGTCCCCTGGTACTCTATACTAGCGGGAACCTCAGACTGGTTCCTGGCCTGCTGTTGCTCTGCTGCTGGGACAGGGGCCGGGTCATGGACCGGCTGAATATCTGGTGGAGCACTGGAAGTATCCTCCTGAGCCTGTGCTACCTCTATCACAACACCCTCAGTGTTAGGAATCTTCCTCTTCTTTCTTGGGTGCCTAGGCTCCTCCTCCTGTTGTGGCTCCTGTACAACTACTGCTGGTGGAGGTGCTGACTCATCAAAGAACATTCTAAAGGCAGCTGATCTGCCGTTAGCTTGTCAACCTCAGCTTGGAGCACCTTCACCTCTTCCTTAGATGCCCGGGATTTTCTCATCTTCTTGTGTTCTCTGGCAAGCTCCTTTAGAGCTTTGCCCTGTGCATCAACTGCCTTTGTCAAGGCAGCCTGATAGCCAAAATCTTCTCCTGGTTGGCCAGGAATGTCTTCAATGTCTCCTCAATGGACTGAGGAATCTCAACGGTGGCTGGAGTAGACTGGGCCGCAACTATGGTAGCCAAAGTAGACAACTTGGATGTTGAGACTGACATCCAGTTGTTCAAACTGGCTAATGTCTTTGCTAACTGCTGGGCCGTGAAGGGGTTGGATTTGGAGGTGGGAACCACTAGGCCAGTTGAAGAACTAGGACCCACAGAAGAGGATGGGATGTCCGGAACAGTAGTGGCAGCAGAAGTAGGTGGCTCAACAGAAGACTCTACCGCAACTGGCTCCTCAGACTGGCCAGTCGGGGCAGAGGTGGATGCTTTTCCCTTCTTATCCCCCTTCGGGTTGTCTGGCCCCTGAATACTAAACCATGAAAACGGGGACACCGGCCGGATTCCAACATCGAAGGGGTATTTCTTCACCTTTGCATCTTCAAAGTACATTGTGAGGGTGTTCGGGTAGGGGTAGTTTCTGTCCGTATCAATGCTAATGGATATGATCACACTGTACATAACATTCCCCACATTGATGGGGAAACCTGCCATAATGGACGCAATGAGAACCGCTCGGGCGATTGGAATGGTCTGGTCATGGGACGAAGGGTCCAACCTGTTGCATACAAAAGTTAACCATCCTCTCGCCTCAAAATTGAGGTCCTTTCGCAGTATTTTCTTCCCCACCTGAATCCACTCCGGAACAGTACCCGGCTGAGCTAAGAACTGTGCCACCCAAGGACGAGCTTCCTCTTTCAACTCTAACTTCTCTCTGTACAGAGAGTCATCCTCCTCATTGAAACCCAAACACTCATTCAACACCTCTCCCGAGAACACTATCTTCTTATCCCGCACTTTGGTTGCAATTGACCCTTCTTTGGTATGGGCCACATTGCTGTAGAATTCCTTCACCATATGTTCATTTGCATCGACCAGCTCATCTTTGAAGAAATCCCACCCCAATCTAGTAATAAATTATTCATGGACTCGGTGAAGGTAGGGTAACAAATCCCGGGTGACTACTCTTCTTTCTGGAATCACCTTCTTCTTGGGCCACACTTCCCGGAATTTATGAAAGGCCACATCACTGACAAATATGTCCTGCCATACAACTGGGTTTCTAGTTCTTTCAATTCCCCCAACTCTAAGTACCCCACTGTCCGGGACCTCCTCATCACTCTTTTTTTATCTTTTGCACCCTCCCCGGATTCTGAAGTTGTGGGGGAGGTGGAGTATTTGGCACTGCCTGCTTCTGAGCCCTCAGACGACTCAGGTTGTATAACAGTTGGAGCTTTAGGTGGGCCTGCGGGGGCTTTCCCCGAATCAGTTGAGACATCCTGGGAGGGGAGGTACTCACACCCCGACTGCTCCTCATCACTCATCACCTGCTTTCTTGTTTTTAACTTTGGTTGGGGAGTGAGTTTCTTCAATTTTGCTTTACCTCCCTGGGAGGGGTCACCTCCTCGTCCGGGTTGTTTAGCTCCACGCCCTCATTTTTTAACCATTTTCTGCACCCAAATAATTCTAACATTGTTAGTTCAAGCAATTGCAGAGTTTAATTACATAACAGAAACACAGACAGAGAACAGATGATAGTAGTGCGGACCGCACAAACAAGACATGCGGACCGTACTGACCAAGTTGGAAAATGAACACCTCTCTAATTAGGAACCATACGGACCGCATGAACAAGGGGTGCGGCCGCGTGGGGGCCAATGCGGTTCGCACAAACTGGTCATGCGGCCGCATTGGCCATACTATTAAAAACTGGTGCCCTCTGAACCTCACCCACGCGGACCGCACAAATATGGGATGCGGCCGCGTGGGGCATGGAGCGGACCGCACAAACTAGGCATGCGGCCGCGCTGGGAAGTATCAACCTTTAGGCTCAAGGCTTACGCGAACCGCGTAACAGAATGATGCGGCCGCGTAAAAGGCATGCGGACCGCATAATCAGGGAGTGTGGCCGCGCTGGGCTTTCATTACAGGGGCAATTAGGGTTTTGCAAAAAAAAAAAAACTCAAGTCTTTCACGTTTTAGCATCCTACTTTGTCCCTACTCATTTATAACATGCCCATCATTTCAAAGAATAACAAGAACAATATAAAACTATCCTAATCATGTAACGACGAAGAACAAAAAGAAAAACGAAGAAGTTATGACTAGGGAAACATGTATAAAGTTTAAATTAATACTAAGTAAACACTAATGTGAGAGATATATTACCAGGAAAGTGAAGAAATGCTCTTGATATTAACACTAAGCAGGGTCTCTGATGTGAATAGTAACTTTTAGGGCTGAGGGGTCAATTTTTGCGAAATGTTCTAATGAAGACCCTAATGGCCTATTTATAGGAAACACAGCGGGGCCCAGCACTTACCGTCCAGTGCGTGCGCGTGAACACGACCGCGGGCCGCGCTGGGACTTTACCATTTACATGGTGCTGAAACGAAGGCATGCGGACCGCATGAGATGGGCTGCAGCCGCATGAGAACCACGCGGGCCACTCAAAGTGGGATGCGGCCGCCTGAACGCATTTCAGAGATTGATCATTCTTGGCCTTTACCGGTGCGGACCTTACAAAGTGGGATTACGGCTGCACGGTCACTGTTCAGAGACTGTGCACTTTTTTCACAGTTGTTTTGCACTGGTTCAATCACAATTCCTGCAACATCTCACAAACCATTAGCTCAAAAATCCTAATCTACAACAGAAATAAAAAAGAAAGAAAAAGATATGGGTTGCCTCCCAAGAAGCGCCTGATTTATTGTCGCGGCACGACGCATGTTACCATCAAAGTCACTTCAAATGAATGAGTTCCATCACATAGCTTTCATCAAACTTTCCCAAGTAATGCTTGACACGATGCCCATTGACCCAGAAAACTTTACCATTTTTGTTCTTGAGATCAATAGCACCAAATGGGGTTACACCAACAACTTCAAATGGACCACTCCACTTAGACTTAAGCTTTCCCGGGAATAACCTCAACCGGGAGTTGAATAGAAGAACCATGTCACCAACTTTGAATTCCTTCCCCCGGGCATACTTATCGTGAAGGTACTTCATCTTGTCCTTGTACAAGGACGAGCTGGAGTAGGCATGAAATCTAAACTCGTCTAGCTCATTGAGTTGCTCAACCCAGAGATTCGCAAGGACATCCCATTCTAAGTTCAATTTTCTCAAGGCCCATATAGCCTTATGCTCCAATTCCACCGGAAGATGACAAGCTTTCCCAAAAACCAACCGGTATGGAGACATACCAATCAGGGTCTTGTAAGCTATCCGATAGGCCCAAAGAGCATCATCTAATTTCTTCGACCAATCGGTCCTATTGGCATTGACAGTTTTGGACAAAATACTCTTGATCTCTCGGTTGGAAACTCAACTTGGCCACTCGCTTGAGGATGATAAGGAGTGGTCACCTTGTAATTTACACCATACTTAGAAAGCAATGAATCAAAAGCCCGGTTGCAAAAATGAGAACCACCATCACTAATGATAGCACGTGGAGTGCCAAACCTTGTGAAGATACTCTTTTTCAAGAACACCACCACACTTTGAGCTTCGTTGTTGGGAAAAGCGACGACTTTGACCCATTTCGACACATAATCAACCGCTACCAAGATATAGGTGTTCCCACAAGAACTCACGAATGGCCCCATAAAGTCGATACCCCACACATAAAAAATGTCCACCTCTAGAATTGTGTTGAGAGGCATCTCATCCTTTTTTGAAATCCCACCGACCCGTTGGTATTCATCACATCTCGAGACAAAATCACCGGCATCTTTAAACAAGGAGGGCCAATAGAAACCACAACTAAGCACCTTAGAAGTCGTCCTCACCCTGCCATGATGGCCACCATAGGGAGAGGAATGACAAGCCTCCAAAATACTCAATTGTTCTTCTTCCGGGACACATCGATGAATCACACCATCGGTGCAAATCTTGAACAAATATGGCTCATCCCAATAATAATCCAAACTATTCCGCTTGAGCTTCTTCTTTTGGTTAGAAGGAAGCTCATACGGGATTATACCGGTCACAAGATAATTTTTCACATCGGCAAACCACGACATATCATGCATAGATACCGCAAGGAGTTGTTCATCCGGGAAAACATCATTGATCTCAAGGCTGTCAGAAGGCCTCCCCTCTTCCTCCAAGCGGGACAAGTGGTCCGCCACTTGATTTTCACTTCCTTTCCGGTCCATAATGGCTAGATGAAACTCTTGAAGAAGTAGCACCCATCTCATCAACCTTGCTTTTGAATCTTTCTTGGTCATCAAATACCTAAGGGCGACATGATCGGTATGGATAATCACTTTGGCCCCCATAAGGTATGGTCAGAACTTTTCCATGGCAAACACAATAGCTAGCAACTCCTTCTCGGTGACTGTATAGTTTCTTTGAGTTTCATTCATCATCTTGCTTGAGTAGTACACCAGATGGAACATCTTGTTGATCCTTTGGCCCAAGACTGCCCCTACCGCAACATCACTAGCGTCATACATGAGGTCAAATGGCAAGCTCCAATTGGGTGCGGTAATGATAAGGGTAGTTGTCAACTTGTGTTTTAGAAGCTCGAACACCTCCATGCATTTCTTATCAAAGACAAACTTGGCCTCCTTCTCTAACAACTTGCACAACGGGTTAACTACCTTAGAGAAATCTTTGATGAACTTTCGGTAGAAACCCGCGTGCCCCAAAAAGCTTCTCACCCCTTTGATAGAAGTAGGGGAGGTAACCTTGATATGAGTTCAATCTTGGCTTTGTCAACTTCAATACCTCTCTTCGAAATCTTGTGACCCAATACAATACCCTCTTCTACCATAAAATGGCATTTTTCCCAATTGAGAACTAGGTTTGTATCTTCACATCGGGCCAACGCACGATCCAAATTTGTCAAGCATTCTTCAAAGGAGTCCCCCACCACGCTAAAATCATCCATAAATACCTCCAATATATCTTCCACCATGTCGGTAAAAATTGCCATCATACATCGTTGAAAGGTCGCTGGGGCATTACACAATCCAAACGGCATCCTCGAAAATGCGAATGTGCCGTAGGGACAAGTAAAGGTCATCTTTTCCTAATCTTCTGGGGCGATGAGAATCTGATTGTACCCCGAATACCCATCTAAAAAGCAATAGAACGACTGACCCGCAAGACGATCAAGCATTTGGTCGAGGAACGGCAGCGGGAAATGATCCTTTCGAGTCACCTTGTTAAGCTTTCTATAGTCCATACAAACTCTCCATCCTGTCACCGTCCGAGTAGGAATCAACTCATTGTTATCATTGGTTACCACAGTCATCCCGCCCTTCTTCGGTACACATTGCACTGGAGAAGTCCATGAGCTGTCAGAAATAGGATACACCACACCGGCTTCAAGCCACTTCATAACTTCCTTCTTGACCACTTCTTGCATAGCTTCGTTAAGTCTCCTTTGGTGTTCAAGTGAGGGCCTCGCATCCTCCTCCAATATGATCTTTTGCATGCAAAAGGCGGGGCTTATACCCCGAATATCCACCAATGTCCATCTGATCGCCCTCTTGAGCTTTTGTAGAACCGCCAAAGTGGCGTCAACCTGCACGTTAGTCAAGCAAGATGAAAGAATAACAGGCAAAGTGAAATTAGGGCCCAAGTATTCATACCTGAGGTGAGGAGGAAGTGGTTTCAACTCCAACACCAGCGGCTCCTCAATAGATGGCTTGGTTGGGGGAGTTTTGCGATTCTCAAGATCCAAGGATAACTTCCTAGGCTCATAAGAATATGAGCCCATACCATGCAAAGCATTTACACACTCAACTCTCCCGGCATCATCATCAACATCCATGTTCAAGATCACGGCCTCAAGTGGGTCCTCAACATTCACCATTGTGCTTGTGTCATCCACTATCACCGCCGTGACAATGTCAACAAACGAGCACACCTCGGTGCTATTCGGTTGCCTCATAGATTTGCACACATGGAACACCACCTTTTCATTACCAACACGGAAGGTCAACTCTCCCGCTTCGACATCTACCAAAGCCTTTCCAGTAGCTAGGAAATGTCTTCCAAGGATAATTGGCACCTCAAAATCCACCTCACAATCCAAGATAACGAAATCGGCCGGCAATATGAACTTTTCAACATGAACAAGGACATCATCAATAATCCCCAAAGGCTACTTTATTGACCGGTCCGCCATTTGAAGCATCATAGAAGTTGGACGAGGTTGTTCGATTCCTAAGGTCTTGAAGACCGAATATGGCATTAAATTGATACTTGCCCCCAAGTCACAAAGGGCTTTTGCAAAGTCGGCACTTTCAATGGTACATGGGATAGTGAATGCACTGGGGTCCTCAAGTTTCGGAGCCATAGAATACACAATTGCGCTCACTTGATGGGTCATCTTGATTGTCTCACACTCCATTGATCTCTTTTTTATAACCAAATCTTTCATGAACTTTGCGTACCTTGGAATTTGCTCGAGTGCCTCCACCAAAGGCACATTGATAGTCAAACTCTTCATCATCTCAATGAATTTCTTAAATTGGTTGTCACCTTTTTGCTTGGCCAACTGTTGAGGATAGGGCGGAGGAGGCTGAGGTAAGGGTGCTTTGGCTTTGGGAACCACCGGCTCGGGCATATCAATCACGTGTTTCCTAGGCGGGTTCACATCCTCTTGTGTCTCCTATTCAACCTCATGAATATCAATCCGCACATCATCTCTCACACTTGGTTCAACTACATCTTCAACCACCAAAGACATTTCATTATCTCGTAACTCATCTTCATCCACCATAACTTGGTTTCCTCTTGAGGCATGCACATCACCGCCTCTTCCACTTCGCGATGTCACCTTCATCACATGATTATTGTGCCCACCCTTAGGTTTTACTACCGTATCACTTGGTAGAGCACCCTTTGGGCGAGTATTTAAAGACTGAGAAATTTGGCCAAGTTGCACTTCCAAGTTACGGATAGAAGTGTTGTGGGAGGCCAATTGAGCTTCGGAATCTTGGTTCTTCTTCATCATTTGCTCAAACATAACTTCAATTCTACCAAATTCATTTCCCAAAGAACTAGACCCTTGAGATTGAAACGGTGGCGGGTGTAAGCACGTGATTTTTGACCCTCCCCGAGGATTTTCACATTTTTAGCATAAATATGTAATTGGGTCTAATATAGTTATTTTAACTATTTTACTTTATTTCGTTGCAAAAAGAAAAATCACAAAAATATATATATAAATTTTAGTTTATGTATTTCTCATAAACTTGAAAAATACAAAAAATAAAAATAAAATTGTACTTTATTTTGGTACTTTATATAAATTCGAAAATTACAAAAAAATATAATTCTATTAATGTTTTGTAGTCGTTTTAATTTTGGAAAAATACAAAAAAAAATATATTACTTTATATTTTGTCTTTATTAAAAAATGAAAATTACAAAAAAAATAGTTTTATTAATATTTTATAGTCATTTTAACTTTGAAAAATACAAAAAATATTACTTCATATTTTATCTTAATATTTAAAAAAAACAAAAAATTACAAAAAAATAGTTTTATTAATATTTTGTAGCCATTTTAAATCTTGAAAAAATATTTAAAAAGATATATTTGTTTAAATACTAGTCTTATCTTTGGTAGTTATTTTGCTTACATAGGACTAGTTAAGCAACGTGTTCCTATTTCTCGGGTCCAGGCAAAAGAATAAAATTCGGGTTCAAACTACCCGGTTTTAGGCCTAATTTTCGGACCTAGCCCATAATAAACCGAGTTCCTGACACATGGGGAACCCCACCACGCGTGGGGGACATAAGTCTCGAACCCCACCACGCGTGGGGCTCATTTTTTTGGGCAAACCCATTACAAAAACACGGATGAAACATTTGGAACAGGAGGATTTTTTGAAAAATTGTGTTGGCACTGTTCATGTTCTTCTTCCTAAAGAAGAAGAACGAAAACTCCTACCCCTCACGTCCAAACCCCTCCGGTAAACCACCCAAACGACCCTTCAACCACCATCAACAAACCACCCTTCCCTCCATCGACGCGTCAACCACGACCCTTCAGCCACCACCAAACGACCACCCTCGTTCCACCTCCAAACCCTCCCCAGCTGACCCCTCTCCGTCACGACCCCAAACCACCAGCTCCCGACACCATAACCACCAGCTTCCCCCTCCCAACGCTTGAACCCAGCCACCCGTCAAGCAGCAGAACTGCTGCATCGTCCAAAGCCACCGACGACACCAACTCCCTCACCTTCCTTCCATCGTCACTCCTCCTCCTCTTAACTCCTTCACGTCCAAACTCCACTACCCAAACACCATTACCAAACAGACCACTCCATTTCCAGCAACCACCCGTCAGCAGCCCCCCTCGCACGCCTGAACCGCCAGCAAACAACCACTCGTCGACCCACCACCACTGTTTCATCCGTTCTGTCCAAACACCACAACAAACCTGCTGCGTCGAGAAAATCCAAAAGGCAGCCAACATCTCGTGCGTTGACAGTATTGGGTCGAGCTTTCAGTCTCCATTGAGGTCGTCTTTGGTTCGTCGAGGTCCGATACGTCGAGGTTATTATCCGAGGTTTCGTCGCAGGTCCAACGCATCGGACGTTAATCTCAAGTAGGTTATCTCTGCCCGTGTCCTTCATGTTTGCTGTTTAGTAATATGTATAGGTGTTTGTTGAAATACAATCCTAGTTCATGCGGATAGTACGCGAAATTACGCGAGACATATATACATGATGATTGCGAATTGCTATATTTGATAATTAACTCCGTATGGTATTGAAATTTGGCCGTGAATGTCTTTTCCGTTGTTTCGTTATTTTAAGTAGCTATTTGACATTTTGTTTCTTCATGTTTAAATTGTTGTTATCCAAATATTTGTCGTAATAGAGGTTTGCATGAAAGGTGTTAATTATTTAGTTTGTCTTAATAGTTGTTTATACATGTGGTAGTAATGTTGAAATTATAGTAGCAATTTTAATTCCGCGGAAAAATACTCGCTTCATCAAATAGGTTCAATCTATAACCTATGACCTCGCAAAGTAGCAAAGAATGTAGTTATTTTAGCCTTATCCTTTTTTTTTCTTTTGAAAAAATAAATAAATAATAATAATAAAAAAAACGAGACAAGCTTCACCAAAAATAGAAAATGTACAGATTGCGGAGCCCTCACAAAATGTATGTATTAAATACTTAGATTCCGGGATAGGCCGTTTAGCAAATTTCACGGCCCTACCCAAAATAATAATGCGCTAGGCGCGCCTTTAATAATATTATCTCCTTAAGCTCGGGTGCACATTTATGTGACCCAAATCCAAGTCTCAGCGAAATCGAAATGTGTCTCTAATCACGAGTACATTGATTGTGACGTGGTCTGAGATACATTTCCACGACGTTGCAAATTCCTTTAAAAAAAAATAAGAATGAGATGAGCCTCGCCGAATAAAAATACAAATTGCGGGGCCCTCAGTAAATACTTGTTTTAAATTACTTAGAATTCAGGAGGGCCGTTTAGCGAATTTCACGGCCTTCCCAAAATAATAACACGATAGTCTCTTTAGGTGCGTGTTTAATAATCTACTTTCTTAAACTCGGGTGTGCATTTCATGCGACCCAAATCCAAATCCTAAAACATTGAATAAAAATATGTTCCGGATCGTGGGTGCATTTCATGTGACGCGGTCCGAAGACATGTTTTAAGCGATGTTCACATTCCTTAATAATAATAATTATGAAAGCGGTAAAAAGTTAAAATTTGCACATAAGTTCATATTTGTATAAAATCAGATAATCAAGCCGAATATAACAGTTGAGCGACCGTGCTAGAACCACGGAACTCGGGAATGCCTAACACCTTCTCCCGGGTTAACAGAATTCCTTATCCGGATTTCTAGTACGCAGACTGTAATATGGAGTCATTCATTTCCTCGATTCGGGATTAAAATTGGTGACTTGGGACACCCTAAATCTCCCAAGTGACGACTCTGAAATAAATAAACAAATCCCGTTTCGATTGTCCTTTAATTGGAAAAAACTCCCTTGTACCCTCTCGGGTATGGAAAAAGGAGGTGTGACAGCTCTAGCGACTCTGCTGGGGATGATAACCAGAACCACTGGTTCAGGGTTAGAAATTCGAGCTTAGAATAAATTGTTATGTTCAGCTTTATCTGATTTTGTTACATGATCTGTGCTTAATGTGCTAATTGGTTGCCTTTTACCGCTTTGATATTACGTGAACTGTATATAAACTGTGCCGAAACCCCTATCCTTTCTGAGTCTTCTAAATCATGAAGAAGGGTGTACTTCGTACGACTTCTTTTCTGTATAGTGTCAAATCCCAATTTAGAACGAGGTTCGGACAAGTTGCTAAGCCGGTGAAGCTTCTGTATTCCCGGTACGCTGCCCCCCCTCGGCTCGAGCTGTCCGCTCGGGTAAGCCAGGTCTAGAACAAACACCCAGGTTCTGAACTTAGTATAACAAAGCCACATGCCGGATCCCTAGTAGGAACGTTTATTTGCATCATGTGCATTTGACTTAGGGGACTCAACACAGGGGTTGGGTCCGTCTAGGACAAGCAACCTGAAAATAATAGACCATCTTTTGGCATCTTATGTGCTACATGTTGTACTTATTCAAGGGTGAATTGTTATGTTGATCACGTTTAATAAGAAGGCCGCACACTTTTCCAACATGATCTTATTTTAATCAAAAGCATGGGGAACATTTGCGGAATTCAAGAGGCCTTGGTATTCCATATGTCCCCCACGCTTTACATTTTGGGAAAAAGCACATGGGGAACCTTTGTGGAATCCAAGAAGTCTTGGAATTCCCTATGTCCCCCATGCATCATTTTTGGGAAAAGCACATGGGGAACATTCGCCGAATCCAAGAAGTCTTGAAATTCCCTATGTCCCCCATGCCACATTTTTGAAAAAATACCATAAATATAAAAATATATATATATAAAGAGCATGAAAATTCAAAAGATTTTGTATGTTGTCATTTTCCATAAATTAGAAAATCGTGAAAAAGAGGAGAAAATAACAGTGTAGAGATATAACTACTTATTTTTAGAAAAAAAGCAATGTCCAAGTAGTATCGAAACTCTGCCGAAATTTTGAGAAAATAAAAAATGTCTTATTAGTTTGTTATATTAAAAGCAAAGGAAAAATAGAAGAAAAAAAATCATCATTGTTCTGTCTTTTTTTTTTCTTCCAAAAAGAAAATAGTTTGTTGTGCCATTAAATAGAAATCAAAAAAAAAAAGTCTGGTTTTTAAAAAAAAAATATTTTTTAATCTTATTTTGGTTGTCTATGAAAATGCCAAATAAAAATAAAAAGAGTCGGGCGTTAACGTGATTTTATTATTTGTTCCAAAATAAATATATATATATATATATATAATCAAAAAAAATTCAAAATTAAAAAAAAAATCCGAAAACATTTTGATTCTTCTTTAAAATCCAAAATTCAAAAAATATTTTTTAAGCAAGGTAAAAATTCCAAAAAAAAAAAAATTCTTTTTCTTTAGAATAAGAAAAACAAAGGAAAAAGAAGGAATGTTTTATGTTTTTTGTATGCTTTTTTGTTAATTTGTTTGTTATGAATGAAAAATAATAGTCTATTTGATTGTTGTGGAAAAATATAATAAACATAGAAAATGGAAAAGGGTCTTCTCCAAGTTAGTTTATAACCCGAACTACGCGGGTTTGATTCTCACCGGATGTGAGATACGTAGGCAACCCTCATCGGGTCCAACCCCACCTTTTGCTAAAAAGCCAAAAACAAATTAATAATAATAAACAAAAAATATATGTCAAACTTTAATTTTGTCATAAAGAAGTTGGGTGACGCTGCTTCATCAAGACATAGCCGAATGTTCCCGAAAGGGACGCCGGAAGGCTGACATTGCATAAACAGCCACCTTTGGGTCATTTTTTTTAAGACTTGGTCCAGTTGACCCCCACAGCCTAAAAATCTTCGTCCCCGAGACGTTGAAAGGCCGTGTTTGCAATATTGACTTTTCTAATTTGAAAAACGATAAAAAAGAGTTGTAAATAAGTCAGGTGATGCTGTTTTGTCATAAATAGCCAAATGTTCCCGAAAGGGACGCCGGAAGGCTGATTTGGCATAAACAGCCGCCTTTGGGTCATTTTGAGATATGGACCCACACAGCCTTAAAAATCTTCGTCCCCGAGGCGCTGAAGGGCCGTGTTTGCAATACCAGGTTTTATTATAATTTGAAAAGAAAAAAAATACCGTTTGAATTTTGTCATAATATGCCGAGCCAGCCTCGGCCGCGTCTTAAACCGTTCTTGCCGAAATAGCCTTAGAGTATCTTTCAGTTGTCGAAAGGTTATTTTCGTAAAAGAACGGACAAGTTTGTAAGGTGTCATAAAATAATCCTCCCCGGCCTCAAAATTCATGTGAAATTTGGAAGGGGCCACATTTGCAAAAATAGCCGTTTGGTTGCATTTGTCAAACGGGGAAAGAAACTGGTCGTTTGTAAATCTTTTGATTAGAATATGCGGGTGTTTGATTTTCGAGTTTGTAGGTCATCTTCAAACCTTTGAAACCCGGTCTGTTTTAATATGAAAATTGAAAAAATGTTTATTATTGTTTATCTCTTATTGGTCCGAACTACGCAAGGTCTGATTCATGCGAGGTCATGATACGTAGGCAATCTCCATAAGATTCGACCACAACAAAAAGAAAAGCAAAAAAAAAAAGAAATGGAAAAGAGAATGAAAAAAAGAATGAAAGGAAAAAAGGAAAAGAGAAAAGAGAAAAATGACAAGCTGGGAATGAGGAATGAGTTTTTATTTTATTTTACTCTATTTTCAAAAAATAAATAAATAAATAAATAAATAAAATAAAATAATAAACTAGTTAGTTTATAACCCGAACTACGTCGGTTTGATTCTCACCGGATGTGAGATACGTAGGCAACCCTCATCGGGTCCAACTCCCTTTTTCATTTTACCAAAAATGATATACCATAAAGCATATATGTATATATATATATATATACACATGTATATAAATACATATATTGTTTGTTTTTGTGTTCAAAGATTTTTTGTTTAGAGTCAAAATAAAGGTTTTTGTTTTCGCCTAAAAGGTCACCTTAATAAATGTGCAGGATGAGCACAGAGCAAAATGAACCATTCTCGGCCCTCAGCGAGGTCCCTCTACAACTCCACATGTGGTGGAATGACTTGGAAGCCGATAGCAAAGGGGTAGTAGGAAGAATATTGGGAGGTTTTGTAAATTTGTTGGGTGTTAGGCCGAGGACAGATATTCTTGAAGCTCTAATACCATTTTGGGACCCAACCCGCAATGTATTCCGTTTTGTTGACTTTGAACTTTCACCGACACTTGAGGAAGTTGCCGGATATGCGGGATTGAATGAGAGGTTAAGAGGGCAATATTTGCTTTCGCCAAGGCCAGTGTCTCCGCATGCGTTTCTGGATCTACTAAGCATTAGTCGGAAGGTACAACATGACGATTTATCGAGAGGATGTTGTGATCTCCATTTCTTGTATCAGCGGTACGGAACCCCGCATGGTTTCGAGGAACCGAACCTTGGGCTAACTCACGGCGGGAACAGAAACAAATGGGAAGCAAGACGTACTTTGGCTTTTATCACAGCATTCTTGGGAGTCATGGTCTGTCCAAGGAAGGATAAAAAGATAGAGATAGGTCTGGTAGGGATGGCCGACGTGGCAATCAAAAGAACCAATAGTACTGTGGTTCCTTTGATTTTGTCCGAAATCTACCGGGCTCTGACTATATGCCGAGAAGGAGGCAAGTTCTTCCAAGGTTGCAACCTATTACTTCAGCTATGGATGCAGGAACATCTCCATCACCGAGTAGGATACATGAACCACGGGTTGACCGAGAGGAATTGTATCAGCGGATTCAAGAAGCGCATGACAGGCGCCAGATTTCCTGAAGGTGTCGAAGCATGGTTTACACGGTTAAGGTCAACAACAGCTGACCAAAATGAATGGGCATTCGGTTGGTTGATTGATACTGAGGTGATCTACATGTCGGCTGAAGAATGTCATGTTCTCTTAATGGGGCTTCGCAGCATCCAGCCATATGCCCCTCATCGGGTATTACGACAACTGGGCAGGTTTCAAGTAGTCCCTACTGATGAAGATCTGAGCAAGCATGCCTTGGAATTAAGCCCGGGAGTCATATTCCCCGAGGGGAAGATTAGAAAACTGTGGCATGAATGTAGATTCTTGGAGCCCAAGACCATGGTGCGAGAACTGGCTAAAGGTGAGGTAGACCCAAAGTACGATGCTTGGTTCGAAAGAAGGTTTCAGATTCGGCAAAGACCTGCTAAAAGGGCACACGTCCAACACTTCACAGATGATTCACAAGAGCAATGGGGATGGTTAAAAAGGGAGGAAGGTTACCGGGTTGAAATCGGGAAGCTAAAGCAACAAGTCGAAAGGCTTGTATTTGAGAACAATGTGCAAGTCGCCTCGGAGCAGGCTGAAAGAAACAAGCTAGCCCAAGAAAACCAAACCTTGAAGGCCCGCCTTTGCCAAGCCAGTAAGAGTAACGTTGACCGACAGAAGCGTCGCTCTGACAAAAGATTGATAGCAAGTTTGAGAAATCAGGTCATCCAAAGCCAAGAAGAATTAGAACAATCAGAAGCTTGCATAGCAAGGATGAAGGTCAGATGGGCAAAGTACACAATGTCCCGGAAGCAGCGTTTGCAACAGGTCATAAGGGATTATGAAATGAGCGTCGGAATATAAAGGGAGACGAACTCCACTCTACATGATCGGATCGTCAAACAAGCACGAGACGCCCAGGCCGACAGAAGACGGTGCTACGATGCAATGGCCTGCATGGAAAGACAAATGGAGTTGTTCCAGGATCGACTTGCCGACAATGCTCAGGCACTGGGGTTAAAGAACCGATAAATCAGGCAGCTGTTCAGCGAAAGGGATAACATTCGAGCAAGGATTGACGAAATCGGGCATTACATCTACATGAAATGCCTGGCATGTGAGCGAACACCTCGGAAGACCCTCCTTGTTTCCATCATGGGCTGCGTCCACCGGATTATGAACGAGTTGAAGAGCCTGCAAAGAGACCTCACACCTAGAGCCGCGGAGAGGCCGAATGATGCCTCGCGGGCCCTTAAGTTGGAAAATTAGTTTTTGGTCAAGTCCTGTTTATTTGGCTTTTGTTGTTTTCCCATATGTTGTTTTCTTTTCTTCAAACCAGGTTTAAAACCGTGGAGTCTGTGTTGTTGCTATTTTTGTTTGAAACAATGTGTAATAGCAAATTTTGATAATGAAATTAAGTGACTCCAGAAGAATTTCTATGTGTCTTTACTTTGAGGCAGAACTACGCCTGGTCTGATTCACGCGGGGACGTGATACGTAGGCAATCCCCATAAGATTCGACCGCTTTTAATAAAGAAAGAAAAGAAAATACAAAATAAAATAAAACACAGGGTTTCCCAAAGTACTTTAAAAGGGGACGAATGAGCAAACCGGGATGATGCATGTTGTTTGAAGCAAGGCATGTAGAAACGGTTAACTGCCTAGGTGCATTGCATCCTCTATGTGTTATGATCAAATCTGTTAAACTCTAACGCTAACAAAGTTTGTTGTTGTCTGAATCAAACAAATTAGTTGTTAAAGAACTCTGGCAACACACTCCTATCAAACCAGATCCAAAGGACCGATAGCAACCAGCATGACTACTTCAGAGAATAGTAATGAGGAAGAGAGGCCGATGAGCCAGTTGCTAAAAGAAGCGATGGAAAAGATTGAAAGGATGGGACTAGAGATGAATGCAATGCAGCTAGCCATAGCCAAAACACAAAAGAGCCCTGAAACACTGGGACACATGCCGGAATACCCTCACTCTGGCCCTTCCACAAGCCGCCCAAATCCCCTTTATCATCAAGAAAGAAGCCCTCATGATTCCCAAGCTCCACCACCCCATCAACATCTCCCAACACCCAATATTCCCATTTTTGTGGGACCAACATCAGCCCCTTTACAAAGAACGACCAGTGAGCCATTGTTTCAGGCTCACGATACACAATACTACCCCCCGAGCCTACGTTTCATGCCCCCGAACCACAGGCTTACAATCCACATTTGGAAGTGCCGGCAGAGATTGAGAAGCCGGCTAAGGCCCCTGAACAGGATGAAGTATTGAGAAAGTTCAAAAGCCTGGAGCAGTCCTTCAGGAACTTGCATGGGCTGGGCAATCAAGTCAGCGTAGCATACAAAGATCTGTGCCCTTTCCCAGACGTCCAACTCCCGGCTGGGTTCAAGATGCCTAAGTTTGATTTATATGAAGGGCATGGTGATCCCATGGCACATTTGCGGGGATTCTGTAGCAAAATGAGAGGGGCAGGCGGCAAGGATGAGCTGCTGATAGCTTATTTCAGCCAAAGTCTGAGCGGATCTGCACTAGAATGGTATACCAGGCAGGATTCCAGCAGGTGGTACACGTGGGATGATCTGGCGCAGGCTTTTGCAGGTCATTTCCAGTACAATCTCGAGATAGTCCCTGACCGTCTCACATTATTGAGAACTGGGAAGAAACCCGGGGAAAGTTTTCGCGAGTTCGGGTTCCGCTGGAGAGAACAAGCAGCTAGAGTCGATCCTCCCATGAGAGAGGGAGAGATGGTGGACTATTTCTTGCAGACACTGGATCCAACCTACTTTGGTCACTTGGTGACAACAGTTGGAAAATCTTTCAACGAGGTGGTCAAGATAGGGGTCATGATAGAAGAGGGTCTGAGGTCTGACAAAATCTTGAACTATTCGGCACTCAAAGCCACAACCCAGGCTATTCAAAGCGGCACGGGAGGTGCGCTGAGAAGAAAGAAATAAGATGTTGCCACGATCGAGGCAGGCAGTTGGTCTAGGGCTGGCAGGCCGCACTACAACCAACCCAGACCTCACAGGTCAAACTACCCATACAACCCACCACAAAATTTCTATCCACCTCGAGAACCACATTGTTCCGTACACCAGGCCCAAGCATACACTCAGCCTCCGGTTCGCCCACAATGGCGCGCGCCGGCTCCCCAGAACATATATGCACCACCACAAAACACCTATCCTCCACCGAGGGCGTATAAAAACCCTTCAGGGGCAGGCTTCCGGGGAAATCCAGATGCTAGGAATGACAGGTTGCAGAAGCAGAGAACTTTCACGGAGTTGGGAGAAACCTACACCGCTTTGTTCCACAAGCTGAGGCAATTGGGTTTGGTTAGTCCTGTCCAGACTCGAGAACCAAATCCCCCACCTCAGAATTTGGATCGATCAATAAGTTGTGAATACTGCTCAGGGATGCTCGGGCATGACACCGAGAAGTGTTGGAAGTTAAGGCATGCCATACAGGATCTTATCGACACCAATAAGATCGAGGTCCAGACACCAGAAGCTCCTAACATCAACCAAAACCCACTGCCAGCGCACCACGAAACTCACATGATTGAGTTGGTGTGTGAGGGAGGAGAGTTGAGAAAACCCTCACAAACAGTGATGATGATCCAAGCCGCCCCGAAAGAAGTCTCGACCAGTGGAGGGACGAGTGTACAGTCGCAGGGAGAAGGCGTCAAGCCGGTAGTGATATTGGGAAAGAGCCCGTCCGCCATAACAAGCAAACCCGAGCCAAGCAAGTTGGTAATATCAGGAATCCCGCCCATACCGGCAGTTGTGTTAAAAGGGGTATGTAGAGAACTAGTGACCATAAAACCTATGGTCCAGCTGCCGATGATTGACAGCAGGGCTGTGCCTTGGAAATATGAAAAGGCAGTGGTGATGTACAAAGGAAAACAGGTGGAAGAAGTCAGTTGTGAAGCGCAAGGGCTGACTCGATCAGGTCGATGTTTTGCTCCGGTGGAGCTAAGAAGAACCAACCCAGTTACAACCAAGAAACCTGTGTCCGAAGAAGAAGCTGAAGAGTTCCTGAGGAAGATGAAAGTACAAGACTATTCTGTGGTCGAACAGCTGAGAAAAACACCGGCCCAGATCTCACTGTTGTCATTACTGATCCATTCTAAGGAGCATCGTCGGGCCCTGTTGAAGATATTGAACGAAGCTCATGTACCCAATGAGATTTCTGTAAACCACCTGGAAACCATTGCCAACAAGATTTTCGAGGTGAACAGGGTAACATTTTCAGACGATGACCTGCCGATGGAAGGTACGGAGCACAATAAAGCTCTATACCTAGCCGTCAAATGTGAAGACTCGGTGGTAACTCGAGTATTGGTGGATAACGGCTCAAGCGCAAATATTTGTCCATTATCCACTCTGGACCAGTTAAAGATCAACCGCGGAAGAATCCGCAAGAATAGCATCTGTGTCCGAGGGTTTGATGGAAACGGAACAGCCACTGTAGGGGATGTTGTACTTGAACTGACCATTGGTCCAGTCCTGTTTACCATGGAATTCCAGGTGTTAGATGCCACAGTTTCTTATAACCTGCTGTTAGGACGACCCTGGATTCATGCAGCCAAAGCGGTGCCTTCCACCCTACATCAGATGGTGAAGTTCGAGTGGGAAAGACAAGAGGTCGTGTTACACGGCGAGGATACAACGTGCACCATGGGCGGAACCATTGTACCTTTCATAGAGACCGCTGATGACAAAGGTCCTTGGGTCTACCAGATTTTCGATACAGGGTCGGCCAACAAAATTTCTGAAGGAGAAATCATCCCGCACCCTAGGTTAGCTGCTGCAACAGTCATGATGGTCTCAGAAATGCTAGGTAATGGATTTGTACCAGGAAAAGGCCTGGGAGTCGAGCTTCAAGGGATTGTCCAACCTGTCTCCCTTCCTAAAAATCTGGAAAATTTCGGATTGGGGTTCAAACCAACCGCAGCAGATAGGAAGCGAGCGCGAAAAATGAAGAAGAGGGTTTGGGTTTTGCCTAAATCAGTACCGCGTCTCTCACGGTCTTTTGTCAAAGCAAGTGCCAGGGGGTCACCGGTCCCGAAGATTCTAGGACCATTGATCGGTATAAATGAGGACCTAAATCAGAGTTTTGAGAGGCTCTTCGCTGATGTTAACGTGGTAGAAGCTGGGGAAGGTTCCAGCAGAACAGAGATACAGTTTGTGGGACCTGAGGCCAAGATCAACAATTGGACAGTTACTCCTCTTCCTGTCCGAGGGGAGTCTTGGTAGTAGGCTTTGATTTATGTTTTGTGTGTTTTGTTTTGTTCGGATTATCCCAGGGTGTAATCCAAATTTTACTTTCGTTTTTGTAAAAGTGTGAACCCTTTTATCCCGCAAGTTTAATAAAATTCTCTTCTTTTGCCCATTTTAATTTTGTTTCGTTCTTTTGTCTTTCTGAACAGTTCTCTTTTTACTGGTTCTAATGACATGGCATGCACAGCGGATCTTCGACCTAGTCTAATAAATCAATCTGAATCTGACTCAATGATGCAAGAGGTCGTTTGTGATGATGAATCTGAATGTGATGAAGGTGAAGCCTTCGAAGAGATAAACCGAGAATTATGCCAATTTGAAGAAAAACCCAAGCCTAACCTAAATGACACTGAGGCTGTAAACCTAGGAGACGCTGATAACGTCCAAGAAACCAAAATCAGCATCCACATTGAGCCGAATGTCAGGGAAGAATTGATCAGAACCCTCATGGAATTCAAAGATGTTTTTGCATGGTCCTATGACGATATGCCTGGATTAAGCACAAATTTAGTGGTTCACAAATTGCCCACTGACCCGGCATACCCTCCGGTCAAGCAAAAACTAAGGAAATTTAAAACAGAAATGAGTGTAAAAATCAAAGAAGAGGTGATTAAGCAGTTGCAGGCAAAGGTCATTCGGGTCACTCGATATCCCGAGTGGTTGGCCAATGTGGTACCAGTCCCAAAGAAGGATGGAAAAATCAGGGTGTGCGTCGACTACCGCAACCTCAACAAAGCAAGTCCCAAGGACAATTTTCCGTTACCCAACATTCATATCCTGATCGATAATTGCGCTGGACGCGAGATCGGATCCTTTGTGGATTGCTCTGCGGGTTATCATCAGATCCTAATGGACGAACAGGATGCTGAGAAGACAGCGTTTATTATGCCATGGGGAACCTACTGCTATCGGGTAATGCCATTCGGGTTAAAGAACGCCGGGGCAACGTACATGCGAGCAATGACTGATGTGTTTCATGACATGATACACAAAGAAATCAAGGTGTACGTCGATGATGTGATCATCAAATCTTGGCGTCAGGAGGACCATGTAGCAGACCTAAGGAGATTTTTCCAAAGACTCCGGAGGTATGATATCAAGCTTAACCCGGCCAAATGCGCATTCGGGGTTCCATCAGGAAAGCTGCTAGGATTCATCGTTAGTCGATGGGGGATTGAGTTAGACCCATCCAAAATTGAATCCATCCGAGATTTGCCACCGCCAAGGAACAAAACAGAGGTAATGAGTTTGCTGGGTAGACTCAATTACATCAGCAGGTTCATCGCTCAACTCACAGCAACTTGTGAGCCCATATTTCGGCTACTGAGAAAGGATGCTGCGGTAGGTTGGACGGCAGAGTGTCAGGAGGCTTTCGACCAAATCAAAGGGTATCTGTCTAATCCACCCGTATTGGTCCCGCCTAAGCCCGAGAAGCCCCTAATCCTTTACCTGACGGTCTTGGAAAATTCATTTGGTTGTGTGTTGGGGCAACATGATGACACAGGAAGGAAGGAGCAAGCCATCTACTATCTTAGCAAGAAATTCACAGTACATGAGGTCAAGTACACTCAACTCGAGAAAACATGTTGCGCCCTAACTTGGGTAGCTCAGAAGTTGAAACACTACCTGTCTTCGTATACTACTTATCTCATATCCCGTTTGGACCCATTGAAGTATATCTTTCAGAAACCTATGCCCACGGGAAGGTTGGCAAAATGGCAAATTCTGCTCACAGAGTTTGATATCGTCTATGTAACGAGGACGGCCATGAAAGCCCAGGCGCTGGCAGACCATTTGGCAGAGAATCCCGTTGATGAAAAATACGAGCCCTTAAGAACGTATTTTCCTGACGAAGAGGTAATGCATACAAATGAGTTGGAATTGCCTAAGGAACCGGGTTGGAAGCTTTTCTTCGATGGAGCTGCAAACGCGAAAGGGGTTGGAATAGGAGCAGTACTCATTTCTGAAACAGGACGGCATTATCCTGTTACGGCTCAACTACGCTTCTATTGCACCAACAATATGGCCGAGTATGAGGCTTGCATTCTGGGTCTGCGCTTGGCTGCTGACATGGATGTCCAAGACGTCTTGGTCTTGGGAGACTCGGACCTCTTGGTACATCAAATTCAGGGTGAATGGGAAACACGAGATCTAAAGCTCATACCATACCGACAATGCTTGCATGATCTGAGCAAGCAATTTCTATCGGTGAGGTTCAAACACATCCCGAGAGTTCACAATGAGGTTGCGGATGCCTTGGCCACCTTAGCATCAATGCTGCACCACCCTGACAAAATGTATGTTGATCCTCTACACATCCAGGTCCGTGATCAGCACGCCTACTGCAATGCCATAGAAGAAGAAGCAGATGGCGAACCCTGGTTTCATGATATCAAGGAATACCTCAGAATGGGGATATATCCAGAACATGCCTCTGGAGACCAAAAAAGAGCCCTTCGGCGTTTGTCGAATGGTTTCTTCCTCAGTGGAGGAGTATTGTACAAAAGAACCCCGGATTTGGGATTGTTGAGATGCATAGATGCCAGTCAAGCAACGACGGTTATGGCAGAGGTACATGCTGGAGTTTGTAGGCCACACATGAGCGGATATGTATTGGCAAGAAAGATCCTTCGAACAGGGTGTTATTGGCTCACCATGGAACACGACTGTATCACTTTCGTGAGGAAATGCCATCAGTGCCAGATACATGGAGATTTGATTCATTCTCCGCCAACAGAGTTACATACGATGTCAGCACCCTGGCCGTTTATGGCATGGGGCATGGATGTCATTGGGCCCATCGAGCCGTCAGCATCCAACGGTCATAGGTTCATTCTGGTGACCATTGATTACTTCACCAAATGGGTTGAGGCTAAAACCTTCAAATCGGTAACCAAAAAGGCAGTGGTGAACTTTGTTCATTCCCATATCATCTGCAGATTTGGGATCCCAAAAGTGATCATCACGGATAACGGTGCAAATCTTAATAGCAGTTTGATGAGAGAGGTATGCCAACAATTCAAGATTACACACCGCAATTCCACCCCATATCGTCCCAAGGCGAATGGAGCAGTCGAAGCAGCCAATAAGAATATCAAGAAGATACTGCGAAAAATGGTGGAAGGGTCCAGACAATGGCACGAGAGATTACCCTTTGCTTTGTTGGGTTACCGCACTACCGTCCGAACTTCCATAGGCATAACTCCTTATTTGTTGGTGTACGGAACTGAGGCCGTAATACCAGCGGAAGTCGAAATTCCGTCCCTCCGAATTGTCGCTGAAGCCGGGATTGATGATGATGAATGGGTCAAAGCTCAATTGGAATAGTTGAGCCTGATAGATGAGAAAAGATTGGCAGCAGTGTGCCATGGTCAGCTGTACCAGAAGAGAATGGCAAGAACATATAATAAGAAGGTGCGCCCCAGGAAGTTTGAAGTAGGGCAGCAGGTATTGAAGAAGATCCTCCCACATCAGGTCGAGGCAAAAGGCAAATTCGCCCCAAATTGGCAAGGGCCTTATATCGTGACCAGAGTATTGTCCAACGGTGCTTTGTGTTTGACAGATGTCGAGGGGAGATGTGTCGACATGGCTATCAATTCAGATGCAGTCAAGAGATATTATGCGTAATTTCTTTAATTATGGCAATTGTTGGTTTATTTGTTTGTATTTGGCATTTATTGGATAATGAGATGACGGAGGCAATTCTTTCTTCTATCCAAACACTTTTTAACCCTTGCTTCCCCCTTTGAGCCTTAAGTTATTCTTTCATACCCCTCTTTTGGAATCACTAATGGAAAAGACATGAAAAAAGAGAGAAAAAAAGAAAAAGAAAAATGAAAAGAAGGAAAAAGAAAAAAGGAAGATAAAATCATAAGAAATACAAAACCGTGGGAACTACGTTTGACCTGATTCCTCAAAGAGGATACGTAGGCGCCTCACGGCTCGGTCATAGTATGCATCATAGTGAATATAGGATGCATAATGTACATAGTGTGCATAATAGGCACAATGTGCATAACGCACATAGCTCAACATAAGTGTAAAAAAATAAAATTCCCCAAGCAAGAAAACTGGGGCAGAGGTTATGTTTTAAGTTCCAACAAAGGTTTGATTCCAAAAGTTGTAGCAGATCACCCATCAAATTATTTCATTTTTTGAATAGCCTTTCTTTAACCCCACACCAAAACCAACATCGACGTCCAAAAGACCTCCCGATCAATATCCAAGAGATGCCAAGTCAGGCAAATAAGACCGAGAATAATGCACCGATCCCCATCAAAGAAGAGGATCGTAAGACTGGGAATAAATTGATGGTCAAAGGAATCTCCAGAAGAGAGGGTCGTATCGACAACACCCCGATTCCTCGATAAAAAATAAAATGAGAGAGTCTTATCGGTGAAAACCCTCACAGGCACCGAAAGGCGACGTAAGATGAGAGATATGAAATGAGAGAGTCTTATTGGTGAAAACCTTCACAGGCACCATAAGGCGCCGGGAGATGAGAGAAAAGAGAGAGTCTCATTAGTGAAAACCCCTCGAAGGGCACTATGAGGCGACAAGACGGATCAACAAAAAGCGACCACATTCGCAACGGAATGGACACTCATTTATCATCCCCAGCAAGACAGACCATCGGGCAAATCGATTGATACGAATAGACTGGGTCGGGAATCTATGGTGCATGTCATGATCACGGGGACCAGTCATGTCCTCCAGGTAAGTTCTTCTGAGTTTCTTCTCCCACCAAATATTGGTTCAGAATGATTTTCTCCCTTTCTATCTTTTATTTTCTCTTCCTAAAAATTTGTCTTGAAAAGGATTTTTCAAAGCTTACTACCAGAGACCGAAGGGGAGTTCATCCAACGCAGGATAACACAAACAGTCTTAAAAGTCGGCCCTAGGCAATGCAATAATCGTGCCTCGTAGTTTTGGAGGAAGTAAGCTCCAAAGGGAATGGTTTCAGGAGTAAAAGCAGATTCCCACAGTATGTGCTTAAAGAAAAGCAGAAAAGGGAACAAATTGAAAACCAGCCCCAGCAGGCTAGAGACCCCCAGCAGGCAATTTTGTCCACTAACCAATTATGGGGACATAGAGCAAGAAAAGGGGAAGAGAGGAAAAATCATCCGCCGGAAAGGCACCCTCTACCACCACGATTAAAACTAATTAAATCCTTTTGTCTGCTGCAGGAAAACAAAGGATTGATGATGGCAGCGAGAGGAAACGCCAGGGATGTCACCAAAAACCGGGGCAGAAAATTTTCTACCGATTGTCAAAATTTTCTCGGAAGAACGGGGAAACAATTTCAAATACATTTAAGTTCTAGGTCGCCCACCAGTATAATGCGGGAATACATTTAAGTTCTAGGTCGCCCACCAGTAAAATGCGGGAATACATTTAAGTTCTAGGTCGCCCACCAGTAAAATGCGGGAATACTTTTAAGTTCTAGGTCGCCCACCAGTATAATGCGGGAATACTTTTAAGTTCTAGGTCGCCCACCAGTATAATGCGGGAATACATTTAAGTTCTAGGTCGCCCACCAGTAAAATGCGGGAATACTTTTAAGTTCTAGGTCGCCCACCAGTATAATGCGGGAATACTTTTAAGTTCTAGGTCGCCCACCAGTAAAATGCGGGAATACATTTAAGTTCTAGGTCGCCCACCAGTAAAATGCGGGAATACATTAAATTTTCTCGGAAGAACGGGGAAACAATTTCAAATACTTTTAAGTTCTAGGTCGCCCACCAGTATAATGCGGGAATACATTTTGTCTGTTCATTCCATATTCTAGGTCGCCCACCAGTAAAATGCGGGAATACATTTAAGTTCTAGGTCGCCCACCAGTAAAATGCGGGAATACTTTTAAGTTCTAGGTCGCCCACCAGTAAAATGCGGGAATACTTTTAAGTTCTAGGTCACCCACCAGTAAAATGCGGGAATACATTTAAGTTCTAGGTCGCCCACCAGTAAAATGCGGGAATACTTTTAAGTTCTAGGTCGCCCACCAGTAAAATGCGGGAATACATTTAAGTTCTAGGTCGCCCACCAGTAAAATGCGGGAATACTTTTAAGTTCTAGGTCGCCCACCAGTAAAATGCGGGAATACATTTAAGTTCTAGGTCGCCCACCAGTAAAATGCGGGAATACATTTAAGTTCTAGGTCGCCCACCAGTAAAATGCGGGAATACTTTTAAGTTCTAGGTCGCCCACCAGTAAAATGCGGGAATACATTTAAGTTCTAGGTCGCCCACCAGTATAATGCGGGAATACTTTTAAGTTCTAGGTCGCCCACCAGTAAAATGCGGGAATACATTTAAGTTCTAGGTCGCCCACCAGTAAAATGCGGGAATACTTTTAAGTTCTAGGTCGCCCACCAGTAAAATGCGGGAATACATTTAAGTTCTAGGTCGCCCACCAGTAAAATGCGGGAATACATTTAAGTTCTAGGTCGCCCACCAGTAAAATGCGGGAATACTTTTAAGTTCTAGGTCCGCCCACCAGTAAAATGCGGGAATACATTTAAGTTCTAGGTCGCCCACCAGTATAATGCGGGAATACATTTAAGTTCTAGGTCGCCCACCAGTAAAATGCGGGAATACATTTAAGTTCTAGGTCGCCCACCAGTAAAATGCGGGAATACTTTTAAGTTCTAGGTCGCCCACCAGTAAAATGCGGGAATACATTTAAGTTCTAGGTCGCCCACCAGTATAATGCGGGAATACTTTTAAGTTCTAGGTCGCCCACCAGTAAAATGCGGGAATACATTTAAGTTCTAGGTCGCCCACCAGTATAATGCGGGAATACATTTTGTCTGTTCATTCCATATTCTAGGTCGCCCACAAGTATAAATGCAGGCATGTCATTACCAATAGGAGACGCACTTCCTCAGTTTAGTTTCACCATAGGAGACACGCTTCCTAAGTTTAATCTTACCAATAGGAGACCCGCCTGTAGAACGGAGTTTGTTTTAGGACAAAGAAAAGAAGTAATCAGGCGTCCACCTGGAGAATAAGGACAAAGGAAGGAAAAATCAGGCGTCCACCTGGAGAACAAGGACAAAGAAAAGAAGAAATCAGGCGTCCACATGGAGAACAAGGATAAAAGAAATAGAAAAGCCCGCTCATATGAGAAGGGAGCACACTTAGAATCAATGAAGCAGAGGAATACAACAGGAATCCCCAGCAGGAAGCAATAAAAATCCCCAGCATTCACAAAAGGCTGGTCAAAAAGATAACAAGAAAACAAGAGGGGAAAAGAACCCAAGGTACGGAAGTGGAGAACAGATGTGGTCCGCTCAAGAACTAGCACCTACAACTAGCAGTATCAAGGTTCAAATCTGAAGTCTGTATGAAGCACCATTCAAGACTCAAGACCAAGTTTCAGAAGACTTACAGATAGGAATCCCTGTAACTAGTAGCTGATAGGCTTAGTTAGTCTTTTTCAGTCTTCATTTTTTGTTGTAACGACAGGACCGCGGACCGGAACCTCAACGGAACGACACCTCGATCGGCTCCTCACCTCGGTACACTCTACCATCTCTCTCATTTCCGAACTACACGGGGCCTGATTCCTGTATAACCAAGGATATGTAGGCAGCTCAGATACCAGGGCTCGGTCACATTCCTTTCCTTTCCGTAGTGTAGTCCCCTCCAAATAATGGTTGGGTCAAAAACACGTCTAGTCGTTCTTTGTCGGAAAACTCTTCGTGTTTCCAGTCAAAGAGGGGCAGCTGTAAGCACGTGATTTTTGACCCTCCCCGAGGATTTTCACATTTTTAGCATAAATATGTAATTGGGTCTAATATAGTCATTTTAACTATTTTACTTTATTTCGTTGCAAAAAGAAAAATCACAAAAATATATATATAAATTTTAGTTTATGTATTTCTCATAAACTTGAAAAATACAAAAAAAAATTGTACTTTATTTTGGTACTTTATATAAATTCGAAAATTACAAAAAAATATAATTCTATTAATGTTTTGTAGTCGTTTTAATTTTGGAAAAATACAAAAAAAAATATATTACTTTATATTTTGTCTTTATTAAAAAACGAAAATTACAAAAAACTAGTTTTATTAATATTTTATAGTCATTTTAACTTTGAAAAATACAAAAAATATTACTTCATATTTTATCTTAATATTTAAAAAAACGAAAAATTACAAAAAAATAGTTTTATTAATATTTTGTAGCTATTTTAAATCTTGAAAAAATATTTAAAAAGATATAGTTTTGTTTAAATACTAGTATTATCTTTGGTAGTTATTTTGCTTACATAGGACTAGTTAAGCAACGTGTTCCTATTTCTCGGGTCCGGGCAAAAGAATAAAATTCGGGTTCAAACTACCCGGTTTTAGGCCTAATTTTCGGACCTAGCCCATAATAAACCGAGTCCCTGACACATGGGGAACCCCACCACGCGTGGGGGATAAAAGTCTCGAACCCCACCACGCGTGGGGCTCATTTTTTTGGGCAAACCCATTACAAAAACACGGATGAAACATTTGGAACAGGAGGATTTTTTGAAAAATTGTGTTGGCACTGTTCATGTTCTTCTTCCTAAAGAAGAAGAACGGAAACTCCTACCCCTCACGTCCAAACCCCTCCGGTAAACCACCCAAACGACCCTTCAACCACCATCAACAAACCACCCTTCCCTCCATCGACGCGTCAACCACGACCCTTCAGCCACCACCAAACGACCACCCTCGTTCCACCTCCAAACCCTCCCCAGCTGACCCCTCTCCGTCACGACCCCAAACCACCAGCTCCCGACACCATAACCACCAGCTTCCCCCTCCCAACGCTTGAACCCAGCCACCCGTCAAGCAGCAGAACTGCTGCATCGTCCAAAGCCACCGACGACACCAACTCCCTCACCTTCCTTCCATCGTCACTCCTCCTCCTCTTAACTCCTTCACGTCCAAACTCCACTACCCAAACACCATTACCAAACAAACCACTCCATTTCCAGCAACCACCCGTCAGCAGCCCCCCTCGCACGCCTGAACCGCCAGCAAACAACCACTCGTCGACCCACCACCACTGTTTCATCCGTTCTGTCCAAACACCACAACAAACCTGCTGCATCGAGAAAATCCAAAAGGCAGCCAACATCTCGTGCGTTGACAGTATTGGGTCGAGCTTTCAGTCTCCATTGAGGTCGTCTTTGGTTCGTCGAGGTCCGATACGTCGAGGTTATTATCCGAGGTTTCGTCGCAGGTCCAACGCATCGGACGTTAATCTCAAGTAGGTTATCTCTGCCCGTGTCCTTCATGTTTGCTGTTTAGTAATATGTATAGGTGTTTGTTGAAATACAATCCTAGTTCATGCGGATAGTACGCGAAATTACGCGAGACATATATACATGATGATTGCGAATTGCTATATTTGATAATTAACTCCGTATGGTATTGAAATTTGGCCGTGAATGTCTTTTCCGTTGTTTCGTTATTTTAAGTAGCTATTTGACATTTTGTTTCTTCATGTTTAAATTGTTGTTATCCAAATATTTGTCGTAATAGAGGTTTGCATGAAAGGTGTTAATTATTTAGTTTGTCTTAATAGTTGTTTATACATGTGGTAGTAATGTTGAAATTATAGTAGCAATTTTAATTCCGCGGAAAAATACTCGCTTCATCAAATAGGTTCAATCTATAACCTATGACCTCGCAAAGTAGCAAAGAATGTAGTTATTTTAGCCTTATCCTTTTTTTTCTTTTGAAAAATTAAATAAATAATAATAATAAAAAAAACGAGACAAGCTTCACCAAAAATAGAAAATGTACAGATTGCGGAGCCCTCACAAAATGTATGTATTAAATACTTAGATTCCGGGATAGGCCGTTTAGCAAATTTCACGGCCCTACCCAAAATAATAATGCGCTAGGCGCGCCTTTAATAATATTATCTCCTTAAGCTCGGGTGCACATTTATGTGACCCAAATCCAAGTCTCAGCGAAATCAAAATGTGTCTCTAATCACGGGTACATTGATTGTGACGTGGTCTGAGATACATTTCCACGACGTTGCAAATTCCTTTAAAAAAGAATAAGAATGAGATGAGCCTCGCCGAATAAAAATACAAATTGCGGGGCCCTCAGTAAATACTTGTTTTAAATTACTTAGAATTCAGGAGGGCCGTTTAGCGAATTTCACGGCCTTCCCAAAATAATAACACGATAGTCTCTTTAGGTGCGTGTTTAATAATCTACTTTCTTAAACTCGGGTGTGCATTTCATGCGACCCAAATCCAAATCCTAAAACATTGAATAAAAATATGTTCCGGATCGTGGGTGCATTTCATGTGACGCGGTCCGAAGACATGTTTTAAGCGATGTTCACATTCCTTAATAATAATTATGAAAGCGGTAAAAAGTTAAAATTTGCACATAAGTTCATATTTGTATAAAATCAGATAATCAAACCGAATATAACAGTTGAGCGACCGTGCTAGAACCACGGAACTCGGGAATGCCTAACACCTTCTCCCGGGTTAACAAAATTCCTTATCCGGATTTCTGGTACGCAGACTGTAATATGGAGTCATTCATTTCCTTGATTCAGGATTAAAATTGGTGACTTGGGACACCCTAAATCTCCCAAGTGGCGACTCTGAAATAAATAAACAAATCCCGTTTCGATTGTCTTTTAATTGGAAAAAACTCTCTTGTACCCTATCGGGTGTGGAAAAAGGAGGTGTGACAGCGGGTTGTTCGGTTGTTGAAATATCGGAGGCCTTTGAAAGCCTTGCCCCCGATTTCCTTGACCACCATTTTTATTCCACCCACCTTGCCCGTTGTTGTTGTTCCAATTGTTGTTGTTGTTTCTGCTCCAATTCCCTTGATTACCCGAATTGTTGTTCCCCCAATTTCCTCCTTGGTTGTTGTTATTGTTCCAATTACCACCTTGTTGATTGCCCCAATTTTCTTGAGGTCTCCATTGTTGGTTCCCTTGATTACCTCTATTCCCTTGATAGTTGTTGGCGTATTGGACTTTCTCACTTTGATCATCATAGCATTCTTCGAATAGCCACCACCATTATCATAGTTATCAAAATTTCCTTGAGGTTGTTGCCCTCTTTGCCTCCTTTTCATCATATTCACTCCTTCCATGGTGTTGACTTGGCGCGGGTTTTGAACTTGTTGTAACTGCACTTTAGCCAACTGATTCATTGTTGTTGTAAGTTCGGCAATGGCTTGGCCGTGATCATGTAACTCCTTTTGCAAATGTATGACGTTAGGATCACCTTGAGGCACATTAGCCCGGCTTTGCCTTGCCGACGATGTTTCGGACATCTCATCTAACACATCACAAGCTTCATTGTAAGGAAGCTTCATAAAGTTTCCTCCCTCCAGTTGGTTCACAATACATTGGTTGGTTATGTTGATGCCCCTATAGAATGTTTGTTGGATCATCACATCATTCATATCATTGTTAGGGCATTCTTTCACCATTGTTCTAAACCTCTCCTATATCTCGTGTAATGGTTCAGTCGGCTCTTCCTTGAAGGCTAGAATCTCGTCCCGTAGAGCCGCCATGTGACTTGGAGAGAAAAACTTAGCGATGAACTTGTCCGCCAACTCATCCCATGTAGTGATGGAATGATTGAGGAGCCTCTCCAACCAATCTAACGCCTTCAAACGAAGTGAGAACGGGAAAAGTCGAAGTCTCAATGCATCCTCTGAAACATTTGTCTGCTTGCTACCCCAACAAGTATCCACGAAGCCCTTCAAGTGTTTATAAGCATTCTGATCAGCGGCCCCTGTGAAATAACCTCGTTGTTCGAGCAAGGTGAGCATCACATTTGTAATTTGGAAGTTCCCCGCCCGGATTCGAGGAGGAACTATCGCACTTGCGTACCCATGATTGGGTAGAACTCTTGGTGCCACTCTTGGTGGAGGTGGAGGAGGGTCTAGTATATTCTCATTTGCATTGGCATTTCGACCTCTCCTAGGAGCTTGAGGTAATACGTCTTCTTGTTCTAGATCCTCAACCTCCTCCCCCACGACCACGTTGACAAGAGGGTCATTTGCGTTTAAAGCCATGTGTACCTGAGTGAATTGACACAAATAAAATTAGTAAAAAGAAGGAAAGAGAAGCAAAACACAAAACTAGCTACACAAATAGTCAACACCGTAAGTTCCCCGGCAACGGCGCCAAAAAGTGATCGCAGCAAACTCAACCTCACACAACGGTAGGAAGAGCGGGCGCTAAGACTTTTATCCGAATAGTGGTATCGGGGTCAATTTCCACAGGGAGCTTGGAATGGAGTTGCGTATTTGTTTAGACTAGGAATGCGTGCTTGCTCCTAATTGTACTTCTAATATTTTTGGGGGTTTTTGTTTAAGAACTACTATTATCAACTACAAGTTTAAGCTAATTTATGTTGAAGGGATTGTCACACCTCCTTTTTCCGCACCCGAGGGGGCGCAGGGGAGTTTTTTCCAATTAAAGGACAATCGAAACGGGATTGGTTTAATTATTTCAGAGTCGCCACTTGGGAGATTTAGGGTGTCCCAAGTCACCAATTTTAATCCCGAATCGAGGAAAAGAATGACTCTATATTACAGTCTGCGTACCAGAAATCCGGATAAGGAATTCTGTTAACCCGGGAGAAGGTGTTAGGCATTCCCGAGTTCCGTGGTTCTAGCACGGTCGCTCAACTGTTATATTCGGCTTATTTATCTGATTTTTAATACAATTATGAACCATGTGCAAATTTTGTCTTTTAACCGCTTTATTAATTATTATTATTAAGAAAAGTGAACATCGCTTAAAACATATCTTTGGACTGTGTCACATGAAATGCACCCACAATCCGAAACATATTTTATTTGATATTTTAGGATTTGGATTTAGGTCACATGAAATGCACAACCAAGTTTAAGAAAATAGATTATTAAACACGCGCCTAAAGAGACTATCGCGTTATTATTTTGGGAAGGCCATGAAATTCGCTAAACGGCCCTCCTGACTTCTAAGTAATTTAAAACAAGTATTTACTGAGGGACCCACAATTTGTATTTTTATTCGGCGAGGCTCATCTCATTCTTATTTTTTGAAGGAATTTGCAACGACGTGGAAATGTGTCTCGGGCCACGTCACAATCAATGTGCCCGTGACTAGGGACGTATTTCGACTCCGTTGAGATTTGGATTTGGGTCACATAAATGTGCACCCGAGTTTAGGGAGATAACATTATTAAAGGCGCGCCTAAAGCAACTAGCGCATTATTATTTTTGGGTAGGGCCGTGAAATTTGCTAAAACGACCCATCCCGGAATCTAAGTATTTAATACATATATTTTTGTGAGGGCTCCGCAACTTGTATTTTTTGGCGAGGCTCGTCTCATTTTATTTTTTTTATTATTATTTATTATTTTTTTATTTTTTTATTTATATATTTTTTTATATATTTTAAAGGGATGCCATTTTTACGCTTTTAACCACACTAAACCTTACGGCTTCTTTACAACTAAAATCTCATAACTTGTCAAAAAATTAATAAAATGAGTTTAGTGAACGAGTGTTTCGGAAGTAGTAACAACAAGTACCAATGCTAATTTTTTGTCCGAATGAACTAGGCAAAAGGAAGGGCGAACGGACTAACATCAAAACTTGTGTCATCGAACAACTAATACAACTAAATCAAATGACATCAAGTAAACAAGAATAGCATAATACAAAGATGAACCAAAATGCATACGGTGAAACATAAGCAGAAAAATTTCATGTCAATCTCTATATTGCATCTTTGAACATTTAAAGTAACGTTTCTTTATCTAATAAATTGAGGCTTACTAACCTGAACAAACAGAAACGAATAGAACCATGGAACAAACCTCTACATCGACCTCAACGACCAAACTCGACGTCAAGCTCAACGATATCAGACCGGAAACAACGAGCACAACCCAACGACGACCTCGGCGGACTACACGACGACAGCGAGGAAATAGCGGTCACTGGACACGCGAATGGCGACTGTATAATCGCCCGGTTGCGATGGGATTGGAGGAGAAGGGGTGGTTGTTCGGAGAGTGGTCGACGATGAGGCTTGACGATGCAGCAGCGATAGCTGCTGCTTGACGGGCAACAACTGGGCGATGGAGGGGTCTGTTTAGTGGTGGTGTTGCTGGTTTTGGTCGTTGGGACAGAAGGGACGGAGGGAGCTATTTGGGGTGGTGGTTATGGGCGATGGGGAGTTGACGGGGTTATGGTCGTTTGGTGGTATTCTTGGCGTTGGTGGAGGTGACGGAGGGGGGCTGTTTGGACGGTGTCGGAGGTGAAGGTGGGATGGAGGGAGCTGGTGTTTGGACGTGGGGATGGGTAGCAGGGTCGACGGAGTTGGGAGGAGATGGGGTAGGGTTTTTTGGACTGGTTTTTTGAAGAAGACGGAGGAACAGTGGTCGTTTGGGCAGCTGGGAGGTTGTCGATGGTTTGGGGTCTGTTTGGACAGTGGTTTGGGGTGAGGGTTATCGTCGCCGGTGGTTTAGCGTCGGGGGAGTGGTGGCTTTTTGGTAGGTTTCCGCTAGGGTTCCGGTTTTCGAATGAGGAAGAAGACGCATCAACAGTAGGTGACCAGGGAAGGGGGACTGGGATCGTTTTTATGGAGGTCGACAGTAGGTTTTTCCTTCTTCTCCTGAAGAAGATGATGAAACAGTACTCCTTCCTCCCAAATTTTCAAAGTCCTCCCTTTTCTTTTGTTTGTCCGTGTTTTTGTAATACAATGCCCATGAAAATGAGCCCCACGCGTGGTGGGGTTCGAGGCATATGTCCCCCACGCGTGGTGGGGTTCCCCACGTGTCCTGGACACGGTTTATTATGGGTTAGGTCCGAAAATTAGGCCTAAAACCGGGTAGTTTAAACCCGAATATTATTCTTTTGCCCGGACCCGAGAAATAGGAACACGTTGCTTAACTAGTCCTACGTAAGCAAAATAACTACCAAAAATAAGACTAGTATTTAAACAAAACTATATCTTTTTAAATATTTTTTTCAAGATTTAAAATAGCTACAAAATATTAATGAAACTATTTTTTTTTGTAATTTTCGTTTTAAATATTAAGATAAAATATGAGGTAATATTTTTGTATTTTTCAAAGTTAAAATGACTATAAAACCTTAATAGAACTATATTTTACTTATTTTTTTGTAATTTTCGAAATTATAAAGTACAAAAATAAAGTACAATTTTTTGTATTTTTCAAGTTTATGAGAGATACATAAACTAAAATTTATATATATATTTTTTGAAATTTTCTTTTTGCAACGAAATAAAGTAAAAATAGTTAAAATGGCTATACTAGTCCTAAATTAGATATTTAAGCTTAAGGACGTAAAAATTCCCGGGGAGGGTCAAAAATCACGTGCTTACAGCTGCCCCTCTTTGACTGGAAACACGAAGAGTTTTCCGACAAAGAACGACTAGACGTGTTTTTGACCCAACCATTACTCGGACGGACTACACTTAAGGAAAGGGAGGGAATGTGACCGAGCCCTGGTATCTGAGCTGCCTACATATCCTTGGTTATACAGGAATCAGGCCACGTGTAGTTCGGGATGAGAGAGATAGTGAAGTGTACCGAGGTGAAGAGACGATCGAGGTGCCGTTCCGTTGAGGTTCCGGTCCGCGGTCCTGTCATTACAACAAAAATGAAAACTGAAAAAGACTAACTAAGCCTATCAACTATTAGTTACAAGGATTCATATCTCTTAAGTCTTCTGAAACTTGGTCTTGAGTCTTGAATGGTGCTTCATACAGACTTTGGATTTGAACCTTGATACTTGCTAGTTGTAGGCGCTAGTTCTTGAGCAGATCACATCTGTTCTCCACTTCCGTGCTTTGGATTCATTCATTTTTCTTCTTTTTTCTTTTTTTGTTTTTGTTTTTGTGACTAGCTTTTGTTGACCCTCTCAGACTGTTGACTCGCATTCTTGGGGCGAGCTTCTTGTTGCTTCTATCTTGGATTGAGTGCTGGGGATTTTTGTTGTAGCCTTCTGCCTTCCAATGGGTTACGGTTTGACTTTGAACGATCCCGCTTTTCTACAGGCAGACCCCTAACTTCTTCAATCTTTGACATATAACAATCTTCTGCTCTACAGGCAGGCCCCTGACAATCAAAACAAACAAAACAAACAAAATTTCCTAACCCAGTTTGCACTGGGGAGGTTTGTGAGTCGTCAGCAAAATCGTAGCCCACTGATACTACTGATGCAGTGTTGAGAGTGAACTAAACACTAGATTAGGATGTATTCCCTTGTTATACAGGTGGGCGCCTAACTTCAATGCTTGAAATGTAAGGACTGAAATGTATTCCTCTGTTCTATGGGCGGGCTCCCAACTTCAACACTTGAAAAGTAAAGACTGAAATGTATGCCTCTGTTATCTGGGCGGGCTCCCAACTTCAACACTTGAAAGTAAAAACTGAAATGTATGCCTCTGTTATTATGGGCGGGCTCCCAACTTCAACACTTGAAAGTAAAACCAAAAATGTATTCCTCTCGTTATACAGGTGGGCGCCTGGATTTAGGAAAATGACTCTTTTTTTTCAAAATGTTTTTTTTAGCATATTAGGAGAAAGATTCATCGGACTAAGATTTTGATCCTAGGAGAAGGTTCGTCAGACTAGGTCTCTATCTTAGGAGAAAAATTCATCGGACTAAGATTTTGATCCTAGGAGAAGGTTCATCAGACTAGGTCATTTTTGTTTTTTTTTTTGGTATCTTAGGAGAAAAATTCGTCAGACTAAGATTTGATCCTAGGAGAAGGTTCATCAGACTAGGTCATTTTTTGTTTTTGGTATCTTAGGAGAAAGATTCATCAGACTAAGATTTTGATCCTAGGAGAAGGTTCGTCAGACTAGGTCTTTTTTTGTTTTTGGTATCTTAGGAGAAAGATTCATCAGACTAAGATTTTGATCCTAGGAGAAGGTTCGTCAGACTAGGTCTCTATCTTAGGAGAAAAATTCGTCAGACTAAGATTTTGATCCTAGGAGAAGGTTCATCAGACTAGGTCTTTTCTTTTTGGTATCTTAGGAGAAAGATTCATCAGACTAAGATTTTGATCCTAGGAGAAGGTTCGTCAGACTAGGTCTCTATCTTAGGAGAAAAATTCGTCGGACTAAGATTTTGATCCTAGGAGAAGGTTCATCAGACTAGGTCATTTTTTTTTGGTTATCTTAGGAGAAAGATTCATCAGACTAAGATTTGGATCCTAGGAGAAGGTTCGTCAGACTAGGTCTCTATCTTAGGAGAAAAATTCGTCAGACTAAGATTTTGATCCTAGGAGAAAGTTCATCAGACTAGGTCATTTGTTTTTTGGTTATCTTAGGAGGAAATGCATCTCCTATGGGTAAAACTTAACTTTGAGGAAGTGCGTCTCCTGTGGGTACAATAAACTTAGGAAGTGCATCTCCTATTGGGGATAACTGTTTTCTAGGAAGTGCGTCTCCTACTGGGTGAAACTAAACTTAGGAAGTGCGTCTCCTATTGGTAGAACTGAACTTAGGAGGAAATGCGTCTCCTATGGGTGAAACTAAACAAACCTAGGTGGAAATGCATCTCCTATGGGTAAAACTAAACAAACCTAGGAGGAAATGCATCTCCTATGGGTAAAACTAAACAAACCTAGGAGGAAATGCATCTCCTATGGGTAAAGACGTGGAATGTGTTCCCTTATTATACAGGTGGGCGCCTAATGGTAAAGACACAAAATGTATTCCCTTGTTATACAGGTGGGTGCCTAGAATATGAAATGCACAGCCAAAAGTATTCCTCCCGTTATTCAGGTGGGCGCCTGTTTAAACTAAGACATAAAAGTATTCCTCTCGTTATACAGGTGGGCGCCTGGTAAAGACATGAAAAATGATACGCCCGCATTATACTGGTGGGTGACCTTGAACAGAAATGAAAAGACAGAAAATGTATTCCTCTCGTTATTCAGGTGGGTGCCTGTCAAGAAATGTAAAGACTGAAACCAACATATCCTATTTGAGGGCGGATGAACCCAACATATCCTGTTTGAGGGCGGATGAACCCAACATATCCTATTTGAGGGCGGATGAACCCGACAGATCCTATTTGAGGGCGGATGAACCCAACATATCCTATTTGAGGGCGGATGAACCCGACAGATCCTATTTGAGGGCGGATGAACCCAACAGATCCTATTTGAGGGCGGATGAACCCAACATATCCTATTTGAGGGCGGATGAACCCAACATATCCTATTTGAGGGCGGATGAACCCAACATATCCTATTTGAGGGCGGATGAACCCAACGGATCCTATTTGAGGGCGGATGAACCCGACAGATCCTATTTGAGGGCGGATGAACCCGACATATCCTATTTGAGGGCGGATGAACCCGACATATCCTATTTGAGGGCGGATGAACCCGACATATCCTATTTGAGGGCGGATGAACCCAACATATCCTATTTGAGGGCGGATGAACCCAACATATCCTATTTGAGGGCGGATGAACCCAACATATCCTATTGAGGGCGGATGAACCCAACATATCCTATTCGAGGGTGGATGGACCCAACATATCCTATTTGAGGGCGGATGGACCCGTCATATCCTATTTGAGGGCGGATGAACCCGACATATCCTATTTGAGGGCGGATGAACCCAACATATCCTATTTGAGGGCGGATGAACCCAACATATCCTATTTGAGGGCGGATGAACCCAAAATATCCTTAAAACTTGAAAATGTCTTACCTCGAATACTTGCTGGGGATTGGGATGAATTTTCATTTTCTACCTTCCCCATTTTTATTATTATTCTTTTATTCTTTTTTTTTTCATAGCTTCTTCCTTCGAAGACTACCTCCCTTGAGAGTCATTTTGCCTTTCCCCGAAAGGAACCGCTGAGGATACCGACTTTCCAACCTTGTGTTGGACTCCTCGCAACTGCTAGGGATAATACTGTTGGGGAATTATTTACTTACCTGTTGGGGGTAAAATGTTATCAGCTGAGGGTACCTGGCTTCCAGAAAATTTTCTAAATGGAAGTAAAATTTTCTGCCCCAGTTTGATAATATCCCTTGGGGTATGCGTTTCTGCATCAATGCCATTTCCTTTACCTGTTTCAAATCAAACAAAAACTGTTAGTTTAAAACATGGTGGTTGGTTGTGATACTCCTGCTGGGATGGTTTTCCCTTTCTCCTTCCTTGCTCTGTGTTGCACAACTTGTTGGATATGATATTATGTGCTGGGGATAATCCCTTCCTGCTGGGGAATATCCCTCTTCTTTTGTGGCATAGCTTGGAAACTGGCATTTCCCCGACCTTTTAGTCTAGTATGGATTTCGCCGAATCATGCTCACTGCTCTCCTTGATTTGTTCACGGGCTTTGTCTTTGAGGTTTATAACCTTGATTAAGGCAATGGTATCCCTCTTGACGCTTGTCAATCCTTCTGTCAATTCCCTTTGCTGGGGATATCTTTTTTGACACTGACCTTGCGCTTGTTCCTTGCTGACTATACCATTCGGATATACTAGTCAGATCTCATCTTGGAAAGCTGATGGCATATTTTGAAGTCATTTCATACTTGTTCTGACCGGACAGACTCTATTGGGGAAATTTTTTATGAAAGGAGAAAGATAACAGAAACAAAATAAAAGACAAAGGAAACGATGACTCTTTTACAAAAGAAACTATAAATAAAAACCTATCAAACGCAGATACCGACTCTAATGGCCATGACATGCGTATGTGGCCTATCCTCTGCCGTCAATCATCTTTTAAGATCTTCCATTGGCGATTCCCCCTCTGATTCTCAATCTTATTCGACTTGTAGTGCCCGAAGGGTTTTCACTATCAAGTCTCTCTCATTTTTGGCTTTTCTCTCAGCTTTCATCGCCTTATGGTGCCTGTGAAGGTTTTCACCGATAAGACTCTCTCATTTGTATCTTTCAAGCTGGGGGTTTGGAGTGTCGCCGGTATGACTCTTTCTGCTGGAGGTTAGAGTCATTTCTGCTGTGGAACAGAATGTTATGTTCGCCGGTAAGACTCTCATTTGTCTGACTTGGCATCTTTTGAAGACTGATCGGAAGGTCTTTCTTTGGACCGTAATGTGGGTTTTGGATAGGGCTAGAAAGAAGAGGTATTAAAGGCTCAAAAAAAGCATTAATTTTGGGTTATTAATTACAACCTTCGGAATTAGATTTATTTACATCAAACGCAACTTTTTGCCCCAGTTTCTTGCTTGGGGATATTTTAATTGATGATTTTTTTCATTTTTCAAAACTATGACCGAGCCGTGAAGCGCCTACGTATCCTCTTTGAGGAATCAGGTCAAACGTAGTTCCCAATTCCTCTTTTCATTCCGACTTTCTTTTGTTGTTTTTTTTCTTTTCTTTTTTTCTCTTTTTTTTTTGTTATCATTTTTCTTTCTTTTTTTTTCTTCCTTCATTTTTCTCTTTTTCTCGTTGCTTCTGATTCCGAACGAGGGGTATGAAAGAAAATAAATAAGGCTCAAAAGGGGTAACGAAGGATAAAGTGTTTGGGTAGCAGAACAAAATGCCTTCGTCATTCCAGTCTTCAAAATATGCCAAATGCAAACAACACGATTTAAATTTGTAGTCTCTTCTGATGGTGCTGGACTTGACAATTATATTCAACATCTGTTTGTTCATTTGTCACTTCTAAAGCACCGTTGGCGACACTCTCATTCTCATTATTATGAACGACCCTCATGCCAATTTAGGCGAATCTTTCTTTAACGGTTTTCTTTGTGTTTAACTTGCCCCAGTTCCACATGACTCGGGCTCTGAATAATCTCAAACCGTCCTTATTTTCTTTAAATGGTCTGATCGCCTTTCCAGGGTTTTATGATCAACTTTAGAGATTAGGCCCAAACTGGGTGCGCATGTCATGTCCCTAGAATCGACATTGAACGAAATGATAAAAGGACTAAACAAAAGACGACTGGAACTAACAAAAGACCGGATTTTGCCTTAGACCGGTGAAATGGTTTGAATAACAAAACAAACAAACAAACCAGAACAAAATCCTAAGCAAACTGCTATGACCAAATGGAAAGATAAGAAGGTTTGACACAGGACAAAATCCGAATTACAAATCTAATAATCCGAACAAAAGAAATGACAACAAAATAAGCCACCCAATGCCTCCTTCTTGTTAACCAAGGAACGGAGTGTCCTCCCACTTTATCAAAACTGGCATCTTAGCCACTTGAGCTTCGCATCAATACTGCCAAGACTATTACCAGCTTTAATATCATCGTCCTCTGTCAGCAAATTCCCAATAGGATTTGAGTGCTTCTGTTATCGGCCTGATCCCAGCATAGTGCGCACCATGATGTGCAAGTAAAGGATTCTGGGTGTCATTGTCCGGCTTACCACAAACCAACCACCTTAACTTATTTGCAAAACAAACAGGTTGACAACATCTTTTTTTCTTTTTCTTTTTCGATGTTTTTCTTTTTTTTTTCTTTTTTCTTTTTGCTTTTTCTTTTTCATTCTTTTTTCATTTCTTTTTTTTCATTTCTTTTTTTTTCATTTCTTTTTTCATTTCTTTTTTCATTTCTTTTTTTTTGTTGTGGTCGAATCTTATGGAGATTGCCTACGTATCATGACCCCACATGAATCAGACCTTGCGTAGTTCGGCCCAATAAAAGATAAACAACACTAAACACACATTTTTTTAAAAAAAAATTTAAAACAAACTGGGTTTCAAGGATTTAAAGATTACCCACCAGCTTGAAAATTAAACAACCCGCATGTTCTAATCAAAAGATTGGTAGACTTAAAAACAAAATTCCAGCTCCCTTTCTCTGTTCGACAAATGCAACCAAATGGTTATTTTTTGCAAATGTGGCCCCTTCCAATTTTCACATGAATTTTGAGGCCGGGGAGGATTATTTTGACACTTTAAAACTTGTCCATTCTTTTACGAAAATAACCTTTCGACAACTGAAAGATACTCTAAGGCTATTTCGGCAAGAACGGTTTAAGATGCGGCCGAAGCTAGCTCGGCTTATTATGACAAAAGACGGTATTCACATGACCGCTGACTCTTTGATTTTTTTTTTCTTTTCAAATTACAATAAAAGACTTGGCGTTGTAAACACGGCCCTTCAGCGCCTCGGGGACGAAGATTTATAAGGCTGTGTGGGTCAACTTGGACCAAAAATTCTAAACATGACCCGAAGGTGGCTATTTATGCAAAGTCAGCCTTCCGGCGTCCCTTTCGGGAACATTCGGCTATTTATGACAAAACAGCATCACCTGACTTATTTATGGCTCTTTTGTCGTTTTTCAAATTAGAAAACTCAATATTGCAAGCACGGCCTTTCAACGTCCCGGGGACGAAGATTTTTAAGGCTGTGTGGGTCAACTGGACCAAATCTTTTTAAAAATGACCCAAAAAGGTGGTTGTTTACGCAAAGTCAGCCTTTCGGCGTCCCTTTCGGGAATATTCGGCTATTTATGACAAAACAACATCACCTGACTTAGTTATGACTCTTTTATTGTTTTTTCAAAAATAGGAAACTCAATATTGCAAACACGGCCTGTCAACGTCTCGGGGATGAAGATTTTTAAGGCTGTGTGGGTCAACTGGACCAAATCTTAAAATGACCCAAAGGTGGCTGTTTATGCAAAGTCAGCCTTCCGGCGTCCCTTTCGGGAACATTCGGCTATGTCTTGAGAAAACAGCGTCACCCGACTTCTTTATGACAAAAACTAAAATTTGACATGTATATATTTTTTGTTATTATTATTATTATTTATTTTTTTTGGCTTTTTAGCAAAAGGTGGGGTTGGACTCGATGAGGGTTGCCTACGTATCTCACATCCGGTGAGAATCAAACTCGCGTAGTTCGGGCAAATAAACTATTTTTGAGAAGACCCTTTTCCATTTTCTATATTTTCACAACAATCAAACACAACAATCAAATAAACTATTATTCTATTATTTTCATTTATAACAAACAAACGAATTAACGAAAAACATAAAACATTCCTTCTTTTTTAGAAGGTGGGGTTGGACCCGATGAGGGTTGCCTACGTATCTCACATCCGATGAGAATCAAACCAGCGTAGTTCGGGCAATCAAGAATAAGCAGATGAACTAACCTTTTTTTGAATTTCTGAAAGATCTACTTTAAAAGAAGAAAGGAGGTATTTTTTTGGATTTTTGATTGATTTTCTTTTTTAAAAGAAATACCTCTAAGATATACTTTTTCTTGAATTTTCATTTGCCCTTTTGTTTTTTCTAAAGAAAAAGAGGAAAATATTTTTTGGAATTTTACCTTTAATAAAAGAAATGCTTCTAAAAATATTTTTTTGAATTTTGAATTTTCTTTTCAATTTTGAAAGAAGAATCAAAATATTTTCGGTTTTTTTTAAGAAAACATTTTTATTATTTTTGTTTTATCATTTTTTAAAAAACAATTAGAAAGACTTTCTAAAGCAGTCAATAATGGAAAATATTTTTGGATTATTTTAATTTTGTCATTTTCATAAACAAATAAATAAAATATTATTTAAAAACAAGACTCTTTTTTTTTAATTAATGGCATAACAAACTATTTTTTTATTCAATAGTTTTTGAAAAAAAAAAAAAAAACAAGACAGAACAATGATGATTTTTTTTCTTCTATTTTTCCTTTGCTGTTAATATAACAAACTAATAAGACAATTTTTTTTCATTTTTCTCAAAATTGCGGTAGAGTTTCCATACTACTTGGACATTGGTTTTTTTTCTTCTAAAATAAGTAGTATATCTCTACGTTGTCATTTTCATCTTTCACAATTTTCTAATTTGTAGAAACATACAATATTTTTTTTGACTTTTCAATGTTTTTTTTTTTTATATATATACATATATATTTTATTTTTTATATTTATTATATTTTCAAAAATGTGGCATGGGGGACATAGGGAATTTCAAGACTTCTTGGATTCCGCAAATGTTCCCCATGTGCTTTTCCCAAAAATGAAGCGTGGGGGACATAGGGAATTCCAAGACTTCTTGGATTCCACAAATGTTCCCCATGTGCTTTTCCCCAAAAATGAAGCGTGGGGGACATAGGGAATTCCAAGGCTTCTTGGATTCCACAAATGTTCCTCATGCTTTGATTAAAATAACACTATGCTGGAAATGACCAAATGACTCATTTGCCCTTGACTAAATACAACATGTAGCACATAGGATGCCGAAAGATGGTCTATTATTTTCAGGTTGCTTGTCCTACACGGACCCAACCCCTATGTTGAGTCCCCTAAGTCAAATGCACATGATGCAAATAAACGTTCCTACTAGGGATCCGGCATGTGGCTTTGTTATACTAGGTTCAAAAACCTGGGTCGGTGTTCTAGACAGTGTACCCGAGCGGACAACTCGAGTCGAGGAGGGGCAACTTACCAGGAACCAAAAGGCCGTCCGGCTTCGTAACTTATCCGTCCTCTTTCTTATTTCGGGTATTGACACTAACAGAATAGGGAGTCTCGACCAGCGAGCTTCTCCCCGGAGGTAAGAAGAGATGGGTTTCGGCACAGTTTATATACAGTTCAAATAATATCAAAGCGGTAAAAGCAGCATTTAGCACATTAGGCTCAAACATGTGAAAATCAGATATAACCAAATATAACAATTTATCTAAGCTCGAATTTCTAACCCTGAACCAGTGGTTCTGGTTTAAAGTCCCCAGCAGAGTCGCCAGAGCTGTCACACCTCCTTTTTCCGCACCCGAGGGGGCGCAGGGGAGTTTTTTCCAATTAAAGGACAATCGAAACGGGATTGGTTTAATTATTTCAGAGTCGCCACTTGGGAGATTTAGGGTGTCCCAAGTCACCAATTTTAATCCCGAATCGAGGAAAAGAATGACTCTATATTACAGTCTGCGTACCAGAAATCCGGATAAGGAATTCTGTTAACCCGGGAGAAGGTGTTAGGCATTCCCGAGTTCCGTGGTTCTAGCACGGTCGCTCAACTGTTATACTCGGCTTATTTATCTGATTTTTAATACAATTATGAACCATGTGCAAATTTTGTCTTTTAACCGCTTTATTAATTATTATTATTAAGAAAAGTGAACATCGCTTAAAACATATCTTTGGACTGTGTCACATGAAATGCACCCACAATCCGAAACATATTTTATTTGATGTTTTAGGATTTGGATTTAGGTCACATGAAATGCACAACCAAGTTTAAGAAAATAGATTATTAAACACGCGGAAGGCCATGAAATTCGCTAAACGGCCCTCCTGACTTCTAAGTAATTTAAATCAAGTATTTACTGAGGGCCCCACAATTTGTATTTTTATTCGGCGATTCTCATCTCATTCTTATTTTTTGAAGGAATTTGCAACGACGTGGAAATGCGTCTCGGGCCACGTCACAATCAATGTGCCCGTGACTAGGGACGTATTTCGACTCCGTTGAGATTTGGATTTGGGTCACATAAATGTGCACCCGAGTTTAGGGAGATAACATTATTAAAGGCGCGCCTAAAGCAACTAGCGCATTATTATTTTTGGGTAGGGCCGTGAAATTTGCTAAAACGACCCATCCCGGAATCTAAGTATTTAATACATATATTTTTGTGAGGGCTCCGCAACTTGTATTTTTTGGCGAGGCTCGTCTCATTTTATTTTTTTTATTATTATTTATTATTTTTTTATTTTTTTATTTTTTTATTTATATATTTTTTTATATATTTTAAAGGGATGCCATTTTTACGCTTTTAACCACACTAAACCTTACGGCTTCTTTACAACTAAAATCTCATAACTTGTCAAAAAATTAATAAAATGAGTTTAGTGAACGAGTGTTTCGGAAGTAGTAACAACAAGTACCAATGCTAATTTTTTGTCCGAATGAACTAGGCAAAAGGAAGGGCGAACGGACTAACATCAAAACTTGTGTCATCGAACAACTAATACAACTAAATCAAATGACATCAAGTAAACAAGAATAGCATAATACAAAGATGAACCAAAATGCATACGGTGAAACATAAGCAGAAAAATTTCATGTCAATCTCTATATTGCATCTTTGAACATTTAAAGTAACGTTTCTTTATCTAATAAATTGAGGCTTACTAACCTGAACAAACAGAAACGAATAAAACCATGGACCAAACCTCTACATCGACCTCAACGACCAAACTCGACGTCAAGCTCAACGATATCAGACCGGAAACCACGAGCACAACCCAACGACGACCTCGGCGGACTACACGACGACAGCGAGGAAATAGCGGTCACTGGACACGCGAATGGCGACTGTATAATCGCCCGGTTGCGATGGTATTGGAGGAGAAGGGGTGGTTGTTCGGAGAGTGGTCGACGATGAGGCTTGACGATGCAGCAGCGATAGCTGCTGCTTGACGGGCAGCAGCTGGGCGATGGAGGGGTCTGTTTAGTGGTGGTGTTGCTGGTTTTGGTCGTTGGGACAGAAGGGACGGAGGGAGCTGTTTGGGGTGGTGGTTATGGGCGATGGGGAGTTGACGGGGTTATGGTCGTTTGGTGGTATTCTTGGCGTTGGTGAAGGTGACGGAGGGGGGCTGTTTGGACGGTGTCGGAGGTGAAGGTGGGAAGGAGGGAGCTGGTGTTTGGACGTGGGGATGGGTAGCAGGGTCGACGGAGTTGGGAGGAGACGGGGTAGGGTTTTTTGGACTGGTTGTTTGAAGAAGACGGAGGAACAGTGGTCGTTTGGGCAGCTGGGAGGTTGTCGATGGTTTGGGGTCTGTTTGGACAGTGGTTTGGGGTGAGGGTTATCGTCGCCGGTGGTTTAGCGTCGGGGGAGTGGTGGCTTTTTGGTAGGTTTCCGCTAGGGTTCCGGTTTTCGAATGAGGAAGAAGACGCATCAACAGTAGGTGACCAGGGAAGGGGGACTGGGATCGTTTTTATGGAGGTCGACAGTAGGTTTTTCCTTCTTCTCCTGAAGAAGATGATGAAACAGTACTCCTTCCTCCCAAATTTTCAAAGTCATCCCTTTTCTTTTGTTTGTCCGTGTTTTTGTAATACAATGCCCATGAAAATGAGCCCCACGCGTGGTGGGGTTCGAGGCATATGGCCCCCACGCGTGGTGGGGTTCCCCACGTGTCCTGGACACGGTTTATTATGGGTTAGGTCCGAAAATTAGGCCTAAAACCGGGTAGTTTAAACCCGAATATTATTCTTTTGCCCGGACCCGAGAAATAGGAACACGTTGCTTAACTAGTCCTACGTAAGCAAAATAACTACCAAAAATAAGACTAGTATTTAAACAAAACTATATCTTTTTAAATATTTTTTTCAAGATTTAAAATAGCTACAAAATATTAATGAAACTATTTTTTTTGTAATTTTCGTTTTAAATATTAAGATAAAATATGAGGTAATATTTTTGTATTTTTCAAAGTTAAAATGACTATAAAACCTTAATAGAACTATATTTTACTTATTTTTTTGTAATTTTCGAAATTATAAAGTACAAAAATAAAGTACAATTTTTTGTATTTTTCAAGTTTATGAGAGATACATAAACTAAAATTTATATATATATTTTTTGAAATTTTCTTTTTGCAACGAAATAAAGTAAAAATAGTTAAAATGGCTATACTAGTCCTAAATTAGATATTTAAGCTTAAGGACGTAAAAATTTCCGGGGAGGGTCAAAAATCACGTGCTTACAGGGATATGTTCTAAGTTGTGATTAATATAGAGAAATGCACTAGGGTCGTGGCATCACCTAGGTGGTTATCTAACGGGTAGAAACTTCTAATAATAGATTGACATATTTGGGATCAATGTTATAACCGTTGCACAATTGTACCCACTCTCACACCTCTCGGTAGGGAGAGCGAATTTGCCCAATTGACTCTCTCGAGACCAATTGGGTAGGCCAATTAGACCAAGCAACTTGGGTTCAAGTAGGGTGATTACTCTCTCGAGGTTTAACCCGTTAATTGGGACTACCATTTCTCATGGGTCCACCCCAATTCCTTGTTGGGTCAATTTTGGGGTCATAGACTCTCTTTCTCAAGAAGAGTCAAGACCCACTAAATTAGAATCAATGTTTGCAACCATCAATCCTTAATTAAACCATAAAATCAACCCAAATAACAAACACTCAATATCAATCTATCATTAAGAAGCAACACCCATTAATTACCCATACTAGGGTTGAGCCACAACCCTAGCTAATGGGTTTAGCTAGACATAATTAAAGAAGAAACTGAAGAAATAGAAGATAAAACAACCATATTAATTAATTATTAATGTTAAACTACAATAATCTATGATGAAAACAAGCTATAAATGCCCAAAATAGGCTAAAACATAAGTCTCACGAGTGCAACAACTATCAGATGTAAAAAAAACTTCCCCTAAAAATGGTAAAATGTTCTATTTATAGTGGGCTAGAAAAACTGGACAAAAATGCCCTTGCGGGGTTAGTGCGGACCGCACAAAGTTGGCACGCGGCCGCACTGGGTTTCTTGACCTCTGAATCTTGCTCTCTGAAGATGGAGATGTGGACCGCACAAAGTTGGAATACGTCCGCATGAAGACTGGGGTGAACCGCACAAAGTTGTTGTGCGGCCGCATGAATGGTTTTGGCAGTTTCTCTGAACTTCACTGACGCGGACCGCATGACCATAGAGTGCGGCCGCATGGAGAGGTACGCGGGCCGCATGAAGTGGGATGCGGCCGCGTGTTTTGCTTCTGGAAGATGACACTCTCTGAACTTCTTGGACGCGACCGCATAGCAAGATTGTGCGGCCGCATGAGTGAGACGCGGGCCTCATGAAGTGGGACGCGGCCGCATGAATTTTATTTGTAGTTTCACAGTCTCTGAACTCCTATGGTGCATTCGCATGACATGATGGTGCGGTCCGCACCAAGTTCTGAATGTCCTTACTTTAATGATCTTTGACACTTGAGCAGGTTTCACTCCGATTTGAGCCGATCTTTGACGATTTGTTACTTTATAGCTCAAACCTACAATCAAGCGCAATCTGTAAGCATTTTGGGACTATTTTGTAGCAAATTACACTCAAAGCGCAGGCAAGTATGGGTATAAAACATGTTAAAATCTTACTTATCAACTGGCTTCGGCCAGACTTCTCTGTCCATTTCTGCAAGTATGAGGGCTCCTCCTATCAAAACCCGGTGAACCATGTACATACCTTACCAGTTGGGAGAGAACTTCCCTTTGGCTTCATCTTGATGCAAAAAAAAAAATTCTTTAACACCAGCTGCCCCGGTGTGAACTGTCTTGGCTTGACCCTTTTGTTGAAGGCTCTGGACATTCTGTTCTGGTAGAGTTGACCATGGCAGACTACATTTATTCTCTTTCTGTCTATAAGGGCTAGTTTCTCATAACGACATTTTACCCACTTTGTGTTGTCGAGCTTAGCTTCTTGTATGATCATTAGGGAAGGAATTTCTAACTCAGCGAGAATGACAGCCTCTGTACTGTAAACTAGCATATAGGGGGTTGCCCCGGTTGATGTGCGGACTGTGGTGCAATACCCCAGTAGAGCAAATGATAACTTCTCATGCCACTGTTTATGCTTCTCTATCATTTTCCTTAACATCTTCTTGATATTCTTGTTGGTGGCTTCTATAACTCCATTCATCTGAGGCCTGTAGGCTGTGGAATTCTTGTGTCTGATCTTGAAAGTTTCACACATAGATCTCATCAAGTCGTTGTTGAGGTTGGATCCATTATCAGTAATAATTGACTCTAGGATTCCGAATCGACAAACGATGCGGTCGCGGACAAAATCTGCCACGACTTTCTTAGTCACTGGTTTGTAAGATGCTGCTTCGACCCATTTGGTGAAATAGTCTATGGCTACCAAGATAAACCTGTGTCCGTTGGAAGCAGCAGGCTCGACTGGTCCAATAACATCTATCCCCCAGGTGGAGAACGACCATGGTGAGCTTGTTGTGTTAAGCTCGCTTGGAGGTACCTTTATCATGTCTGCATGTATCTGACAGCTGTGGCATTTTAGGACATACTGGATGCAGTCTGTCTCTATAGTCATCCAAAAGTAACCAGCCCGGAGTATCATCTTTGCTAAGACAAAACCGTTCATATGTGGATCGCAGGTCCTAACATGAATTTTCTCTAGTAGCCTGGATGCTTCCTTTGCGTTGACATATCTTACTAATCCTAAATCGGGAGTCCTCCTATATAGGATTCCTCCGCTGTGAAAGAAGTTGTTGGAAAGTCTCTGAAATGTGCGTTTCTGAGTAGGATTTGCAAGCTCTGGGTACTCTCCTTTTGCCAAATGTTCCTTGATATCATGAAACCAAGGCTTTCTGACTGCTTCCTCTTCAATATGGGCACAATAAGCTGGATGATTTTGGATTTACACTGGAGTGGGATCAATGAAATTCCTGTTTGGATGTTGTATCATGGATGATAGGGTGGCCAATGCATCGGCGAATCATTCTGGATTCTGGGAACATGTTGGAATTCCGTCTTCGTGAACCTCTTTCTCAATTCCTGTACATGATGCATATACGGGAGTATGTTGGATTTATTAGTTGTCCATTCTCCCCGTACCTAATGTACAAGCAAGTTTGAATAACCAATCACTAGCAGCTCTTGAACATTCATGTCAATAGCCATTTTAAGCTCTAAGATGCAGGTTTCATACTCGGCGATATTGTTGGTGCATGGGAACCTGAGTTTGGCAGACACCGGATAATTCTGACTGATTTCTGATATTAGGACCGCTCCTACGCCAACTTCTTTGAAGTTTGCTGCTCCATTGAAGAACATTCTCCAACCGCCATAGGATTCCGCAATATCTTCTCCTATGAATGATAACTCTTCATCAGGAAAATATGTTTTTAGGGGTTTGTATCCTCCATCCACGGGGTTTTCAGCAAGGTGGTCTGCTAGTGCCTGTCCTTTGACTGCTTTTCGAGTTACGTAAACAATGTCGAACTCACTCAACAAGATTTGCCACTTGGATAGCTTGCCGGTGGGCATGGGCTTCTGAAAGATGTACTTCAAGGGATCCATTCTTGATATGAGATATGTAGTATAGGCGCAGAAGTAATGCCTCAACTTCTGAGCTACCCAAGTTAAAGCATAACATGTGCGTTCCAATAGAGAATACCGGGCCTCGTACGGGGTGAACTACTAATTAAGATAATAAATGGCTTGTTTCTTCCTCCCTGTTTCATCTTGCTACCCGAGAACGCAGCCAAAAGCTCCATCCAACACTGCAAGGTAGAGTAATAAGGGTCTACCTGGCTCAGGTGGGACTAAGACCAGTGGCGTTGACAAATACTATTTGATTTTGTCGAAGGCCTTTTGGCAGTCATCAGTCCATTTTGTAGCGGCGTCCTTCTTCAACATCTTAAAGATTGGCTCATAGATAACTGTAGACTGTGCTATGAATCGGCTGATGTAGTTAAGCCTCCCCAAGAAACTCATCACGTCCTTCTTGTTGTTTGGCAGTGGTAGTTCTTAAATGGCTTTGACTTTTGATGGATCCAGTTCTATTCCTTGGCGACTCACAATAAATCCAAGCAATTTCCCAGCACGAGCCCTAAATGCGCACTTTGCTAGGTTTAATTTCAGGTTGTATCTCCGTAGTCAATTGAAGAACTTCCTCAGATCTTCCATGTGATCAGTGGCCTTCTTGGATATGATAATAACATTGTCCACATATACCTTTATCTCCTTGTGTATCATATCACGAAAAATGGTAGTCATGGCCCTCATGTAGGTGGCCCCTGCATTCTTCAGGCCGAATGATATCATTTTGTAACAGTACACTTCCCACGGCGTAATGAAAGCTATTTTTCAGCATCTTCTTCATCCATCCAGATCAGATGATAACCCGCGAAGCAATCCACGAATGACTGTAGCTCGTGCTTGGCACAATTGTCAATCAGAATATGTATATTTGGTAAAGGGAAGTCGTCTTTCGGACTGGCCCGATTGAGATCGCGGTAGTCGACTTAGACTCTGACCTTCCCATCCTTCTTTGGCATTGGCACAATGTTGGCTAACCATGTCGGGTATTCTACTACCCTGAGAACCTTAACTTTGACCTGCTTGGTAACTTCTTCCTTGATTTTCATACTCATATCAGGCTTGAACTTTCTGAGCTTTTGCTTTACCAGCGGACACATTGGATCGGTTGGCAGTTTGTGAGCCATAATAGACGTACTCAGACCAGTCATGTCATCATATGACCAGGCGAATATGTCCTCATACTCCTTTAGAGATTCTGCGTATTCTTTCTTTTCTGATGGCGATAGGTAAATGTTGATTCGTGTTTCCTTGACATTTTCTACATCTCCTGGGTTGACAATTTCGGTCCCGTCCAGGTTGGACTTAGGTCTATCCTCAAAATCCTCAATTTCTTTGACAATCTCACCAGGTATGTCATCTTCCTCTAAATTAATGTCTGTTTGTTGCATTGTCTCATTGCATGTCAAAATCATTGGTTCATCAAGCAAGTAATAGTAATGTTGTATTGGTAAAACAAGGAGAGAAAACGATAGCAATAAATATTAATTCATAAGAAAAATCAAAAATGCTTTTGATAAATTGAATAACTGTTTTGAACATCGAAGATCTTATTGCGGGAATTGAAAAATACAAAAAGAAAATCATTTAGTAAATAAAATAGTGAATAATGCTTGTTTTAGCGTTACTACCCCGAGGCTCGTCGGGCTTTGGTTGTCCTAACGGTCTAATTCTTGAGATGTGCCCCTCTGCTCACAACCTGTATGGAAGGGTCTTCTTCTCCCTCCTCCTTGAGAATAACACAACAGCCCATATAATTGTCCTCTAGAAACAAGTTCTTCACCGCTGCAAGTGCTTCTTCTTCATCTGACCCATAAATAATGTCGACCTGTTGGAAGGTCTGCTCTAGATGTGGTATAGGCTGCTCTAGTGGGTAGTAAGGACTGCGCCATGGTGGCGACCAATTGTTGAATTCTTCCCAGGTGTATTCATATCCCGGACCGAAAGTAGTGCCATGTTTCTTGAGTTTTATGGGTTTAGAGATTCCTTGGAGGTTCTTGTCGAGCCATTTGTCGGGTTCGTACCCACTCCAACTTAGTATACTCTTGATTTTTCTATCACACCATTTGTCTTTGTTGATAGCATTTACCCGTTCAATGTGGTGGTAAGTTTCTCCACCTAACTTCCTTCTTCCCTCGACTACCGGAATGGTCTGGCGACTGTATATAGGGTTGCTACTGTCGCCGTGAATGATCACTTCCTGGTGATTCCATTCGAACTTCACTGCCTGATGCAGCATTGATGCTACGAACCCAGCATCATGAATCCATGGCCGTCCTAGCAGCAAGTTGTAAGACGCTGGTATATCTATTACCTGGAAATCGACCTCGAACTAGGTTGGCCCCATCTGCAAGCATAAAATAATCACACCAATGGTGGACCTCTGAGAACCATCGAAGGCTTTAACATTGATTGCTCCATCCTTTATCTCATGCAGTCCTTTACCCAATTTCTTGAGTGTTACCAACGGACAAATGTTAAGACTGGAACCTCCATCGATCAAGATTCTGGTAATGAAATAATCTTCGGTTTGCACGGTGATGTGCAGTGCTTTGTTGTGCCCCAGCCCTTCAGGTGACAGCTCGTCCTCATGAAAGGTGATCTTATGGATTTCTAGAACTTGTCCTACCATATTAGCCACTTCACCGCTAGTGATGTTGCTTGGTATTTACCACCTTTAACAGAGCATTCCTATATGCCTCGGAATTTTGCAGCAAAGAGAGAATGGATATTTGTGTTGGCGTCTTGTTTAACTGGTCGATGACCAAATATTCCTTGGCCTGTGTTTTCCTCCAAAGGTCGTCCAGACCTGTCTCAATGAGGGGTGGCCGATTGGAGGCCTGCTTGCTCGATTTAGCTAGATGTCCAGGGGTATAGACTCTACCAGTTCTTGTCATACCCTATGCTGCGACAGTTTCTTCAATCCTAACCTTGACTTTCCTTCTTGCCTCAGTTGTATAGTCTCATGGTATAGCATTTGTATAGAATGATGGCATGGTTGACATCGCCACTGGGATCAGCATAGATATCCTCACTTCGAGTGGACCATATGCCTTGGGTGGCAAGACTGCAACCTCAAATGGTACAGGTGCATTTGTCGGAGACACGAATTCAACCTCAATTGGTGTCCGTGTCTTTGCGGGTGGAGCTGCTTCAAACTCAAGAGGTATTCACCACACTGTCCTCAGACGGTTGGATCTGTATTATGATTGGATTGAGATTAATTGTTGGTTTCTTCGGGTCATCACCTTCTGCGATCAACCCAATTGATCCCTCGGGATCCCAGCCAACTTCTATTTCAATCATGTGGATACCTCCACCCTTATGGTCTAGCAGAGGGTTGTTGTAGACGTTTGGAGCGGGCTCCTTTGCCACAATGATCTTGCTATCAATCAGGGACTGTATAGGAGCTGCATTGATCGATGGTGTGCCCTTTCATGCCGGAGTGGTATGCACAGGACTTGTTAGGGTTAACCCATTAAGAAGGATTCTCAAGCTTTGCAGCAGGGATGGGGGTGACATAACCAACATCTTTGAGCCTCTCATACAGCTTGTTGATGGGTTCAGTGATGGCTGTATATTATTTTGGAGGTTTGCGATCAAAATTAGGTCGGGGTCTAGGGAAATTTTGGCATGAATGGGGTGATGGATAATGGGATGGTTGAGCATTGTAAGTTTGGTATACATGTACGGGTTGGGAGTATCTAGGTGAGGTAGGTTGATATGTAGGAGGTGGAGATGACTGATAAGTAGGTGGCGGAGCTTGGTATGAAGGTGAGGGTGCTTGGTAATTTGGGGTTGGCTGGTATGTGAGTGGAGGTGTTGGGTAATTTTGGTATTTGAAGAGAGATTTGGTTCTCTGTGCAACCATCATGGCCCCTACGTCCCTTTTCTTTGACACACCACCAAACTATAAAGCCTTATTGGTAGATTGCAAGGCCTCGAATTTTGTAACCATACTGCTTTTAATACCTTCTTGAATTCTTTCACCCAATTTGATAATGTCAAAAAACTTGTGTTTCTCAATCATCATTAATCGTTCATAGTACTGCGGGTCCTGAGCTCGGACAAAGAACTTGTTCATTTTCTCCTCTTCTAAGGCGGGCCTGACTTTAGCAGCTTCGGACCTCCAGCGAGTAGCATACTCGCGAAATGTCTCCGTGGGCTTCTTCTTCAAATTCTGAATATAGAACACGTCTAGTGTGTTCTCTGTATTAAACCTGAATCGATCCATAAAGTCAGAAGGCATGCCTACCCAGCTTGACCACTTCTTGGGATCTTGGCTGATGTACCAAGATAATGCATCTCCTTTCAGACTCCTCATGAACAGCTTCATGCGGATTCTTTCATCCTTCCCTACTCCAACCAACTTGTTGTAATATGTCCTCATATGGACCCTTGGATCACCCGTACCATCAAACATTTCGAACTTAGGAGGTTTGTACCCCTCAGGCAATTTGACATCAGGCTATATGCAAATATCCTCATAGTTCAGCCCCTTGATTCCTTTGTTTCCCTCAATGCCCTGAATTCGGTCGGTCAGTTTCTTAAGTTCCTCGGTCAAGTTCCTGATAAGAAAATCCTTTTCATCTAACTCAGGTGTGCATAAGATAGGTTGGGTGGAGTGTGGCATGGTCTCCACGTAAATAGGAGTGTTATGGTGGCCTGGTTTATGGGTGTGGAAATGGTCGTTTGTGGAGTTCTGAGATTCTAGGATGAGTAGTGGAGTGTTGTTTGGGGTATGATAGGTATTGCACTGGTTCTTTGGTGGAGTAGCGTGATGGTGAGGCGCGGGATGATCTTACTGTTTTGGGATATTTTGAGGAGATGTAGGGTTTTGAGAGTTGGGGAAGTTGATATCTGGGGTGTTAAGGGAAAATAACAGGTTTGCCAGATTTCGAACTTGATCGAGCTCTTCCTGGAATTTTAGCAGTTTCTGTTCAAGTTGTGACACATTCTCGTTAGCAACCCGAATACCCTGGCCATCAGTGGCCTCTACCCATTCAACTGTGTTTTCCTTTCTAAGGTTGTTTAAATCTTCCATTTTGCCTTTGTTCTTGCCTTTAATGGGACTAAGAGGAGGAGTGGGTGAAGGACCCTTGGATCTTATGAAATAAGATGACGATGCCAGAGTGCACGAACTAACCTTTGGGGGAGGTAATAAATAAACAAAAATAAAATAAAAGGTAATCAAGTCAGTGAGGATTATAAAAAAGTATTGTAATATTTAAACACATAGTGCGGGAATGTAAAGCGTGTCCTGATTTGGGAACCTCTTTGTGCCTGGGGTAGGCCTAGCGACAAATTGATTTGGAGAACTTAGAATGCTAAATGCCTCATTTTATTGGTATAAATAGACGAATCCCAAAACGACACTAAATAAACAAGAAATAAAAATCACTAATGGCCATTGGCCTTATTACATTCATAAAGCATAAAAGTAAACTCCTATCTACTTGGTTCTAGAAGGTCCTTCCTCAGGTTGAATGTTCTTGTTGATCAAATCCTTCAGTTCGCGTAGGTTCACCAGTAAAAATGCATTTGCCAAATGTTCTCCTACATTTTCCTCAGTGTTCTGGCAATCGGTGACTCTCTTCCTCACCTTTCCTTCCAATTCGAACAGGTTGTATTCCAAATATTCCAGCTTTTTGTTGGATTTGGCGGCCCTCTCTTTCCATTCGTTGATTTGGTCATTTGATGGAAGATTCCTCTACCAGTCTAGCAAGAGTGAGGGTGTGATAATCATACTGAAGCTGGGGACCTCGTGCCTTATTTTCTGCAAAACAAAAGGATTAGACCCTACCCCCTTCTGGACTTGACTATTTATACATCAACAATTAGCATGAAGCATTTAGTTCTCCAAATAAATGCACAGAACGTGATGATATCTGTTTGTGTTTTAGGAAAACCCAGTGGACTTTCGGATAAGGCTATCTTAAAGGATCATTATGTGTACAAAATAACTAACCTGGCTAGATTTGACCATGATGCATGCACAATTTAAACAGAGTGAGGTTTCTATAGGGGTTTTAGACTGGTACCCTTGAGCAGACAACTCAAGAGGGAAGGCACAGAGCTATCGACTGCACCGCTGATCGACCAGTTTTACCGCAAATATGCCTTTCCGAATTTAGGGGGTAATGATATAGGAAGAGCGCAACCACTCATCAAGCGTTGCTATAGTATTTGTTTGGCATGAGCGGAGTATGATGTTGAGCATGATTATGAAATAATTAAAAGCATGTTGACATGTATTTGCACGTTAAAAAAGCGATAAATACAGCAGTTTCATAATTTAAAGCAGTTATAAAGGAAAGATACAAGAAAGATATGTCAGTTTTGCTTTTGAAGAAGAAATTAAACGCTTAAAGAAAATAAACAAGTAATTGCACATAGGGTACAAATTCACAAAAACAATCTGTAATGGTAAAAGCCTAAAGTTCCCCAGCAGAGTCACCATGCTGTCGCGCCCCCTTTTTCCTCACAAAATTGGGTTCATGACATTTGCTTGGGACAACTCTTTCCTTTTGGAAAGTGGTTCTTGCAATTTTGGAGAGTCGCCACCTAAAAATTTTAAGGTGCGTTAGGGCACCTATAAGGTTCATCTACAAGTACCTTTTGGTAACCAGAGATAGGGTAAGGGCTTGAAATTATCCTAAGAGGAAGGTATTAGGCACCCCTTAGGATCCACTAGTGTGGTTCTCGGCCAAACAGTTTTTGTGAATTTGTGCAATTAGCAAATAAACAAGTATGGCTCAAATAGTAGGGGATTTGAGTTTAAATACACAAGTGTTTGAAAACAATTAGTGAAAGGCGAAATTTTGAAAAGAGTTACAATTTAAAGCATGCTTATGAATGTAAAGGGGGTGTCCTAGGTTTGTTTGTAATATGGATCACACCAATGCAATACCCGGTATGACACTCCTCAAAGAGGGGATACACGTGGTATTAACGCACCGGTCATCATACCCATATCTACCCTTTCCCGCCCCGTGAAGGTAATTAAAGCGAAGGTTGTTCTTGACCTCTATTGCATGTTGTTACCCGTCCCTTCCTATCAGTCTTGGAGGAATTTAGGACTCTTATCCTAAAAGAGGGGATTCTAGGCAGACCTTCAGTTTAAAGGCAAAATACTAAACGACAAACAAGAACATATAGGACTACATTTAGGGAAAAGATAGAAGCAAGTAGACGGCTCAGGTATACCACCACAAATAATGCACATAGACAGTATGACTTATACACAATTAAGGTCTGAATTTAAATGCATGGTATCTAAGTGATAGCATCAGAACCAGATTTATTACATGACTCAGAAAAGAAGCCCGAATCAGGCTTACTACTGATTTTAACAGGTTGACAGTTAAATAAAGGCAATTCTAGTTTTATTTAAAGTTGGTTGTCTAACACTTGCCTAGGCGTAAAATAGTATACAGCAGTTATTCAGGATTATTAAAAGACAGTTTGGAAATTATTTTACACTAAGAGCATGTTGTTCTAGTTGATACGAATGCAGAGATTATTACCAGTTATTTTAAACGGGATAATCAGGTGTGAAGCTTTTTTTACCTTTTTTATGATCAGCAGTTTACACTAAATGTGAATGCAGGTACGAATAAGATCCTAAAACATGGTATCTAAGATGTATGTATAAAACTCATGATGCAGAATTCCTAAAGCAGGATTTCTAAATGCATATGGCAGGATTGCATAATTTCCTAAGAGCAGGATTTCTAAATGCACGTGGCAGCGTAGAACATAATAATAAAGTGCTAATTATTAGCAGATTTTAACACATGATTTTGTAAAGGTGCACATGCTAAAACAATAAACATGAGACCTATGGGCATGATTTCTAATGCATGTATGAACCCTAAGCATGGTTTCTATTGCACAATTAGGAACACCAACCTAATAACATGTTTTCTACCCTTAACAACTATAGCATGCATATTTACCTCATCCCTTTTCACTAGCCAAACCCAATATTGGTTTATAACAAATTATTACAGGCCAACATGAAATGAATTACATAAGTAGAAATGAAAATAGGAAGTTATACTATAGGAAGTCCTAATCAGGACTTCCTCTCTGAGTTATGTAATCAATCACCCCAGGTGCCAAGATTGTTCCATAGCCTTTCCTCACATCTAGGTGTGTCAGAGTTCCCTAAGGACCTCAAGGGGTCCCGAGAAGTGCTCACACCTAGATTTCATAGCCAAGACAGAGTAAGTGCAGTATGAAAAGTCCAGCTTTCATGTGTCCAAGTTCAGAGGGAGCTCAAGGGTCCCAAGGCAAGGCTCACACAAAAGGGGCAGAACCTAGTATTCTAAGAGTATAGCGAAAGTGCAGGGCCCATGTTTGAAAGGAGTTTGTTTAAAACCTGGACTGATAGGTCCATTTTGAAAGCAATCAGTAACAGAAAGGAATATTAGGACGGGTAGGGACATGCTCAGAGATAGTTGGACATTGGCATAATTATAAACCAGCCATAAAACACATAGAGGAGGGATAAGGGATTTGGGATTCACAAGAGAGTAAGTACACAGTAGGTAAGAAAATGCAATCATCCAGGCATACTTGAATCACGTGAATTTAAAGGGAGGGGAGTCATGTCAGCATGCTTTACAACAAGACCACAAGTAAAAGCAGGCCAGAAGCAAAATAAACTGAAGCAAGAATAGAAACATATTGTTGTAGAGGCTTTAAAATGAACTAGGACATATCAGTGAAGATAGAGGTAAACAAATGAAAGAACCAAGGCTTACAGATGATTAGCCTTGGCTTGCAGCCGACCAATAGTAGTAGAATAGCACATAAATTTTAAGTATGAGAGGGGGTTTTGAAAGCCAAGTTCGTATGTTGTTAATGAAAGACTTAAGGTATTTATAGCTTTGAAAATAAGTAGAAAATAAGGTAACAAGTAAAGGTTTAGCACAATTATGGAAGTAAACACAATTAGAATCCAATTAATACAAGTACTTCCTTTAATCAAGGAATTACAGCTTAAACGGATACTAACATGGATAACTAAGGAAAGGAAAATTAGTTTGAGAAAGATTGGTTTTTACCATATAAGGGGTAGTAAAAGCATAGAGCATAGGATTGAGTCCAAGTACAGAATACACTAATTTGGGGAAAGGATTCAACAAAAATGAAGCACCACAGCAAATAAATGAATGGAATCAATCAACTTAAACAAACGAGTAAAATTTTAGGGGTTTATGATAAAACCTTGCAATCAGACCGTAACTTAAGGAAATCAGGATCAATCAAGAGGGAGTCATGATTCTGCACTTCGACATATAAATAGAGAAAAATAAACAGGCGTATCAGACATGCAAGGTCAGTCATATCAACAAAAGAAGCAAACTAGGTGAACACAAACATACAGAAGTGGCATGAGTAGGCTAAGGACTCAGTAGTAAAAAAGAGCCCACTCGAAGCATGGCAATCAAAAAAGTCAAGTAGTCATGGCTAACACATAGAACCAGAGGGAAAAACCAAACTAACAGGTAAAGAAGATCAGGCCAACACACAGAAACAAGTAAAGAGAGTCTTTAAAACTCACAGTAACAAGTGAGGAATTTTTAAGAAATTAGGTTTTAATAGAGTTGAGTTAAAAAAGCGGTAAGAACTCAGAATCAGTTAAGATAAACAAAGAAAAGGATCTAACCATAAAGAACTCAATCAAAACAGGTATATATACAAATCAAATAAACAAAGACAGTTCCAAAATCCCGGATAGAACAAAAATAAATAGGGTTTACATTGTGATGAATCAGGTAGAAAAAAACATAAATAAATCATTTAAACATAGTAACATCATATGACAATACTGAAAATCAGAGGAGAAGTCTTTTAAAAAGGTTAAGAAACCCTAATCTTGAAGACAGAGAGTCACTTTGAAAAAAATGGAAAAACCTTTGAGGAAAACACCAAAAGGTTCATAATATATACAGATCTAAGACAGATCTGAAAGAAAATCGGAAAATCTTTAAAGTTAGGGTTTCGGAGAACCTAGAAAAGCTGAGAAAACCTTGAAAAGTTACCGGTTTAGTCGGAAAAGTCACAGATCTTACTCGAACGGCCATGGATGGACGAAAAATGGCATGGGAAACCATGGGAGGCGAGTGAACCACCTCTGGTTCACTTGAAGGCCTCAAAATGATAACACATGTTCAAGAGGGAGCCAGAAGGCTGGTAGGTGGTGAGATAACCATGGATTCAGGTAGGGAGATGGCCGGAGAAGGTGGATAAGGTTCATCGGAGAGGAAGGGAGGGGAGAAGGTTCTAGAGAGAACTAGAGATAGACTGAGAGAGAGAGAGAGATGAGAGTAGGTTGATTGAATGAAGAATGAGAGGGTTTGAGGGGGTCGTTTGGGTTTAATTTAGGAAGGGGAAATGGGGACCATTGATCTGAATGATCAACGGTCAAGATTCAATGGGGTAGTTGGGTCGGGTATGGCTTGGGTTTTGGCTTGGGTCTGGTGGGGTTTTTAATTGGGTTGGGGGTCTGTTTGATTTAGGTTAGATTTAAAAGCCAATTTTGGCTATAAGTTAAATAGCCAGTTTTTCTCTTTTTAATTTATATAAAATAGTATATAATTTCTAAAAATAATTTAAAAATGCTAAAATGATTTATAATACATAATTAGAAAATTAAAAATACATGATCCAATTTTATGCGTATAAAACATAATTAAATCTTAAAAGGGTTAGTATTGCAATTATGTGCAATTTAGCTTTAAAAATACTAAATATAATTATAAAAATATGGAAAAATTACATTAGCCATATTTTAAAATAAATATAGAAATCCAATAGAAGCATTACCAAAATAATAATTTTGGAAATAATTTTTGGAGATTTTATGGATAAAAAGGGAGAAAATAAATCAATTTAAAACCTTAAAATTATGGAAAAAAATAATAAAAACCTCGGACATGCTTATATATGCATATATATGCTATTTTGAAAGTATTTTGCATATTGAAAATATACAGGGAAAAATTGGGTATCAACAATGGCACGGGACTTGGACTTGCAATTCAAATTCTCACCCACAAGCTATAGGATTGCTAAAGAGACAGAGTCGGGGGCCCACAACAACCTCAGCTAAGATTTGAGCAACACACATGGTCCCGAAAAATCACTTGATGATTATCGACCAACACAAGAGTCTCAAGGTCACAACTTTCACCATCCTATACACACCAATTTTTTTTTGACCATAAGATCAAAGGCAAATGTATTAGGCCCAAGTGAAGCTTTGCTTGAGGCACTATTACGCATTAGATACTATTTACACAATAACAAAAAGGAAAACAGACTCAAACCCTTAAGAAGGTTTTCATGTCATCCATCATCGGGAAGAGCCACCCGGTTTACATAAATTCCACCTTTGGAAAGAACTGTGGCATTAAGAAAACCAAAGGCGTATTGCACGCAAAACTCAAAATAAGAAGCTACAAAAATGAAGTAAGAAGCTTTGAAATAAAATGCGGAAAGTAAATGAATATGTACAATAGGGGATTTAGATGAATATACAAAAGGAGGAATGAATATATACATCAGAAAGTAACTTTACATACAGACCAAGGTTGCAAAGTACGAAAAGTGCAATAAAAAGTAGTATCATACCAAAAGTAAAAAGAAAGCATAATAAAAAGAAAGTAGTATCATATTTACAACCCAATGTCATCAAAATAGGGATACCCCTCAAATGAAAGCTAGCATTGTCCTCAATGCTAACTACCAAAAATAGCTCAAATACAAGATAGAGAGTAAAGAGAAACTCCCTATTGGCCCTCCGTCTGCATGGGATCATGAGCCTGGGTCATGTGGTTGCTCAGTAACCTGTGATTGGATCCCGACATCATATGCCTGCATTGGGACCTGAGGCTGCTCTGGGGCCTGAGGCTGGCTAGAGGAACCTCCCTGCGGTCCTCCAACTCTATCACTGCATCATCAGCTCGGGGGATCACTCTCTTCCTATTTACTGGCCTCTCTATCTCCTGCTCCGGCTTAGGCTGGGTTGCTGGAACCGGTTCATGCAATAGCATCTCCAATGACAAGTGATCAGCGGCCTTCATTTTATCCACTTCGACCCTTAACTCTTTCACAGACTCCTTTGATGCTCGAGTCTTTCTCAGCTTTTTTGTTTCCTTAGTTAGATCTTTCGGTGCTTTTCCATGAGTACCTACAGCCTCCAATATCAACTTCTGGTTCTCCAGGAGCTTCTTCTGGTTTTCCAGAAACTCCTTGAGAGTATCCTACACTGAGGCTATAATCTATGGTTGTGGGGGTACGAACTGGGCTACCACCGAGCTAGAAAGCACAGACAGCTTGGAAGTAGCTGTCTGCATCCAGTTGTTGATACTGGCAAGGGTTTGGCTCAAACGGTGGGCAGTCAATGGGTAGGCTGAGGATGAGGGGATATCTGGAGTAGTGGAAGTAGAAGGTCCTGGGGTAATGTCTAGTGTAGCTGTGGGTGGCTAAGAAGAAGAGACTACTACTACTGACTCTTCAAATTGGCCAGTAGAAGTAGTAGCTTTACCTTTAGGATATTTTCCTTTAGGGTTGTCATCACACTTTAGGTTGTACCAGGAGAAAGGTGTCTTGGGCTTCACTTTCGCATCAAACTTCTTTTTCTCCACATCTTGATCCTCAAAGTACATGGTCAGGAAATTTGGAAAGGGGTAGGATCTATCACCTTCATTCACCACCCTCGTGATCACCCTAGACATAACATTCCCGATGTTGATCGGGTACCCCGCCATGATAGATGCCACCAATATTGCTCGGGAGATATGAAGAGAGTTCTCATGAGTGGTGGGGTCTAGTCTGCTGAAAATAAAGGTCTCCCACCCTTTTGCCTCGAAGTTCAAGGTTCTCCTCAAAATTTGGACTCCTGCCGTCAACCATGCTGGGGTGGTCCCCGGGAGTGCCAAGTACTCTGCTATCGAAGGATGGGTTGCGTCATCCAATGCTACCTTTTCTAAGTATAATGTTTCACCCTCCTCCAAAAAACCCAGGTAGTCATTGATTGTCTTGCCATTAAACTTCACTGTCAAGTTCTGCACCTTAGTCACTTTCATGCCTTTTTTTATGTGGGCAACATTAGCATAGAATTCCTTTACTAGGTGCTCATTTACCTCCTCAACGTTGCCTGTAAAATAGTCCCAGCTCGCTCTCTCTCTCTCATGGAATTGCCTTTGCACATTAGGGTTGTGAGGCAGAAGATCCTTGTCAATTAATCTCCGTTCAAGTATCAACTTCCTCTCAGGCCACCACTCTCTGAATTTGTGGTAAGAAATCTCACTGACAAATCTTCTTTTCCACACCTCGAAGTTTCTAATTCTCTCCACACCCCTAGGTTGTGGCACACCCCCTCCCTCTTCATCCAGGACCTCATCGTCGATGGGATCCTCTCCAGTTGGTGAACCAGTAGGTGAAGTAGATGTTGCATTGTCACTGCCCTCAGCTGATCCCTCAGATGACTCAAAAGAAATTGGAACTGGAGTTTGAGCAGTAAGAGTGCCTGGAGGTGTATCTCTCAATTTGTGCCTCTCCGGCCAGTCAGGAACATACTCTAGTACTGAATCAGACTCAGATGCCTCTCGGGAGGATACATACTCACTTCCCTCTGAATGGGAAGCAGCTCTATTTGTAGCCTTTATTGACTTTCTGGTGTCCTTAATTGCTTGCCGGACTTGGGGGGTCAATTTGATCATACCTCGTCCCCTACCCCGAAAGGACTCTCCTTTGCCTTTTTGTTTTTCACCTCCACCTCGTGATTTTACCATTGTCTGCAGGGAGAATTCATTTAGTGTTTGTTAGTATCAAAACCAGAAGAAGCGGAGAAAAGTATGATTGCAGATAGCTGACTACGAACCGCATAAAAAGCAATGCGACCGCAAAGAGACCACCGCGGACTGCACAAAATGGCACTGCGGTCTGCATTGAGGTAGGGGAAATAATACCCGCTCTCTGATTAAGGGCACCGCGGACCGCAAAAATTGTTGTGCGGCCATGATAGGTCATTGCGGACCGCAAAAATTCGACCGCGACCGCGGTCCTCAACTTTTAACTCTCTGAAGTTTTACCACCGCGGTCCGCATAAAATAGCATTGTGGACCATGGAGAGGCACCGTGAACCGCAAGAAATCCACTGCGGACCGCGGTAAGCCTCACTCAGCAGCATCAACCTAAGGTTTCAACATTTATCTCGTTTTTAGCTTAAATTCACATATTATTAACCCCCTAGGTAGTTAATCATCATTCTTCACTAATTAACCCTAATCTAAACATCATTAAGTAACCCTACGCTACAAATTGAAAGAAAAAGGGAAAAAAAAGAAATATAAACTAACAAATTAAAATAAAGTAAAACAAATTTAAAGATTAGGCAAAGAGTTGAAGTACTAGAGATGAGATGCACATAGATGATTGAAACAGTGTTTGAATTTGCACTTAGGGCTAAGGATGAACAGTACTTTTTACAATTTAGAGCGAAAATGAGCGAAAAGGGTAAATGAGAGCCTGAGGGCCTATTTATAGAAAAAGGACCTGGGACACACTATACCTACCCACCACGGACCACATAAAATGCACCGCGGTCCGCAATACTCACACATATGAAGCACTGGGGAAGGTAGTCACTGTGGACCGCAAGAAATGCTCTACGATCGCGGTAGGGCACCGCGGACCGCATAAAATGCATTGTGGCAGCAGTGACAATCTTCAGAGAACCTCCACTTTTTACCAATCAACATTGCGGATCGCAATGAAATTTTGCCCCCGCAACAAGGCCATTGCGGCCGCGAAAAATGCATTGCGGCAGCAGTCCAAACTTCAGAGAGTGCATCATTTTTCCAGTTTAGTTCTGCACTGCATCAAAACAATCCTACATATGTCTCACAACCAGTTAGTCCAAAAGCAAATCTTATACTAAAAAAAATCAAAGAAAAACAAAAATAAAGACACATGGGTTGCCTCCCAAGAAGCGCCTAATTTAATGTCGCGGCACGACGCAGGTTACCATCAAATCACTTTAGATGGAGTAGTGCCACTACGTGACTGTCATCAATCTTGCCCAGGTAGTGCTTGACCCTGTGCTCATTAAATATGAAGATCTCTCCATTTTTGTTTTTCAAGTCAAGTGCACCAAACGGAGTCACAAGCACCACTTCAAAAGGTTCACTCCATTTCGACTTAAGCTTCCCGAAAATAGACGTAACCGAGAATTGAACAAGAGAACCAAATCACCTAATTTGAACTCCTTGCTATGAGCATATTTATCATGAAGGTACTTCATCTTGTCCTTATACAAGGACGAACTGGAGTAGGCATGGAATCGGAATTCATCAAGTTCATAAAGATGCTCCATACGAAGATTTGTTGCCACATCCCATTCCAGATTCAACTTCCTCAAAGCCCACATTGCCTTGTGCTCTAACTCAACCGGTAGATGGCAAGCTTTCCCAAACACCAACCGGTACAGAGACATACCAATCGAGGTCTTGTAAGTAGTCCTATAAGCCCATAGAGCACCATCCAATTTCTTTGACCAATCGGTCCTTTTGCATTGACCGTCTTTGACAATATACTCTTGATTTCCTTGTTTTAGACTTCAACTTGGCCACTCGCCTGAGGATGATAAGGAGTAGAAACTTTGTGATTGACATCATACTTTGCAAGCAAAGTGTCAAAACTCTGTTACAAAAATGAGACCCCCAATCACTTATGATTGCTCGATGAGTGCCAAACCTAGTAAAAATGCTCTTTCTGAGAAATGCAACAACACTCCGGGCTTCATTGTTGGGTAAAGCCACGGCCTCAACCCACTTTGAAACATAGTCAAATACCACTAGAATGTATGTGTTCCCACAAGAACTAACAAATAGGCCCATGAAATCAATGCCCCACACATCAAAAATATCAACTTCAAGAATGGTATTGAGAGGCATCTCATCTTTCTTCGAAATTCCACCCGTTCTTTGACATTCGTTGCATCTCTTCACGAGTTCACTTGCATCTTTGTACAAAGTTGGCCAAAAACCCCACAACTAGGAACTTTCGAAGGTGTCCTCGCCCCACTATGATGACCACTATAGTGCGAGGAATGACAAGCCTTTAATATACTCAATTGCTCCTCCAACGGGACAAACCTACTGATCACAGCATCCGTGCAGATCTTGAACAAGTACGGCTCATCCCAATAGAAGTCCAAACTATCCTGTTTGAGCTTCATCATTTGGTTAGAAGAGAGCTCACATGGGATTATACCAGTCACAAGGAAATTAGCAACGTCCGCAAACCATGGCATACCATTCACCGACATAGAAAGGGGTTGCTCATCGGGAAATGAATCATTGATCACTAGGCCATCACGAGGCCTCCCTTCTTCATCCAAGCGGGACAAGTGGTCCGCCACTTAGTTTTCACTACCCTTCCGTCCACAATCTCCAAATCAAACTATTGAAGTAACAAGACCCATCACATCAGCCTAGCTTTGGAATCCTTTTTCGTCATCAAGTACCGGAGTGCGGCATGATCGGTATGAACTATGACCTTGGCACTCATGAGATACGACTGAAATTTCTCCATTGTGAACACAATAGCCAAAAGCTCTTTTTTAGTCACCGTGTAGTTCACTTGAGCATCATTCATTGTCTTGCTTGCATAATACACCGGATATGAAATATTTTATTCACTCTTTAACCCAAAACTGCCCCAACCGCAACATCACTCGCATCATAGATAAGCTCGAAAGGTAAGCTCCAATTGGGTGCGGTAATAATAGGAGTGGTGGTCAACTTGTGCTTGAGAAATTCGAAAGCTAGCATACATCCCTCATTGAACACGAACTTGGCATCTTTTTCTAATAACTTACACAAGGGATTCACTACCTTCGAAAAGTCCTTGATAAATCTCCGGTATAACCCCGCATGCCCAAAAAAACTTCTAACTCTCTTGACTGAAGTAGGAGGAGCCTTGAAATCACTTCAATTTTTACTTTGTCCACCTCTATACCATGTTTTGAAATTTTATGGCCAAGGACTATGCCCTCCTCAGCCATGAAGTGGCATTTCTCCCAATTAAGCACAAGGTTGGTTTCTTCACAACGGGCCAACACTCTATCAAGATTTTTCAAACATACATCAAACGAGTCACCCATAACACTGAAGTCGTCCATGAACACCTCCAAAATGTCGTCTACCATGTTGGTAAATATGGCTATCATACACCACTGGAATGTAGCCGGTGCATTACACAACCCAAATGGCATCCTAGAAAAGGCAAAGATACCATATGGACAAGTGAAGGTGGTCTTCTCCTGATCTTCTAGAGCAATCAAAATTTGGTTGTACCTAGAATACCCATCCAAGAAATAGTAGAAGGAACGCCCAGCAAGTCTGTTTAGCATCTAATCAAGAAAAGGCAATATAAAATGATCCTTGCGGGTCACTTTATTCAACTTGCGGTAATCCATGCACACCCTCCACCCAGTGATAGTCCTGGTAAGAATTAACTCATTTTGCGCATTGGTAACCACGTTCATACCACCCTTCTTCGGCACACATTGCACCGACGAAGTCCAAGAGCTATCAGAGATAGGGTACACAACCCCGGTATCCAACCACTTGATCACTTCCTTTTTCACAACTTCTTGCATTGCCTCGTTCAACCTCCTTTGATGTTCCAAGGAGGGCTTTGCATCATCTTCAAGAATAATCTTATGCATATAAAATGCGGGGCTTATCCCTCGAATATCAGCTAAGGTCCATCCAATTGCCTTCTTCCATTTTTGAAGCACCGCCAATGTGGCATCTACATGCATGTTAGTAAGACAAGAGGAAAGAATAACTGGCAAAGTTGAACGAGGGCCTAAGAATTCATACCTGAGGTATGGAGGCAACGACTTCAACTCCAACAACCGAGGTTCCTCAATTGAGGGCTTTGTTGGTGGAGTCTTCCTATTCGCAAGATCCAAATAGAGTTTCCTAGGCTCATAAGAGTAAGAGCCCATTCCATGTAAAGTATTGACACACTCCACTCGGCATTCATCATCATTTATATCAAGATTCAACAATACAACCTCTAGAGGTTCCTCCACATTGATCATTGCACTAGTATCATCAACTATCACTGTTGTGACAAGATCCACAAAAGAGCACACTTCAGAACTGTTGGGCTGCTTCGTTGACCTGCACACATGAAAAACCACTTTCTCATCACCCACTCATAAGGTGAGTTCCCCTGCTTCCACATCAACTAAGGCATTCCCACTAGCAAGGAAATGTCTTCCCAATATGATCAGAACCTCACAATCCAAGATCACAAAATCAGTTGGCAAGATAAATTTGTCCACCCGGACAAGAACATCATCAATGATACCCAATGGTCTCTTCATTGTTCTATCCGCCATTTGCAACCTCACTAAAGTAGCTTGAGGTTTCCCAATACCCAAAGTCTTGAAAACTGAGTAGGGCATCAAGTTGATACTTGCCCCCAAATCACATAGAGATTTTGCAAAGTTTGCACTCCCAATGGTGCAAGGAATGGTGAAAGCGCCGGGATCTTCTAGCTTCGGAGCCATTGAGTGCACTATTGCACTAACTTGGTGGGTCATCTTGATAGTTTCACAGTCCATGTATCTTTTCTTTGTCACCAAGTCTTTCATAAATTTAGCATAACCCGACATTTGTTCTAGAGCCTCCACCAAAGGCACATTAATGGATAAGCTCTTCATCATGTCAAAAAATTTCTTAAACTGATTCTCATTTTTCTGCTTCACAAGCCTTTGAGGATAAGGTGGAGGTGGCCTTGGCAAAAGGGCCTTGGCAAAGGGGCCTTGGCTTTTGGCACAATTGTTTCTGGCATGTCTATTATGTGTTCCCTAGACGGGTTCACGTCATTATGAGTTTCCACCTCGGCATATTGAATATCAATCCTCACTTCATTAATCACATTCTCAACTACCAAAAGGATCTCATCCTCTTGCAACTCAACTTCATCACTCAAAATTTCTTTTTGTTTGGAGGCATTCACATCACTGCCTTGTCCACTTCTTGTAGTTACTGCCATTACATGCCCAGAATTATTCCCAACCTTCAGGTTGACTACCGTATCACTAGGTAGAGCCCCCTTAGGGCGAGTATTCAAGGATTGTGAGATTTGGCCTAATTGAACCTCCAAGTTTCTGATTGATGTATTGTGGGATGCCAACTAGGCATCAGAGTCAGCATTCTTTTTCATCATCTATTCAAACATCACTTCAATTCTCCCCATTTCATTGTTGGAAGAACTAGGACCTTGGGATGGAAATAGGGGTGGATTGTTCGGTTGTTGATACATTGGAGGCTTTTGAAAGCCTTGACCCCGATTTCCTCGATTGTCATTGTTCCAACCACCCTGAGTGTTGTTACCACCCCAGTTGTTGTTGTTGCCACTCTAATTACCCTGATTGTTCTGATTATTATTCTAGTTGCCCCAATTTGAATTTTGGTTGTTGCTCCCCCAATTACTATTCCCTTGTTGTTGTTGATTTCCCCAATTGCCTTGGGTTCTCCATTGTTGTTGGTTGGAAGAATTGCCCATTTGGCATTGATAGTTGTTCACATATTGCACTTCTTCATTCTGCTCATCATACCCATAATCTTGGAATCCACCACTATCTTGGTCATAATGATCCGAACTCCCTTGGTTTTGTTGATCTCTTTGTCTTCTTTTGTTCACTAACATGTTGACACCCTCTATAGCATTTACTTGTCATGGACTTTGAACCTGCTATAACTGTGCCTTTGCTAGCTGGTTCATTGTTGTTCTTAGCTCTGTTGTTGCCTGTCCATGATCATGGAGCTCTTTTTGCAAGTGAATGACCGTGGGGTCACCCTGTGGCACATTGGCTCTACTTTGCCAAGCGGAGGATGTGTCAGCCATCTCATCAAGAATGTCACAAGCCTCAGCATAAGGCAACTTCATGAAATTACCCCCTGCTAACTGGTTCACCACACACTGATTGGTCATGTTTATACCCCGATAAACAGTCTGTTGAATCATTGCCTCAGTCATATCATTGTTGGGGCATTCCTTGACCATAGTTCTATATCGATCCCAAATTTCGTGAAGGGGCTCATTTGGTTTCTATTTGAATGCTAAGATTTCATCACTTAATGCTGTCATATGTCCCAGTGAGAAAAACTCAACTATGAACTTATCGACCAACTCATCCCATGTAGTGATAGAATGGTTGGGAAACCTCTCGAGCCAGTCCAAAGCTTTCCCTCTAAGTGAGAAAGGGAATAATCTCAACCACAACACATCCTCTGACACATTTGTTTGTTTGCTTCCCTAACACGTATCCACAAAACCCTTGAGATGTTTATATGCATTCTGATGGGAAGCACCTGTGAAATACCCTCGCTGCTCCAACAAAGTTAGCATCATATTTGTAATTTGGAAATTGCCTGCCCGGATCCGAGGTGGGACAATTGCACTAGCATATCCTTCGTTTGGAAGCACCGGAGGAGCCACTCTTGGAGGTGGCAGAGGAGGATCTGGAACATTGTTATTGGCCTGGCGGCCTCTCCTTTGAGATTAAGGCACTATAGGGACCTCATCATCAATATTGTCATCTACCTCCTCCCCCGGTGGGAGGTCTCCAAGAGGCGCGTTGTTTGCCGCCATTTTTGTACCTGAGTTTGTGACATACACAAATTAGTAACATAGAAGGAAAGAAAAACAATACACAAAATTATTTAGATAGATAGCCAAAACCGTTAGCTCCACGACAATGGAACCAAAAAGTGATTGGTGCCAACCGTATACCACTACAAAGTGGCAAGAGCGGTCGATGCAGCTTTTACCCGAGATGGTCGAGATCGAATCCACAGGGAGATAGATTGATTGGGATTTGGATTCCTATCTAAACTAGCAGTGCGCAGTGCTCTTAATTACACTTCCAATCATAATTGTTGTTTGTTACTTCTAATTTTATGCTAATAAGATGCTAAATTAAACTAAGAGTAAATGCTTGTAAGGTTTTCTAAATGGAAAACGAGGCACTAGGGAAGTGACTTTCTCCTAGGTGAATACTTGGCGGGATCTAAATCCTAAGGTAAAGATGTTATGCTGGGGATTGCGATATAGCCAATGCACGGAATTACTCACTATATACCTCTCGGTAGCTTGAGTGACTTTACCCTAATTGACTTTCTCAAGACCAATTGGGTGTCAAAATTGTGCAAGCAATATAGGCTCAAGTCGGGTATTACTATCTCTAGGTTTAACCCTTTAATTGGGGCTATCAATCTCTTGAATATACCTTAATTCCTTGTTGGACTGATTTTCCTAGACTCAAGCTCTCTTTCTCAAGAAGAGCCCAAGTCAAATAGACACAAATTAGTGTTTGCAACCACTAATTCAACATGGAAAACACAAATCAGTCCAAATATCAACTACTCATAAACATCTAAGCCCTAAAACAAAAGACCCATCAAATACTCATACTAAGGTTGAGCCACAATCCTAGATAATGGGTCTAGCTACTCATAATAATGGAATAAAACATAGAAATAGATGAAGAATAACCCATATAATTTGATTACAAACTAAGAAATTGAAGATTCAGTGTTAAATTAGCTACAAATTGCTCAAAATGGAACAAAACCGCCGTTCACGTGCTATGGATAATAACAAATTACAAAAGATATCCTAAAAATGTGAAAAGAAAGTATTTATACTATGTCGAATTTTCTGGACAAAAATACCCCTGACGGAGGTACCGCGGCCGCGATGAGGCTTTTTGGCTTGACTTGTCATTCTCTGAATCTGGCCACCGCGGGCCGTATAAAATGCATCGTGGTTGCAGTGGCTTCACTGCGGTCCATACAAAATGGACCGCGGACCGCAATGGCATTCAATCTTCAAAACTCCAGCTCTTTGAATCCCATCTCCGCGGACCGCATAAAATGGATTGCGGCCACGAAGAGGTTGTTGCTGTTGCGGCCATGAGAAATCCTCCGCAGACCGCACTGCTTGAAGCCCCCAAAGGTTCACCTCTCTGAACCTATCCACCGCGGGCAGCACTAAATGGTCTGCGGCCACGGTGGATCTGTTGCGGCTGCAGTTAATTTTATGTTGCAGCAGTGCCTTAACTTGTTCTTGGTACTGTAATCACGTGATTTTTGCTTCACGGACAATCGCTCCAAAAGAAAATAAAAAATAGTGACAAATTATTTCGCTGTACAATTTTTTGAGTTTTCCGTGACATGTGTTGTTAGTCATTTGTGTGTCTGTCCATTTTGCATTTAATCATTATCAAACAAAATACAAAAAATATGTATGCATTTCTAGGTTGTAATTTAACCATTTAAAAAATTTTATATATATATGTGTGTGAATAATTGTGTTAAGTATTGATTAATGGGTATTTCAAATTCATTTTTAATTTAGTTGTATTTCAAAAATTAGAAAACAAAAAAAAAGTGCAAGAAATCGGATTGGGCCTATGATATTTCAAAATTTTGAAGGCCCAAAACCAGTCCAAGTCAGCCAACCCAAGACCCATCCGGAGGTCATCGAAACGACGTTGTCCAAAACCAAGACTACGTCGTTTCAAGGATGGCTCATCTCAGCCGTTCCAACCAATCCAATCCAACGGCCCAGGCTCCCTGTCAGTAACCCGTTTCCAAACCCGACCCAAGAACCAGTCCGAACCAACCCCCAACCTAGGCCAAACGGTGTCGTTCCGTTCTAAGTAAAAGATCCTGGCCATCAATCTCGATGCATCCAACGGCCAGGATCTAATTACTCTTTACGTATATAAACTTGACCCTTCACCCCACGCCCCCTATCCGAACCCCACCTTTCCTCATCTTCTTCACCAAGCCTTGACACCCCCCCCCCGAAACCCTAGCAGCCGCCCTAATTTCCCATTCACCAGAACCCGGCGGCACGAACGCCGGTGACCACCCCCTTCACACCCCTGAAACATCCAACACCCTGAGCACGAATTCACTAACCATGTACCTCGAATCACCTCTCATCGTCTCGAATCTGGATTTGAAGATTCGAGACAAAACTCGATCTATGCCAAACCCCCACTATCTTCATACCAGACACTCCCCTGACCTCCCTCGTGACCAAACCAGACTTGGTTTGGTCCGAATCTACCCACAACTCCTAAAAAACCAGATCTGAAAATCCAAAACCTAGAACACGGATAGCCTTGGAATCCGGCCGGCCTTAACAGGGGTTCGAGGTCTAATAGACCTTAATCAAGGTGTTCTCATGTGAGAACACCCTGATTAAAGTTTGTTCGGCCTCAAATGGTCAAAGCTAAGTCGGACTTGGGTCATTTCGGTTTAAACTTTTCCAGTAAGTGTTCTCTTTTCTTTGTTTTAGTTTTGATTGAGTTGTCAGCATGATTTGTTGTGATTGTTTGTTATTATCTGTTATTTTTCCTGATTTCTTCCATCTCTGTCAAAGACCTTTTTATTTGGTCAATTGTTTTCTGTTTGTGTTCTGAATGTATCCTATGATAAACATGTCCGATTAGGATAGTCGTCGCATAAATAATCTATATAGGTTCCCAGTGATTGACCAAAGTTGTCTGAAGCCCTTTAGGTCCCTGTATGTATTTGTTTATATGAACGACTGATTGTTACCTTTTATAATTAGTATAGTCGACTTGATAAATGTCGTCGATTGACTTCCTACGACTGAATGTCCAAATGTTCTAATTCGTACAAAGTGAACGAACCTGTTGATTGATAATTGGATGCTCGACATTGCCTAAGTTTAGCCTATAACTGCATTGTAAACAATGAAAAGAATCAGGCTAGGGCAGTCTTGAATTTGGACTTCCAGAAGTTCAAGAGGCCTCCGATGCTGCAGTGAGGCAGGACAGTAATAATCAAGTGCTAACAGGGGTAGTCTGGGGTTTGAAAAGAACAGAAAAACTTAGTTTAAATGAGCTGACAAGTAGGGTACTAATTTGGGATTAAACTAATACCAATGGGGAACAAGACACAAGAGTATGGGGTTTAAAATAAATACTAAAATGAGCCCATAACTCTTGATTAAAGAATAAGCCAGGCGTGGGGAACAAATGGCTGGCATCAAAAGATGCTTAGGCATGGGTTTAAAGGGTATGGGCAATCTGCAAATTGGCAGAATCCAGGCAGCTTGACTGCACTGGTTGTTTGGCTTATAAATAGGCCATTTCAGAACTTAAAAGGGGCTGGAAATTTTAGTCTTGAGAGAGGTCTTGTGAGTTTAAAGAAAACTGAAAACATAAGGAAATTTCCAGTAAACACTGTAACCAAACACTGTCTGAAAGCTACATAAGAGTTCATATTGGTCAAGCTGTCTTGGCCAAGTTCTGTTGTTTGCACTGATTGAGCTGCTTGTGATTGTTGAACTGCTGGTGTTGCTGCATTGAACACTCTATTACTTCTGTTGTTTCATTACTCTTTTCTGGGATTATTTGTTTGGTGCTCGACCATCTGCTGGTTTTCTTGTTCTGGAAACTGTCGCTGGTTGTCTGTGGACTGTGGAAAACACTTGTGGTTATTGGTTTGTTGCTGTGTTGTTGATGTGTATCTGCTGTTGCTGTGTTTATTGCATACTGCCCAGCTAATCATTCCTTTCTTCTTTGTCCTTTATACCAGGTACACAACCAATGCACTGTCAAATGTAATTGGAACATTGAGCATGAATACAAAAAGAAAAGACCTGAAGTTGACTTTCATACATAGATTGTTACATTAGATATCATGTACTGTATAATAATTTTGATTCCTGTGTTGACAATAGAAGTAGCCTGTATGCCCAGTGTATATCAATATAGATTAGCTGAATGATAGTTTACATATGTATGCTGATAGGCGAAAAATATTCCCAATGAAATAGGTTGTATCTCAGACTTAGTTTTACTTTGTAATATGTCCTTTAATGTAGGCCAAGCACGAAAATCGTACTCTATTAATTAAGTTCTTTCCTTTCTGATAAACTGCTTCATATAACTGGTAAATCATGTTTTAAGACAAAGAACACGGAGACTGCAATCTCAACCTCACGAAGGTCGAGCCCGGGTCGAAACAGACCAAGTAGGCCTGCATCGAACGAACAATGGCCCAGGTCTGGTCCATCACGCATGGGCTGGATTTGGGCCCTTAATTTTTGCTCGGTCGACTGTGTACGTGGCCGTGCTTCTGATTTTGTGCAAGCACTCGGAACTCTGTATAGATAACTTGCAAGCATGTAATTAATTAGGGCTATCTACTGTTTTCAATTAGTAGAGACAAACGCAACAAGAAACGTAGTTGCTATAGGATATCCTTTTAAAATAAGGACGAGATGAGCCTCGACAAAAAATAAAGAAAAACGCACAAATTGCGGGGCCCTTGTTAAATATATATATGTTGAAGCATTCAGTCCCTAAGGTGGGTCGTTTAGCAAATCTCACGACCTTCCCGGAATAATAACGCGATAGCCTCTTTAAGCGCGTACTTAATAATTTTACCTTCTTAAATTCGGGTGTGCATTTATGTGACCCAAATCCAAATCTCGACGGATCCGAAATGTGTTTCTAATCACGGGTACATTGATTGCGACGTGGTTCGAGATGCATGTCCATGAGATCGCAAATTCCTTTTAAAATAGAATGAGATAAGCCTCGCCAAATAAAAATACAAAATTGCGGGGCCCTCAATAAATATTTGCCTTAAAAATTGTTTAGACTTCGGGATGGACCGTTTAGTAAAATTCCACGGTCCTACCCAAAATAAATACGCTAGTCGCTTTAGGCACGCCTTTAATAATTTAATTTCCTTAAACTCGGGTGCACATTGATGTGACCCAAATCCAAATCTCAACGGAGTCAAAGTGTGTCGACGACCACGGGTACATTGATTGTAACGCGGTTCGAGATACATTTTCACAACGTTGCAATTCCTTGTAAAAATAATAATAATAATGATAAAAGCGGTTAAAAGTTAAATTTTGCACATAAGTTTACACTTGTATAAAATCAGATAATCAAGCCGAATATAACAGTTGAGCGACCGTGCTAGAACCACGGAACTCGGGAATGCCTAACACCTTCTCCCGGGTTAACAGAATTCCTTATCCGGATTTCTGGTGCGCAGACTGTAATATGGAGTCATTCTTTTCCTCGATTCGGGATTAAAATTGGTGACTTGGGACACCCTAAATCTCCCAAGTGGCGACTCTGAAATAATTAAACCAATCCCGTTTCGATTGTCCTTTAATTGGAAAAAACTCCCTTGCGCCCTCGCGGGTGCGGAAAAAGGAGGTGTGACAGCTCTGGCGACTCTGCTAGGGAACAGTTTTACCTAGAACCACTGGTTCAGGGTTCAAGAATTCGAGCTTAAAATAACTGTTATAGTTGGCTTTATTTTTATCTGATTTTTACATGCTTAGTGTGCTAAATGATGCTTTTACCGCTTTAATATTATCTGAATTGTGTATATAAAACTGTTGTGAAACCCTTCTTCTTTCTGAGTCTTCTAAATTTATGGTGTACACGTGCACGTGACCCACCTTTCTGTTAGAAGTCATACCAAATAAGACGAAGTTGGGGCAAGTAACTAGGCCGGGTAGACTTTCGTGCTCCCGGTACGTTAGCCCCACTTCGGCTCAAACTGTCCGCTTGAGTAAGCCAGGTTTAGAACAATGCGCCTCAGGTTTTTTTACCTAGAATAACTCAGCCATGTACCGGATCCCTAGTAGGAACGTCTATTTGCATCATGTACATCCGACCTTGGAGACTCAACACAGGGGTTGGGTCTGTCTAGGGAAGGTGAACCCGAAATAAAAAGACCATCCTGATGCATCCTACTTGCTACCTGTGCATTCATTTGCCTCGAACATGCTTGTTGACCGGCTTAAATGAAATCATGGTAAGAACTGAGGAATAAAATGGGTTGTGTTTAAAAAATATATATATATATATATATATAAAATAAAAAATAAAAATAAAATATAGTTTCAAATCTTGAAATAAAGGTATTTAATCTTGAAAGGTATTTAATCTTGAAAGTAGTTTGAAAAATTCCCAAAATAGTTCTTGAAAATAGTTTTAACTGAAAATGATTAGAGTATATTTTCAAAATGAGTCTTGACTTTATTAAATTAAATTTCAGATACAAAATGAGCACCACACAAAACCCCTCATCCACAAATACAGAAGAGTTTCTATTCCAGCTTCAAATGTGGTGGTATGAATTAGGCGAAGATGGTCAAAAGTGGGTCATCAGGCATTCGGGAAATCTCCCGGATATTATGAAAGTTAAACTCCGTGATGATCTGATTGCGGCATTAGTAACTTTTTGGGACCCTGTTCACAAAGTCTTTCGTTTCTCTGACTTCGAGCTCACTCCTACATTAGAGGAGATAGCTGGATATGTTGGTTTTGACAGAAGTTTAAGGAATCAAAGCTTGATATTCACAAAGGCTCCCTCGGTACATCGATTCTTCGGTCTTCTGAATATCAGCAGTCAAATCAGGAAAAGCAATGTCATCAATGGATGTTGTTCTTTCAACTTTTTGTATTCAAGGTTCGGAAAGTCAGATGGGTTCGAAATTCATGAGAAAGGCCTTACTAACAAGCAAGACAAAGACGCATGGCAGGTTCACCGTTGCTTCGCCTTCATGGTGGCTTTTCTAGGAATCATGGTCTTCCCAAACAAAGAGCGAACAATCGATATTCGCACCGCAAAGGTTGTGCAAATCCTCACCACCAAAGAAAACCACACCCTTGTCCCCATCATTCTCTCAGACATTTATCGGGCTTTAACTTTATGTAAAGCAGGAGCGAAAGTCTTCGAAGGATGCAAAATTCTGTTGCAAATGTGGGTGATGGAACATCTCCAACAACAGCCCAAGATCATACAGTATGGGCCAAGCAACGATAATTGCATCGAGGGTTATGAGGAAAGAGAAAAAAATTATCAGGTTCCAGAAGGGACAGAAGCATGGGTATCTCATCTAAGGACTTTAATGGCAAATCAAATTGAATGGACTTTGGGATGGCTCCCGATGAGGGAAATGATACACATGTCAACCTCAAATAGTTATCTGCTACTATTGGGATTGAGAAGCATCCAGCCGTATGAGCCATTGAGAGTCCTAAGACAACTAGGGAGATATCAAGTAGTCCCTGATGATGAAGATTTGAGTACGCAAGAAATCGAATTGCACCCAGAAGCCACTATTCCTGAGGCTCTGCTCCAGCAGATGTGGAATGGATGTCGATACTTGAAAAGTGATACTCAAGTCCCAGACACATCAAAGGGTGAGATAAATCCTGGATATGCAAGGTGGTTCGAGAAACGATCTCGCGTGGATGATGTACCAGAACCTGAGCTAAGAAGGCCAACCAAAAGACCCCATATTCAAAGCTTTAATGATAAAATCCAAGAGCGGTTGATCTGGGGAGAAAAAGAAAAGGGGTACAAAGCAACTATCCATGCCCTAAAGGAAAATCTAAGGAACCTCAGTCTGGAGAAAGATTTGCAAGCACAAGAAGCTGAAGGCGAGAAAAAAAGTCTAGCCTGTGAGAATGAAAGTCTTCATGCTCGATTTCTGAGAATGAAAAAGGCTTCTGAAACGCCAATGAGGAATTGGAAGGATCAAAAAACCATCGCCAATCTTTTTGAAAGAATGCAAGATTATGATTCCGTTCTTGCTGCAAATGAAAGGGCGTTGAGCAAAGCAAAAGAAAGGATCCAACAATTAAACGAAGAAGCCAGATCTGATAAGGAACGCCAAAATAGGCAATCCGAGAAAGACAGGGCACAATTCAAGAAGGAAAAAGACCATTGGATACGATCAGAAGACCAACTTCGTGCACAACTAGAAGAGGCAAGAAGGTACAGAGAGCATCAACAAGCAGACATTGACAAAGAAAGAGCGCAGGCGAGACTAGAGCAGGCCAGACTCCGAGCTCTACTAGAGTCAGCCCTAGATCGTGAAGACCGTATTAGAGATATAGCCACCACTCGCCAGCAGCAATTGCAGAATCAAGGCCAACATCTCCAAGATTTCAGAGCACAGATCCATGACCTGGCGGTCTACACCTCTCAAAGTTATGTAAACTGCCAAGGAATGGATTATGAAAGGTTTACAGAGCATGCACCCACTTTTGCCCGTCATCTAGCAGTGGAGTTGGAAAGGATGTATCGTACGTTGGGAGGTCATCCAGGTCAAGCCCCGCCTTGAGCAAAAGATCTAATAATTTACAACACAAGTGGAAAGTGGGGCACGTTGTGAGATGTTAAGAACTGTATCTTTTTATTTCGATTTAAATGTGTGTATTCCAAGACATTTTCTTACAAAGTTTTCAAATTTAATGTTTGTTCATCTTTTTATAAATGAAAATGTTAGCATCATGGTAGAACTACGCCTGGTCTGATTCGCGCGGGGACGTGATACGTAGGCAATCCCCATAAGATTCGACCGCTTTAATAAATAAAGAAAAGAAAAAACAAAAATAACAATAAAAGGACAAATGAGCAAGCCGGGATGACGCATGTTGTTCGAAGCAAAGCATGTAGAAACGGTTAACTGCCTAGGAGCATGGCATCCTTTATGTGTTATGATCAAATCTGTTAAAACTCTAACGCTAACAAAGTTTGTTGTTGTCTGATCCAGACAAGTTAGTTGTTAAAGAACTCTGGCAACACACTCCTATCAAACCAGATCCAAAGGACCGATAGCAACAAGCATGACTACTTCAGAGAATAGTAATGAGGAAGAGAGGCCGATGAGCCAGTTGTTAAAAGAAGCGATGGAAAAGATTGAAAGGATGGGACTAGAGATGAATGCAATGCAGCTAGCCATAGCCAAAACACAAAAGAGCCCTGAAACACTGGGACACATGCCAGAATACCCTCACTCCGGCCCTTCCACAAGCCGCCCAAATCCCCTTTATCATCAAGAAAGAAGCCCTCATGATTCCCAAGCTCCACCACCCCATCAACCTCTCCCAACACCCAATATTCCCATTTTTGTGGGACCAACATCAGCCCCTTTGCAAAGAATGACCAGTGAGCCATTGTTTCAGGCTCACGATACACAATACTATCCCCCCGAGCCTACGTTTCATGCTCCCGAGCCACAGGCTCACAATCCACACTTGGAAGTGCTAGCAGAGATTGAGAAGCCGGTCAAGGCCCCTGAACAGGATGAGGTATTGAGAAAGTTCAAAAGCCTGGAGCAGTCCTTCAGGAACCTGCACGGTTTGGGCAACCAAGTCAGCGTAACATACAAAGATCTGTGCCCTTTCCCAGACGTCCAACTCCCGGCTGGGTTCAAGATGCCTAAGTTTGATTTATATGAAGGGCACGGAGATCCCATGGCACATTTGCGGGGATTCTGTAGCAAAATGAGAGGGGCAGGCGGCAAGGATGAGCTACTGATAGCTTATTTCGGCCAAAGTCTGAGCGGATCTGCACTAGAATGGTATACCAGGAAGGATTCCAACAGGTGGTACACGTGGGATGATCTGGCGCAGGCTTTTGCAGGTCATTTCCAGTACAATCTCGAGATAGTCCCTGACCGTCTCACATTATTGAGAACTGGGAAGAAACCCGGGGAAAGCTTTCGCGAGTTCGGATTCCGTTGGAGAGAACAAGCAGCTAGAGTCGATCCTCCCATGAGAGAGGGAGAGATGGTGGACTATTTCTTACAAACATTGGATCCAACCTACTTTGGCCACTTGGTGACAACAGTTGGAAAATCTTTCAACGAGGTGGTCAAGATAGGGGTCATGATAGAAGAAGGTCTGAGGTCTGACAAAATCTTGAACTATTCGGCACTCAAGGCCACAACCCAGGCTATTCAAAGCGGCACAGGAGGTGTGCTGAGAAGAAAGAAAGAAGAGGTTGCCACGATCGAGGCAGGCAGTTGGTCCAGGGCTGGCCGACCACACTACAACCAACCCAGTCCTCACAGGTCAAACTACCCGTACAACCCACCACAAAATTTCTATCCACCTCGAGAACCACATTGTTCCGTACACCAGGTCCAGGCATACACCCAGCCTCCGGTTCGCCCGTAATGGCGCGCGCCGGCTCCCCAGAACATATATGCACCACCACAAAATACCTATCCACCACCAAGAGCGTATAGAAACCCTTCAGGGGAAGGCTTTCGGGGAAACCCAGATGCTAGGAATGACAAGTTGCGGAAACAGAGAACTTTCACGGAGTTGGGAGAAACCTACACCGCTTTGTTCCACAAGTTGAGGCAATTGGGTTTGGTTAATCCTGTCCAGACTCGAGAACCAAATCCCCCACCTCAGAATTTAGATCGATCAATAAGTTGTGAATACTGCTCAGGGATGCTCGGGCACGATACCGAGAAGTGTTGGAAATTAAGGCATGCCATACAGGATCTTATCGACACCAACAAGATCGAGGTCCAGGCACCGGAAGCTCCTAACATCAACCAAAACCCACTACCAGCGCACCACGAGACTCACATGATTGAGTTGGTGTATGAGGGAGGAGATTTGAAAAAACCCTCACAAACAGTGATGATGATCCAAGCCGCCCCGAAGGAAGTCTCAACCAGTGGGGGAACGAAGGTACAGTCACAGGGAGAAAGCGTCAAGCCAGTAGTGATATTGGGAAAGAGCCCGTCCACCAAAACAAGCAAACCCGAGCCAAACAAGTTGGTAATATCAGGGGTTCCGCCCGCACCTGCTGTTGTGTTAAAGGGGGAATATAGAGAACTGGTCACCGTAAAGCCTGTAGTCCAGCTGCCTATGATTGATAGCAAGGCTGTGCCTTGGAAATATGAAAAGGCGGTGGTGATGTACAAAGGAAAACAGGTAGAAGAAGTTAGTTGTGAAGCGCAAGGACTGACTCGATCAGGTCGATGTTTTGCTCCGGTGGAGCTAAGAAGAACCAACCTAGTTGCAACCAAGAAACCTGTGTCCGAAGAAGAGGCTGAGGAGTTCCTGAGGAAGATGAAAGTGCAGGACTACTCCGTGGTCGAACAGCTGAGAAAAACACCGGCCCAGATCTCGTTGTTGTCATTACTGATCCATTCTGAGGAGCATCGATGGGCTTTGATGAAGATATTGAACGAAGCTCATGTACCCAATGAGATTTCTGTAAACCACCTGGAAACCATTGCCAGCAAGATTTTCGAGGTAAACAGGGTAACATTCTCAGATGATGACCTACCAATGGAAGGTACGGAGCATAATAAAGCATTGTACCTAGCTGTCAAATGTGAAGACTCGGTGGTAACTCGAGTACTGGTGGATAACGGCTCAAGTGCCAATATTTGCCCACTATCTACCCTGAATCAACTAAAGATCGACCACGGAAGGATCCACAAGAACAGTATCTGTGTCCGAGGGTTCGACGGAAACGGAACAGCCACTGTGGGGGATGTTGTACTTGAACTGACCATCGGTCCAGTCCTGTTTACCATGGAATTCCAGGTGTTAGATGCCACAGTATCTTACAACCTGCTGTTAGGACGACTATGGATTCATGCAGCCAAGGCGGTGCCCTCCACCCTACATCAGATGGTGAAGTTCGAGTGGGAAAGACAAGAGGTCGTGTTACACGGCGAGGATACAACGTGCACCATGGGCGGAGCCATTGTACCTTTCATAGAGACCGCTGATGACAAAGGTACTTGGGTCTACCAGATTTTCGATACAGGGTCGGCCAATAAAATTTCTGAAGGAGAAATCATCCTACACCCTAGGGTAGCTGCCGCAACAGTCATGATGGTCTCAGAAATGCTGGGTAATGGATTTATGCCAGGAAAAGGCCTGGGAGTCGAGCTTCAAGGGATTGTCCAACCTGTCTCCCTTCCTAAAAATCTGGAAACTTTCGGATTGGGGTTCAAACCAACCGCAGCAGATAGGAAGCAAGCACGAAAAATGAAGAAGAGGGTTTGGTTTCTGCCTAAACCAGTGCCGCGTCTCTCACGGTCTTTTGTCAAAGCAAGTGCCAGGGGGTCACCGGTCCCGAAGATTCTAGGACCATTGGTCGGTATAAATGAGGACCTGAATCAGAGTTTTGAGAGGCTATTCGCTGATGTCAGTATGGTGGAAGCTGGAGAAGGTTCCAGCGGAACAGAGATACAGTTTGTGGGGCCTGAGGCCAAGACCAACAATTGGACAGTTACTCCTCTTCCTGTCCGAAGGGAGTCTTGGTAGTAGGCTTTGATTTATGTTTTGTGTGTTTTGTTTTGTCCGGATTATTCAAGGGTGTAATCCAAATTTTACTTTCGTTTTTGTAAAAGTGTGAACCCTTTTATCCCGCAAGTTTAATAAAGTTCTTTTCTTTTGTCCCATTTTAATTTTGTTTTGTTCTTTTTCTTTCTGGACAGTTCTCTTTTTACTGGTTCTAATGACATGGCATGCACAGCGGATCTTCGACCTAGTCTACTAAATCAATCTGAATCCGACTCAATGATGCAAGAGGTCGTTTGTGACGATGAATGTGAATGTGACGAAGGTGAAGCCTTCGAAGAGATAAACCGAGAACTGTGCCAATTTGAAGAGAAACCCAAGCCTAACCTAAATGACACTGAGGTTGTGAATCTAGGAGACGCTGATAACGTCCAAGAGACCAAAATTAGCATCCACATTAAGCCGAATGTCAGAGAAGAATTGATCAAAACCCTCATGGAATTCAAAGATGTTTTTGCATGGTCATATGACGATATGCCTGGATTAAGCACCAATTTAGTGGTTCACAAATTGCCCACTGACCCGGCATACCCTCCCGTCAAGCAAAAACTAAGGAAATTCAAAACAGAAATGAGTGTAAAGATCAAAGAAGAAGTGATTAAGCAGTTGCAGGCAAAGGTCATTCGGGTCACTCGATATCCCGAGTGGTTGGCCAATGTGGTACCAGTCCCAAAGAAGGATGGAAAAATCAGGGTGTGCGTCGACTACCGCAACCTCAACAAAGCAAGTCCCAAGGACAATTTTCCATTGCCCAACATCCATATCTTGATCGATAATTGCGCTGGGCGCGAGATCGGATCCTTTGTAGATTGTTATGCGGGTTATCATCAGATCCTAATGGACGAGGAAGATGAGGAAAAGACATCGTTTATTACGCCATGGGGAACCTACTGCTATCGGGTAATGCCGTTCGGATTGAAGAACGCTGGGGCAACATACATGCGAGCAATGACTGCTGTGTTTCATAACATGATACACAAAGAAATCGAGGTGTACGTCGATGATGTGATCATCAAATCTTGGCGTCAGGAGGACCATGTAGCAGACCTAAGGAGATTTTTCCAAAGACTCCGAAGGTATGATATCAAGCTTAACCCGGCCAAATGCGCATTCGGGGTTCCATCAGGAAAGCTGTTAGGGTTCATCGTCAGTCGACGAGGGATTGAGCTAGACCCATCCAAAATTGAATCCATCCGAGATTTGCCACCGCCAAGGAACAAAACAGAGGTGATGAGTTTGCTGGGTAGACTTAATTACATCAGCATGTTCATCGCTCAACTCACCGCAACTTGTGAGCCCATATTTTGGCTGCTGAGAAAGGATGTTGCGGTAGATTGGACGGTAGAGTGTCAGGAGGCCTTCGACCAAATCAAAGGGTATCTGTCTAATCCACCTGTATTGGTCCCGCCTAAGCCAGGGAAGCCCTTAATTCTTTATCTGACGGTCCTGGAAAATTCATTTGGTTGTGTGCTGGGGCAACATGACGACACAGGAAGGAAGGAGCAGGCCATCTACTATCTTAGCAAGAAATTCACAGTACATGAGGTCAAGTACACTCAACTCGAGAAAACATGTTGCGCCCTAACTTGGGTAGCTCAGAAGTTGAAGCACTACCTGTCTTCATATACTACTTATCTCATATCCCGTTTGGACCCATTGAAGTATATCTTTCAGAAACCTATGCCCACGGGAAGGTTGGCAAAATGGCAAATTCTGCTCACAGAATTTGATATCGTCTATGTAACGAGGACGGCCATGAAAGCCCAGGCGCTGGCAGACCATTTGGCAGAGAATCCCGTTGATGAAAAATACGAGCCCTTAAGAACGTATTTTCCTGACGAAGAGGTAATGCATACAAATGAGTTGGAATTACCTGAGGAACCGGGTTGGAAGCTTTTCTTCGATGGAGCTGCAAACGCGAAAGGGGTTGGAATAGGAGCAGTACTCATTTCTGAAACAGGACGGCATTATCCTGTTACGGCTCAACTACGCTTCTATTGCACCAACAATATGGCCGAATATGAGGCTTGCATTCTGGGTCTGCGCTTGGCTGCTGACATGGATGTCCAAGACGTCTTGGTCTTGGGAGACTCGGACCTCTTGGTACATCAAATTCAGGGTGAATGGGAAACACGAGATCTAAAACTCATACCATACCGACAATGTTTGCATGATCTGAGCAAGCAATTTCGATCGGTGAAGTTCAAACACATCACGAGAGTTCACAATGAGGTTGCGGATGCCTTGGCCACCTTAGCATCAATGCTGCACCACCCTGACAAAATGTATGTTGATCCTCTGCACATCCAGGTCCGTGATCAGCACGCCTACTGCAATGCCATAGAAGAAGAAGCCGATGGCGAACCCTGGTTTCATGATATCAAGGAATACCTCAGAATGGGGATATATCCAGAACATGCCACTGGAGACCAAAAAAGAGCCCTTCGGCGTTTGTCGAATGGTTTCTTCCTCAGCGGAGGAGTATTGTACAAAAGAACCCCGGATTTGGGATTGTTGAGATGCATAGATGCCAGTCAAGCAACGACGGTTATGGCAGAGGTACATGCTGGAGTTTGTGGGCCACACATGAGCGGATATGTATTGGCAAGAAAGATCCTTCGAACAGGGTGTTATTGGCTCACCATGGAACACGACTGTATCGCTTTCGTAAGAAAATGCCATCAGTGCCAGATACATGGAGATCTGATTCATTCTCCGCCAACAGAGTTACATACGATGTCAGCACCCTGGCCGTTTGTAGCATGGGGCATGGATGTCATTGGACCTATCGAACCAGCAGCATCCAACGGCCATAGATTCATTCTAGTGACCATTGATTACTTCACCAAATGGGTTGAGGCTAAAACCTTCAAGTCAGTAACTAAAAAGGCAGTGGTGGATTTTGTGCATTCCCATATCATCTGCAGATTTGGGATCCCAAAAGTGATCATCACGGATAATGGTGCGAATCTTAATAGCAGCCTGATGAGAGAGGTATGCCAACAATTCAAGATTACACACCGCAATTCCACCCCATATCGTCCCAAGGCGAATGGAGCGGTCGAAGCAGCCAATAAGAATATCAAGAAGATACTGCGAAAGATGGTGGAAGGGTCCAGACAATGGCACGAGAGATTACCCTTTGCTTTGTTGGGTTACCGCACTACCGTCCGAACTTCCATAGGCACAACGCCTTATTTATTGGTGTACGGAACTGAGGCCGTAATACCAGCAGAGGTCGAAATTTCGTCCCTCCGGATTGTCGCTGAAGCCAGGATTAATGATGATGAATGGGTCAAAGCTCGATTGGAACAATTGAGCTTGATAGATGAGAAAAGATTGGCAGCAGTGTGCCATGGTCAACTATACCAAAAGAGAATGGCGAGAACATATAATAAGAAGGTGCGCCCCAGGAAGTTTGAAGTAGGGCAGCAGGTATTGAAGAAGATCCTCCCACATCAGGTCGAGGCAAAAGGCAAATTCGCCCCAAATTGGCAAGGGCCTTATATCGTGACCAGAGTATTGTCCAACGGTGCTTTGTGTTTGACAGATGTCGAAGGTAGATGTGTCGACATGGCTATCAATTCAGATGCAGTCAAGAGATATTATGCGTAATTTCTTTAATTATGGCAATTTTTGGTTTATTTGTTTGTATTTGGCATTTACTGGATAATGAGATGACGGAGGCAATTCTTTCTTCTATCCAAACATTTCTTAACCCTTGCTTCCCCCTTTGAGCCATAAGTTATTCTTTCATACCCCTCTTTTGGAATCACTAATGGAAAAGACATGAAGAAAAAAAAGAGAAAAGAAAAGAAAAAGAAAAATGAAAAGAAGGAAAAAGAAAAAAGGAAGATAAAATCATAAGAAATACAAAACCGTGGAAACTGCGTTTGACCTGATTCCTCGAAGAGGATACGTAGGCGCCTCCCGGCTCGGTCATAGTGTGCATCATAGTGAATATAGGATGCATAATGTATATAGTATGCATAATAGGCGCAGTGTGCGTAACGCATATAGGTCAACATAAGTATAAAAAAATAAATTCCCCAAGCAAGAAAACTGGGGCAGAGGTTATGTTTTAAGTTCCAACAAAGGTTGGATTCCAAAAGTTGTAGCACATCACCCATCAAATTATTTTCATTTTTATAGCCTTTCTTTAACCTCACACCAAAACCAACATCAACGTCCAAAAGACCTCCCGATCAATGTCCAAGAGATGCCAAGTCAGGCAAATAAGGCCGAGAATAATACACCGATCCCCAGCAAAGAAGAGGATCATAAGACTGGGAATGAATTGATGGTCAAAGGAATCTCCAGAAGAGAGGGTCGTATCTACAACACCCCGATTCCTCGAAAGAAATAAAATGAGAGAGTCTTATCGGTGAAAACCTTCACAGGCACCGAGAGGCGATGTAAGATGAGGGATATGAAATGAGAGAGTCTTATTGGTGAAAACCTTCACAGGCACCATAAGGCGCCGGGAGATGAGAGAAAAGAGAGAGTCTCATTAGTGAAAACCCCTCGAAGGGCACTATGAGGCGACAAGACAGATCAACAAAAGCTACCACATTCGCAACGAAATGGACACTCATTTATCATCCCCAGCAAGTCAGACCATCGGGCAAATCGATTGATACAAATAGACTGGGTCGGGAATCTATGGTGCACGTCATGATCACGGGAACCAGTCATGTCCTCCAGATAAGTTCTTCTGAGTTTCTTCTCCCACCAAATATTGGTTCAGAAAGATTTTCTCCCTTTCTATCTTTTATTTATTTTCCTAAAATTTGTCTTGAAAGGATTTTTCAAAGCTTACTACCAGAAACCGGAGGGGAATTCATCCAATGCAGGATAATACAAACAGTCTTAAAGGCCGGTCCCAGGCAATGCAGTGATCGTGCCTGGCAGTTTTGGAGGAAGTAAGATCCTAAAGGGAGTGGTTTCGGGAGTTAAAAGCAGACTCCCACAGCATGTGCTTAAAGAGAAAGCAGAAAAGGGAACAAATTGAAAACCAGCCCCAGCAGGCTAGAGACCCCCAGTAGGCAATTTTGTCCACTAACCAATTATGGGGACATAGAGCAAGAAAAGGGGAAGAGAGGAAAAATCATCCGCCGGAAAGGCACCCTCTACCACCACGATTAAAACTAATTAAATCCTTTTGTCTGCTGCAGGAAAACAAAGTATTGATGATGGCAGCGAGATGCAACGCCAGGGAAATCACCAAAACCCGGGGCAGAAAATTTTCTGCCGATTGTCAAAAATTTTCTCGGAAGAGCGGGGAAACAATTGGGAATACATTTAAGTTCTAGGTCGCCCACCAGTATAATGCGGGAATACATTTAAGTTCTAGGTCGCCCACCAGTATAATGCGGGAATACATTTAAGTTCTAGGTCACCCACCAGTATAATGCGGGAATACATTTAAGTTCTAGGTCGCCCACCAATATAATGCGGGAATACATTTAAGTTCTAGGTCGCCCACCAGTATAATGCGGGAATACATTTAAGTTCTAGGTCGCCCACCAGTATAATGCGGGAATACATTTAAGTTCTAGGTCGCCCACCAGTATAATGCGGGAATACATTCAAGTTCTAGGTCGCCCACCAGTATAATGCGGGAATACATTCAAGTTCTAGGTCGCCCACCAGTATAATGCGGGAATACATTCAAGTTCTAGGTCGCCCACCAGTATAATGCGGGAATACATTCAAGTTCTAGGTCGCCCACCAGTATAATGCGGGAATACATTCAAGTTCTAGGTCGCCCACCAGTATAATGCGGGAATACATTTAAGTTCTAGGTCGCCCACCAGTATAATGCGGGAATACATTTAAGTTCTAGGTCGCCCACCAGTATAATGCGGGAATATATTTAAGTTCTAGGTCGCCCACCAGTATAATGCGGGAATACATTTAAGTTCTAGGTCGCCCACCAGTATAATGCCGGGAATACATTTAAGTTCTAGGTCGCCCACCAGTATAATGCGGGAATACATTTAAGTTCTAGGTCGCCCACCAGTATAATGCGGGAATACATTTAAGTTCTAGGTCGTCCACCAGTATAATGCGGGAATACATTTAAGTTCTAGGTCGCCCACCAGTATAATGCGGGAATACATTTAAGTTCTAGGTCGCCCACCAGTATAATGCGGGAATACATTTAAGTTCTAGGTCGCCCACCAGTATAATGCGGGAATACATTTAAGTTCTAGGTCGCCCACCAGTATAATGCGGGAATACATTTAAGTTCTAGGTCGCCCACCAGTATAATGCGGGAATACATTTAAGTTCTAGGTCGCCCACCAGTATAATGCGGGAATACATTTAAGTTCTAGGTCGCCCACCAGTATAATGCGGGAATACATTCAAGTTCTAGGTCGCCCACCAGTATAATGCGGGAATACATTTAAGTTCTAGGTCGCCCACCAGTATAATGCGGGAATACATTTAAGTTCTAGGTCGCCCACCAGTATAATGCGGGAATACATTTAAGTTCTAGGTCGCCCACCAGTATAATGCAGGAATACATTTAAGTTCTAGGTCGCCCACCAGTATAATGCGGGAATACATTTAAGTTCTAGGTCGCCCACCAGTATAATGCGGGAATACATTTAAGTTCTAGGTCGCCCACCAGTATAATGCGGGAATACATTTAAGTTCTAGGTCGCCCACCAGTAAAATGCGGGAATACATTTAAGTTCTAGGTCGCCCACTAGTAAAATGCGGGAATACTTTTAAGTTCTAGGTCGCCCACCAGCATAATGCGGGAATATATTTAAGTTCTAGGTCGCCCACCAGTAAAATTCGGGAATACTTTTCAGCTTTAGATTTTGGAATCAGTAACCCCACCTGAAGGCGGAAGGTTACAACAGAGACCCCCAAGCAGGAAACAATAAAATCCCTAGCACCAAGAAGCATAAGGCTGCAAAGGCAAGCGCGCGATTCAAAAGGAAGAAGGAACGCGTCTCAAAAGAGGCAGTTTGGGAACGTTATAGCATGCCCAACATAACAATTTTGATGAAGAAAGCCATACCACCGAAGAAACCATTGAAAGGCTTAAAGAAGAGAGCCATGTTCCCAGCAGAGCAAGCGAAGGGATGAAAACTGGCATTCAGAAAAGGCGAAGGACCAGTATCATCCCCCAAGTTCACAAAATAAAGGCATCAGAGGAAAGCGTTAGCCGACAAGAAAGCAAGGCAACAAGAACAAGTTGAAGATAGATGAGACCTCATGATCCATAGTCTAGCTTAGCTTCTTGTTTTTCCTTTCAAAACAATGTAACAGGGAGATCGGTTGAGCGGTAGCATCCTACAGCAGCATGCAACAGCGCACAACAGCAGCGAGCACTACAATCACACGGTAGTCCCAGCTACCAAAATTTCCCGAACTACATTGACCTGATTCCTGTTCAGCCCAAGATATGTAGGAAACCTTTGAAGCAAAGGTTCGGTCAAATCTTTTTCAAAAACGCTTCACACGGAGTACTCGGACGAGCAAAAATCGCCCGCTTTATCTTTGCGCGAAAACCCTTCGTGTCTTCGTGCAAAGAGGGGCAGCTGTAAGCACGTGATTTTTGCTTCACGGACAATCGCTCCAAAAGAAAATAAAAAATAGTGACAAATGATTTCGCTGTACAATTTTTTGAGTTTTCCGTGACATGTGCTGTTAGTCATTTGTGGGTCTGTCCATTTTGCATTTAATCATTATCAAACAAAATACAAAAAATATGTATGCATTTCTAGGTTGTAATTTAACCATTTAAAAAGTTTTATATATATGTGTGTGTGAATAATTGTGTTAAGTATTAATTAATGGGTATTTCAAATTCATTTTTAATTTAGTTGTATTTCAAAAATTAGAAAACAAAATAAAAAAAAGTGCAAGAAATCGGATTGGGCCTATGATATTTCAAAATTTTGAAGGCCCAAAACCAGTCCAAGTCAGCCAACCCAAGACCCATCCGCAGGTCATCGAAACGACGTCGTCCAATACCAAGACTACGTCGTTTCAAGGACGGCTCATCTCAGCCGTTCCAACCAATCCAATCCAACGGCCCAGGCTCCCTGTCAGTAACCCGTTTCCAAACCCGACCCAAGAACCAGTCCGAACCAACCCCCAACCGAGGCCAAACGGTGTCGTTCCGTTCTAAGTAAAAGATCCTGGCCATCAATCTCGATGCATCCAACGGCCAGGATCTAATTACTCTTTACGTATATAAACTTGACCCTTCACCCCACGCCCCCTATCCGAACCCCACCTTTCCTCATCTTCTTCACCAAGCCTTGACACCCCCCCCCCCCCCCGAAACCCTAGCAGCCGCCCTAATTTCCCATTCACCAGAACCCGGCGGCACGAACGCCAGTGACCACCCCCTTCACACCCCTGAAACATCCAACCACCCTGAACACGAATTCACTAACCATGTACCTCGAATCACCTCCCATCGTCTCGAATCTGGATTTGAAGATTCGAGACAAAACTCGATCTATGCCAAACCCCACCATCTTCATACCAGACACTCCCCTGACCTCCCTCATGACCAAACCAGACTTGGTTTGGTCCGAATCTACCCACAACTCCTAAAAAATGACATCTGAAAATCCAAAACCTAAAACACGGATAGCCTTGGAATCCGGCCGGCCTTAACAGGGGTTCGAGGTCTAATAGACCTTAATCAAGGTGTTCTCATGTGAGAACACCCTGATTAAAGTTTGTTCGGCCTCAAATGGTCAAAGCTAAGTCGGACTTGGGTCATTTCGGTTTAAACTTTTCCAGTAAGTGTTCTCTTTTCTTTGTTTTAGTTTTGATTGAGTTGTCAGCATGATTTGTTGTGATTGTTTGTTATTATCTGTTATTTTTCCTGATTTCTTCCATCTCTGTCAAAGACCTTTTTATTTGGTCAATTGTTTTCTGTTTGTGTTCTGAATGTATCCTATGATAAATATGTCCGATTAGGATAGTCGTCGCATAAATAATCTATATAGGTTCCCACTGATTGACCAAAGTTGTCCGAAGCCTTTTAGGTCCCTGTATGTATTTGTTTATATGAACGACTGATTGTTACCTTTTATAATTAGTATAGTCGACTTGATAAATGTCGTCGATTGACTTCCTACGACTGAATGTCCAAATGTTCTAATTCGTACAAAGTGAACGAACCTGTTGATTGATAATTGGATGCTCGACATTGCCTAAGTTTAGCCTATAACTGCATTGTAAACAATGAAAAGAATCAGGCTAGGGCAGTCTTGAATTTGGACTTCCAGAAGTTCAAGAGGCCTCCGATGCTGCAGTGAGGCAGGACAGTAATAATCAAGTGCTAACAGGGGTAGTCTGGGGTTTGAAAAGGACAGAAAAACTTAGTTTAAATGAGCTGACAAGTAGGGTACTAATTTGGGATTAAACTAATACCAATGGGGAATAAGACACAAGAGTATGGGGTTTAAAATAAATACTAAAATGAGCCCATAACTCTTGATTAAAGAATAAGCCAGGCGTGGGGAACAAATGGCTGGCATCAAAAGATGTTTAGGCATGGGTTTAAAGGGTATGGGCAGTCTGCAAATTGGCAGAATCCAGGCAGCTTGACTGCACTGGTTGTTTGGCTTATAAATAGGCCATTTCAGAACTTAAAAGGGGCTGGAAATTTTAGTCTTGAGAGAGGTCTTGTGAGTTTAAAGAAAACTGAAAACATAAGGAAATTTCCAGTAAACACTATAACCAAACACTGTCTGAAAGCTACATAAGAGTTCATATTGGTCAAGCTGTCTTGGCCAAGTTCTGTTGTTTGCATTAATTGAGCTGCTTGTGATTGTTGAAATGCTGGTGTTGCTGCATTGAACACTCTGTTACTTCTGTTGTTTCATTACTCTTTTCTGGGATTACTTGTTTGGTGCTTGACCATCTGCTGGTTTTCTTTGTTCTGGAAATTGTTGCTGGTTGTCTGTGGACTGTGGAAAACACTTGTGGTTGTTGGTTTGTTGCTGTGTTGTTGCTGTGTATCTGCTGTTGCTGTGTTTATTGCATACTGCCCAGCTGATCATTCCTTTCTTCTTTGTCCTCTATACCAGGTACACAACCAATGCACTGTCAAATGTAATTGGAACATTGAGCATGAATACAAAAAGAAAAGACCTGAAGTTGACTTTCATACATAGATTGTTACATTAGATATCATGTACTGTATAATAATTTTCATTCCTGTGTTGACAATAGAAGTAGCCTGTATGCCCAGTGTATATCAATATAGATTAGTTGAATGATAGTTTACATATGTATGCTGATAGGCGAAAAATATTCCCAATGAAATAGGTTGTATCTCAGACTTAGTTTTACTTTGTAATATGTCCTTTAATGTAGTCCAAGCACGAAAATCGTACTCTATTAATTAAGTTCTTTCCTTTCTGATAAACTGATTCATATAACTGGTAAATCATGTTTTAAGATAAAGAACACGGAGACTGCAATCTCAACCTCACGAAGGTCGAGCCCGGGTCAAAACAGACCAAGCAGGCCTGCATCGAACGAACAATGGCCCAGGTCTGGTCCATCACGCATGGGCTGGATTTGGGCCCTTAATTTTTGCTCGGCCGACTGTGTACGTGGCCGTGCTTCTGATTTTGTGCAAGCACTCGGAACTCTGTATAGATAACTTGCAAGCATGTAATTAATTAGGGATATCTACTGTTTTCAATTAGTAGAGACAAACGCAACAAGAAACGTAGTTGCTATAGGATATCCTTTTAAAATAAGGACGATATGAGCCTCGACAAAAAATAAAGAAAAACGCACAAATTGTGGGGGCCTTGTTAAATATATATATGTTGGAAGCATTCAGTCCCTAAGGTGGGTCGTTTAGCAAATCTCACGACCTTCCCGGAATAATAACGCGATAGCCTCTTTAAGCGCGTACTTAATAATTTTACCTTCTTAAATTCGGGTGTGCATTTATGTGACCCAAATCCAAATCTCGACGGATCCGAAATGTGTTTCTAATCACGGGTACATTGATTGCGACGTGGTTCGAGATGCATGTCCATGAGATCGCAAATTCCTTTTAAAATAGAATGAGATGAGCCTCGCCAAATAAAAATACAAAATTGCGGGGCCCTCAATAAATATTTGCCTTAAAAATTGCTTAGATTTCGGGATGGACCGTTTAGTAAAATTCCACGGCCTTACCCAAAGTAAATGATACGCTAGTCGCTTTAGGCGCGCCTTTAATAATTTAATTTCCTTAAACTCGGGTGCACATTGATGTGACCCAAATCCAAATCTCAACGGAGTCAAAGTGTGTCGACGACCACGGGTACATTGATTGTAACGCGGTTCGAGATACATTTTCACAACGTTGCAATTCCTTGTAAAAATAATAATAATAATGATAAAAGCGGTTAAAAGTTAAATTTTGCACATAAGTTTACACTTGTATAAAATCAGATAATCAAGCCAAATATAACAGTTGAGCGACCGTGCTAGAACCACGGAACTCGGGAATGCCTAACACCTTCTCCCGAGTTAACAGAATTCCTTATCCGGATTTCTGGTGCGCAGACTGTAATATGGAGTCATTCTTTTCCTCGATTCGGGATTAAAATTGGTGACTTGGGACACCTTAAATCTCCCAAGTGGCGACTCTGAAATAATTAAACCAATCCCGTTTCGATTGTCCTTTAATTGGAAAAAACTCCCTTGCGCCCTCGCGGGTGCGGAAAAAGGAGGTGTGACAGGTACTTGTGCATGTTTCACTCCTTTTTGAGCTAGTTTTGACTACTTGTCACTTTTTGACCAAACCCTTCAAACAAGTACAACATGTAAGCCTATGGGACTATTTGTAAACATTTTTAATCCAAAACTCAAGTAAAAAGGAGTGTAAAATGAACTAGAATACCTAGTTATCATCTGCCAACATCCATAGACCTTGGAGTCCCCCTCTATCCCTTTTATGTTGTTTCTCCGTTATTTCTTCTAGTTGCTAATGTATAGAAACAGTTACACAAATTGTTAAAGCTTGTGACTTGTGACTACCGGGTTTTGAGAACATTGTTATACCCCTAGTGATGGTTTACTTGTACATGCCGAGTGGCATTTTATCTATTATATAGTTATCTGTGCAGTTTAATTATTAAATTCTGCTTTTATTTCTGTTATTCCGCAAGTTGTTACGCTTACCTAGTTGTAGAGACTAGGTGACATCACATCATTTCACAGAAGGAGATTTGGGTCGTAACAAGTTAGCATCAGAGATCTAGGTTCATAGGTGTTATGAGTCACAAGCAAATAGAGTCTCGTGGATCGGTACGGAGACGTCTGTACTTATCTTCGGGAAGCTATGAAACTGTTAGTAAAATTTCACGTCTTTGATTCCTTGTTGTGCGAAATTGTTGACTTCGGAATTCTAAACTTCTGTATTCTATTCTCTCACAGATGGTGAGGACATGTATAGCCAGATCAGATGACCAGGCACTCGTGCCCTTACTAGATCCGCGAGAGGTCAGGGCTGAGGTAGAGGCTGAGGACGTCTACTGGTCTATCCAGAGCACCCACATGAGCTGCTACAGAGGAGCCACCAGTAGCTCCAATATGCGCAGGCACCTGAGATGCCTGTTACTGAACCAGCTCTTCAGGAGACCCTTGCACTACTCCTAAGCATGTTCGGTACTCTAGATCAGGCAAGGTTGATTCCACTTACTCCTGCCACATCTCAGGCCGAAGAAGGAGCACAGACTCTCACCGCCCGTACCCCAGAGTAGTGAGTTCAGGTCGACCAGGTTCTAGAGGTCATACTGGTGCAGTCGGTACCCCCAGTTTGGCCCGAGGGTAGGGTAGCAGTTTCTGAGGAGGAGGAGCTCGACCTCAAGAGGTATAAGAAGTACCACCCTCCTACTTTCAGTGGCTTGGCATTAGAGGATGCCTAGGGTTTTTCTAAGAGTTCCACCATATCCTCCGTACTATGGTGTAGCGGAGTCGAGTGGGGTTTCTTTCACTATGTTCCATCTTAGAGGAGCGGTATATCAATGGTGGTGTGCTTATGAGTTGGGTAGTTCGGCTGAGGCAGCTTCACTTACATGGACTTAGTTCTCGGATATGTTTTGAGGGAGTATGTTCCCCAGAGTCTTATATATGCATGGCGCACAGAGTTTGAGTAGTTGTGCTAGGGTACTACAACTATATTAGAGTATGCGGTTCACTTCAATGATTTGACTAGGCATGCACCAGCCTTGGTTGCTACAGTTCAAGAGAGGGTCCATCGGTTTATCGAGGGGCTCAACCCTAGTATCAGGCTTAGAATGATCGGGAGTTGGAGATGGATATTTCATACTAGAAAGTTATGGGGATTGCTAGGAGGTTGGAGGGTATGCTTGATCGGGAGTGAGAGGAGAGGAAGGCCAAGAGGTCTCGAGAGTTTGGCACTTATAGTGGTACCCGTGCCCTAGCGGCAGCTCGTCATGGTAGGGGCTATGTGAGTCGCCCTGTTCATTCAGCACTTCCAGCTGCCAGTGGTATTCCGGCTATTCCTACGCCTCAAGAGCCTTATTATGCACCGCCAATGTCTAGTTCACCTCCTACACGGGGTGCTTTCAGCGGTTAGTCCAGCCGACCTGGCCCGAGCTAGCCATAGCACCATGCCCTTTGAGAGCTTGTTTTGAGTGTCGTGACACTTGCCATATGGTGAGGGATTGCCTCATACTTAGGAGGGGTGCACCTCTACAGACTTCACAGGCACTGCGTGCTCCACCGGATCCCCAAGCTATGATTCAGCACCAACTACCACTCCATCTGCTCAGCCAGCTTGAGGTAGAGGTCGGGCAAAATACTTTGTAGATTTATAATTAAACCCAACTCGTATGAAATTCTTAGTAGTAAAATTCAGATTTTTGGGGAACTAATGAAAACAGGTATTGTTCCGGTCGTCATAGAGATGCGTCAGTCTTATTTGATCCAGGCTCCACTTATTCCTATGTGTCATCTTAATTTGCTCCGTATTTGGGCGTATCCCGTGATTCTTGAGTTCTCATGCTTATGTGTCTACATAAATGGGAGATTCTATTATTGTGTATCAATCGCTTTTTGTTGTTCTTAGTAGTTTTGAGACCAGAGCTGATTTATTATTGCTCAATATGGTAAATTTTAATATTATTTTGGGCATGGACTAGTTGTCTCCCTATTATGCTATTCTTGATTATCACGCAAAGACCGTAACACTGGCTATGCGAGGATTACCACGGTTAAAGTGGAGAGGTGCATTAGAGTATAATCCCAGTAGAGTTATTTCATTTTCTAAAGCTCAACGAATGGTTGATAAGGGATATGATACGTATCTAGATTATGTGAGAGATGTCAATATTGATACCCCTACGGTTGAGTCCGTTCCAGTAGCGAGGGATTATTCCGACGTATTTCTAGCTGATCTTTCGGGCATGCCTCCCAACAGAGATATCAACTTTGCTATTGATTTATTGCCGGCCACTCAGCCCATCTCTATTCCTCCATATCGTATGGCTCCTCGTGAGTTGAAAGAGTTGAAGGAATAGTTACAGGAATTGCTTGATAAGGGCTTCATTCAACCTAGTGTGTCACCTTGTGGAGCCCTAGTCTAATTTGTGAAAAAGGATGGTTCTATGCGTATGTGCATTGGTTATTATCGCCAGTTGAACAAAGTTACAGTGAAGAATAGGTATCAATTGCCTCGTATTGATGACCTATTTGACAAGTTACAGGGTGCCAAAATATTTTCCAAGATTGACTTGCGTTAAGGCTATCATCAGTTGAGGATTCGGAAGCCAGATATCCGAAGACTGCTTTCAGGACTCGATATGGTCACTACGGGTTGCTTGAGATGTCATTTGGGTTGACCAACACCCCAGCATCATTCATGCATTTGATATACAGTGTATTTCGGCCCTATCTTGACTCATTCGTCATTGTGTTTATTGACGACATTCTGGTGTAATCCTGGAGTTGGGAGGATCATGAGCAGCACATGAGGACTATGCTTCAGGCCTTGATTGAAAATAAGTTATGTGCAAATTCTCAAAGTGTGAATTCTGGTTAGACTTAGTGGTATTTTTGGGTCACGTAATGTCGAGTGAGGGGATCAAGGTGGATCCGAAGAAGGTGTAAGTAGTGTAGAGTTGGCCCAGACCATCTTCAGCTACAGAGATCCGGAGTTTTCTTAGTTTGGCGGGGTATTACCGTAGATTTGTAGAGGGTTTCTCAACTATTGCAGCACCTATAACCAGGCTGACCCAGAAGGGCACTTCGTTCAGGTGGACAGAGGAGTGAGAGGAGAGCTTTCAAAAGCTCAAGACAACTTTGACTACATCCACAATATTGGTATTACCTACAGGTTCGGGGGTCTTATACTGTATATTGTGATGTGTCTCAGATTGGTCTCAGCGCAGTATTGATGCAGGATGGTAGGGTGATTGCCTACGCATCTAGACAGTTGAAGGTGGATGAGAAGAACTATCATGTCCACGACCTTGAGTTAGCATCTATTGTTCATGCTTTGAAGATTTGGCGGCACTATTTGTACGGCGTCCCTTGTGAGATCTACACTGATCACCGGAGTCTGCAGCATCTGTTCAAACAGAAGGATCTTAACTTGCATTAGCGAAGGTGGTTAGAGCTACTTAAAGATTATGATATCACTATTCTATACCATCCCAAGAAGGCCAATGTGGTGTCCGATTGTAATGACTCGGCCGGTCGTTTTGTGAGTTATAGCACTGATCCCTTATTAACTGCTTCCCTTGTATCTTTTTCTGCTTATGTGACTTGCCGGTAGGTTTCATTTTGGATTTTGGAGTGTTTTGGGACACTTAGTCCCTAAACGGAGGCTTAAGTTTGAGGATTTGGACCGTAGTTGGAACTGTGTGAAGACGACTCCGGAATGGAATTTTGTTAGTTATGTTAGCTCCATTGGGTGATTTTGGACTTAGGGGCGTGTTCGTATTGTGATTTGGAGGTCTATAGCTGATTTAGGCTTGAAATGATGAAAGTCAAATTTTTAGAGATTTTGACCTGTAGTGGACTTTTTGATATCGGGGTCGAAATCCGATTCCAGAAGTTAGAGTAGGACCGTAATGTTGAATATGACTTGTGTGCAAAAGGTGAGGTCAATTTGATGTAGTTTGATAGGTTTCGACATCGGTTGTGGAAATTTGAAGTTTCAAGTTCTTTAAGTTTTAATTGGAGAGTGATTCGTCATTTTGGATTTGTTTGATATGATTTGAGGGATCAACTAAGTTCATATGGTGTTTTAGGATTGGTTGGTATATTTGGTTGAGGTCACGGGGGCCTCGTGTTAGTTTCGGGTGCTTAACTGATCATTTCTAGACTTATGAAAGTAGTAGATTTTCTGGTATTTTTGTTGCAGACATCTCTTCATCGCGTTCGTGAGAGAGGTCTCGCATTCGCGTAGGGCATCTGGGAGGCCAGTTGGGTTTTTTATTTGCACTCACGACATTGTTCCCACATTCGCAAAGATATGGAGCATTAAGGCTACGCGTTCGTGATATGGACCTCGCATTCGCGTAGAGTCAATAGTAATATGGGTTCCAGGCAAAATAGCCTACGCGTTCGCGATGAGTGTCCCGCGTTCGCGTAGGGTCAGGAAATGTGAGCTTTGCGTTCGCGACCAGTGCATCACGTTCGCGATTAGTGTTTTTAGGACTGAAGTAGCTTATACTTCGCGAACGTGAGGCTTTGACCGCGTTCGGGAATAAGGAATTAACTAGGTGGATATAAAGTTTCAAAAACGAGGGTTTGGTCATTTTTGTCAAAACTTGAGTTTGGGAGTTCGCATTTGGACGAGATTTTAAGGGATTTTCAGAGATATCCATTGGGTAATGATTCTACACTTGATTTTGGTTATATCCCACTAATTTATCATTAATTTTGTCATTTAATTTCGAATTTAGGGTGAAAATTTAGAAATGGAAAGAAGTTCTTCAACTAAGATTTTGGGTTTTGATTGGAACTTTGACATCGAATTTGGATAATTTTGGTACGAGTGAACTCGTGAGTGAATGGGTGTTCGTATTTTGTGACTTTTACCCGATTCCGAGACGTGGGGCCGAGGAGGCTTTTTGAGCCTTATCCAATTTCTTGCTTTAGCTTTAATTTCATTAGCTAGATTAGTTCCTTGTAGTTATATTTATGTTATGTAATTGACTTTTGCTAGATTTGGGCCATTCGGAGTAGGATATTCGTGGAAAGAGCATTGTTACAGATTGATTTTAGCTTGGTTCGAGGTAAGTGGCTTGCATAACCTTGTGTGGGGGAACTCCTCTTAGGATTTGGTACTATTTTTGATATGTGAGCACCGTGTACGTGAGGTGACGAGTGCATACATGGGCTATTTATTATAAAACTCTATTTTCATTCAGTAATAACCTATTTCACTTTAATTGAGCTACACTAGCATATGTAATTATTCTATTTAGTTTAGAACAGCATGTCTACGTGTCTTAATTGCTTATTTGAACTCTGTTCAGCATGCTTAGTGAATTCCCTACTTCTTCCTTGACTTGTACTTAGTCTAAATTGTAGGATTCCGTGTTGTAGATGTATTTCTATTATTTGAGCTGTGTATTTACTTTTGGGACTACGGAACGATATTCCGAGAGATCCCCCTACATATTCACTTTTTGGGCTACGGAAATATTCCGGGAGATCCCCCTACATATTTACTTGGGACTACGGAACGGTATTTTGGGAGATCCCACCTGCCTTGCATATTTACTTTGGAATTATGGAACGGTATTCCGGGAGATCCCCCTACACATTTACATTTGGGACAACGAGACGGTATCTCGGGAGATCCCCATGTAGTTATCTCTGTGTACTGTACCATTATCTTTCTATGTTTCTTCCTGATTAAACTTTAGTCTTTATTTTATTATGATATTCTATTCCATCTTATTATTTTATATATATACCAATACGGCCCTGACCTGACCTCGTCACTACTCGACTTAGGTTAGGCTTGGCATTTACTGGGTACCGTTGTGGACTGTGCGTATCGGTCGTGTTTGATTACTCTTAGTGGTTTTGAGACTAGAGCCGATTTATTATTGCTCAGCATGATAGACTTTGATGTAATCTTAAGCATGGACTAGTTGTCACCCCATTATGTTATTCTTGATTGTCACGCCAAGACTGTGACGTTGGCTATGCCAGGTTTACCGTGATTATAGTGAAGGGGTACCTTAGATTACACTCCCAGCACAATTATTTCATTTCTTAAAGCTCAACAGATGGCTGAGAAGGGGTTTGACGCGTATCTAGCTCATGTGAAAGATAACAGTATTGATAACCCTACAGGTAAATCAGTCCCAGTGTAAGGGATTTCCCTGATGTGTTTCTAGCTGATCTTCCGGGCATGCCGCCCGATAGAGATATTGACTTTGGTATTGATTTGTTTCCAGACACAGCCCATCTCTATTCCTCCATATCGTATGGCCCCTCCTAAGTTGAAGGAGTTGAAGGAACAGTTACAGGAATTGCTTGATAAGGGCTTCATACGGCCTAGTATGTCACCTTGGGGTGCTTCTATCTTGTTTGTGAAGAAAAAGGATGGTTCTATGTGTATGTGCATTGATTATCGTCAGTTGAACAAAGTCACAGTGAAGAACAAGTATTCTTTGCCTCGTATTGATGACCTATTTGATCAGTTACAGGGTGGCAAAGTGTTTTCCAAGATTGACTTGCATTCAGGTTATCATCATTTGAACCCGAAGACTACCTTCAGGACTCGGTATGGTCATTACGAGTTCCTTCTAATGTCATTTGGGTTGACCAGCTCCCCAACAGCATATATGCATTTGATGCACAGTGTATTTCGGCCTTATCTTGACTCATTCATCATCATCTTTATTGACAACATTTTGGTGTACTTTTGGAGTTGGGAGGATCATGAGCAGCACCTGAGGACTGTGCTTCTAACCTTGAGAGAAAATAAGTTATATGCAAAATGTTTAAAATGTGAGTTCTAGTTGGAATCAGTGGCATTTTTGGGTTACGTAGTATCGAGTGAAAGGATCAAGGTGCATCTGAAGAAGGTGGAGGCAGTGTAGAGTTGGCCCAGACCGTCCTCAGCTATAGAGATCCGGAGCTTTCTTGGCTTGGCGGGGTATTATTGCCGATTTGTTGGGGGATTCTCATCTATTGCAGCACCTATGACCATACTGACCCAGAAGGGTGCTCCATTCAGGTGGACAGAGGAGTGTGAGGAGAGCTTCTAAAAGCTTAAGACAGCTTTGACTACAACCCCAGTATTGGTATTGCCTATAGGTTCGGGATATTATACTATTTACTGTGATGCATCGCAAGTTGGCCTTGGCGCGGTGTTGATGCAGGATCATATGGTGATTGACTACGCGTCTAGACAGCTGAAGGTGCATGAAAAGAATTATCATGTCCATGACCTTGAGTTAGTGGCTATTGTTCATGACTTGAAGATTTGGAGGCACTATTTGTACGGTGTCCCTTGTGAGATCTACACTAATCACTGGAGTTTGCAGCATCTGTTCAAGCATAAGAATCTCAATCTGCATCAGCGGAGGTGCTTAGAACTGCTTAAGGATTATGATATCACCATTTTGTACCATCTCGGGAAGGCCAATGCGGTGGTCGATGTCGCATGGCAGGAAGTTTGGGGAGCTTAGCATATTTGCCAGCAGTAGAGAGGCCATTGGCACTGGATGTTCAGGCCTTAGCCAACCAGTTTGTTAGATTGGATATTTCTGAGCCGAGTCGAGTTTTGGCTTGTGTGGTCTCCCGGTCTTCTATTTATGATCGTATCAAGGAGCGTCAGTATGATGACCCCTATTTGCTTGTCCTTAAGTACACGGTTCAGCTCGGTGATGCTAAAGAGGTCACTATTGGGGATGATGGTACATTGAGGATACATGGCAGGCTATGTCTGCCCAATGTAAGCGGATTGCGTGAGTTGATTCTTCAGGAGGCTCACATCTCGCGGTACTCCATTCATCAGGGTACCACAAAGATGTATCAGGACTCGAGGCAGCATTATTGGTGGCATAGAATTAAGGAGAACATAGTGGAATATGTAGCCCGATCTCTAAATTGCCAGCGGGTGAAGTATGAGCATCAACGACCGGGTGGATTGCTTGAGAAGTTGGAGATTCCGGAGTGGAAATGGGAGCGGATCACTATGGATTTCGTTGTTGGACTCCCACGGACTCAGCGAAAGTTTGATGCAATATGGGTGATTGTGGATAGTCTGACCAAGTCAGCTCATTTCCTTCCTGTGATGACTATCTATTTTTCCGAGCAGCTGGCTCAAATTTATATCCGCAAGTTTGTCAAGCTTCATGGCGTGCCGGTATCTATCATCTCAGACCGAGGTACGCAATTTATATCACGATTTTGGAGGGTCATACAGCATGAGTTAGATACCCGAGTGGAGTTGATCATGGCATTTCACCCTTAGACGAACGGACAGTCCGAGTGCACTATTCAGATTCTAGAGGATACGCTATGTGAGTGTGTGTTAGAGTTTGGAGGTTCTTCAGATCAGTTCTTGCCACTTGCGGAGTTTTCCTACAACAACAATTATCAGTCCAGCATTCAGATGGCACCGTATGAGGCTCTATATTGTAGGCGGTGTCAGTCCCCATTGGGTTTGTTCGAGCCGGGCGAGGCTAGATTATTGGGCGCGGACTTGATTCAGGATGCTTTGGAGAAGGTTAAGGTGATTCAGGATAGACTCTGCACAGCCTAGTCCATACATGAGAGTTATGTGGATTGGAAAGTTTGCGACATTGTATTCACGGTAGGAGAGCGGGTCTTGCTCCGGTGTCGCCTATGAAGGGCGTTATGAGGTTTGAAAAGAAATACAAGTTGAGCCCAAGGTTCATTGGTCCATTTGAGGTGTTGCATCGAGTTGGGAAGGTTGCTAATGAGCTTGCCTTGCCTCCCAGTCTAGTAGGAATTCATCCGGTATTCCATATTTCTATGCTTCAGAAGTATCACGATGATCCGTCTCATATGTTGGATTTCAGCTCAGTCCAGTTGGACAAGTATCTATCTTATATTGAGGAGCCAGTGGCTATATTGGACAGGCAGGTTCAAAAGTTGAGGTCAAAGAACATTGCTTCGGTAAAGGTTCAGTGGAGGGGTCAGCCGGTCGAGGAGGCTACATGGGAGACTGAGTAGGATATGCGTATCCGTTATCCTCATCTTTTCACCACTTAAGGTATGTCTCTATGCTCGTTCGAGGACAAACGATTATTTTAAGAAGGGGAGGATGTAACAATCCGGCCGGTTGTTTTGAGAGTTATAGCCCTGATCCCCTGTTAACTACTTCCCCCATATCTTTTTCTACTTATGTGACTTGCCGGGATGTTTCGTATTGGTTTTTGGGGTGTTTTGGGACACTTAATCCCTAAATGGAGGCTTAAGTTTGAGGATTTGGACCGTAACCAGAACTATGTGAAGACGACTCCGGAATGTAGTTTCATCGGTTCTGTTAGCTCCGTTGGGTGATTTTGGACTTAGGGGCATGTCGGGATTGTGTTTTCGAGGTCTATAGCTTATTTAGGCTTGAAATGGCAAAAGTCGAATTTTTAGAGATTTTGACCGGTAGTGGACTTTTTGATATCGAGGTCAGAATCTGATTCTGGAAGTTGGAGTAGGTCCATAATGTTGAATATGACTTGTGTGCAAAATTTGAGGTCAATCAGACGTGGTTTGATAGGTTTCGGCATCGGTTGTGGAAATTTGATGTTTCAAGTTCTTTATGTTTGAGTTGGAGGGTGATTCGTGATTTTAGCGTTGTTTGATGTGATTTGAGGGCTGGACTTAGTTCGTATGGTGTTTTAGGATTTGTTGGTATGTTTGGTTGACGTACTGGGGGCCTCAAGTGAGTTTCGCGTGCTTAACATAACATTAATTTTGGACTTAGGAAAGTAGCTAATTTTCTGGTATTTTTGTTGCAGACATCTATTCTTCACATTTGTGAGAGAGGTCTCGCATTCGCGTAGGGCATCTGGGAGGCCAGCTGGGTTTGTTCTTCGCGTTTGCGACGTTGTTCCCGCGTTCGCTAAGATATGGGACAGTAAGGCCACGCGTTCATAATATGGACCTCACATTCACGTAGAGTCAACGGCCAGATGGGTTCCAGGCAAAATAGCCTACGCGTTCGTGATGAGTGTATTGCATCCGCGTAGGGTCAGGCAATGTTAGCTTCACGTTCGTGACTAGAGCATCATGTTCGCGATGAGTGTTTCTAGGACTTAAGCAGCTTGTACTTCGCGAACGCGAGGTTTTGACCGCGTTTGCGAAGAAGGAATTAACTAGGTAAATATAAAGTTTCAAAAACTAGGGTTTGGCCATTTTTATAAGAACTTGAGTTTGGGAGTTCGGATTTGGACAAGATTTTGAGGGATTTTCAAATATATCCATTGCGTAATAATTTTACACTTGATTTTGGTTATATCCTACTAATCTATCATTAATTTTATCATTTAATTTCGGATTTGGGATGAAAACGTTGGAAAAACTAAAAAGAAGTTCTTCAGCTAAGATTTTTGGTTTTGATTGGGACTTTGACATCGGATTTGGATACGAGTGAACTCGTGAGTTAATGGGTGTTCATATTTTTTGACTTTTACCCGATTTCGAGATGTGGGCTCGGGGAGGCTTTTTGAGCGATTTTCCAAATTCTTGCTTTAGTTTTGATTTCATTAGCTAGATTAGTTCCTTGTAGTTATATTTATGTTATGTAATTGATTTTTTCTAGATTTGGGCCATTTGGAGTCGGATATTCGTGGAAAGAGCATTGTTACGGATAGATTCGAGCATGGCTCAAGGTAAGTGGCTTGCCTAACCTTGTGGGGGGAAATCCCCTTAAAATTTGGTACTATTTTTGATATATGAGCACCGTGTACGTGAGGTAACGAGTGCATACATAGGCTATTTATTGTAAAACTACATTTTCATTCAGTAATAACATGTTTCACTATAATTGAGCTACACTAGCATATCTAATTATCATGTTTAGCTTAGAACAGCATGTCTACATATCTTTATTGCTTATCTGAACTCTGTGTAGCATGCTTAGTGAATTCCCTGCTTCTTACTTGACTTGTACTTAGTCTAAATTGTTATATTCCGTGTTGTAGCTGTATTTCCATTTTTTGAGTTATGTATTTACTTTTAGGACTACGGAACGGTATTCCGGGAGATCCCCCTACATATTTACTTTTGGGGCTACGAAAATATTCTGGGAGATCTCTCTGCATATTTACTTTGAGACTATGGAACGATATTATGGGAGATCCTCCCTTCCTTGCATATTTACTTTGGGACTACGAAATGCTATTCCGGGAGATCCCCCTGCACATTAGGTTTGGGACTACGAGATGATATCTCGGGAGATCCCCCTGTTGTTATCTCTGTGTATTGTACCATTATCTTTTTGTGTTTCTTTTCGGTTAAATTTTAGTCTTTATTTTATTGTGATATTCTGTTCCATCTTATTATTTTTTATATATACTAGTAGGTCCCTGACCTGACCTCGTCACTACTCGACCGAGGTTAGGCTTGCCACTTACTGGGTACCGTTGTGGTATACTCATGCCCTTTCCTTCAAGTGTTTTTCGTGTGCAGATCCGTGTACCTTCTACCAGCCTCGTTTTTAGTGAGTCGAGACAGCTTTGGAGACTTCAAGGTATATCTACCACGTCCGCGGACCTCAGATTCCCTTTCTACTCTTTCCCATGTCAAACACTTCTTGTATTTTTCTTTTGTTCGACTCTAGAGTATAGAGACATTGTTTTTCTTTCTGTAGTTTGTGACTCATGATGATCTGGGTTTTGGGAAAACTATGTACGTCCAGTGTTGATTATTATACATGTCGAGCGGCATTATTATTGGTTATTCAGTATCTAATGCAGTTAATTATTTAGCTTGTTTCCATTATTGATATTTTTGCAATCTATTAGGCTTACCTAGTCGTAGAGACTAGGTGCCGTCATGATATGTCTTGGAGGGATGTTTTTGTCGTGACAAGTTGGTATCAGAGCTCTTTGTTCATAGGTGTCATGAGTAACAAGCCAGTTTATTAGAGTCTTGCAGATCAGAACAGAGACATTTGTACTTATCTTCGAAAGGCTATAGAACTGTTAGGAAAATTTCACTTCTTTTGATTCCTTGTCGTGCGAAGTTGGTGACTTCAAAATTCTAAACTCTGTCTTTTATTCTCTCACAGATGATGAGGAGAAGTGCAGTCAGAGATAACTAGCCAACCGCTCCCCCTGTTAGAGCCGCCAGAGGTCGGGGCCGAGGTAGAGGCTGAGGATGCCCATGTGGTGCACCAAAGCACCTGAGCGAGCTGCCATAGAGGAGCCATCTGTAGCTCCAATCGGAGCGCATGCACCTAAGATGCCTACTACTACTACACGAACTTTTCAGGAGACCCTTGCACAGTTCCTAAGCATATTTTGTACTCTAGCTCATGCAGGGTTGATTCCCCTTGCTCCAGCCACATCTTAGGCCTAGGGAGGAGCACAGACTCCACACCCTAGAACAGCGGGTTTAGGCTGATCAGATTCTAGAGGCTATACCAGTACCACCTATAGCCCCAGATCAGCCTGAGGGTAAGGCAGCAGTTTCAGTGGAGGAGCAGCGTAGGCTCGAGAGGTACAAGAAGTATGACCCTCCTACATTCAGTGGTCTAGCGTCAGAGGATGCTCAGGGATTTCTAGAGGAGTTCCACCGCATCCTCCATACTATGGTCATAGCAGAGTCGAGTGGGGTTTTCTTTCACTGTGTTTCAGCTTAGAAGAGCAGCCTATCAGTGGTGGCGTGCTTATGAGTTGGACTATCCGATTGAGGCATACATGGACTCAGTTCTCGGACATGTTTTGAGGGAGTATGTCCCTCAAAGCCTTAGGGACGCATGGCACGTGGTGTTTGAGTAGTTGTGCCAGGGTGCTATGACTGTGTCACAGTATGCAGTACATTTTGGTGATTTAGATAGACATGCACCGGCCTTGGTTTCTATAGTTCGAGAGAGGGTATGCCGATTTATTGAGAGGTTTCATCCCAGAATCAGGACTAGCATGGACCAGGAGTTAGAGACGGATATCTTGTATTAGCAGGTTGTGAGTATTGCGAGGAGAGTGGAGGGCATGCTTTCTCGGGAGAGAGGAAAGATAGAAGCCAAGAGGTCTCGAGAGCCTGGCCATTATTCTGGTTCCCGTGCCCCAGCTATAGTTCGACATGGTAGGGGCTATGTGAGTCGCCCCATTCATTTAGCTCTTCCAGCCGCCAGTGGTATTCCAGCTCCTCCTAGACCCTAGGAGTCTTATTATGCACTGCCAGTATCTAGGGTGCCTCCTGCATGGGGTGCTTTCAGTGGTTAGTCTAGCAGACCTTGCCCGGTTCAGCCACAACAGCCATACCCTCCCAGAGCTTGTTTTGAGTGTGTCGACACTCACCATAAGGTGAAGGATTGCCCTAGACTCAGGAGGGGTGCACCTCCACAGACTTTTCAGCCACAACATGTTCCATAGGTTTCCCAGGCTATGCTTACAGCACCAACTGCCACTCCATCTGCTCAGCCAGCTCGAGGTGGAAGGCAGGGAGGTAGAGGACACCCTAGAAGGACAGGCCAGGCCAGATACTATACCTTTCCTACTTGTACAGAGGTAGTTGTTTCTAATTCTGTCATTACAGGTATTGTTCCAGTCTGTCATAGAGATGCATCAGTTCTATTTGATCCAGGCTTCACTTATTTCTAAGTGTCTTATTATTTTGTCCTGCATTTGGGTGTATCTTGGGATTCTGCGAGTTCCCCTATTTATGTGTCTACTCTTGTGGGATATTCTTTTGTTGTGGACTGCGTGTATCGATCGTGTTTGATTACTCTTAGTGGTTTTGAAATTAGAGCCAATTTATTATTTCTCAGCATGGTATACTTTAATGTTATCTTGGGCATGGACTGGTTGTCGCCCCATAGTGAGGGATTTCCCTGATGTGTTTCTAGCAAATTTTTTTGGCATGTCACCCGATAGAGATATCAACTTTAGTATTGATTTGTTCTCGGGGCACTCAGCCCATCTCTACTCTTCTATATCATATGGCCCCTCCTGAGTTGAAGGAGTTGAAGGAACATTTACAGGAATTGCTTGATAAGGGCTTCGTTCGGCCTAGTGTGTCACCTTGGGGTGCTCCTATCTTGTTTGTGAAGAAAAATGATGGTTCTATGCATATGTGCATTGATTATTTCCAGTTGAACAAAGTCACAGTGAAGGACAGGTATCCTACGCCTCGTATTGATGACCTATTTGATCGGTTACAGGGCACCAAAGTGTTTTCCAAGATTAACTTGCATTCAGGTTATCATCAGTTGACAATTCAGGAGCCAGATATCCCGAATACTATGTTCATGACTCGGTATGGTCATTATGAGTTCTTTCTGATGTCATTTGGGTTGACCAATGCCCCAGTAGCATTTATGCATTTGATGCACAGTGTATTTTGGCCTTATCTTGACTCATTCGTTAGTATCTTTATTGACGACATTCTGGTGTACTCCCGGAGTCGGGAGGATCATGAGCATCACCTGAGGACTGTGCTTCAGACCTTGAGAATAAAGAAGTTATATGCAAAGTTTTCAAAATGTGAGTTCTCGTTGGATTTAGTGGAATTTTTGGGTCACATAGTGTCGAGTGAAGGGATCAAGTTGGATCCGAACAAGGTGGAGGCAGTGTAGATTTGGCCCAGACTGTCCTCAACTAAAGAGATCCGGAGCTTTCTTGGCTTGGCGGGACAATTTGTTGAGGGATTCTCATCTATTGCAGCACCTATGACCAGACCGACCTAAAAGGGTGCTCTGTTCAGGTGGATAGAGGAGTGTGAGGAGAGCTTTCAAAATCTCAAGACAGCTTTGACAACAGTCCCAATATCGGTATTGCCTACAGGTTTGGGATCTTATACTGTTAATTGTGATGCGTCACGAGTTGGCCTCGGTGCGGTGTTGATGCAGGACCGTAGGTTGATTTCCTACGCGCCCAGACAGCTGAAGGTGCATGAAAAAAACTATCATGTCCATGACCTTGAGTTAGAGGCTATTGCTCATGCCTTAAAGATTTGGAGGCATTATTTGTATGGTGTCCCTTGTGAGATCTATATTGATCATCGGAGTTTGCAACATCTATTCAAGCAAAAGGATCTCAATCTGCGTCAGCGGAGGTGGTTAGAACTACTTAATGATTGTGATATCACCATTTTGTACCATCATGGGAAGGACAATATGGTGGTTGATGCCTTGATTCGCAGGGCGGGGAGTTTGGGGAGCTTAGCATATTGTCCAGCAGCAAAGAGACCATTAGCACTGGATGTTCAAGCCTTAGCCAACTAGTTTGTTAGATTGGAGATTTCTGAGCCGAGTTGAGTTTTAACTTGTGTGGTCTCCAAGTCTTCTCTTTATGATTGTATCAGGGTGCGTCAGTATGATGGCCCCCATCTACTTGTCCTTAAGGACACGTTTCAGCTCGGTGATGCTAAGGAGGTCACTATTGGGGATGATAGTGCATTGAGGATGCATGTCAGGCTATGTGTGCCCAATGTAGACGGATTGTGTGAGTTGATTCTTCAAGAGGCTCACAGTTCGCGGTACTCCATTCATCCAGGTGCTACAAAGATGTATCAGGACTTGAGGTAACATTATTGGTGGCAAAGAATGAAGAAAGACATAAGGGAATATGTAGCCCGGCATCTAAATTGCCAGCAGGTAAAGTATGAGCCTCAGCAACCAGGTGGATTACTTCAGAAGTTGGAGATTCCAAAGTGGAAATGGGAGCGGAGCACTATGGATTTCGTTGTTGGACTCCCACGGACACAGCGGAAGTTTAATGCAGTATGGGTGAATGTGGATAGGTTGACCAAGTCAACTCATTTCCTTTCTGTGATGATTACCTATTTTTCCGAGTAGTTGGCTCGAGTTTATATCTGCGAGATTGTCAGGCTTCATGGCGTGTCGGTATCTATCATCTCAGACCGGGGTACGCAGTTTACATCATGGTTTTAGAGGGTCGTACAACATGAGTTAGGTACCCTAGTGGAGTTGATAACGACATTTCACCCTCAGATGGACGGACAGTCCGAGTGCACATTCAGATTCTAGAGGATATGTTCCGTGCGTATGTGATGGAGTTTGGAGGTTCTTCAGATCAGTTCTTTTCACTTGCAGAGTTTGCCTACAACAACAATTATCAGTCCAGCATTCAGATGGCACTGTATAAGGCTCTGTATTGTAGGCAGTGTCGGTCCTTAGTAGGTTGGTTCGAGCCGGGGGAGGCTAGATTATTGGGCTCACACTTAGTTTAGGATGCTTTGGAGAAGGTTAAGGTGATTCAGGATAGACTTCGCACAGCCCAGTCCAGATATAAGAGTTATGCGGATCGAAAAATTCGTGACATTGCATTCATGGTTGGAGAGCGGGTCTTGCTCTAGGTATCGCCTATGAAGGGTATTATGAGGTTCGGAAAGAAGGTCAAGCTGAGCCTAAGGTTCATTGGTCCATTTGAGGTGTTGTAGCGAGTTGGGGAGGTTGCTTATGAGCTTGCCTTGCCTCCCAGTCTAGCAAGAGTTCATCTGGTATTTCATGTTTCTATGCTCCAGAAGTATCACGGTGATCCGTCTCAGATGTTGGATTTCAGCTCAGTCCAGTTGGACAAGGATCTATCTTAAGTTGAGGAGCCAACGGCTATTTTGGATAGGCAGGTTCAAAAGTTGAGGTCAAAGAACATTGCTTCGGCGAAGGTTCAGTGGAGGGGTCAGCCGGTCGAGGAGGCTACTTGAGAGACCTAGAAGGATATGCGCAGCCGTTATCCTCATCTTTTCACCACTTCAGGTATGTCTCTATGCTCGAACTCGAGGACGAACAATTGTTTTAAGAGGGGGAGGATGTAACGACTTGGCCGGTCGTTTTGAGAGTTATAGCCCCTATCCCCTATTAACTACTTCTCCCATATCTTTTTCTGTTTATGTGACTTGCCAGGAGGTTTCGTTTTGGTTTTTGGAGTGTTTTGGGATACTTAGTCCCTAAACGGAGGCTTAAGTCTTAGGATTTGGACCGTAGTCAGAACTGTGTGAAGACGACTCTGGAATGTAGTTTCATCTGTTCTATTAACTCCGTTGGGTGATTTTGGACTTAGGGGCGTGTCTGGATTGTGTCTGGAGGTCTATAGCTGAATTAGGCTTGAAATGGCAAAAGTCAAATTTTTGGAGATTTTGATCGGTAGTGAACTTTTTGATATCGGGGTGAGAATCCGATTTCGGAAGTTGGAGTAGGTCCGTAATGTAGAATATGACTTGTGTACCAAATTTGAGGTCAATCGAACGTGGTTTGGTAGGTTTCGGCATCAGATGTGGAAATTTGAAGTTTCAAGTTCTTTAAGTTCGAATTGGAGGGTAATTCATAATTTAGCCATTGTTTGATATGATTTGAGGGCTCGACTAAGTTCATATGGTGTTATAGGATTGGTTGGTATGTTTGGTTGAGGTCCCGGGGGCCTCGGGTGAGTTTCAGGTGCTTAACAGATCATTTTTGGACTTAGGAAAGTAGTAGATTTTATGGTATTTTTGTTGCAGACATCTCTTCATCGCGTTCGTGAGAGAGGTCTCGCATTCACGTAGGGCATCTGGGAGGCCAGCCGAGTTTGTTATTCGCGTTCGCGAAGATATGGAACATTAAGGCTACGCATTTGTAATATGGACCTCGCGTTCGCGTAGAGTCAACGGTCAAATGGGTTCTAGGCAAAACAGCCTACGCGTTTGCGATGAGTGTCCCGCGTTCGCGTAGGGTCAGGAAATGTGAGCTTTGCGTTCGCGACCAGTGCATCACGTTCGCGATTAGTGTTTTTAGGACTGAAGTAGCTTATACTTCGCGAACGTGAGGCTTTGACCGCGTTCGGGAATAAGGAATTAACTAGGTGGATATAAAGTTTCAAAAACGAGGGTTTGGTCATTTTTGTCAAAACTTGAGTTTGGGAGTTCGCATTTGGACGAGATTTTAAGGGATTTTCAGAGATATCCATTGGGTAATGATTCTACACTTGATTTTGGTTATATCCCACTAATTTATCATTAATTTTGTCATTTAATTTCGAATTTAGGGTGAAAATTTAGAAATGGAAAGAAGTTCTTCAACTAAGATTTTGGGTTTTGATTGGAACTTTGACATCGAATTTGGATAATTTTGGTACGAGTGAACTCGTGAGTGAATGGGTGTTCGTATTTTGTGACTTTTACCCGATTCCGAGACGTGGGCCCTGGGAGGCGTTTTGAGCGATTTTCCAATTTCTTGCTTTAGTTTTGATTTCATTAGCTAGATTAGTTCCTTGTAGTTATATTTATGTTATGTAATTGATTTTTGCTAGATTTGGGCCATTTCTTTCGAAGTCGGAGGAAAGAGCATTGTTACAGATTGATTCGAGCATGGTTCGAGGTAGAGGGCTTGCCTAACCTTGTGGGGGGAACTCCCCTTAGAATTTGGTACTGTTTTTGATATGTGAATACCGTGTACATGAGGTAACGAGTGCATACATAGGCTATTTATTGTAAAACTACCATTTTTATTCAGTAATAACATGTTTCACTATAATTGAGCTACACTAGCATATGTAATTATCATGTTTAGCTTAGAACAGCATGTCTACGTATCTTTATTGCTTATCTGAACTCTGTGCAGCATGCTTAGTGAATTCCCTGCTTCTTCCTTGACTTGTACTTAGTCTAAATTGTAGGATTTCGTGTTGTAGCTGTATTTCTATTTTTTGAGCTGTGTATTTACTTTTGGGACTACGGAACGGTATTCCGGGAGATCCCCCTGCATATTTACTTTTGGGGCTACGGAAATATTTTGGGATATCCCCTACATATTTACTTTGGGACTACGGAACGATATCTCGGGAGATCCCCTTTGCCTTTCATATTTACTTTGGAATTACGGAATGATATTCCGGGAGATCCCTCTGTACATTTACGTTTGGGACTATGAGACGGTATCTCGGGAGATCCCCCTGTTGTTATTTCTGTGTACTGTACCATTATCTTTCTGTGTTTCTTTTCGGTTAAACTTTAGTATTTATTATATTGTGATATTCTATTCCGTCTTATTATTTTATATATATACCAGTAGGGCACTGACCTGACCTCGTCACTACTCGATCGAGGTTAGGCTTGGCACTTACTAGGTACCGTTGTGGTGTACTCATGCCCTTTCCTGCATATGTTTTTCGTGTGCAGATCCTAATACCTCCTACCAGCCTCATTTTTTGTGAGCCGAGATAGCTTTGGAGACTTCAAGGTATATCTGCCGCGTTCGTAGACCTCGGAGCCCCTTTCTACTCTTTCACATGTCAAACACTTCTTGTATTTTTCTTTTCTTAGACTCTGGAGTATAGAGACACTATTTTTCTTTCTGTAGTTTGTGACTCATGATGATCTGGGTTTTGGGAAAACTATGTACGTCCAGTGTTGATTATTATACATGCCGAGCGACATTATTATTGGTTATTTAGTATCTAATGTAGTTAATTTTTTAGTTTCTTTCCAATATTGATATTTTTGCAATTTGTTAGGCTTACCTAGTTGTAGAGACTAGGTGCTTTTATGACATGTCTCGGAGGGATGTTTGGGTCGTGACACCGATGCCTTGATTCGTAGGGCGGAGAGTTTGGGGAGCTTAGCATATCTACCAGCAGCAGAGAGGCCATTGGCGTTGGATGTTCAGGCCTTGGCCAACCAATTTGTTAGATTAGATATTTCTGAGCTGAGTTGAGTTTTGGTTTGTGTGGTCTCTCAGTCTTCTCTTTATGATTGTATCAGGGAGCGTCAGTATGATGATCCTAATATGCTTGTCCTCAAGGATACGGTTCAGCATGGTGATGCTAAGGAGGTCACTATTGGTGATAATGTTATATTGAGGATGCAGGGAAGGCTATGTGTGCGCAATATAGACGGATTGCGTGAGTTGATTCTCTAGGAGGCTCACAGTTCGCGGTACTCCATTCATCCGAGTGCCGCAAAGATGTATCAGGACTTGAGGCAGCATTATTGGTGGAGTAGAATGAAGAAGAACATAGTAGAATATGTATCTCGGTGTCTAAATTGCTAATAGGTGAAGTATGAGCATCAGCGGCCAAGTGGATTACTTCAGAAGCTAGAGATTTCCGGAGTGGAAATGGGAGCGGATCACTATGGATTTTGTTTTTAGGCTTCCATGGACTCAGCAATAGTTTGATGTTGTTTGGGTAATTGTGGATAGGTTGACCAAGTCAGCTCATATCATTCCAGTGATGACTACTTATTTTTCCGAGTAGTTGTCAAGTTTATATCCACGAGATTTCCAGGCTTCATGGTGTGCCAATATATATCATCTCTGACTGGGGTACGCAGTTTCCATCATGGTTTTGGAGGGTCTTACAACATGAGTTAGGTACTCGGGTTGAGTTTAGCACAACATTTCACCCTCAGATGGATGGACAGTCCAATCGCACTATTTAGATACATGAGGATATGCTCTATTCATGTGTGATGGAGTTTGGGGGTTCTTGGGATCAGTTCTTGCCACTTGCAGAGTTTGCCTACAACAACAGTTATTAGTCGAGCATTCAGATGGAACCATATGAGGCTTTGTATGTTAGACGGTGTCGGTCTCCAGTGGATTGGTTCGATCTGGGCGAGGCTAGGTTATTGGGTAAAGACTTGGTTTAGGATGCTTTTGAAAAGGTACAGGTGATTCAGGATCGACTTTGTACAGCCCAGTCCATATGGGAAGAGTTATGCAGATCGGAAGGTTTACGATGTTGCATTCATGGTTGGGGTGAGGGTCTTGCTCCGAGTTTTGCCTATGAAGGGTGTCATGAGGTTCGGGAAGAAGGGAAAGCTGAGCCCAAGGTTTATTGGCCCATTCGAGGTGTTGCGGCGAGTTGGGGAGGTTGCTTATGAGCTTGCCTTGCCTCCCAGTCTAACAGGAGTTCATCCAGTATTCCATGTTTCTATGCTCTAGAAGTACCACGGTGATCTATCTCATATGTTGGATTTCAGCTCAATCCAGTTGGACAGGGATTTATCTTATGTTGAGGAGCCGGTGGCCATTTTGGATATGCAGGTTCAAAAGTTGAGGTGAAAGAACATTGCTTCAGTGGAGGGGTCAGCCGGCCAAGGAGGTGACTTGGGAGACCGAACATGATATGCGCGGTTGTTATCCTCATCTTTTCATCACTTCAGGTATGTCTCTATACTCGTTCGAGGACGAACAATTGTTTTAAGAGAGGGAGGATGTAACGACCTGGCCCATCGTTTTGAGAGTATTAACCCTGATCCCTTATCTACAGCTTTTCCCGTATCTTTTTTTGCTTATGTGACTTGCCGGGAGTTTTGTTTTTGGTTTCGGAGTGATTTGGGATACTTAATCCTTAAAACGAAAGCTTAAGTTTTAAGAATTTGAGTGTAGTTGGAACTATGCGAAGACAGCTCTGAAATAGAGTTTCATCAATTTCGTTAGCTCCGTTGGGTGATTTTGGACTTAGGAGCATGTCCGAATTGTGATTTGGAGTCCATAGCTGAATTAGGCTTGAAATGGCGAAAGTTAATTTTTTGGGAAGTTTGACCGGTAATGAACTTTTTGATTTCAAGGTCGGATTCCAGTTTCGGAAGTTGGAGTAGGTCCGTAATGTCAATTATGACTTGTGTGCAAAATTTGAGGTCAATCGGATGTGATTTGATAAGTTTCGGCATCGATTGTAGAAGTTTGATATTTCAAAGTTCATTAAGCTTGAATTGGGGTGTGATTAGTGTTTTAGTTGTTGTTTGATGTGATTTAAAGTCTAGACTAAGTTCGTATGGTGTTTTAGGACTTGTTGGTATCTTTGGTTGAGGTCCTGGGGGCCTCGGGCGTGTTTCGGATCATTTTTGGATTCATTTTGGACTTGCGAGAATTGCTGAAGTTTTCCAACTTCTGGTGTCATCACACCTTCGATGAGTTTGGCCGCAGGTGGGGATACGCACATGCAGAAGGAAGCTCGCAGATGCGGCCCTGGTCTGGGTAGCCAGTGGTCATAGGTGCGACAAAAGGACCGCAGAAGCGGAGCCACTCCTGCTGAGAAGTGATCGCAGAAGCGAAGTTCGAGCTGGGTAAGGAGTCCGCAGAAGCGGGCTAGACCCGCAGGCGCAAACTCGCAGGTGTGGTTATCTAATTGCAGAAGCGGGCCCTGGTGTTTTAAGTCAATTTTGCACCTGCGATGGAAATTCTGCAGGTACGGCGTCGCAGGTGCGAGATCACTGGGCAGAAAAGGGGAAATTACGAGGGTTTGTCTCATTTTCACTTTGGGACTTTGAGAGATCGGATTTAGGCGATAATTTGAAGGATTTTTAGAGTAAGTTATTGGGTAACGATTCTTAACTCGTTTTTGGTTATATTCCACTAATCCATAGTTAATTTTATCATTTAATTAAGGGTTTGGGTTGAGAAAATTGGAGGGAAAGTTGGAAAGTTTTTCAACCAAATAGTTGGGTTTTGATTGAGATTTTGATATCTGATTTGAGTAATTTAGGTATAAGTGAATTCGTGATTGAATAGGTGTTTGTATTTAGTGACTTTTACCCGCTTCCGAGACATGGGCCCCGGTTGACTTTTTGGGGCGAATTTTTAATTTCTTGCTAAAGTCTTGATTTCATTAATTAGAATAGTTTCTTATAGTTATATTTATGGTATGTAATTTCTTTTGGCTAGATTTGGGCCTTTCGGAGTCGAAAAATCGAGGAAAAAGGCATTATTACTGATTGATTGAGCTTGGTTTGAGGTAAGTGGCTTGTCTAACCTTATGTAGGGGAAATCCCCTTATAATTTGGTACTGTTGTGATACTTCTGTGATATGTGAGTGTCGTATACGCGAGGCGGCGAGTGCGTACACGGGCTAATTATTGTAAAATCCAATTTTTACTGAGTAGTAACCTGTTACATCTTAATTGAGTTATACCAGCAAGTGTAGTTCTCATGTTTAGCCTAATATCGCATGTCTAAGTGTCTTAAATGCTTATTTGAAATTTGTGCGGCATGCTTAGTTGAATTCCTGTTTTTTCTTGATTAATATTAGTCTTAACTATAGAGTTCTTGTTGTTAATTGTTGTTTTCTATCGGTTTCGAGCTGTGTGTTTACTTTTGGGATTACGAGACGGTACCTCGGGAGATCCCCCTGCATATTTACTTTTGGGACTACGAGCGGCACCTTGAGAGATCTCCCTGCACATTTACTTTTGGGACTACGAGGCAGTACCTCGGGAGATTCTCCTACATATTTACTTTTGGGACTACGAGACGGTATCTCGGGAGATCCTCTGTTGAGCATTTACTTTTGGGACTACGAGATGGTATCTCGGAAGCACCCCTGTTGTTTATACCTATGTGATGTGCTGTTATTTTTCTGTAGTTTCTCCACGTTTAATTTTTCGGTCTCTTATTACACTGCTATATTTTTTTACCTCAAATTATTATATTCTAGTAGGGCCCTGACCTAACCTCGTCACTACTCTACCGAGGTTAGGCTTGACACTTACTAGGTACCATTGTGGTATACGCATGCTACTCTTCTGTACATGTTTTATGTGCAGATCCAAGTACCTCCTACCAGTCCCGCTATTAGCTGCGTACTTGTTGTTGCTCCGAAGACTTCAAGGTATATCTGCCAGCATCTGCAGACCTCGGAGTCTCCCTCTATCCCTTTTATGTTATTTTTCCTTTATTTCTTCTAGTCGCTGATGTATAGAAACAGTTAGACAAATTCTTAGAGCTTGTGACTTGTGACTACCAGGTTTTGGGAACATCGTTTATACCCGAGTGTTGGTTTTACTTGTACATGTCGAGTGGCATTTTATCAGTTATATAGTTATCTGTGCAGTTTAGTTGTTAAATTCTGCTTTTGTTTCCGTTAGTTCACAAGTTGTTAGGCTTACCTAATCGTAGAGATTAGGTGCCGTCACGACATCTTATGGAGGGAGATTTGGGTCGTGACATGATCCTTTTCGAGTCTCACCTCTTACGAGATATTTTTCTAGTCATTCATATATATTTAATTAAACAAAAAATAACTCTGGTAAGATATTATGCTAACATAGTATAGAAATGATAAAATTATAATTCTTAAATGTTAAAATAGAAACTATCGAAAATATGGACTGTGGTGTCTCATTTATTATATGAATGAGGTTTGCATTAATTTATTTAGAAGCGATGTTCAGTAATTTGTGACTCAATTCACTAGGAAGTCTTTTCTGAGATTATCTAATTTCGAAAGGTTAGAATCTAGACAAAATATCTTTATACCATAAATACAAATCATAAGAAATTATTCCGAATAATAAAGTAGAAAATTTTAAAGAAAATAAAAAAGTCAATCCTGGCCCCATCTCGAAATCCGACCAAACTTACAAAATCCAAAATCATAAAAAAAATATTTAAATGTATCGAAAATAAACTTTAACTACTAATAACCATTCGTAATAGTAAAAAGAACAACTTATGCATGTATAAAGACATATTCCTAGCTGATAAACAACAAAAAGAATACAAACAGAAGCTTTGACCATGTTCTTTTGCATTTCTCAATTGTAGTGCTAGTTGATTTTCTCTGCAAAATTTATACATTTTCCGTGTCAAGTTTGGGCTGATACATGGGTCTATTTGGTAAAAATAGTACGGGCGAGTCAGTTTTCGGACTGGTCATTCAAAAATAGCCAGTGTTTGCAAAGTTATTGAAAAATAGTCACTATTTTGCTGCAACACAAAAAGTTCTAGCATAATATATTGGAGATCGGTACACCTGTGTATGAACTTCCAGCATATTATGCTGGAACTCCAATACGCGAAAAGTTTCAGTATATTATGTTGGACCGATATATTATACTGGAACTCCAGTATAATATACTGGAGTATTTTTCGGATTTTGAATAGTGTTTTCGTTCAAATTTATCCTTACATGAAAAGTGGCTAAATTTCGATTACTTTTGAAACTGTGGCTATTTTTGAACGACCACTTGTAAATCTGACTATTTTTGAATTTCGGGCTGCTGATTTTTGATGGGTTATGTTGGGCATAACCCAAATCAGCATAAAAATTGCGCGGGACGCCCTATTTGGTCACCCCCATTTAACCTATACCCACTTTTTAAAAAAGTTTTAACTTGTACCCATTTTTTAAATAACTTCATGTCTCTTTATGGTGGTTGTGAATATATTTTAATATTGTTTATGATATTTTACAATGGTGAGTTGTTATGACGCTTTATTTTTTACTATTGCTTAGGGTTTTTTCTTCTTATTTTTCTTAATTGCAAAATGGGTTCATTAGATTTATTGTTGTTTTGACAAATTGATGATTGGGGTTTGTTCCTGATGATATTTGGAGGTTTTTTTAAAAATTTGAGCTTATTTGGAGTAGATTTAGGTATTAAATCATATATTGGATTGTTATGATTGGAAGAACAAATTTCTGTTTGTGGACAATTTTCACTTCAGACTTATTGGCCTTAAGCGAATGAAAAGGTTTGTTGCACTTCAGACTTTTTGGCCTTAAGTGCATCTGAAGTGCAATTTTTCACTTCAGACTTATTGGCCTTAAGTGTAACAAAACGTTTGTTGCACTTCAGGCCTTTGGCCTTAAGTGCATAGGCCTTAAGTGCATCTGAAGTGCAATTTTTCACTTCAGACTTATTGGCCTTAAGTGTAGCAAAACGTTTGTTGCACTTCAGACCTTTTGGCCTTAAGTGTATCTGAAGTGCAATTTTTCACTTCAGACTTATTGGCCTTAAGTGCATGAAACAATTGGATGCACTTCAGACTTATTTTTGCCTTAAGTGCATCTAAAGTGCAAATTTTCACTTCAAACTTACTGGCCTTAAGTGAACGAAAATGTTTGTTGCACTTCAAATTTTTTGGCCTTAAGTGCATATGAAGTGCAATTTTTCACTTCAAATTTATTGGCCTTAAGTGCATCTGAAGTGCAATTTTTCACTCCAGACTTATTAGCCTTAAGTGAATGAAACTATAAGTTGCACTTCAGACCTATTTGGCCTTAAGTACATTTGAAGTGCATTTTTTTTACTTCAGGCATTTTTTTTTAACTTCAGACCCGATAAGTTTGAAATTGATTGTAAAGTAGGTACGCTTGCAAACTTTTTTGCAAAGTGGGTATAAGTTCAATTATGACCCCAAAATCGGGTATAAATGCAAAACTCCATCATCAAAATTACTCTTGTCCAAATCCATTAAAACTTGGGCGGATTCCTCAGCCTAATTCACCACGTATCAACAACAAGTTACTAGTAGATAAATGGGATTTTTTCCTAGTAATACTATAATAAAGACTTTATTACCAATTTTAGGTTTAGTAATTTTCCTCAAATACCGTACTTTCTTTAACAATTTTTATACAATTAGAATATTAACTTTCCAAGTCCTTACGTTTTTAGTACTACCATAACAAACGCGTTCAGTTACAAGCGAGGTATCTGGGATTCATCTACCTCAAAGTCCCTCAATCTTCATCCATAATCTCTATCTCTTCTTTTTCCTACCATAAACGAAATTGCATAAAATCTAAATAGAATAGATTAAATCGGTAATTTGCTGCATCTGATGAACAAAATTAGTCTGGAGAAGAAAAATCTTTGTCATTACGATACAATTTTGAAGTTTGACGTCGAGTCTAATTCAAAGCCTGATAGAGATTCAAATGGCGACTATGGCAATCATACTTCAACACTCAGACCGATGGGATGTTACTGGCAGATATGTAGATTTCAATGTCGATGGAGTTGTAATCAACATAGAGTCAAGCTACGATGAGTTAATTTCAGTCATTGCTCGGCAATTATCTATAGATACCTCTGTTAAATAATGGGGATCAAATATATAGTCAATGACAGGTGCCCTCCCATGAAAATTCATAATGATATGGGGCTTCGAGTATATATGGAGACGAAAAGGAACTACAAGGAGTTAGGAATGTATCTATTATGTATAACACTGAAGGAATTCGTGTTGGACTGGAATACGACAGACGATAATATCATTGCAAAGTCCTTATAAAATGCACAGAATAGCCTGGTACAATTACCATACAATGGTAATACATTCAACAGTGTTTCTGAGAAAGTAAATTTGCTTGAGGTGGATCCATGCGATGACAATGGTGGTTGTGAGTGTTTAATAATACCAGACACACTACCTAAAAGTATTGAGGTCAGTCAGATTTACCTAGACAAATATACGATTGTCAGTGTGATGAAGCGTTATGCAGTTATGAACAAATTCCAATTCAGGGTGAAAAGGTCATGTGAAAACAGGTAATTACTTTTGACAAATATACAAATATAATATTAACATTCAAAGAAATGTAGGTATTCCTAGTTATTGTATTTAATTTTTGTATGGTAAGCGGGTTAATTTCGCTTGATGCTTTAAGTAAGTGGATTTGTGTCAATTATTCAATGCGATAAAAGGCTTTACCTTTGTATTACAATTGTATAACTTTTTTCGGTTAATTGTATTTTATCATTTTTGACTTCCCAGCTACTGCCTCGAGTGTCTTAGCAAGCATTGTGCATGGAAATTTAGATCTACAAGCCTTAACAAATCAACCATGTTCAAGGTAAGGGAATTCAACAGTATACACGCATGCTCGTTGATGGATAATACTTATACACATCGGCAAGCAACTGCCAAGGTCTTTAGGAGTATTATCATGACCGAATATGTAGATCCTAAAACTATATACACACCGTAGGACATACAATTCGACATGTTGAAGGAATGTGTGAACTTAACATACATGCAAGCCTGGAGAGCACAACGAAATACTTTTCAAAAAATGAGAGGTGATCCAAGTGAATCCTACAACCGACTACCTAGCTATTTATATATGTTAGAGAAGACTTACCCCGGATCAGTTGTGAGGCTAGAAAAAAACAGATGAGGGGTGCTTTTTGTATGCATTTGTAGCTTTATACACATCAATAAGGGATTGGGAGTATTGTAGGCCAATTGTAGTTGTGGATGGTAGCTTCCTCAAATCCGCATACAGGGGGACCATATTAACTGCAAGCACATTGGATGCAGCAGGTAACTTCTGTACATTTAGTTGATTTATTAAAGTGTTTCTACTATATGAACATACTGTGATATCATAATTTCATTTAGTTTTATTTATCGAGATATGTATTTATTAGTATTATATTGCATGCTTTGTGAAAATTATGTGTGAGTAGAAACAAAACATATAATTGTATATTAAAAAAATCTATTATTAGCAGGTATATTGTATAAACATACGCAGAATGTTTAAGTTATTATTAGTTGTAGCTATCTATATTATTAGTACTTTCTGTCTATATAATAGATATTTTTTCGAATATTGGATGGTCAATTTATATATATATCATATAGTGAAATGAATTTTGACTATGGACAGGAAGTATATTACCACTTGCATACGCAATTGTTGATGGAGAAAATGACGCCCCGTGGAGGTGGATCTTTGAGAGGTTCAGAGAGGCTTTTGGTGAAAAACCACAAATGTGTGTCGTGTCGGACAGGCATGAGGGTATCATTAAGATTACGTCCATAGTGTATGAAAACGTCCCGCATTTTGCGTGTATATGGTATATATGGAACAATGTAAAGACAAAATTCAAAAAAACTCACGAACAACTAAGTTCGTTGTACTTTGCGTTGGCAAGAGCGTACACTATAGACGAGTTTAATAAACTAATGTCAAAGATTGACGAGATAGACCCACGAGTAAAAAGTTACGTGTATGAAATTGGCTACCAAAAGTGGTATCGTGTGTATGCAACGGTGAATAGAACTTGGACGATGACATCAAATATTGCAGAATCGGTGAATGCAGCTAATAAAGACGCAAGAGAACTACCAGTAACTGCTTTGTTAGAATTTACGAGGGCACTTATTGAAAGGTGGATAGCACCAACATGGAGAATGCTACGGGGTCCTTCACATTCCTCGGGAAAAAATACCACAAGATGCTGGAGGATAACGAAGTTTTATCACAGAGCATGCGAGTAAGTATCGGCTTAACTATATTATTTATATTGCATGGGTAATATATTTTACTCTGTGTTTTATCCTTGTTATTGACAATTAGGTAGACTGTTATTTCAATCTAGAAACAATATCCTTGCATAAATATTGAAGGAATTTTTACCTCCTATAGCAAAGGTTAACACCTTATTTATTTTAAATAAATATCATTTAAAAAAATTATATTCTATAGATACTTTTTAAGGTTTATAGCAAAATATTTAATTTTGGTTACCTCCTAACTCTAAGCCACTAAATACGCTAATCAGTTACACTATTTTTTTCTCTCTCTACTTTGATACATCTCATTCTCTTCCCCCATCCCATTAAAATTTTCGATCTCCTCCTCCTTCCACCGGATTTGTGCAAAGCCCACTTCAAAAATTGCTCCGGCTCCCCGCATCCGGTTGAGAGAAACCACTTCAGAAACCTCTTTGTCTAAAGTTTCTGATCCTAAAATCTCTCTTCTTTAGGCTTTGATTTTGATAGTCACAGCATATGGGGCTTATCCTGCTATTCACCGCAAGTTCCCTAAGATTTTATTACAATTTGGTGGTTTTAGAATTTTGAAGCCTGTGGTGTGATTGGCCTTTGATAATTTTGGTGGGTTACATCTTTGGTTTTGGTTGGATTTTTGAATCAAGACAAGAATAATAGGTTTCGATTTTTTCTATGTTATGGATTCTTCTGGGACCTTCGTCTGTGGTGGTAGTTTTAGCAAATACAGCGATGTCCTTATCAAAGTCAAACAAAGTGTAAAGAATCTTCAAATACAGTGAGATACATTCAAATTGCTTATGGAATCATGGTCAGAATCTGATGGGTCGTCAGAAAATTGTCGACTAAAATAGGTCGTCTGAAGTTTGGGGTTGAGCAATTTGAAGATTTTGTTACCTTTTTTTCTAAGAGCATTTCAATGTATCTCGCTGTATTTCTATGTATTTTATTGTATTCATTATCATTTTTTTCATTGTAATTCAATGTATCTCGTTATATTCCATGTATTTCATTGTATTCAGTGTCATTTTTCTCATTGTATTTCAATTTATCCCTTTGTATTCTATCTATTTCATTATATTTTGCGGTTGAGAATCTTTTTTATAACTGAAAAATACAAAATTTGTGTGTTATAATTGAGTTTGTTGGGTTATATTAGGAGTCTATTATGTTAATTGATTCATTTTACGTTTTAAAAACAGTGTAATCCCTTATTTTACGACGTGAATATAGTAGAAAACAATAATTTGTCCAGCTGTAATCCCATATTTCACTCCATGAATACAGTCGAATACACTCGAATACAACAACTGATTAGCTGGACTTCCCCGATTCACGCCTATTTTTGCTACTGTATTCATGAATACATTAGCTTAAATACATCAAATACATCTTATAGCCACAGAAAAGGTATCCATATTCTGTAATATAGCAATTGGTATCTATAGATGACTAAATACTACTAAAAGATAGTGATTTATGAAAATTTCTCTTGAAGGAATTTTTTACCTCCTATAGCAAAGGTTAACACCTTATTTATTTTAAATAAATATCATTTAAAAAAATTATATACTATAGATACCTTTTAAGGTTTATAGCAAAATATTTAATTTTGGTTACCTCCTAGCCCTAAGCCACTAAATGCGCTAATCGGTTATACTATTTTTTTCTCTCTCTACTTTAATACATCCCATTCTCTTCCCTCATCCCATTAAAATTTCCGATCTCCTCCTCCTTCCAACGGATTTGTGCAAAGCCTACTTCAGAAATTGCTCCGGCTCCCCGCATCTTGTTAAGAGAAACCAGTTCAGAAACCTTTTTTCTAAAGTTTCTGATCCTAAAATCTCTCTTCTTTAAGCTTTGATTTTGATAGTTACAGCATATGGGGCTTATCCTGCTATTCACAACAAGTTCTCTAAGATTTTATTACAATTTGGTGGTTTTAGAATTATGAAGCCTGTGGTATGATTGGCCTTTGAGAATTTTGGTGGGTTACATCTTTGGTTTTGGTTGGATTCTTGAATCAAGACAAGAATAATAGGTTTAGATTTTTTCTATGTTTTGGATTCTTCTGGGACCTTTGTCTGTGGTGGTAGTTTTAGCAAATATGGCGATGTTCTTATCAAAGTTAAATAGAGTGTACAGAATCTTCAAATACAGTGAGATACATTCAAATTGCTAATGGAATCATGGTCGGAATCCGATGGGTCGTCGGAAAATTATCGACTAAAATATGTCGTTTGAAGATTGGGGCTGAGCAATTTGAAGATTCTATTACCTTTTTTAAGAGCATTTCAATGTATCTCGTTGTATTTCTATGTATTTTATTGTATTCACTATCTTTTTTTTCATTGTAATTCAATGTATCTCATTGTATTCCATGTATTTCATTGTATTCAGTGTTTTTTTTTTCTCATTGTATTTCAATGTATCCCTCTGTAATCTATCTATTTCATTATATTTTGTGGTTGAGAATCTTTTATATAACTGAAAAATACAAAGTTTGTGTGTTATAATTGAGTTTGTTGAGTTATATTAGGAGACTATTATATTAATTGATTCACTTTCCGTTTTAAAAACAGTGTAATCTCCTATTTCACGCCGTGAATACAGTCGAATACAATAATCTGTCCAGCAGTAATCCCATATTTCACTCCATGAATACAGTTGAATACAACAACTGATTAGCTGGACTTCCCTGATTTACGTCTATTTTTGCTACTGTATTCATGAATACAATAGCTTAAATATATGTAATATATTTTACTCTGTGTTTTATCCTTGTTATTGACAATTAGGTAGACTGTTATTTCAATCTAGAAACAATATCCTTGCATAAATATTGAAGGAATTTTTACCTCCTATAGCAAAGGTTAACACCTTATTTATTTTAAATAAATATCATTTAAAAAAATTATATTCTATAGATACTTTTTAAGGTTTATAGCAAAATATTTAATTTTGGTTACCTCCTAACTCTAAGCCACTAAATACGCTAATCAGTTACACTATTTTTTTCTCTCTCTACTTTGATACATCTCATTCTCTTCCCCCATCCCATTAAAATTTTCGATCTCCTCCTCCTTCCACCGGATTTGTGCAAAGCCCACTTCAGAAATTGCTCCGGCTCCCCGCATCCGGTTGAGAGAAACCTCTTCAGAAACCTCTTTGTCTAAAGTTTCTGATCCTAAAATCTCTCTTCTTTAGGCTTTGATTTTGATAGTCACAGCATATGGGGCTTATCCTGCTATTCACCGCAAGTTCCCTAAGATTTTATTACAATTTGGTGGTTTTAGAATTTTGAAGCCTGTGGTGTGATTGGCCTTTGATAATTTTGGTGGGTTACATCTTTGGTTTTGGTTGGATTTTTGAATCAAGACAAGAATAATAGGTTTCGATTTTTTCGATGTTTTGGATTCTTCTGGGACCTTCGTCTGTGGTGGTAGTTTTAGCAAATACAGCAATGTCCTTATCAAAGTCAAACAGAGTGTACAGAATCTTCAAATACAGTGAGATACATTCAAATTGCTTATGGAATCATGGTCGGAATCCGATGGATCGTCGGAAAATTGTCGACTAAAATAAGTCGTCTAAAGTTTGGGGTTGAGCAATGTCACACCTCCTTTTTAGTTACACCCCCCGAAAGAGGTATATATAAGGGTGTTTTTTCAATTAAAGGGCAATCGAAACGGGATTATTTTTATTTAAAATTCAGAGTCACCACTTGGGATAATTTATGGTGTCCCAAGTCACCGGTTCAAATCCCGAATCGAGGAAAAGATTGACTATGTATTACATTCTGTGAACTAGAAATCCGGGTAAGGAATTTTGTTAACCCGGAAGAAGGTGTTAGGCATTCCCAAGTTCCGTGGTTCTAGCACGGTCGCTTAACTGTTATTATTGGCTCAATTATCTGATTTTAGAACACTTTTAAACCTATGGTGCAATTTTAATTTTATAACCGCTTTTATTTAATTTTTAAGAAAAAAATTGCAACGTCATCTAAAACACGTCTTGAACCGCGTCACATAAATGCACCCGCGGTCCCCGACACATTTTATCTAATATTGTTGATTTGAGTTTGGGTCATATAAATGTGCACCCGAGTTTAGGAAAGTAATTTTTTAATAGAGCACCTAAAGCAACTATGGTGTTCAAAATTATTCATCTACGTTTGAGATGGGACACCAACTTCATCAATTCTCAAGGAAACCAACTTGTTGTTCAACATCAATCAAACATAACCAATATAACTATATCCCAATAATTAAACCCATAAAGTAGTGCAAATTAAATGAAAACCCCATGTCTTAAATAAATAAGTAACAACAGAATCCTTAGTGCTTAAGACAAGGAAATCAGATTAAGCTTGCAAATCGTTTTTCCACCATTACCCCACGACTGACTCTTAACAACCACAACAAACTGTTGACTGGAGCATCCGAACAAATAAGCGTCGAATTCATCCAAAGAAGGAAAGAATTATGGGAAGCTAAAGTCACAAAATAAAATGAACCATTGTTATATGACAGGAATCAATTTAGCATTAACTATATCATACAACAGTTTACACGTCTAACTCTTGCTAATTTTGAAGGCATTCTAAGGCTATGTCAAATCCAAACAAGCTCAGAGATGCGATTTCTCCAATACATGATCATATACGTACAATTTGCATTAATAACCAAAACAAAAATGGAGTTAACTATAATTTGCTTCAGTTGGTATAAGAACTAGCATGTGATTTTATATCTAATACATCTAACGAGAATCTCATTGTGGGATATGAACTGAAAATGAAGATCCAAATTTAATAATAGAAAACAGACCTTTATTTCTGCATATTTTCAACGTATACAATGAAGAAAGCTTCCGACGCAGCAGACCAAAACGAGCTGACGACCTAATCTTTGAACCGATACTGGAACCTCGGCGACCTCGGAACTCACCGGAGAACTTGAGCTAAACCCGAAAAACAACATCGACAAACTCCATGACAGGGAGTAACGATTTGGAGTTGAAGTTTGGTTGGTTCGATGTGTCGAAGGAACTTTTGGTTGTGGAGTGAAGAAGAAGAAACTGAGACTTGGAGGGGGATGTGTTCTCAAATCAAAAATGGCTATGACTTCATCAATAAGCAGCAGCAGCTTCCCGATCTCTTGAAGAAGAAAGAACTTTGCGCTTAGTTTTTCTTGCTCAATGCCTTTCAGATTTTTGGCGTTGTTTTGTGTTTGTTCGTCTCCTAAGTCTTCGTCTGTTAGCTCTAATGGAGAAGATGAACTCGTGGGGAAGGGGGGTCTGTTATTTCGTTCAACAAAAAGACATGGATGGCTGCTTCAAGAAGATGATGAACGAGAGGGTAGGGTTCTGTTTTGCACTGTTGCGGCGCTGCTGATACAGTGTATATGCATTTTTTCCCAGGGTATTAGAGTGTAGGGTTTAGCTATATAGGAAAGGTTTTAGGTTTAGAGGTATGGGTTTTGTATTATTGGGCTTTGAAATTGGGCCAAAGACTAGATAAAAAAAACTACAAAGTTTATAAAGACAGGATAAATCAATCCGACAGTAATTCCTCCTTCTAAACTTATATATAATTATAATATAAAAATAAAAACTAATTTTATGATTAAACTAAATTATATTAAGACATGAAACTATTTTTAGTGTTTTCAAAATTATATAGAAATAAAACGAGGTACTATTTTTGTATATTTTTTTTATTTTATGAAAGGTACAGAAAATAAAAATATTTTTTTGTAATTTTTATTTTCTTGTAATAAAATAAAGTAAAAGAGTAAAAATGAGTTGAAATAGCTATATTGGGCCTAAATTAAATATTTACGTTCTAAAATATGAAAAATCTTGGGGAGGATCAAAAATCACATGTCTACAGCTGCCCCTCTTTGACAGGAAAGACGAAGTATTTTCAGACAAAGAACGACTAGACAGGTTTTTTGACCCGACCCTTATTTGGAGAGGCTAAAACTAAGAGAGAGGGGGGGAATGTGACCGAGACCTGGTATTTGAGCTTCCTACATATCCTTGGCTATAAAGAAATCAGGCCACGTGTAGTTCAGAGGTGAGTGAGATGATGGAGTACTGAGGTGGAGAGCCGATTGAGGTGTCGTTCCGCTGAGGTTCTGGTCTGTGGTTATGATGTTACATCAAACAACATGAAAAAGACTAGCTAAGCTTGTCAACTACGAGTTACAAGATTCCTATTTATAAGTCTTCTGAAGCTTGATCCTATGTCTTGAGTGGTTCTTCATACAGACTTTGGATTTGAACCTTGACACTTGCTAGTTGCAGGGGCTAGTTCGTTCTTCTTCAGCTTTTCAGACCAAAACGGGACATGCAGAGCTTGTGACCTCAGCCCTGTCTTGAGCAGCTCACATCTTTCATTAACTTCTGCATTTGGATTCACTTCTTGTCTTTTTTTTTGTTTTTTTTTGTTTTTATTCTCGATTGTGACTAACTTCTGTTGATCAACTTGGACTGTTGACTCGCATTCTTGATGCGAGCTTCTTTTTTTGCTGACCTAAATTGCATTCTGAATTGAATCCCCCTTCTTTTTTTCAAGTGGGCGCCTGATTGCTGAACTTAAATTGTCTTCTCTTGTTACTTGACACTATTTTCCCTTGCACCTTGAACCATTTTCCCTTGAAACTTGAACTGTCTTCCTTCGAAACTGCTTTCCCTTGAAACTTGAGTTGTCTTCCTTCAAAACTGCTTTCCCTTGAAACTTGAGTTATCTTCCCTTGTTCTCCAGGTAGGTGCCTGATTACAACAAAACAGACAAAAGAAAAGAAACTTTTTCTGCCCCAGTTTGCACTAGGAAGATTTGTGAGTTGTTAGCAAAATTGTAAACCACTTGTACTATTGATGCAATGATGAGAGTAAACTAAAGAACAGACTAGGAAAACTATAAACTAAGCTTGACTAAAGTAAAAATTGACCCTATTCTCTAGGTGGGTCCCCTAATTTCAGGAAAACTAAACATTGATAATCTTAAGAAAACTAAAAAAATGACTCCCTTCTTCTTCTTTTTTCCAAATTCAGACTTCCCCCTTTTTTAAAATTATTATCCTAGGAGAAAATTCATCGGACTAGGTTTCCTACGTTAGGAGAAAGATTCATCAGACTAAGACGTTAATCCTAGGAGAAAATTCATCAGGCTAGGTCATTTTCTCTTTTTTTTGGTATCTTAGGAGAAAGATTCATCCGACTAAGACGTTTATCCTAGGAGAAGGTTCATCAGACTAGGTCTTCTATCTTAGGAGAAAAATTCATCAGACTAAGATTTTGATCCTAGGAGAAAGTTCATCAGACTAGGTTCTCTATCTTAGGAGAAAAATTCGTCAGACTAGATTTCGATCCTAGGAGAAAGTTCATCACACTAGGTTTTCTATCTTACGAGAAAGATTCATCAGACTAAGATTTATATTGGGAGGAAAATCCATCAGACTAGGACTTTTATCCTAGGAGGAAAAATGTGAAGATCAATGACAAGATTTTATGCACAATAGCAAGACAAATAAAGGCAAATATTTGAGAAACTTCCCTTTGTCGGCTCTTCTCTTTTTTTGTTTGTTTTGTTTTCTTTTTTTCATTTTTTTTCTCTTTTTGAATAACTTTCCTTGCACCGCTTTGTTCCTGTTTCATACAAAGAAAAATTTATCAGTTTTGCAAATGATGGTCGGTTTGTGGCCTTGAGTCTTAGGCAGCTTGGCTTCTGCTCAATCAGCTTGAGTCGGTTCCAAGAGATTTTGCTCTGCATCAACCCTAATTGTTTCACACCTGGTACCATTGTATTTCTGGCTCAATCAGCATTATCCCAACTGGAGATATTTTCTTAGATGACCCTTTCTGATATCTTGAATGACTTCCTGCTTTTGAGCAATTTGTCTATTATAGAGAATCACAAGTTATCTTTGCTTACGCCAAATAGGCTGGCAAGAGTTTTTTGGGGGAGCCTTTGCATGAATCCTTAAGGCACGTTGACAGTCCAACCGAGTGTACTGGCCAAATTTACTTTGTGCAACTGAAAAGCTGGTAGCATATTTTGAAATATTTTCTTACTTGTTTTGACAAGGACTGACTCAGAGGGAAGGACACAATGCTTTAAAGAAACAATATTAACAAAAAATGTCCCCTGTCGGAAGGACAGAAGGAAGAGCTTTTTTCTCTCTTTTTTCAATAACTAGCCTTAATGATCATGACATGCATTTTGGACTCAACGACCTAATCTATCAAACTAATCTAGTTTCCCTTTTGCCATTCTTATGAGCTTTGAAGTCGGGCTTGTTCGTGCCAATTCTTTGCATCAGCTTCGCGACTCACTTTCGACTAGTGGTGCCCCGAGGGGTTTTTATCAACAAGTCTCTCTCATTTATTCATCTCTGCTTACCGTCGTCTTACAGTGCCCGTGAGGGTTTTCACTAATAAGACTCTCTCATTTTTCTTTTCTTTTTATTTCCCTTTTTGTGAGCAACTCGACGATGTTCTACGTCGTGTGACAACTGTTGCTCATTGCATGCATCTCTTGGCATTCTTGGGTTGATCAGGAGGTCTTTATTTGGAAGGTTTTTGGATAGGGTTGGAAAGAAAGGTCGGTGTGAAGGCTCAAAATAAACTCAGAATGAGGGTTGTAGACTTACAACTCTTGGAATCAACTCTTTCAAAAATGAAATAAAATCTTTGCCCTAGTTTCAGATGCTGGGGATTTTTGGATTTTACTATATTTTCTATTTTCTTTTTCTTCTAAATTCTTATTTGGTTGGACCGAACCGTGAGGCTGCCTGCGTATCCTTTTTTTTAAGGAATGAGGTCGAACATAGTTCAAACATCTAACCTAAACTATTTTTCATCTTTCTTTCTGTTTCTCTTTTTTCTTTTTTTTTCTTTTCTTTTTTTTCTTTTTTTTGTTTGCCCCGGCTTCTATTTTTGAGGGCATGGACCTTTGATAATTCTTTTTTTTCTGAACTTTCTAAGAATTTCCCAGTTTGTACTCTTGGGACATGGATTTTTCTTCTTTTTTTGACTCTAAACTTGATTCCAAAAGAGGGTAGTCAGAGAAAAATAACACAGGCTCAAAAGGGATAGCAAAGGATATAAAGTATTTGGGTAGCAGAAAAAGGGCCTCCCAACCTCAAGAACGTCAAACATGGTATCTTTTCACGATCACGGCATTGACGAACATGTATGTCTTCTTGGTGTACCGTGGTCACAAGATATTTTTTTCATCCCTTAGTGACAAAATTTCCAACAAACATCAATTGATTAAACAACCTCAGGCCTGTTCTTCACAATGATTTGAAGGTGAATTTTACTCGACCTTAGTTCCAAAGTATTCCAACTCTTTATTCATCCTCAAAAGTATTTTTTTTAGTTATCGAATTCCAGATTACATCAGTTCCTAAGATCTGGCCAAAATTTCCGCATGCATGTCATGTCATTAAAACTAACTAAAAAAGAACTAGGAACAGAATGACACAAAAGGACAAACTGTATTTTATTGAGTAAAGTATGAAAGGGTTTTACAACTAAACAAGCAACCTAAAATACGCGTTACAGTCCTAAAATAACCTGAATAATGAAAATAGCAACAGAACATACAGACAAGACTCACACAAACAGAATGGAGGGATAGAAGGGTTTGACTCAATAAAATAAAATCTGGATCACAACCCTGAAATAACCCAGATAATAGAAAAAATATCAAAACAAGCTACCAAGATTCCTTCCTAGTGAGGAGGAAATGACTTTTCAATTGCTAGGCTTGACATTTAGCCACAAATTTGCTCAGCAGAATCAGCAGAATCTTCTCCAATTCAACATCATTAACTTCAGTTAGCAAGTTCCCGAGAGGATTCTCATACTCCATGTCACCAGGCATCATCCTCACAAAGTGTGCATCATGATGTACAGGTAAAGGATTTTGCGCGACATTTTTGGTGTCATTGTCTTGGATCACAATCAGGTTTTCCTGGATCATCCTTTCTATTTCTCTTTTCAAATCCCGGCAGCTTTCAACATTGTGCCACTGTGCATTGGAATGGTATTCACGCCTTTTAGAAGGGTCAAAGAATCTTGCACGTGGGTCCACATGATTTGGAGGAATGGGTGCAATCATGTCATGATGCTTTAACTTCTCAAACAAGCTTGCATAGGACTCTCCTATTAGCGTAAAATTATCTTTCAACCTTTGTTCCCTTCTATACCCCTGGCTTGGATGTGGGTTATAGGGCACTTGAAAATTTTGTGGAGGCTGGTGGAGATTTCGTGATGCTCGTGCTCGCCTTATGGGGTGTTTTGGTGGCTGGACAACATACTGAGGTGGAGCGACAGAGTATTGAGGGTTCTGAGGTGGATAATATTGCTCAGGGGAGTCATGGAAAACTTGAGGAGGCTGCTCATACCTTCGAGATATTCTCCTAGAACCTCTTCTCGACCTTGATGTCATCATGATTTCTTCAACCTTCTCATTTGTGTCGCTAAAATTATCAGATTCAACCCGGACAGCCTGAGTTGCGACTTTAAAAACTGCTTGACTTATAATTTTGCTTGTCTTAAGACCATTCTCTACCATTTCTCCTATTGTTATTGCTTCCGAGAAGGATTTTCCAACTGCGGACATCATGTTTTGAAAGTAATCTGGCTTTTGCACTTGAAGGAAGACAATGATTAGCGTGGCCATACATGGGTGGCTTAACTCGAGCTGCTTGCTCTCTCCATTTAATGGCATATTCCCTGAAACTTTCACTTGGTTTCTTCTTAAGATTTGAAAGGGAAATGCGGTCTGGGGCAATGTCGATGTTGTATTGGAACTGAATGACAAAGGCCTGTGCCATGCCATTCCAGACGTACCAGCAAAATGTGTCTTGATCCAAAAACTATTCGGATGCTACTCTCGTAAGTCTTTCCCCAAAATAAGCCATCAGCAATTCTTCATTTCTTCACACACCTCTCAATTGATTGTAATACCTTTTCAGGTGGGCTATGGGGTCTCCATGCCCATCATACTTTTCAAATTTGGGAGTCTTGAAACCAGGCGGCAAGTGGACATCGGGGAACATACATAGATCTTTGAAGGCAACACTCTTTTGACCTGCCAACCCTTGCATGTTTTTCAACTGTTGTTCTAAGCTTTTCACTCTTTAGGTCATTTCTTCTTGTACCATCTTTCTGGCAGGCTTCTCAATGTTTGCAGGAAGATCAAACGAGTACAAGTGGTACTCAGGAGAGTGGTACTACTCTTACTGTGTAGCAAATTAAGACTCATGACGAGACTGTCCTTGACCACTGGCTCATGCTTGACACATTTCGGTCATTTGCTGTTTCAGTATTCTATTTTTCTCAAACACGTTAGACTCTTGTTGAACCCTCTGACCCTGACTCTCTTGAGCACTTGTAACAGCTTCGATGTCAGTTATCATTTTTCCTTGGATCTTGTGTTTCCAGCTTATCACAAACCGACCACCTCAACTTTCTTCAAAATTCAAAACAAAACATGTTAGAATGGACTCAGTCGGTCTTTATTATTATCAATATTTTTCATTTTTTTCATTTTTCTTTTCAATGGTAGATCGAACCTGATGTGGGTTGCATATGTATCATGTGGGAACATGAATCAGATCTTGCGTAGTTCGGGAAAATCAAGAATAAAGTAAATAAACTAATTTATTTTTTGAATTTTTTTATTTTATTTTTTCGAAAGAAATACTTATAAAGAAGAAATGGAATATTTTTGGATATTGATTTTTCTTCCGCATTTTTGCAAAGAAAGACTTCTAAAGAAGAAAGATTTTTTTCTGGAATTTCGAAAGAAAAACTTCTAAAGAAAAAAGAAAATATTTTTGGAATTTTATTTTGAGTTTATGAAAGAAATGCTTCTAAAAAAAGAAAATATTTTTGAATTTTGAATTTTCTTTTCAATTTTGAAAGAATAATGAAAATATTTTTGGATTTTTGGAAGAAATTAAAAGAAAATATTTTTGTATTTTTTTTTTAAAACAATTAGGGTCTAAAAGAAAGTCTTTCTAAAGAAGCAAGTAATGAAAAATATTTTTAGATTTTTTGAAAATTGGGGGTCTCAAAAAAAAAGACTTTTCTAGAAAGGAAGTAAAGGAAAATATTTTTGGATTTTTTTGAAAATTATGGGCCGAAACCGATGAGGTTTGCCTACGTATCTCACATCCGGTGAGAATCAGACCCACGTAGTTCGCCCATTTTTGGCGGAACAAAAAAATATGACTTATTTTGAAACAACTTTTCTCTTTCTTTTTCAAAATTTCAACAGAATTTCAGGGTAATTCAAATACCTACCTCTCACTCTCTTTTCTTTTCTCATTTTTTTTTCATTTTCTTTCCCTATTCTAGAAACTAGCATGCAAGCCGAAATAGACAGCTACGCAAGTGGCACGTAAGATGCATCAGGATGGTCTTTTCATTTCGGGTACACCTGTCCTAGACAGACCCAACCCTGTGTTGAGTCTCTAAAGTCAAGTGCACATGATGCAAACAAATATTCCTACTAGGGATCTGGCATGAGGCTGAGTTATTCTAGGTTCAAAACCTGGGTATGTGTTATAGACTGTGTACCCGAGCGGACAACTCGAGCCGAGGAGGGGGCTACGTACCAGGAACCAAAAGGTCATCTGGCTTAGTAACTTATCCGAGCCTCTTTCTTATTTCAAGGTATGACACTAACAGAATAGGAAGTTTCGACCAGCGAACACATCCCCGAAGATGAGAAGAGACGGGTTTCGTAGCAGTTCATATACAATTCAGATAATATCAAAGCGGTAAAAGCAACATTTAGCACATTAGGCCCAAACATGTAATAAAATCAGATAACCAAATATAACAATTCATCTAAGCTCGAATTCTTGAACCCTAAACCAGAGATTCTGGGTTCTGCTCCCCAGCAGAGTCGTCAGAGCTGTCACACCTCCTTTTTACCTACACCCCCCCCCCCCCCGAAAGGGGTATATATAAGGGAGTTTTTCCAATTAAAAGACAATCGAAACGGGATTATTTTTATTTAAAATTCAGAGTCTCCACTTGGGATAATTTATGGTGTCCCAAGTCACTGGTTCAAATCCCGAATCGAGGCAAAGATTGACTCTGTATTACAGTCCGCGAACTAAAAATCCGGGTAAGGAATTCTGTTAACCCGGAAGAAGGTGTTAGGCATTCCCAAGTTCCGTGGTTCTAGCATGGTCGCTCAACTGTTATTATTGGCTCAATTATCTGATTTTAGAACAATTTTAAACTTATGGTGCAATTTTAACTTTATAACCACTTTTATTAATTTTTAAGAAAAAAATTGCAACGTCATCTAAAACACGTCTTGAACCACGTCAAATAAATGCACCTGCGGTGCCCGACACATTTTATCTAACGTTGTTGATTTGGATTTGGGTCACAGAAATGCGCACCCGAGTTTAGGAAAGTAGCTTTTTAATAGAGCGCCTAAAGCAACTACTGTGTTTAAAATTATTCATCTACGTTTGAGATGGGACACCAACTTCATCAATTCTCAAGGAAACCAACTTGTTGTTCAACAGCAATCAAGCATAACCAATCTAACTATATCCCAATAATTAAACTCATAAAGTAGTGCAAATTAAATGGAAACCCCATGTCCTAAATTAATAAGTAACAACAGAATCCTTAGTGCTTAAGACAAGGAAATCAGATTAAGCTTGCAAATTGTTTTTCCACTATTACCCCACAACTGACTCTTAACAACCACAACAACCTGTTGACTGGAGCATCTAAACAAATAAGCGTTGAATTCACCCAAAGAAGGAAAGAATTATGGGAAGCTAAAGTCACAAAATAAAATGAACCATTGTTATATGACAGGAATCAATTTAGCATTAACTATATCATACAACAGTTTACACGTCTAACTCTTGCTAATTTTGAAGGCATTCTAAGGCTATGTCAAATCCAAACAAGCTCAGAGATGCGATTTCTCCAATACATGATCATATATGTACAATTTGCATTAATAACCAAAACAAAAATGGAGCTAACTATAATTTGCTTCAGTTGGTATAAGAACTAGCATGTGATTTTATATCTAATACATCTAACGAGAATCTCATTGTGGGATATGAACTGGAAATGAAGATCCAAATTTAATAATAGAAAACAGACCTTTATTTCTGCATATTTTCAATGTATACAACGAAGAAAGCTTCCGACGCAGCGAATCAAAATGAGCTGACGACCTGATCCTTGAACTGATACTGGAACCTCGGCAACCTCGGAACTCACCGGAGAACTTGAGCTAAACCCGAAAAACAACATCAACAAACTCCATGACAGGGAGTAACGATTTGGAATTGAAGTTTGGTTGGTTCGATGTGTCGAAGGAACTTTTGGTTGTGAAGTGAAGAAGAAGAAACTGAGACGAGGAGGGGGATGTGTTCTCAAATCAGAAATGGCTATGACTTCATCAAGAAGCAGCAGCAGCTTCCCGATCTCTTGAAGAAGAAAGAACTCCGTGCTCAGTTTTTCTTGCTCAATGCCTTTCAAATTTTTGGTGTTGTTTTGTGTTTGTTCGTCTCCTAAGGTCTTCGTCTGTTAGCTCTAATGGAGAAGATGAACTCGTGGGGAAGGGGGGTCTATTATTTAGTTCAACAAAAAGCCATGGATGGCTGCTTCAAGAAGATGATGAACGAGAGGGTAGGGTTTTGTTTTGCACTGTTACGGCATTGCTGATAGAGTGTATATGCATTTTTTTTTCTCAGGGCATTAGAGTGTAGGGTGCAGCTATATAGGAAAGGTTTTAGGTTTAGGGGTATGGGTTTTGTGTTATTGGGCTTTGAAATTGGGCCAAAGATTAGATAAAAAAAACTACAAAATTCATAGTGACGGGATAAATCAATCCGACACTAATTCCTCCTTCTAAACTTATATACAATTATAATATAAAAATATAAAACTAATTTTATGATTAAACTAAACTATATTAAGACATGAAACTATTTTTGGTGTTTTCAAAATTATATAGAAATAAAAAAGAGGTACTATTTTTGTATATATTTTTACTTTATGAAAGGTACATAAAATAAAATATTTTTTTGTAATTTTTATTTTCTTGTAATAAAATAAAGTAAAAGAGTAAAAATGAGTTGAAATAGCTATATTGGGCCTAAATTAAATATTTACGTTCTAAAATATAAAAAATCTTGGGGAGGGTCAAAAATCAAATGTTTACAAGCAATTTGAAGATTCTGTTACCTTTTTTTTAAGAGCATTTCAATGTATCTCAGTGTATTTCATTGTATTCACTATCTTTTTTTTCATTGTAATTCAATGTATCTCGTTGTATTCCATGTATTTCATTGTATTCAGTGTCTTTTTTTCTCATTGTATTTCAATGTATCCCTCTATATTCTATCTATTTTATTGTATTTTGCGGTTGAGAATCTTTTTTATAACTGAAAAATACAAAATTTGTGTGTTATAATTGAGTTTGTTGAGTTATATTAGGAGTCTATTATGTTAATTGATTCATTTTCCTTTTTAAAAAAGTGTAATCCCTTATTTCACGTCGTGAATATAGTCGAATACAATAATTTGTCCAGTTGTAATCCCATGTTTCACTCCATGAATACAGTCGAATACACTCGAATACAACAACTGATTAGCTGGACTTCCCTGATTCATGCCTATTTTTGCTATTGTATTCATGAATACAATAGCTTAAATATATCAAATACATCTTATAACCACAGAAAAGGTATCTATATTCCGTAATATAGCAAATGGTATTTATAGATGACTAATTACTACTAAAAGATAGTGCTTTATGAAAATTTCTCTTGAAGGAATTTTTACCTCCTATAGTAAATGTTAACACTTTATTTATTTTAAATAAATGCCATTTAAAAAAAATATTCTATAGATACCTTTTAAGGTTTATAGCAAATTATTTAATTTTGGTTACCTCCTAGCTCTAAGCCACTAAATACGCTAATCGGTTACACTATTTCTTTTCTCTCTCTACTTTGATAAATCACATTCTCTTCCCCCATCCCATTAAAATTTCCGTTCTCCTCCTCCTTCCACCGGATTTGTGCAAAACCCACTTCAGAAATTGCTCCGGCTCCCCGTATCCGGTTGAGAGAAACCAGTTCAGAAACCTCTTTGTCTAAAGTTTCTGATCCTAAAATCTCTCTTCTTTAAGCTTTGATTTTGATAGTCACAGCATATGGGGCTTATCCTGCTATTCATCCCAAGTTCCCTAAGATTTTATTACAATTTGGTGGTTTTAGAATTTTGAAGCCTGTGGTGTGATTGGCCTTTCAGAATTTTGGTGGGTTACATCTTTGGTTTTGGTTGGATTCTTGAATCAAGACAAGAATAATAGGTTTCAATTTTTTCTATGTTTTGGATTCTTCTGGGACCTTCGTCTATGGTGGTAGTTTTATTAAATACAGTGATGTCCTTATCAAAGTCAAACAGAGTGTACAGAATCTTCAAATACAGTGAGATACATTCAAATTGCTTATGGAATCATGGTCGGAATCCGATGGGTCGTCGGAAAATTGTCGACTAAAATAGGTCGTCTGAAGTTTGGTGTTGAGCAATTTGAAGATTCTGTTACCTTTTTTTCTAAGAGCATTTCAATGTATCTCGTTTTATTTCTATGTATTTCATTGTATTCACTATCTTTTTTTTCATTGTTATTCAATGTATCTCGTTGTATTCCATGTATTTCATTGTATTCAGTGTCTTTTTTCTCATTGTATTTCATGTATCCCTCTGTATTCTATGCATTTCATTGTATTTTGCAGTTGAAAATCTTTTTTATAACTGAAAAATACAAAATTTGTGTGTTATAATTGAGTTTGTTGAGTTATATTAGGAGTCTATTATGTTAATTGATTCACTTTCTATTTTAAAAACAGTGTAATCACATATTTCACGCCGTGAATACAGTCGAATACATTAATCTGTCCAGTTGTAATCCCATGTTTCACTCCATAAATACAGTTGAATACACTCGAGTACAATAACTAATTAGCTGGACTTCCCTGATTCACGCCTATTTTTGTTACTGTATTCATGAATACAATAGCTTAAATACATCAAATACGTCTTATAACCACAGAAAAAATACGTATATTTCGTTATATAGCAAATTGTATCTATAAATGACTAATTACTACTAAAAGATAGTGTTTTATGAAAATACACTTCGATAAAACAGTACTACCGGAAAAACCCAAATAAAATGTAGTAACTGATTGGTCAATCCCTGGTCCACACGCTAAGATTAGAGTTTAGGTGATTTCCAACTTGATAAACAAAAAGCCGCAAATATCTGATACTCGTTTCGGCGCCCAGTTAATTCGTCCCATGTCAAACTTTACGGCATTTCCATCAATCAGCGTAATTAAACCGGAAAAAAAAAACAATAAGAAAAACTATTTACTTTTTGTAGTTATATACACATATTATACATTAATTATATACGATTCTATATCTATTTATATTATTATAAAAGTACGAATATTTTACGCTAAATATTGGATGACAAAATATCCTTAAAATATTGACTGACTCTAATGCCCTTAAATTGTTAAATAATTTATTAGAAGATATCGGACAAAATAGTAATATATAGACTTTGCCTAAATAGACGTTGAATTGAACTAAAATTCTGACTAACATGAAATTGTATGGACTTCTAATATCAATCCACTTTGGCTTTCTATACGTAAAACAAACAACTACAAAATTAGCTTCTTTCTCAAAGAGCGCTAAGTTTATCATTCCAGAGTGTTTGGAATATTGAGCTTTGGCACTAAATTTCCGCCTAAAATATGCTAAGAGATCTCTTGCCATTGGTATATGAAAATAAGATCTAGTATTATTTATATTTTGTCGTTCTGGCTTTAATCTTCTATTGACAATGTTACCTCACCCTGTTCGTTGTTATGAAGTTTGCTTATCTTAATTTATACAGTTTTCAGTTCAAAATATAACTTTGATGATATGGTGAATTGACTTTATTATTGCAGGTTCTAATTAGTCTGATGGTTGGACTGAATATTATAAGTGAAGAAACTGATAGAGGTCCTGATCAAAATTTTCTAACGAGCTATTGGCCTCCATATGAATGTTGACAATTACAAGGTTTATCAAAGAAAAGCAAGCTCATAAGTCACACTTTCTGCCAATTAATTTATATCAAAGTCCTTGACACATTAGTTTTGAGTGTGATCAATCTTCTTTTTAGATGCTGCTGTTGCAATATCGATATCGTGATGTAATCGAATTTAGATGCTTTCTAATTAGAATTTATTTAGAGGAGGGGATCTTTGACTAAGAAATAAAAGTCATAATAATGAAATGTTCATGGTGTGAGGACTGATCCTTACAATTTGTCACGTTAGGCTTTCAAAAAAATTATCATCTATTTACACATATGATGTCACTAACCATATTAAAAATTTACATTTAAAACCTGTGTCTTAATTCAACTATATTAGACAGAGAGCTCACACCCAGACTAAAAGAGGAAAGATTAATATTAGAGTTTTCAAGCTTATGCCTATGCTAAATTAGATATGACAGCCAAATTACACAATTTATTTCATTTCGTCAGAATTAAGAGATGGCACTCTAGATTTTCAATTTCATAATCACTCTTCCATCAAATCTGCAGGTACCACACAAGCTCATGAGACATGGCGCGTGCTTCTAAGCAAAATGACAGAAAAGGCAAGAGTGATGCAAACTACACCAGTAATTAATTAAAATGCTTCTCTCCCAAGGGCCAATTGAGGATCAAATACATATGTAACATTGTAGGAAAACATCTGGTGGTCGGGCACAATTCTCGTCTGCTCAAACAGTCACAGCAGTGGTGCAGCGACAACTTCAAGGGAAGAACAACTAGTTTGGCCCCTGTGCTTTACTCTGGTAAAGTGATTCTAAACATTCTTTGGCTCTATGAACCTTTGACTGAAGATAAAAACTTCCGTTCTTAGCATTCCTCTCAAACAAGTTATCGTATCTCTGCAGACAAGATGAAGAAACAAATTAAGCACTTTCAAGTGTTGATGCACAAAAAAATCACCATGAGGGGAAATGATAAATCAAAATCACCAAAGCCAAACCTGCAACACGTCTTCCCATGATGAATGCTCTGCAACCCCAAGAATTTGCCTAGCCTCTGACTCTGTCATATTTTTGCTTGCTCTTTTGATATTCTGTACTGCTTCTTGAGCAACACCGTTTTTGGACGCATCTACCATTAACCAAGCATGGTTCGATTGTCAATCCACAAGATTGCAAGAGATATAAATGCCAAGCTTCAAGCACATTAGCTAATGGGATAATTAACCTATCACATGTTCTATCGATTCTTTTGCAATCTAGGGGCATCGGCACTTGAAGGACCATTGTTTTTTAATCTAGGAGCATTGTAACTTGAACGAATCAAAATAGGTTTTGTTTGCAGCATTACATGGCGGAAGATTCACATTCACGCTTCTCCCTCAAGTAAAATTGTGCTTATGCCTCAAAAATAAGAGCCATAGAAAAGCTACTTAAGCCTCTCCTCCCCTCCCCCTCACACAGGGGGAAAAAACAAATAGTAGTAGAAAAGAGATATTTTCTATACGAAAGAAAAGATTAGTGTATGTCAATGAAAACTTACTTGCGAGAGCTTGACGATATGCCTGGGCGAAGGCCCTTACCATTATTCCAGAACCCATAACAAGCAAGTTTGCAAGGATTCTCGCAGCCTGCAATGAGAAGACGTGAGAGGTGTTAAAGTAACAAGCAATCTTTGGTACAAAATATACTCTTACTATAGTTAACCTAGAAAGGACATTCGGAGGAAAAATCTACAGTTGTGTATGGACTGGAAGATGTCTGTAAGCTTTCCATTTCGTTTTCCGAGGAACTCCAAACTTTGAAAAGCTATGTTGTTTTCTGGAAGATTTTACAGGCTAAAAAAGGAGCTTATTTGGAAATAACAGCCGATGCTATTTCAGAGTTCCATTCACATTAGATGGAAGATATATATGTTATGTGTTGTAGTTATTTAAAAAGTTAAAAAATAGACATGTACTTGCATCAGTATGCACCATTCAAGTGCATGCATTTTTTTTTTAAATCAAGGTAAGAGAAATATTATTGAAAAAGCACCAAGTAGGCATATTGAGGTGTGCAATACAGAAAGCTCAAGCTCAAAACCTTACTGCATAAGGAGTTGAGAAATTCTAATCAGACTATCAACTTCAGATACATTCAAATGCATACATCTCCTATTGAAATATAAGATACACCTTTTTTATCTAGAAGATAGACATAATTGCTTCATCTCAAAAATTTCCATCACTTACTTCGATGTATATTTTCAGTTTCTGTAGGCTCGTACTATACTAAAACATGCTATGTTGCTCCCAGCGTGAATCCATACAACAATAACTACACCTAAATTCCACACCAGTTGCACTCGGCTATATGAATCTGCTATAACAGCTTTGCTCTGTTTGGGCTTATATCATTCCGATACATAGTAATTTGTCTTTTAAAATAAATTAAGAATTCTCTAAAACTAGAGAACCCGTACAATGACAAAAAAAAAATCGTTTATCAGACTAAAAGGAATCCTAACAAACATCTAACCTAATACAAAAGTAGCAACAACATAATTCCAACTAGTTGGTATTACTTATATCCATCTTTTACTTCCATTGTGTTCTTAGCTAAATCTATGTGATTTTATGTGACAATACCACTTCATGTGATTTTAGGCCTGCCTGGACCATTTTAAGAACTTCCCGTCGCCGTGGGGTCATGGGTCTATGAATGATGAATTTGAAACTATTTGTAGGATATGGCCAAATCATCTTAGGTGACCTATTCTTATTTATCATTTATGTATGTTACTGGCATCCTATGTCGGATGTGATTATTTCTAATTTTATCAAATATTATATGACCACACATCCATATTAACTTTCATATACTATGACACTCAGCTTGTCACTCAAATATACCATTACTGGTCACAATCCTTCATACTTGTCTTTTGCTTTGGTAGGTATTTCCAACGGCATAGCTATCCTGTAATACTCCTCCAGGATCCTGTGCCCGTTAATAGATGAGTATTCTGAGTAATTTCCTAAAGTTAATAAGGGAATTTGGTAAAACTGACAGAAGCATAGAATGTTAAGACAAATACAAAAAATTTCAATTGAAAAAAACCCACAGCCACCTTTCACCATACATCGGTCTATCTGCCTTTTTCCCCTCTTCCATCTCCAACAGTCGTTACTTTTCCTGTCCCTCACCTTGCATCCCGCCCATCTCAATTATTTTCGTACAATCAGTATCGGCATCTAAAGGACCTGAAGTAACATGTTTTGTCATCCCATCGTTCTAATTTACTATGTTACACCAAGTACTTGTATATCAAGCAATTAAGCATGTTGATCTGTTACTAATTATACACCAAGCACTTAATAGTTTCTATCTTCGTTCTCATTGTTTTCTATCTCAAGGCGCTAAGATAAAGGTTTTGTGAAGTCATCTGGCAGCATATATAACTTTTGTTGTATGCATGTTTTTGTTTATCCTTCTTGTCAAGCGTTTTCCCACTTTGATAATGAAGCCTCCAACTAAATAATTTGGAGCTTTGTTTCATTGCACAACCCCCTATAGTCTCCATCCATATGACAAATGTAGCATGTTTCTTCAATACTATCTCGTCCCGGATATGGATCCTAATCCTATGGGTTTTTTTTCTTTTTTTTTTTTTTGGGGGGGGGGGGGGGGGGGGGGTAGTGTTCCTGGTTCTTCTTTAGTCATTCTATAAAAGCAACAGACACCCAATAAATCAGCCTATGTAATATGTATACACCAATTACATTCAGATTCATCTCCAAAAGAAGACTTTCCAGACTTTCCGTTACCATTCCTAGGAAGGAAGTGGCAGACATATATAGGTAGGCTGTAAAAATGCCAGATTCTAGCCAATGTATATAGAGAAAGAAAGAATAACTGAATCAAGTAAGTCAAGTAACCAGCTTCAAGATTAGATAAAGTTCACCCAAGGGAGATTCCAACAAACCATCCATTTTAAGTTACGCACATGGTCAAGGAAATCAGATAAAGCGAATTAGACACGATATGGCGGAAATATTGGAGCAAAGTTTGAATTGCACTTACCATTATGGAAATCAGAAATATAAGTTACGATCTGGTGTAGCAACACTAACAAACTTCGAATCAAGTAACCTACAATAAGATCAAGCATCTTGAATAAAATTTCTATGTAAAAACAAAATATAAACAAGAAAATATGCATAAAACAGATGTACATCCACAGTTAAAAACATTAACTTTGCTATACTTGCTACTACTTCTCTCTGTGTCTCATAAAGAAAATAATGAAAAGAAACTTCCGTTAGTGTCCAATGAGAGAGAAACTAGAATATTGTGCTGGATACATTTCTTCTAAGGCAAAATTGCATTATTTTTAGCTACCTACTTTTTAGAGGGCATGTGTTTTGTCCTACCTTTTTTTTCTTCCTAATTATGATATTAGCGATTTGATGTCAATTGATGAGTTTTATACACAATAAAGATGAAAACAGGCTTTAGTTGTTAAAAGCCTAACATCTGCAAGATACGTGAATTTTTTCCACCCAAAAGTTAAAAACATCAAAACAAATCACATTTTTACACAGAAACACTAAGTGATTTCTTCACATTTGTCCAAGCCTTGATGGACAGTTACCCGGTACATGTGTTGGGGAGAGATAAAAGGTTACCCTAGGCGTGTACAAACTGGCTTGAGCACCACAGTTATCAAAAGGAGAAAAAAAAAATCCCATTTTTATATGTAAATGCTAAAATTAGGGTATTAACTGCACCAAAAAGCACGGCCCTTAAATCTATGTATCAAAAAGTGCAATTTTATCTTTCTTAAATTATGAACAACTAATAAGTAATAACATCAAATACAAAAATAAACAAAGTATCCTACTTTCTTCCTCAGGATAATACTAGAACCCCATACAAATAGGCAGTTGAATTCTCTAATATTCACCAAATATCATTGAGTAGTTCATGGTAGCAAGTTTTGTTTCCTCCTCAAAATATGGGACTTTACAGAAAAGTTACAGTATGAGATAAAAAATACTAAACCTGCGCAGGCGACGATGAACTTAGGGCAGCCGGAAAGGGTTGGAATTCACAGGAGCGAAACGAGTAGTATTGGGAGAAGGAAAAAAGAAGACCTGCGCTGAGAGAGAAAAAAGGGGACTATTTCTGCAAAAAAATGCTGGCTTGTGAATTAAGCCAGCCTTCAGATTTCGGAGGCGGTATCAACTTATATAGTTGCCCATTTGTTGATGGGTCAAGAATACGGGCCAAAATAGTAAGGAGAAATTTAAAAATAGCCACATTTACGAGTGATCATTCAAAAATAGCCACAGTTTCAAAACTAATCGAAATTTTAGCCATATTTCATGTAAAGATAAATTTGAACAAAAATAATATTCAAAATTGACAATACTGGTCCAGCATAATATGCTGGAAGTTCATACAAAGATACTCCAATCTCTAGTATATTATGCTGGAACTTTTCGCGTGTTGGAGTTCCAGCATAATATGCTGGAAGTTCATACACGGGTGCACCGATCTCCAGTATATTATGCTGGAACTTTCCGTGTTGCAGCAAAATAGTGGCTATTTTTCAATGACTATCAACTTCTAATATGGTGCCCATTTCTTGATGGGTCAAGAATAAGGACCAAAATAACCCAGTACCCGAAAATAAATATGGCCCATTACTCTTACGTGCTGCTTTTCTACTAGTATCAGTATTTGAAAAAATAAATATATTTAGCCGCTTTAAAAAATAATAGTCGATAAAATATATTATATAAAAATATATATATTTTTCGACCAGCAACCGCAATTAGTTTAGCGGACTTACCAATTTTATATTTTGCCCCTAATTTTTTTTCATTTTCAGAATTTTGACATGTGAGAACAAAAACACATTAGTTTAGTGTTGAGCCCACTATTCAGATTTTGTCCTCGTTAATTTAATGTGCTAAATTTGTCTATAAAAATAAAAATTCATCCATCTTCTTTTTAAAACGAAATATAGATTAGTAAACTAACGAGAAGTCTTACAGAGTTTCCACCAAAAATTTTAAAAAAAAATCATGCAATACAAATAATTTCTAAAGAGCACTTATTTCATAAACTACTTTCTCGTTTCTTTACTAAAATTGCACGGGGCACTCTATTTGGACGCCCTCATTTAACGTACCCATATTTTTAAAATTATTTAACCAATACCCTAATTTAATAACTTTAGATGCCTTTTCTTCTTCCTCCTGACCTATGCGTCCATTTTTTCCTCCTCTTCTTTTCTGATGAGTTCCCCAGTTTAGGATCTTGAGAGTTCATGTTGAACTGTATCTCTTAGTTCATGGCAATATGCAAGAATAAAACGTCATCTTCGCTCTCCGAATTTCGGTTTCTTGGTAATACATGGTTTCATTGGTAGTGTTGCCTCGCCGGACTGGAATTATTAAATAAAACTTTAGACTTGGCCATCTGAAATTCGCCAATAGCAACGCGTAACTTTAGACTCAAATGTCTGAAGTTTATACTTTAGTATCTGAAGTATATACACCATATGTTTGACAATCTTAGCCAAATATCTGAAGTTCATAACCAAATGTTTGAAGTTTATGTCAAAATATCCGAAGTTCATAGAAAAATATCTGAAGTACACAATTGAACTGAAGTTTGCGTGATTGCCTTTGCAAGTCAGGTCAAACTTCAGGCAAAAATATCTAAAATTTTGCTTTGATAAGGCTATACTTCATGCAAAAAATTATGAAGTTCAAACTTCAGACATACACAATTAAATTGAAGTTTGTCCTTGCTTATGAACTAAAGTTTGCGTGATTGCCTTTGCAAGTCAGGTCAAACTTCAGGCAAAAAATTATGAAGTTCAAACTTCAAACATACATTTTTGCTAAGCTACGAGAAAAATGGGTACGCTTACAATTTTTTTTGGAAAGCGGGTATAAATTAAAAGGTGGCCCAAAAACTGGGTATAAATGCAAATCCTCCATTCCTTTACTAGTTAAAGGAGAGACCAGCTCTTAGGCCCCTAAATGCGGGGTATTATCACTTTTAACCCACGCCAAAAACTATTTACACCTCTTAATCAAAAAAGTATATAATTTTTGTATGTAACATACATAATGTATATATACAAAAAAATATAGAAATTTTATATATTTTTTGGGCTATTATTTTTACAGCGGTTATACAGTCAGTATCATTTTTCCCCTGAATACCGTCCCTCTCAGTCTCACTGTTTGCACCCTCAAAATCCATATGAGTTTTTAAGTTTTATACATAAACATATACTAATATAATTTTAAAATATAATTTTAAATACTATTACATTACTACTATTCAACTATAGGTAAATATTTATAGTAAAGTGAATTGTAGTCTTGGGCTTTCCGCCCCCCTCTCCCCCCCGGGGGGAGTACTAATTAACTTGCTATAACTAGTAAGTGTGTAAAATACACTGGCAAATGTTGTCTAGTTTTGCAAATGTTGAAGGCTACTGATAGCGATAGGTGTAAAAAAAAGCACGGGTTAGTCAATTTTTAGACTGATCATTCAAAAATAGTTAGCATTTGCAAAGTCATTAAAAAGAGCCACTATTTTGCTGCAACACAGAAAGTTTCAGCGTAATATACTGGAGATTGGTGCACCTGTGTATGAACTTCCAATATATTATGCTGGAACTCTAACACGCGGAAAGTTCCAGCTTAATATACTGGAGACTGGAACACTTGTGTATGAACTTCTAGCATATTATGTTGGACCAGTATATTATACTAGAACTCCAGTATACTTATGCTGGAACTTCAATGTATTATACTGGAGTTTCAGTATACCATGTTGGAGTATTTTTCGGATTTTGAACATCGCTTTCGTTCAGGTTTATCTTCACATGAAAAGTGACTAAATTTCGATTACTTTTGAAAATGTGACTATTTTTGAATGACGCTATTTTTGAATGAGACTTTTTCCTTTCTATACCATATATGAAACCTTATTACCAAAAATGTGCATAGTTTCATATTTACCCGTCATGTTCACAGTTTTTCTACAATTATTATACCATTCATTAAATACTAATTATTAGGAGTTGATTCCTTCCTAATTAGGCGCGCTACAAATCAGGAACAAAATATTCTAATTGATTTAGCGACCTTCAGATCAAATTTGAAACGCAAATCCTATATCTTCAATTTAAAATCAAATTACATAGACTCTTTTCTGCCAAAACGCTGTTCTTCGATATTTTTCCTTAAGCCACAAATCAAAAAAAAAAGACAAAATCGTCAACAAATTCGAATCAAATTGTAGAAATCAGTTATGTAAAAGCTTAGTTTGTCGACATTCTCTCTGCATGTCTCTCTATTTCTCAATCGCAAATTTCAGTAATACAAAGCAAATGAAAAGAGAGCAGCAATTCCACTATTGACAACCATTAAAAAGCTTGAAAGCTTTGAATTCAATCTTGGGTTTTCAAAAATCATTATTTGTTTGGATTGGGTGTTGTTGAAAATAACCGGGAATATGGTTTGGAGTTTATATCTCAATTTTGAGGGGTTTTGGTGAAGATTAGACTTGGTTTTGACTGAATTTCAGATTGAAACCCGAAGAAGAAGAAGAAGAAGAAGAAGAAGAAGAAGAAGAAGAAGACATATTGCAGAAATTGTAGATTATTTGTATTCTGATTGTAGATGTTTTATTTTCTGTTTTCACAAATAAAAAATGGCTAAAACTTCTATAAATCTTCTGAAAAAAACGTAATTATGTCAAAAATCTCAATTATGCTACAACTGAATGAGATTTGGGATATAAAAATTCAATGTACTCAGTTTGTAGATATTTTGTAGATAAATTATAGAATATTTGTATTCTAATTGTAGATGCTTTGTTTTCTGTTTTCACAAATCAAAAATGACTAAAACTTCTACAAGTCTTCTGCAACAAACGCAATTATGTCGAAAATCCCAATTAAACTACAATCGAATGGGAATTGGAATATTAAAATTCAATATACCCAGTTTGTAGATATTTTGTAGATGAATTGTAGATTATTTGTATTCTGATTGTAGATGCATTGTTTTCTGTTTTCACAAATTCAAAACGACTAAAACTTCTACAAAATCTTTTGCAGAAAAACGCAATTATGTCGAAAGTACCAATCAAGCTACAATTGAATGAGAATTTATGGTTCTATTTGAGGAATGAAGCAGATCTACGATTTTTATCTGATGAACAATTAACTAATATTGTGCTTAGCTTGGATTCAGGTTTTAGAGTTAGTAGATTTGGTAATTTTCACCTATACGAATATGTAGCACTAGCTGAAAGTAGTGGGTGCTACGATATGCCTTATCAATAGTGCGGATCTGCTCATAATTTATCTGTACTATTTTGGTAAATGTTCTTATTTCTTGTTTACTTTTGGATGGAGTTTACCTTGGTGATTAATATTTTCGAACCTTCTTTCGGCCTTTATCTTGGCATAATTTTTTTTTCTTTTGATTTGTTCCTTTTGGTTGTCGCTTTTGTGAATTTTGAAGATCTATGCTTTAGATAAAAGGTCCTTATCTTAAAACATAAAATAAAATAGAATGGGTTGTGACAGAAAATTTTAAATATACGGTACTTTGAATTAAGGAGGGATATATGCTGCATTAATTGTACCTCTTAAAATACATTATGGTATATAATTGGTAATTTGGTATACTAAATGTAATTATATCAAACCTTAAACATTGAAGGGTAAAAAATCTCTTTTTGAATTTCTTTCGCACCCAAACCCAAATAGCATGGGCCTCTTTAGAACATCCATACGGACCGTTATTCTTCGGCCCAATCATGATCATCAAGAATGGAGCAACGCCTGGTAGAAACACTTGAATTCATCAATGTTCTGCGCATGAAAATGCAGTCATAAGCCATAAAAATTAGAAAGGAATTTGAAGGATGTTGAGTATTGCCCGCAGTCGGAGAATACTACATTATTATTATTATCATTATTATCATTCCTCATTTCCGTTATGGCGTCAGAATCTCAGCTCTAACTCTTTTTCTCCACCAGAGTGTCATTATTCACAAGGTTTTTACCACTCTTTATCTCTTACATATTAGATAGTTTCCATAAATATTTACTGACTTTCTAATAGTCTAATCTCAAAAATTGACTCTTTGTGTTTTTCTGTGAGTATAAAATCCACTGAATTACAAACAATTTATATGCATACACATATATGTAGAACGGGCTACTCACATATGCTGAAAATGTTGCTGGATTTTAAAGCTCTCTTCCATCCCCTTTTACTACTAATCTCACGAGCTTGATTCAAAAATGTGAATAGAAAAATCTTGTCTTTTTTTTTTTAGGTAACTGACTATTTTTGTACTAAATGTTACATTTTCTGCTTAAAGGTGACTTCTGCTTCTTACAGATCATCACAGGTTGTTATGCATTCTGGAAGGATGTAAGAAGTCACCAAATTTGAGAACTACAGTTGGCACACATGCTTATGTTATTAAGCTTGGTTATGGAATGTATCCCTCTCTTGTTTCTTTGATGGTAGTGACATATGTGTCTTGTGATAAACTCAATCTTGCTCGTCAGCTGCTCGATGAAATTCCTACCGGTTATTTTGATGCAGTCTCTGCTAATTTAATGATTGCTAGTTTTATGAAGATGGGGGCAGTTGATGTTGCCAAGAAGATATTTAATGAAGTTCCCCTTCGGGATTTGGTTACTTGGAACTCACTGATTGGAGGTTATGTCAAAAATGACATGTTTAAGGAGGCACTCAGTGTCTTCAGAAAGATGTTGAGGTCTAATGTTGAACCAGATGGATACAGTTTTGCGTCTATTATTACTGCATGTGCTAGACTTGGAGCCATTGATCATGCTAAATGGGTACATCACTTAATGACTGAGAAAAAGATTGAGCTAAATTACATTCTTTCTTCTGCTTTGATTGATATGTACTCGAAATGTGGAAGAATCGAGATAGCTAGAGGAATTTTTGATAGTGTTAAACGTACGAATGTCTCTGTCTGGAATGCGCTGATTAATGGATTAGCAATCCATGGTCTTGCTTTAGACGCAATTGGGGTATTCTCACAGATGGGGCCAGAAAATGTTTCACCTGATAGTATTACTTTTATTGGACTTCTAACAGCATGTAGTCATTGTGGGTTGGTTGAAGAGGGTTGGAAGTATTTTGATCTTATGAAAAGTATGTATTTGATGGAACCGCAACTTGAGCATTATGGAGCAATGGTTGATCTGCTAGGCAGAGCTGGACTGCTTGATGAAGCTTATACAATGGTCAAGGAAATGCCAATACAGCCTGATGCAGTTATATGGAGGACATTTCTCAGTGCTTCTAGAATTCACAAAAGTTCTGAGATGGGTGAAGTTGCTAGCACAAAAATATCTCATCTTGGCAGCGGAGATTATGTCTTACTGTCTAACATTTATTGTTCTACTAATAAATGGGATAGCGCTGAGAAAGTTAGATGTGTGATGAAACGGAAAGGAGTTCGTAAAAGTAGTGGGAAAAGTTGGGTTGAAGTAGGTAACATTGTTCACCAGTTCAAGGCAGGTGACCGATCACATCCTGAAGCTGAACTAATATATAAAACTCTGAAGGAATTGATTCATCGAACCAAATTGGAAGGATTTATTTCCACGACCGAGTTGGTTTTGATGGATATTTCTGATGAGGAAAAGGAGGAAAATTTGAGTTACCATAGTGAAAAATTGGCATTAGCCTATGGGATCTTAAAATCTATTCCTGGAACTCACATTCAAGTTTCAAAAAATCTTCGTACTTGTCCAGATTGCCATTCTTGGATAAAAGTGGTAGCAAAGGTGTTGAATAGGGAGATCATTGTGAGGGACAGAATCCGCTTTCATCACTTTGTAGATGGTTATTGTAGTTGTGGGGATTACTGGTAGTGATTCTTTGAAGTAACAATTGAGTTTGGTAATTGATGTGAAGTAGACAACTTATCGTGGATGTCTCAAAGTTTCGTGTGGCTCTTATCTTGTCTGTTTCTAGCATCCTATCTGCTGTGTGCACTCCTTGTACAAGCACCACTTAGATGATGACCTCCTGAAGTATTCGTTACGTAAAGGATTAAAACTCACAGGTTACAATCACTGCCAAAATTATTTATGTCCATATGCTGCAGCTCCAAGCTCTGACATAAGACATCCCTGCCTATGGAAGAACTCGCTGAATAATACATCCAGGTGATTTCTTAGTTTATTTTCTGGTCTTTGATGTATGAACTCTCTCTTTCATGAATATCCTGTTGCTATATAAGTGTTTGAATCTTTCTCTTTGGATGGAAACTGGTATATCTTGTTACTATGTAATTGCTCAAGTCTTTCTCTTTGGATGGAAACTGGATTAGATTGGCAAATTAGACAAATTGAATACGGAAAAAGTCAAATTACCTTGAGAAAACGGCAGCGTCGAGTTAGTCATCAAATAAAAAATAGCCTTAAGTAACCAGTAGTTCACATAATTTATAGATATAGTAGATGAAGCTTCATTGCAGGCAGTGCAGTACTCTTGACTTTATGACTTTCTTGGACAAGGGAGGACAGTGGCTTTTGTTGTTTCAGATAAAACTTCCAGTAGATACATGAGAAAGACTACTTATATATAAAAAAAAAGGGTACATTCATGTGGTCATTTCTTCTAGAGGAGAAACAATACATGTGACTGTTGAATCGAATTTCCACCTGTAATTTTTGATGTGTCAAGGGTAGTCAAACATTTTGGATTGTGATGTAAATTTCTGTAATAGCTTCTCCAATCTTCTTAAGCTTCACTTTAGATGGCATCTGACCTTATAAACACACTTTTTTTTTTTTGTGTGTGTGTGTGTGTGTGTGTGTGAGAGAGAGAGAGAGAGAGAAGTAGGGGTAAATTAATGGCAATATCAGTTAATGCATCTTATTGTATGTGAGAAGTCAAATATTTGTTATCTTTTGTCAGAGATGTTGTTTGAACCCTACCCGTATCTTTTGTCAAATAATATTTGTTTACAGAATGCAAGTTTTCAAGTAATATTTGACTTTCCTTTAATATTTCCCTTTACTTTAAAGTTGATTATCTGAGAATTCATTGCATTTGTTTACAGAATGCAAGTTTTCAAACGATGCAGCGAAAGCTTTGTAAGTTTCTTTGATAAATGATGGTTCTGCATTACTGGACATGTTTGTGTTAGTTCTCTTCTTTCACATTGGAAATCAAATTCTGGAAATATACCATCAAACACTCTACCAGTTCAAATATTTAAGTGGCTACATAATTACAAATGCCCTGTCTCTTCCTATTGAATACCAAAGGTCTACTGTTGAATTGCGTGAACCGCCTCATTTAAAAGTTTAAACTAATTGAAAGGAATTGTTAGAATGGGGAAATTTTTGTATATTTATTTAGGTCTGTAACAACTAAAAAGATGTTTCTCTGGTGAATTATCACTACAACATGCTGCTAGTATGAAGTGGTACTGTTTGGCTTACTCGAAGAATACTCATACTGTATTAATCGGGTCAAGAAGTTGCCCAAATTTCTGTGCGCTTATTTAACCTTAAACTTTTGTCCTTCACCTGTACAAGAGAGGGCACTGAGGCTGAGCATGGAATTAAAGATGTTGCAGGCCAAAAGAAACACACACAAGATGCTAGGACGTAGCTGTTTTTAGGTTCTCCTGCTTTTGCAGCCATTATTCTCATGCTCAATACAGTTTCTCTTCAAATATGCTCAACGTTCAAAATGCATTTTCTTCTTAATTGCAGTAGTATCAATATATTTACAAGCAACTCATCTGTGGAAATGTCATGAGCTATATAGTGGGTGTATCTTGCCTCAACAGAAACGCAAAAAATAAAAAAATAAAATAAAAATACATACATTTAACCGCTGCAAAGCATAAAAATGATTTGATTGAACTCTGTTATAACTGTATTTCACTTGTTGCAGAATTGAGGTCGAACGTAATCCAGTTTGTCATATCAAAATGTTTGATGGAGATGGAAGTTGAAAACATCAAAACAAAGCCAATGAACTGGAAGATCAGGTGGACAACAACAACAACAACAACCCAGTGACATCCCACTAATGGGGTCTGGGGAGGGTAGTATGTACGCAGACCTTACCCCTACCTCGAAGGGGTAGAGAGACTGTTTTCCGAAAGACCCTCAGGTGGACAACAATATATCATTTACTTTTTATGTAGAAGCTGAATACTTAGTAATGCATATAAATGTAAAATGTATATTTTGCAATTTTTTCCCCCTCACAGCTATTAGAAGAGAGCATTGTCAACTCGATCAGGTTGAAACTTCTCGAGTGAGCTAAAGGGATAGTGCAATTACTTGCTTAGGCGTCCTGTATAGGAACTAATGGCATTTTGCCTCCATAAGCCTCCGGAAGCTGGCTTTCATCGATATCTTGAAGTAAGGTTGCTCTAAGTCGTTTGCTTTCCACAAACATGATCTGTGAATATGGAAATTAGTTTGGTGAAGATGATGTGATACAAGTTATAGTCAACAGTCAAGCATGACTGAACTCTAGCATTGGTTTATCTACCTTTTATGCAAAATAGAAAGATTTTAGAACCTCACCTTTTTCTTGGTGTTATTGTCTATGAAAGGATACAACATCTTCCATAATGTGCAAAAGAAGTAGGGGACATTAACAAGAAGTACTTTTCCGAGTCTTTCGGGGTAGCAATCCTGCAAAATGGATGTCTTTTAGATTAAGGACTAGAATATGGTAAGCTTCTATTCCTAGGAAAGAATGAAGTTAACTAAACCTGTACGATATATAGAGCCGCAAGATAGGCACGAACATCACTGTTTGAATAGCCAAAACCTTGGAGATCTCCGATTATCACGAACTTCTCTCTTCCTGGCGAGGTCCTGATTCATCAATGAAACCCCATAATTTATGATGTGTTTTTTCATTCTCTATAACTATTCCACTCTTTTTGAGTAGTAATATTCCAGTACTCAATAATTTGTTTTATGGAAAACAGGTCTTCCATGGTGGAGTTTGCTACTGATGTTTTCAACTGATTTTGGAAAATAACAACGGAGGAATAAAGCTGCTATTATTTTAAATACTGTACCTTGCACACAGTTTGTCTAGAGCGAAGACTATAAAACCTGAGGAATCAAAGAAAGACTTGAGTGTGAGAAATTGACTGGTTCAATAGCCATCTTCACTGACCATGAAGCAGCAGGCCAAGTGAAATTAGTAAAAAGGTAAAAGGAAAGTCATACGTTTGAACTCTTCAACACCTCCTATTTTGTTTTGTATATGCCTGCCACCAAAAACTACAGCAATAGGACGTCCTTGTTTGTCCACACCTTGCATGAACATCTTGTTCTGTGCAATCTCGTTTGGTATCTCACACACTGAAATGGATCCTTTTGGTACAAAGCTTTGCCTCCATTTAAGGTATTTCAAGAACATTGTTGATGCTTTTTCTACGTCAAGATCTCGAGCTCGAAGAAACCTTCTTAATGCATATTCATCTACTTCCTGGAAACAAGCAACAAAATCCTTTTACATTTTATAAAAAGTCTTGATCTTTTTCTCCAATAGGGAAAAAGAAAGCAAATAAGGATAGTTAGCAAGATAATGAGAGAAATGCTGCAATGCTGTGGGAAATAGTATAGTAATACCTTGGAAGAAGGATCTTGCTTTTCAATAACAGCTCTCATTAGTTCAATTTTGTAATTCTCTTGTTCAGTAATTGTATCGTTGCATTTCACTTGAATCTGTTCTTTTTCTATTATTTCCTGCTTCAGTCTGTGTTCAGAAAGAAGTACATCATTGTTTGGCTCCATTGCTGTTGCTTCTGCCTTCACCTCCATCAGTTTCTTCCTTGCACCTGTAATTAGTCGGAGAAAAGGAATGGAAAGCAGAAGATTCAACCCCACCTTCAAGGTAACTAATTTCCTCTTGTTTGTTGAATTTTATAGCCAACTTCAAGAAAGAAAATAAGAGGAAGATGGGATGTTAGAAAAATCAAGTCTTTGAAAGAAATGAATAAAGGCAATTGACCATGATTATTTGACTGACTGTTGAGTTGAAATTGAGAAGAGGATAGATATAAATTAACTTGACATGCCTAGTGAAAAAATAAAAACTACCCTCAATGAAATGGGTGAAAACCATGATAGACCTGACATTTGTGCAAAAACAAAAATTATTAGGTGACTGAGTCCTATCTATCTAAGCCGTGGTAGACAGAATTACCGAACATTAACATTGGTGTTGCTCGAAGGTTACAGTATTTAGTGAAATAGACAAGATGTACACAAATTGAACCGGTCAACATCTCAAAAGATGACAAAACAAATACCACTTTCAATCAAAATAGAAAACGCGATGTAGATTGTTCTAGCATTCAAGCTGGTATAGACATCAAACACGATCACGCCGTATATAATCATAAATGCAGCGGTCATTGCTTCTCAAAAAATAAATATTGGAAGCATAAGTGAAGTGTTGTGTAGTACACCCTTCCTCTCATAATATGTGTCATGGTTACTAAAAATAGTTGTCTCAAATTATTTGTCTTTTTAGAATTCAAGACAAAATTGATTATATTTTTCCTTTTTACTCTTAATAATCAATTGCATTCACATTTAGTAAAAATATGGATAATATTATTGAAAGAGATGATGCAAATTGAGAAAATATTTAATAAGGATAAAGTAGTCAAAAACTATTCTTTGTTAAAGAACGTGCACAAAAGAATTACGACACATATTGTGAGACGGAGGAGGTATTTGATTGTTTAATTTTGCCATTTGGTTACAAATTTGTGGGGGTTGAGCTACTTATCTTCCTCATTAATTGATAGGTGGTTAAGAGTGACTTCATGGACCCCTAAGCATTTATTGTATATATATCAGCACCATTTATTATAGTGGTTCATTTCCAGAGTTCCAGTAGAGCTTTTCTTTGGAGTATAATAGTATAATATATTTGTATATAGTCTTTCAGTAGGATAAAATAAATATATTTAAACATATTTACAGAAACTACGGTTGAGGGTTAGGTGTATCACAATTATGTTTCTTGTAGTTTCAACCATTAGATTTCTCTCTCTTATTTCTCTTACTTGTAGCAATTCGTATGTCGGCAAATTATGAGAAAATAGAGGGCAAAATAACCAATTTATTATTAGGGAAAATGACACTACATAGCCGCTATAAAAATAATAGCCGAAAAATGTATATTTTTTGTATATATATACATTATATAAGTTATATACAAATTTTATATATTTTTCGGGCTACCGAGTATAAATTGTTTCTAGTGCGGGCTAAAAGTGATAATACCCCAATTTACTACTTCCTCCGGTCCACTTTAATTAAATTTTTGGTTTTTTTTGTTTGTACTCCACAATATTTGATTTTTTCAGATATCAAAAAGGAACTAACTTCTTTTTCCAAAGTTGTCCTTGGAGTAAAGAGCCTAGGATTATTTGGTGTGTTTCCAATGAACAAATTAGAGTTTTTGGCCAACATTGTCCCTTATCTTTGAGGGTAGGTCTATTTTGGTCGAAATTAGAAAATGACACTATGTAACCGTTATAAAAATAATAGCCGAAAAAATGTATAAAATTTATATATATATTTTTGTCTATATATACATTTTGTATGTTAATATACAAAAATTATACAAATTTTATATACTTTTTCCGCTATCAAATGTAAACAGTTTCTGCCACGGACTAAAAGGGATAACACAACATGGTTATTTGTTTGCTTTAATAATATGCCTAGAAGTGATCCAGGTGGCTCTATTCTTTTCAAATTTTAACTTTTCTTTGTGGAAAAATCAACAAAAATTTTAAATGTATATATATATATATATATATATACAAAAAAAATATACATATTTTTATATATTTTTTCGGCTATTATTTTTGCAGCGGCTATACAATATCATTTTGTCATTGAAAACAGGCACAGAAGGGGATATTTTCAAGGTCAAAATTTTAGAAGACATTATCTAAAAATGAGGAATTAGAGTGATAATTTGTGTTATCCAATAAAAGGAGAGGAAACGTTTTGCTTCAAAGCAGAAGATTTGCTTCATGAATCAGAGTTAGGTAACACCGTTAGTTTTTAACACATTGTGTCAGTGAGACTAAATGTGCTCCACTTTAGCATACTTAAGGGACTAAGACCTCATTTGTTTTTATTAAGATTAAGACGTCTGAATCTGAATACACATCTGAATATCAAGATGTGTATTAAGATTAAGACATCTGAATCTGGATACACATCTGAATATCAAGATGTGTATTAAGATTAAGACATCTGAATCTGAATACACATCTGAATATATTAAGATGTGTATTAAGATCTGAATAGAAATAATTAAGACTGTTTGATTTTTTAACATCTGAATATATAAAATTTATTTTTATTTGAAAATTAATAACATAAAATTCAAATGAAATACTAACTAATCCAATATTCTATCAATAAAATATATAGTTTTTTAAAATATGATAGTTGTTGGTGGTGATGGCTAACGGGTGAATGCCGACTAGAGACGGTGGTTTGTGGTAGTTTTGGTTGATGATGGTGGTTCGTGCTAGTAGCTAGTAGTGATTGGTAGTGGTGGCAATTATGATTGAGGATGGTGGTGGTGAGTGGTGATAGTAGTTGTGACTAAGGAAGGTGGTGGGTGGGTGGTGGTAGGTTATAATAATGGGCAATTCCGGCTGTGGTTGTTGATGGTGATGGAGTGATCAGTTGTGATAGTTGAGGTGGAGAGTGTTGATTGTGGGTGAGAATGCTATATGATGGTCAGAGTGGTGGGGATAGTGGGTGGTGATGGTCGATAATGCTGGCAGCTATGATTGAGGATTATGGTGGCGTGGTGGTGGTGGTGGCGGCGGCATAGTGGTAGTTGATAATGGTAGGCGGTGGCAACAATTAATAATGAATATGTGATAACATCTTAATGAAATTAAGTCTCTGTTATAGATCTTAATCATACAGACCTATTCAGACCCATTAAGTGGTTGTGAAGTAAAAAAAATAAATACACTTAATGATTAAGATATGAATAATTAAGATTCAGACTTTAAAAACAAACACAGTTAATGTCTGAGATCTGAATGATTAAAATTCAGACCTCCATTAAGTGCAAACAAATGAGGCCTTATATGTTTAAAGTTATATTTTAGGGACCAAAATAGACCTATCCTTAAAGATAAGGGACAATATTGGTCAAAAACTCAACAAAATAAGATTAATATAATTATTTTTATTGTTATTAATGATAAATCAATTAAAGTGGATTGGAGGGAGTAGTAGTCCTTTAAGTAGCTATATCCACATTCTCTTATTGATCAAAAACTAGTAAAAGTTTTAATGTTTTATGTTTATGTATCAGATCTCTCTCACCCGTTTTTTCCCTACAAAAAACGAGTCATTGTTGCAAAACGAGTAGGTTTAACTTCCCAAATAAACCAAAACGGCCTCACGAAGCCTGTCACTAGAATCCCAACAACAAAGTCAAATTTAGCTAGTGTTCGAACATAAATTTGATTGAAACTTGGAAAAAAAATTATAGATGAGAAGAAAAATAATTTTTGAAAATGAAAATTATTTTTGGACATGCATTTTAATTAAAGAAATTGAAGTTTTATCAGTAAAAAATATTGAACTAGTCTAAACCACTTTTTGAAACTTGAAAATTCATCTTCAAGAACTGCCCAAAACTGATCTTTCTTTATAACTAAATAATTAAGGGAAAAGGCTCTAATATACCTCTGTACTTTGATAAATAGTACATTCCTCTCCCCCGTTATACTATTAGGCCATTTAAAGGCCTACCATTAGGAAAGTGAAAAAAAAATATCCTTATTTTTAACCCCCGTCCAACAAAACAATTAAAATGCCACCTGGAAAGCCACCGTGAACAGATCCGGCCCGTAACCCGTTCCACCTATTACTTAAATACTTATTTACCCGTTTTTAATAAAGAAAAGGGTCATTTTTTCTTGTTAGCTGAGAAAACGACGGTGAGACGATTTAGGGTTCCTCCTATATGCATCAATTCTCGTAAAATCCTTCAAAGGTATAATTTTTTTTTATTCTATTAAACTTGGTTGCTGTTATGAATCACGGTAGTGTATCTCTTTTTGGGAAAGGGGGTTTTTGTTTCTGGCAAAGATGATTGTACATGGTCCCCAAGTGGGACATTTTTCTGTTGTTCCTTTATTGAATGCTGTAAATTTTTGTTGTTTCTTTAGAATTTGTGGTCCACCAGTAGATTTGGTTAATAATATCGAGACTCATGTGCCTGCCCTTTATACTATTTTGTCTGATTCATATGGGAATGCCCTTTATTATATTCAAATGTTTGACATTAAAGTTTGTACTATTATAAACTCTGTTAAGTTTATTTTAAATTCTGCCCTTTATTGCTTTGTACTATATTATATTCAATTTTGTTAACCCTTTTCTCTTATTTATTTTGTAGATTAAGATGGTTAATGTGGACTTGTTATTCAATTATGGAGGTGACTGGAAAATAATTCCAAAAGTATTATATACAAGAAAATTGGTGTAGACTTGGAAATAGTATGATTCTGACCTTTCTGTCTTTCACAGATTTAGTAAATGAATATACCTCATCTACTATAGGGTATGTTGGTGTTCAATAATTGATAATTTGTGGTCCTTCTGGTAGATTTTATGAAGTAACAGGGGATGATGGTATTAGGACTTTACAAAACATGGTTTCTGACCTTTTCAATATAATTAATGTATTTGCTGTAGAGGATAGTGAAATAGGGGTTCTTGTTCCTAATATTGTCGACCATAATGAATCACAAACAGTAGATTGTGAGGTTGCAACTGATTGTAGTTCAAATGAGAGTGAAGATGAGACTGTTTTTTCAGATTATGACTCTAATGATTTAGAAGTAATTGCACTACAAAAAAAAAGGAGATTTCTCATAAGTTGATTGAATACAAAGAGCTATACAAAGGAATGACATTCAAAGATGTACCTGAGGCTAGAAAAGTGATAAATTTGTATTGCTTAGCCAACTGTTATGGTCTAAAACAACTCAAGAGTGATAGCATTAGACTGAGGTACAGGTGTGAGGTTGGTTGCCCCTTTGTATGTCTAATTTCTAAGGATAAGAATGGTGGTGGGTTAATATCAAAACTCTTAAGTCAAAACACAAGTGTAACCATGCATATGACAACCCTAGGATAGACAAAAATACTATAGCAAATACTATAGCAGAATATTTTAAGAACAAGCTGCTAGAGAATCCTATGATCAAAGTTAAGGAGATGAAAATGACCTTAAAAAACACTTTCAACATCAATGTTAGCCATGCAAAGTGTAAGAGGGCCAAGAGAATACTTGAATCCCTTGCTGGTAGTTTTACTGATGAGTATAATAAGATAGAGGCATATGCTAATGAATTGAGGCTGAGTAATCCAGGGAGTGATGTAATAGTTACCTTATCAAAGGATGCACTTGCTGAAGGAAAAAGAAGATTTTCTAGGATGTATATTTGTTTTCATGCTCTAACAATGGGGTTTAAGAGTGGGTTGAGACCCTTTATTGGCTTGGATGGAACCTAAGGCCAGCTTTTAGTTGTTATTGCTCTTGATTCAATGAATCATTTTTATCCTATTGCTTGGGCTGTTGTGGATAAAGAAACAAAGGTCACCTGGACCTGGTTCTTGACATTGTTGAACAATTCATTAGACCTCAGTCTAGGGGAAGGGTACACATTCATGTCAGACATGCAGAAGGTACTTATTCTATTTTACTTCAATGTTATTCTTTTAAAATTATTGACTGTTTCCTTTTTATTTTTAGAAATAACAGCAACCAAGTTTAATAGAATAAAAAAAACTATATCTTTGAAGGATTTTACAGAAAATCTGGAAGAGAATTGATGCATATAGGAGGAACCCTAAATCGCCTCACCGTCGTTCTCTCAGCTAACAAGAAAAAATGACCCTTTTCTTTATTAAAAACGGGTAAATAAGTATTTAAGTAATAGGTGGAACGGGTTACGGGTCGGATCTGTCCACTGTGGCTTTCCAGGTGACATTTTAATTGCTTTGTTGGATGGGGGTTAAAAATAAGGGTATTTTTTTCACTTTCCTAACGGTAGGCCTTTAAATGGCCTGATAGTATAACGAGGGAGAGGAATGTACTATTTATCAAAGTACAAGGATATATTAGAGCCTTTTCCCAATAATTAAATATTTTGGAAAAAAGTAAATTAAAAAAAGTTATGGCCAAACGAAAGCTTAAATTACTGCTTTAAAATTGCTTTTTACTAACTCTTTGATTGATAAAATAGGACTAGACCCCGACCTGACGGCTGACGTTCTGAAGAGGCACAAATGTACTATATACCAAGTAAGATGGAAATCATGTGTCACTAAGGGTGTGTTTGGTACGAAGGAAAATGTTTTAATGAAAAATGAGTGGTTTTATGACTTATTTTCCGTTGTTTGGTTGGTGAGTGAAAAAAAAATTTCGAAATTTTTTTCCTGTTATTTGGTTGAGTAGAAAATATTTTTTATGCTACTCTCCTCACTCACCCCCTTCCCCCAAGTCCCCATATTTCTTGTGCTCTCCCCCTCCCCGCCCAAATACCCAACATTTTCAGAATTCTATTTTTCTTCTAAAAATTCACACAAACTCAAAGGCACTAATGTGCTTCATTACTTTTTTACGTAGAAAAATAAAGTTGAAATTTGTACTCCATAACTAAAAAGAAAATACTCTTTATTTGGTTCAAAAAGAAAGCTACAATATGAAAATAAAGTACTTATTTTGTTGGAATGAAAAAAATATTTTTTCTGTATCATGAAAAGAAAATACTCATTTTGTTGAATTAAAAGAAAATACTTTTTCTACATCATGAAAAGAAAATATTTTTTTGTTGAAATGAAAGAAAATATTTTTTCTACATTATGAAAAAAAAACTTTTATTGTTGAAATGAAAGAAGATACTATTGACTACATCATTTTGTTGAAATGAAAGAAAATATTTTTTTTACATCATGAAAAGAAAGTACCTTTTTGTTAAAATAGAAAAAAAATACTTTTTTATATCATAAAAAGAAAAATACACATTTGTTAAAATGAAAAAAAAAAAGTACCATTAATAATATTTCTATTTAGGATGGGGTGGGGCGAGAGTGGGTTGGGGTTGGGGTGAGGGGTGGATGGGTGGGTTGGTGGGGATGAGAAATAGGGGCGAGAAAGTTAAAAAGGAGTTTTGGAAAATATTTTTCCTTCCCTTGATAGGAAAATAAAATATTTTCGAAAATAGTTGAGCCAACCAAACATGAAAAAAATTGAAAAATATTTTTCGAAATATATTTTCTTTCGTACCAAACACACCCTAAAATTCAAATCTAGACAAGTTTTTCCCATCCACGTAACATCTGACTGATAAAGTTGCCCAACTTTGATAAGAGCTAGCGAGTACTTACTGAAATAGGCAAAATAACAAAAATTGACCCGACCACCATTAATATGAAAAAGACAACACATAAAATAGCTAGTCAGATTAGTTAATTGGAGAGTTTGGAGAGACATCTATGGACTCGGTGGTCGCAGCAACTTGAAAACTAACCAATTAATGCTAGGAATAAAGGGGGCCTCAATCAAACTACAACAACAATAACAACCCAGTATAATCCCATTTAGTGGGGTCTGGGAAGGGTAGTGTGTACGCAGACCTTACCCCTACCCTAGGGTAGAGAGACTGTTTCCAAATAGACCGGGGCATCCTTCCCTCCAAGAACTTCCCACCTTACTCTTGGGGAACTCGAACTCACAACCTTTCGGTTGGAAGTGGGGGTTGCTTACCATCAGAGCAACCATCACAACCATCAGGGCATCAATCAAACTGACTTTGAAAATATTTTCATACTTAATAATTGTGGAGGTTTTTTTTTTAATTCTAAAGAAAATTTCTTTTCTTGTGGAGGGGTGGATCAGGAGTAATTTTTCAATGGTGTTCAAGCAGCTGATAGACCACGCAAATACTGGACATATGATAATCAATTCAAACAAATAAATCAGACTTCTTGATTTCTATTTGTAGACTAAGCTATTACCACATAAAGTAAAATTATGAGTGCTAAAGTAGACAACACAGATTCCAACCTTCTCATCACAGCTCAATAATTTTACACGCTAAAATTCAGTTCACGATACAAGTAGTGATCAAGGAAAGCAGGAATTGGTCTCACATCAAGCTTGGTGTCATCCTTTAATCAAAGAAAGCATTTGATGAAGAAACAAAATCAACTGCTAATTTACCACCAGCTGAGGGTGTACTTTCTTGAGTTCAAACAGTTTGTTCTGTCAGAAGAAGATTATTGAAACACCCATCGTCAAACAGCCCACAGCCACCCATGGACTCAACCGTTCACCTGTTCACGTTGAAGTATTGTAACACAACTTGTTAAATTTCATGCATTCTGGAAGAATGAATGGATTAAAAGACTAAATTTGCTATGGTAGGATGAAAAAAGACATTGACAATATTATTTTTTTGGTAAATACAGCAAACTTCTATCACCATTGAGAAATCTGTACCCAAAAAGAAAAAACCGTCAAAACAATCTTACTCTTGGACATACCCAATATCAGCACACCTCTACACCAACTCTAGATTCTCGGAACAAGCCAGAGGCATCTAAGGATTCAAAGTCTCTAGTTTCAGCGCAGTCTTGGCCTTCATACTTCCACGACAGTGTACATTCATAATATTTGACTGCCTCTTTTTCGTTAATTCCATAATGTGAGTTATGGAACTATCCTTATTACATAAGTTTACTTGCTTTAAGTTGCATGTAATCAAAATTTTGGATGGCAGAGGAAATTTTCAGAAGTAAATATTTTCCTCCATTTTCTTGACTTGGGAAAAAGTGTTCAAAGAACCTTCAAAGAGCCACCATGAGGAAGATTTGGGAATATAAATGACATGCAACCACAGCAAATGAAGCATCCAGTTACATTAACAAATGGGGAAGAGAAACGACCATGATACCCCAAAACATTATGAATAGGTCAAGCAAGAGAGAACTATAAGAATAGTTTTTCCTCTAAAGATGATGCTCTTATTACAGAATAATAATGCTTAGCCTGGATTGTGTTATTATTATTATTCAAAGTATGACGCCTAAGTTTCAGCTGTAAGTCCTTATCTCAGCAGTGCTTCAGCAATTCATCACCATCCTATTGTGTGGTTTGGTTTCAAATGATTCATTATTTAAGAGAAATGCATGCATTGTTTTTAACAACCGGCAAAACAGTTTGGGATTCTGTAAAAAGGCGAGGAAATTAGTCCAGACAATTCTTTGATACAAGTAACATCAGTGCGGTAGAAGATGACTTACCTATTCTAGCAGCCTTCCAAAAGAAACCTCGAAACCTGCCACGGTTACCATCTCGTTAGGATGTAAAAAGATACATAGAACAAAGTCATAATCCACAACACTAAGGGGGAGATACAAGTGTTGAACATATTACAAAACTTTTTGTAGCTTCTAAACCTGAAATCTTTTAGATGGGAAAAACAGTTGAAGCCTGAGATGCCCTCAACTGAAATGGCATGTTGAAACCCATTTAAGAGTCAAGAAAAATACAGTAGATCCAATAAAAAATTCCCTTGTATTTTTCCCCCCTCAAAACTAGCATTATGTTTTACCACAGCAGGATCATTTCATACAAGAGTTTCCCATCTTTAGTCCTAGCAAAGACATTTTTTACTGAAATACCTTCCACAATGCAGAATTGCAGACATAACCACCAATTTCCCCGGAGCAATAAAAACTACATTGGAACTCTTAAATCCTCAATCTCCTGGTACTTGACGATGCATAAAGTGGGTTACATGCCTCATCATTGAAAATACATAGTTCCAGAGGAGGATAATTGCATGAAAGAAATCATAAGTCTTGCGCCTCTCAAGTACATCAACCATGCTACAACCTTCATTTTATGGGTTTCAACTTTATGAAAGATAGGATATGAAGAGGGATATTTTGCAGGAGAATTCTGATCACACAAGGTATACATCTCTCTCCCAAAGCCCCTCCTTATGGGATATTTCCTCCAACCCTAACCTGTCTCTGCCGTCTCTCTACTCACCTCCACCCTCCCAAAATACAATGAGGGATGCAGGCAGTGAAGAAGGAGTAAGGAGGCGGAGTCTGCACAGAAAAGGTGGCTGACCAGAGGGAGGGTGCGGCGAGGGCCGATATGTGTCTTGAGCAGGGAAGGAAAACCCGTTCAATCACAGAATTTACCATATGTGCAGACTTACATGGTACCCAGTAAGAGAACGAGCTTACCTGCTGCCATATAAGTGCGACCATCCATGAAATGTCAACCAAGACAGAAATGCAATAGAAAAGGACATTCTCAAACCAAGAGCATCCACATAATAAAGGATAAATGAAGCACTTCTTAACCCTTTACCACACAGTTAGAGAAAATAAAGAAGAAAATGCTAACCTATGGGAAAAAAAGAAGGAAGAAACTACCATATGAATTTTGAGAACCAATATAGGTAATATTGACACCAATGCCAAACTCCTGTCCACAGAGCTACAGAAAACTACTTATACTTCCTTACAATGCATTATATTATTTATATACTCATGGAGAAGACTTACCCGGTTCTCTGTTCAAGAAGTGCAGGAAAATGTATCTTCACATAAGTGCATGTACAAATCCCTAACAGCACTACCGTCAGAAAGGAGTGGAAATTGAAGAGAGCCGACTGAAAATCCCACCGAAGAGGAAAAGAAAGAAGCTAATGAGCATCATACTTGTTACATTCAACAACAGAAACGAAAAAGTATTCCAATCTAACTTACCATATCTGGATTTTCCTCTCTTAATCAGTTCCACCTTCCACCAAGCCTGCACAGTAAAGTAGCAACTGTTAACTCCTCTTACACTTGCTGTCAAAACATTTATGCAATAAAAAAAAGTTTGCAAGGCCTCCTCTTTGTTTTTCAATCAAATGATGAAATGAAACGACAAATAATAGATGACTATGTGCACGGAGCACCTTTATAACCAGATTGAAATGAAAAGGGCATACTCCAACATTAAGCTTATACTAGATTCATCAAGTAAATAAACGTTAAAAATGAACAGAATTATAGAAGCGCAAACCAATAAAAAAGATCACAGAAGCACAGACACTAACATTTCATGAGCAATGCTTTTGTTATTTTAAAAACAAGGAATCTGAGTCTCTATAGTAGATTTCTGCACTGAAGGAGAGCAGTGTTTCCGCTCGTATGTTTTCTCACAAATCATCTTCTGATTTTTCAATCTCCTCGGTCATCTTTATGTACGCATTGCCCAAGGTTGTAACACTTACCTATCTACGCAAAGACTTTCTTGATAGGGAAAAAAAAATATTTAGACCCAAGAACAAAAGGAAATGAAAAGTAAAAAACGACCTCAATGTATAACATACAACTACCAGGAAATTAAATCTCCATAGCTTATATACAACTTAGTATGTAGTCATATTACAAGTTAAAACTGTATATACACTGCCGCTTCCAGTCGGGCATTAATGACATTTGTTTAACTCTTGTCATTTATCAGGAAAAGGAACATTTCCAACACTGTGATGTGGAATGCTGAAGAACCAAGGTTTGCCGTCTAGTCTTCTCCCCCCTTCTTCTAAGTCGTTTTAACGATATCCTGTAGCATTTACCACAGAAGCTCCAATGATAATGATCCTATCCAGCTACTATTATATAGCAAAATTCAATCAGCCTATATCCTATGACCTGCCTGTTTAATACCTCAACTTTGGATTGCATATACTACCCCAGATCCAACCAGTAGCGGCTAAGATTTAAGACATCATTTAAACTCTACGATGTTCAGGTGCTTGTTTTCTGCAACATCTTTCATTGCAGTGCTCTATAATTTAAACATGTACCACAGTACATATACTTACTAAGTGTTTACCACCATAGGGCTGGCAAGTAGTGGAGAAGTCTAAAATTTGGAGTCTAGGCTGTTGTTCACTCATGGAATCAGGTACTTCGCTGTGGTTGTGCATAGTTTACAGTATGTAAGCTCCTTTGACCACCCAACAATTAAATTTCCAAGTTTTGAGTGAAGCCACATAGCTGATGCTGAAATTTCGTTAAACTTTGAATGATATATTATCTTCTTAATAATCAGTATTGCTAGAAAAGCCTCCACATTCCATTTTCACGATAATAGAGATATTGACTGTTAGAACTTCGAAACTCGGCGGACAATTGGTACCATTTTCCACTTAGATGCCAGACCTGGTTCACTAGTAAAGTCTCAAACTCATTACGTGCACCTACCACAAATCACACTCTGGGTTACCTTTTCCATTGAACCAAAGCCTAAGAGGCAATTCCACATTTGTTTTTCTTTTCTATAAGTATCAGTAACTTCAAATACCACATTGATTTGTTTCGTTACTTAAAATACAGAATAGAGGACATAGAAATTGATATCATACAGATACTAATATTAAGCAGCTAAAAAGCAACAAGAAGATGGATCAGCATGAAGAACGGTTACCAGAAGTTCTGAATATATACTATTTTTAATAAAGAAGTACTGAATATATACCAAACGAACTGATGTTGTACCAATATTAACTAAATTCGTGACAGACATTGTTATGAACATAATATCAATATATTCGGGACAGAATTACTTTTAGAATTCTGGCTACTCGAAAATTTGAACTTATGAGTTAATCTTTATATTTCAATGGATCAGGCAGCGCATTAAACTGACTGTAGTTCATCAAACAAAAACAGACGGAATAGCATATGAGACTGCATCATACATAGCATTTCCTTGCATTAAAAGAAATACCATTTTGGAACCTTCATTCATTTCTAGTTTGGTATATTTTGAAAGCAGACAACAAGATGATAAGGGCGTCTGTATAAAACCCTTCTCTTCACCCTTTGTTTAAATGGTGAATGATTCTTTTGAAGTTAATACGGACTAAAATGCGTTTCTTAAAGAACAAGTTTTGTTACTTATGATGAAAAAATAATGGAAATATGGCTCTCTTCCTATACAGTTCACAATTGCAAAACCCAGAAAAACTTCCACTGTATAAAAACAAAAACAAAAATCTGTAATCCAACAAGTTTAGATGAATTAAATTAAAAAGAAATGGGGAGTGGGTTACCTAAATCAAGAGGCAAAGAGCGAGATTCCAGGTAATAGATGAAGATTGGAGATTTGAGAACAGTCCCTGATCTCCAGATCCAAACCGTTTTTGCCCAAGCGCTTGTCTGCCACCTCGAAGAGAAGAGCAAGTAGGGCGTAAATTCAAGGTCAGTCACCTATCGATAATCAGAGAGATGATAAGTAAGGATGTTGGAATCAGAAGGCTGGTGGGTTGGATTGTTGGAAGAAGATTAAGAAATTAAGACCTTTTTTGCTGTATAATAATACGAGCATTAGCTATGCTATGCGAAAATTAGTTAAATACGACTTTAAAAAATTCTACTTTCAGTTATAAATATATTATATTATGTATGTATGTTCATTTAAAAAATTCTACTTTCAGTTATAAATATATTAAATTCTACTTTCAGTTATAAATATAATATATTAGTTTCTCTCTATACTTGTCTTTACTTTATAGTCTTTATTTTATAACACGTTATCAGCACGAGACTCTGCCATCTCGAGCAAATATTTTGAAAGTATCTGAGGTAAGAACTTTCTTTTCCTAAATAATGTCAAATCTTTCTAAACTTGAATTTGTAGCCCTGGATATATCGGGCAAAAGCTACATGTCTTGGGTGCTTGATGCTGAAATTCATCTTGATGCGATGGGTCTGGCAGACACCATCAAAGACAAAAATCAGGCATCAAACCAAGACCGTGCCAAAGCAATGATATTCCTACGCCATCACCTTGATGAGGGCCTGAAAATGGAATATCTTATTGTTAAATATCCAGTCATACTGTGAAATAATTTGAAAGATAGATATGACCACCTGAAGATGGTCGTTCTTCCACAGACACGATATGATTGGACTCATCTAAGGCTACAAGATTTTAAATCTATCAGTGAGTATAATTCTGTTATGTTCAGAATTATTTTCCAATTGAAGTTATGTGGTGATAATATTACTAATCATGATATGTTGGAGAAAATTTTCACCACTTTTCATGCCTCGAATATGCTCCTGCAGCAGCAATATCGACAGATGGGATTTAAAAAGTATTCTGAACTTATCTCATATCTTCTTATAGCCGAGCAACATAATGGGCTATTAATGAAAAATCATGAAAGCCGACCTATTGGTTCTTGTCCATTCCCTGAAGTGAATAAGATGAACTTCCACCCGGCTAAACGTGGAAAAGGTCGTGGCCCCAGTCGTGGTCGGGAAAGAAACTCTAATCATGGTAATAATAATGCACCAAAGAACACTCCTCACCACCAGCAGTGGAAAAGGAAGGAACAAAAGCATGAAGTGGTGCAAGCACCAAATGCAGAAAATGCATGCTATAGATGTGGAGAAAAAGGGCACTGGTCACGTACCTGTCGTACGTCAAAGCACCTGGTTGAGCTTTATCAAGCCTCCCTAAAGAAGACAGAGAAAAATGCTGAAGCAAATTTTATTTCTGAAGATAATTTAGACTTCATGCATTTGGATATAACTGGTTACCTTGCACTCCCAGAAGGAGAAACAAGTCATGTAATCGGTGGTGAATCTATAGAAATGTAAATATTTTAATTTTTGTTGTTTGTAATAGATAGTATGGTTATGTAATTGTTGTACATAAATAAAAAATTATGATTTGATAATGATGTTTACTATAATATATCTTATTTATGTCATTTTGAAGAATATGGATAATATTATTAGATCAACTTAAACTCTAGCAGAGTTTGCAAGAAATATACAACCACCAGAAGTAGTTATATTTCATATATCTCATTGTAATTATATTTTGTTAACCACCAGAAGTGGTATATGTCTATGATCACCAGAAGTGATAATTTAGGCTTTCTATGGTTACAATTGAAGATAAGCTACATAAATATTCTCTATATTAAATGCACGCCTCGATTTGCTCCTGAAGTAGTAAATATTTTAAAAGAGATTGAGGCATCACAATTTGATGTGATTAATGCGCATTCAGATAATTATGTTCGATTTCCTGAAGGATGAGAACTTTGGATAATATTAATCCATTCCCTGAAGTGAATGTGACAATATTAATAAATCGGGTAAATATGAACGCACTCTTGATGTGAATATATCACAATTCACCTTCAGAAGAGGTAATATAATTGAGAGAATATATACTCAATATTTCGTATTTTAAATTTGCTCCTGAAGAAGTAACACAATTGAAATTGCTTCCTGAAGTAGGAAAATATTATGAAGAAGAGTTTTCTTGTGCTTAAACAATTATTTTACATTGTTTATTTGATTGTGATTTTCTCTCGTGATACCAGAAGTGTATGAGAAATATTTGATAGTACAAAATATATCAACAACTCCTGAAGAGCTAACTGTTTGCCTAAAGGATACATGACACCAGTAGTGCTCGATAAATATTAGATTGTGGATAGTAAATGAAGGCTCTCGAAGAGCTTATGTACAAATATGTCATTCATATTATATGATTATGGTCAAAACATATGTTGTAGTAAACCTGAAGTTTACTAATACAAATGGCTATCATATTGAGACTACAAATGATTGGAAGATTGATAATCTTCATGTTTCCACAATCATAGGGGGTAAAATAATATGTATGTGAGAAGTTACCCGTCTTATTCTTTAATTTGTACTATATCATGTATCACAGTAAACCAGAAGTTTACTAAAGCAAAAGTTTATGCCATAGTAAACCAGAAGTTTACTAAGAGATAGCACATGACATGATAAACTTGAAGTTTTCATTTGCCATTTTTAAATGAGCTATTTGAGAATTCAGATAAGCATATACTAAAAAACTAGAAGATTTTTCAGGAATTCTCATGTGTTGCTTGCTCTCATAACGAATTGATTATACCAGCTAAAGTTGGGACTAATACCCCTGATTCTGGAATATATAAAAGGTGAATATGGGCTCGTTCACCTATCATGTAAACCACTTATAGGTGCATATATGAGATGGTTACATGTGCAATTATTGTCAACCTGCAGTTTGGCATTTGGAATTGATTTTCTCGATTAAGAGCATAATTTTCAGATTATGAAATCAAGACAGTTCATCTTGATAATGCTGGTTTATATCCAAGCTGGTTTAGCATTGAATACCTCCTATTAATGGCTAAACTATTGCTTATGAGAAAAAAGCTTCATGTGTTGGTCTAAGATTTTCTAAATTGCATATAGCAGCACTTGTATGCATCAGATCAATAATATATGATAAGTCCTCCCTTCACAATTGGTTTAGGATCGGAAACCAAATATTTTTACTATCTTTTGTTGTGTGGTATATGATTAATTTCTCTACCATAATACACAAAGATATATTTCCCAAAGATGATTGGGGATATATGTTAGTTTTTCTAACATTTGGGGGATGAAATAAACATTTGAAAAATATGCTATATGAATCGAATTATCATTAATATGATCCTCACTTAGAAGATAATTCAAGTCGAATGCCAGAAGCATTTGCTAATCCAAAATTAAATATCATATTTCAGCTACAAATGCTCCTATTAAAATTAAAGTCCCTGAAGGATAAAGTTTACTGTACGCATGAAGCGTGGTAGACCAATCGGTTCCAAAGGTAACAATCCTTGAAAAATAGTAGGAGCTAATGATCAAAATGATCATAATGAGGAGGAAATATGCTCTAGAAGAGCCCAAGACATAACATTTCATGAAACTCCCGAAAAAGTTCAGGTACCTGGAAATAAAGAAAGTGATGATATCTCCACAAGTTATGTCGCTTCGGAACTGACACAAAATGATCGTCAACAATATATTTGATACAATATAGTGCACAATATTATAAAAGATTGTGAGGATCGGACCAGCAGTCCAGACAGTTGAAGATGTCATACCATTTAGATACAAGTCTTAACCTATATGACTTATTTAGCTAAATCTATATGAAGATCCTTGAAGGATTGAAAATGCCCGAAGCATATAATTCAAAGTCTTGAGAAATGTACTCGATCAAATTATAAAGATCTTTGTACGGTTTAAAGCAATCTGTGTGCGTGTGGTATAATCGCCTCAGTAAATATTTGCTGAAAGAAAGTTACATAAATTATGTTATTTGTCCATGTATTTTTATAAAGAAAATGTCATCAAAATTTGTTACACTTGCTGTTTATGTTGGTGACATAAATCTTATTGAAACTCCGGAAGAGCTCCAAGAGGGTCTTAAAAATACTTTTACATGGACAAAGTGTACCCATTAAGTACACCAATGAATATTCATTCACTTGAAGTGAATAAGGATCCGTTCCAACCTCTAGAAGAGGATGATGAGCTCCTTGGTCCTGAAATACTCTATCTCGGTGTAGATAGTGCACTTATTTATCTTGCTAATACTAACAAAAGTGGTACAGATCGTATTGGTAATGCAGATGCAGGTTATTTATCCGATACCCATAAAGCTCGATTTCAAACCGGCAAACAGGGAGTGCATATGATTGAGATCAGTGATTCATTCGAGAAACATGTGGGTTGGAATGTGATAAACAACCCACAATATTATACGGAGACAATGTTTCATGTATAGCCCTATTAAAGGGAGGATTTATAAAAGGAGATAGAACGAAGCGCATTTCACCAAAATTATTCTACACACACGATCTTCAGAAAAATGGTGACATTGATGTGAAACAAATCCGTTCAAGTGATAATCCAGCAGATTTATTCACTAAATCTTTGCCAACTTCAACTTTTGAGAAGATGGTATACAAGATTGGAATACGGAGACTCAAATATTTGAAACAAGGTTTTCATCAGGAGGAGTAAAATACGCGATGCACTATTTTTCCCTTACTAAGATTTTTTTCCCATGGGGTTTTCCTTATAAGGTTTTTAATGAGGCACCTAGTAATGCGTATTACTAAATATGTGTACTCTTTTTCCTTCACTAGGATTTTCCCACGTGGTTTTTCCTAGTAAGGTTTTAATGATGCACATTATCTTTTAATGAACATCCAATGAGGAGTGTTATAAATGTATTATATTATGGATGTTCATTTAGTACTCCGTTGTAAATAAGCTTCCTGAAGAAGCTTATCCATATGGGACTCCACCGTAAATATGTTTATCTATTTAAGTACTTTATTGGAAATAAACTTCCTGAAGAAGCTTATCACTTCGATACCCGGTTATGGATAAATATTACCCCCGGTAGAAGATTATCCATACCGGGTATAATAAGCTTATCCTTTCAGTAACCAATTATGGATAAACATTACCCCGGTAGAGGATTATCCATACCGGGTATAATAAGCTTATCCTTTCAGTACCCAGTTATGGATAAATATTATCCCCGGTAGAAGATTATCCATACCGGGTATAATAAGCTTATCCTTTCAGTACCCAGTTATGGATAAACATTACCCCCGGTAGAAGATTATCCATATCGGGTATAATAAGCTTATCCTTTCAGTACTCCATCATGAATAAACATTGCTCTCAGTAGAAGATTATCTATATCTGGTATAGTAGCATCTTACACATCAACTTCCTTTCTTCTATAAATAGAAGAGATTTCAGTTCATTATGTACATCAGTTTGAATTCGAATAATATATCAGTTTCTCTCTATACTTGTCTTTACTTTATAGTCTTTATTTTATAACACTTTCAATATTTGTAAAATATATTGTTTTGTTTCGGTTAATTTCAATAATATACTCCTTTGGTGTTGATCTTTATAAATTGTAAGTTCGTGGGACCGTAGGGTTACTAACTAGGTCTAGATGTTTTACAAATTCAAAATCGAAAAAGAATGAATATAACAGATAAGTTTAAAATCAAAATAAAATTTTAAAATATTTTTGAGACTTTGATCTTAATATGCTCAACAAATTCCTTCTCAAAAAATATTAAATTTGTCGAAGAATTGGAAGATTATGAATTTTATAGTAATATATCATCCATTTCTTCGTATGCGATCACAAATAATACATAGGCAGTATCATGATCTCTCACTTTATAAAAAAATTAATTATAGTAATAACTAATAAGTGATCAACCGAAAATCATTTAGGAATGATAAATAACATATAAAATAATTTGTAGGTAACACATAGACGAACTATGATTTCATCAGAATCTCCAACTTTATGAAAATGAACTATTAACAACCAATTGGAGAGCACTTAAGCGATCCACTACACATATTATTCTTTTATGAATAATGAATACATGTTTAATACAAATATATGGAACCTATTAATTCCATTTTAGTTGCCTGTTTGACCCAAAATTTAGATACGGGTTTATCCAATTAGATTTAAATAAAGTAAAGTCAATCTTAGCTAATATTAATATCCAAAAGACAAAATAACTGATTTTGTAATAAAATAATAAACACATGTTAGGTCGTGTGGCAATAATATGAACAATGTCAACAGTATTTAGTGGCTCAAAGGGAGTGAGATAGCATTAACTAACAATAAATAATAATAGATGGTATTTAAGTAAATAAGAACGTATAAGTCACCCGAAAAGGAGTGAGATATATTGATATTCCTTATGATAATGAATGATTGATGAGCCTTTGAGCATTCAGGTTGTTCTTGGATCAAGTGGAAAAGTTAGACAAAAATCTTAGTAAAAAGGCATTTTTCATATGTTTGCAATAGGGTCAGATTCTCTCAATAAAGTCAATGCGTTCTCATACAAGTGAATATATTATGTTCCCTACCATTGTGTCTATTTCTATTTATAGGGAATGTATTCCTAAAAACTTTAATAGTACATGTGGAGAGAATATCCACTATGTCTGTTCTTTTTGTTGATTTCTTCCTTTCCAATTTTTCTCTAGGCTCGGTCAAAGGGGATGCGAGGAGGTCAAAGGCCCCCGTACCCTCGTTCCGGAAGATAAAGGCCACTACGCCTTCAGTCTCCGCCCTTGCCTCAGCCATTGCCACTCCTGTCTTTGTCCCAATTCTAGTTGTCGCCCCTTCTGCCCCCGTCTGTGTTCCGGTTTTGACTTCCGCTCCTCCTCTATTTTCACTTATTGACGAGGACGATAAACATTCACCCAGCGACAGGGGTTTTCAACCTCGAAAAAGGAGGTATGTGGATATGGGTGACAAAGTCCCTTTAGCCGTTGACGTTGCGAAAGAGGATTTCACATTGCGTGAGACTGCATCGATTTTTGTGAATGATGATGTCGAATCAAGTCTTGAGGCCCCAAGACCTGTGGAAGCTGATGTAGGTATGTCCCTCTATTCTGAGGGGAGGGATATCGAGGAGGTTTCTGCTGGGGGCCATAAACTTTCACGGCAAGAGGAGGCTTCAACCTCTCGAACAGCCATGGACACCTCTTTGCCTACTGATGATAGGGGGACGAGTGTTTCTGAAGAGAGCGACAAATCAGGTTCCGATGTCGACTTGGACGACCTGAGAATGATTGACGAGGGGATCAACCAGCTCGAGGTAAGGTTGGGGGGTCGAGGACTATCACGATCCTAATAGATCGTGACTTGTTGGTGAATACTAAGGAGGTAGTCCCTGCCATCGACCTTCTCTGTTCCGATGTCGGGGGTAAGACCCTCAAGGAGATAAATGACAGGGCCTTGTCGAAGAGCATTGCGGGCCTCGCTCTCAGGGTAGGTATTGTTGTATGAACCTTCCTAACTCTTTAGAATATTTTAAGTTCTAACTTTTTCCCTTTGGTTTGCAGGCAGTGACTCTGGAAATTGAGAGTGCCCGAAGGGAGAAAAGGCACAAAGAGATCTTTATAAGGCTAAAAAGGAAATACACCGAGTATCGTGGTAAGTATCGAGATCTCCGAAGTCGGCTCTCTAAGGGCAGCGATGTGAGGGCCCTGAGGTAAGAGTTGAAGAAGAGGGACGAGGAGCTGGTGCAGTCTATAGAGAAGTGCAGCATCCTTGAAGGGACGTTGAGAAGTAAAGAGGAGGAGCTTGAATTTAACTAGGGCGTAGAGGCCCAGTTCAGTGATCTTCAAGCCCAAGTGGTTGAGTTGCGAGGACAACTTGAAGAGTGTCGGTTTCAGACGGAAGCCCTCAACGGCGAGATTGTCGAGAAACTTGAGAAGACGGAGTCCTCTCATTTGAACTCTCGGAGAAAGCGGATATCCTCGAGTTGGCGAATAATACTTGTCGGGTCGAGCGGGAAAATGATCAATCAACGGCGAGAGCTAAGAAGGACCGGCTCAAGGAGAGAATCGGGGAGCTGGAAAAGGAGAACTCTGACTTTCATGACCGAGTGGCCGCTCTGGAGGCGGAGAGCTCTCAACTACTTGCATGGCCATCTTCTTCCAACGCTTTTGGTTTTCCTAGTGTACCTCGGGAGTTGTATGATACCGCCGTACCTCGAGAGGATGCTCGGGTTAAGGCTCGCGAAGCTCGGGTTGCTTATGGGTATGATACCGCCGTACCTCGACCTGGCAAAGAGGATGGGAAAGGAGGCATAGATCGGCTTGAGGAGGACGCCTAGTATGATACCATTTATCCTCAGGGCGAGGGCGGTGAGGATGCTGGGAACCGAGATGATGAGGGCACAAGGGGTCTTATTGGCGAGGGCGAGTAGTTTTTCTTTTAAGATTTTTTTGTGTATTTTTGCTGACGTCTTCGAGAGCCCTTGTAATAAATTCTTTGTTCATACATGAATATTAAAGTTGTTTTTTGCGCCTTCTTCCATACTTGTCACTTGTTTCTGCACTTGTATATTTTGCTTTTGTCATTTGCTCGTTATGATTTCTGTTTTTTTATTATCATCGTCTTCTGGTTGGTCGTAGCCTTTGGGATGAATATTTATGGGCCATGTCTTCCCTTTGTTTATATAGGTCGAGTGTGCCTCTTCGTTTAGATTTGGCTGATAGGTGTTGTTTGAACTTAGTTGATTTTGATCTTTTGCCAAGTTGTGGCCAAGGGCCGATAGGTGTTTGTTCGAACTGGGTCAAACTTAACATTTCCTTCAAACCGTGGGTCGAGGCCCGATAGGTGTTGTTCGAGCTCAATAGAACTTAACCTTTCATTAAATTGTGGGACGAGGGCCGGTAGGTGTTGTTCGAACTCGGTAGAACTTAATCTTTTATTAAGTTACCTCTTGTTCGCGTATTTGGGTGAATGCTCCTGCTTCCACCAATTTTGAAAAATAGTTAGTTAAAACCAAAACAAATCGTACATTACCTCGCCCTGCTGGAAGGGTGCCCACGATGTCCATTCATAACTCGATGAACGACCACGAATAAGTGACTGAGTGGAGATGTTCGTCTGCTTGGTGAATTATTGGGGCATATTTCTGACATTGCTCGCATTTCTTCACAAATTCTGAGGCATCTTTTTTCATGGTGGGCCAGTAGTATCCTGCCCGTATAAGACACCAAACGAGTGCTCGATCGCCGGAATAAGCTCCACAATAACCTTTATGGACTTTTTTGAGGACACTCTGGGTTTGTTTCGAACCCATATATTTTGCCAAAGGGCCACCGAATGTTATTTTGTATAAGTTGTTGTGGAGGAGGTTGTATCTGGCTGCCCGCATTCTTAGTTTTTTGGCTTCCTTTTTGTTATTTGGGAGTGTACCGTGCTGCAAGTAAGCAATGATACTGTCACACCTCCTTTTTGCGCGCCCTGCCCCGAAGGGTTAGATGCGCGGGTGGAGTTTTTCCAATTTAAGTGACAATATTCGAAATGGGATTATTTATTTAATTCAGAGTCGCCACCTGGGAAAGGTTTGGTTTTTGGTGTCCCAAGTCACCGGTTTATCTTGAATCCCAAATCGAGGAAATTTTCGACTTTTCCAAATGAAGTCTGCGAACCAGAAATTCTAAGTAAGGAATTCTGTTGACCCGAGGGAAGGTGTTAGGCACCCTCGGATCCCGTGGTTCTAGCACGGTCGCTTAAATTGTCATAATGGCTAAATATCCGATTTAAATACATGTTGTGACCTATGTGCTTTTATTAAGTTTCAATTGCTTTTACTATTATCAATTATTTTACAGAATTGCAACGTCGTGAAAATGCGTCTCGAACCACGTCACAATCAATGCACCCGTGATTGTCGACACATTTGGACTTCATTGAGATTTGTATTTGGGTCACATCAATGTGCACCCGAATCTAAGAATGTGATTTAATTAAACCGCGCCAACAGAGTCTAACGCGCTATTATCTTTGTAGAAGGCCATGAAATTTATTAAATGGCCCATCCTGAATTCTAGATAATTATCAGGGTTATTTATTGAGGGCCCCGCAATTTTGCACCTTTATTTGGCGAGGCTTGTCTCTATTTTAGAAAAGGATATCCTAAAGTGGCTACATTTTTATATATTTGCGTCAAAAAAAAAACTAAAAGAGAAGAAAAATGCTAAATTAACTATATGCTTTTGTCTAATCCGGACTCTTATCGATTTCTGATTGATTATTTACAAAGCGGAAGGATGCCATAACTTATGAAACATACTTTAATTGGACAAAGAAATTACATTCGAGATTGACCCAATATTATACTTGTGTCCAAACGTTTCTTGAATTGAATTTTACTAGACTTATTGGGGCTGAAATGAAGGAATTAACTACTGGGCGTTGTTACTAATGGGATTTGAACATGATATTAGGTACTGCCTAACGAGACCCAGCAAAGACTAAAATGAAACAAGTCAACATAGTGTAAGTTTGGAGTATCCATACTTTGTATTAACAAATAGCTACGAACTAAAACATGAAGGACCAAACTCAGAAGTGTATTAGTTAACAATACATTTTCGTACTATTGAACTGGGAACTAACAACTACACATGCCCCTTAATATGCCATGAATATTACAACAAATGATTCTGAACTTCTTCAACCTTTTCATTTCATGCTTTCAAGCTGTTTCAATTACATCAATATGGGCCTGAAATGTGTACCTGGAAATGCTGAATGTGCACAGGAGAAAAAGAAGAAGATGTTGAGATCAGCAGCAAAATAAACAGGACTAGCAATAGCAGCAGGACAGAGCAGCAGCAGAACAAAACGAGCAGCAGAAAAAGGGCTCAAGTGCAGAAATGCAGCTATGGCCAATAGAAAGAAATAGCCAAACGAAAGCACAACCCAGTGAAGTAGAATCAAGAACTCCAAGCAGACCAAACCAATAGTGAACCAATGGAAAACACTTGACTAAATAGACACAGCTGGAACTTCAAACAATCAGAATGGATTTCAGCGAGTTAAACAACTGAAAGTCCAAATAACAAATAGGAGGAAACAATTCCCGATTGTAGATTGTATAATTTCTGTATCTCTTTGTATGTCTTTCAAGCTTTCTCTTTCAACACTCCTCACAGTGTGTGTATTTTCTTTCTTAGTTCTGATTCTCTCTATCTTTTTTATGCTCCTCCTCACAGTGTATCTATTTTCCTCTTCAGCTCTCTTTCCCCAGAAAATCCTCACTGTGTGTTTATTTTTTTTTTTTTTTTTTTTTTACAGCCCTCAAGGTCCAGTGTGTATATCCTCCTCTCTATATCCCTGTCTGTTCCCCTTCAGATGGTCCTCCTGTCCCCCCTTTTATAAGTCTCAAAACTATCTTTTTTAACAGCCCTTTTTTTTCAGAATACCCCAGTCCCTCCCATGTGCCTTCCATTTTCAGTTCCACTTTAGCTAATTAAGTATTAAACCCCATCCTTCCCCTGGCAGGCTTAAACTTTCCCATTTTATTAACTAAAAGCAAGCATGGGCAGCAGAATCTATCTGACAGCATATGCTGTCAACACATTTTAAATTTGAAAGCCCCTTTTAAGAAGGAAACAGGCTGTGCACAATGCACATGCTGTGCACAAGTGCACATGCCATCGACTCAGATTTCAATTAACAGACCAAGCCTTTTCTGAAATCATATTAACAGCTATAAGTAACTGGACTTGGTTCTTAATTGTTTTCAACAAATGTTCAACAGAAGCAAATCGATTTACTACGCTCAGACAGTTGAAATTAATTGACGACACATGTCGACTCGACTATATTAGTATTAACATACACAATCGTAGCCAGAAATCAGACATTCAGAAGTATGGGACACATGACTCAACTTATACTGATTAAAACAGAATTGTACTTTGAGGATTTAGTCAGTACAAATTCGGAATACCACCAATACACATGCCTTAACAGAATAGGAGGGGAGGGATTCAGACAAACACAGAGGTTCAAACAAAGTGGACAAACAAAAGTAGATAAAATTAGAACAAATATGAACAGTCTTTTAAAACAAATCATACGGACTAAAACAAATAAAGGAAAGAAAGCAGACTCACCTTAAACTTGAAAAGTTAAAAAAAAGTTTGAACCCGGATTTGGACAGACCTTTCTTAAGGCTGAACGAACTTTAATCGAAGTGTTTCTCAGATGAGAAACACTTCGATTAAGGTCCATTAAACCTTAATCTCTTTGGCTCGGACTGGCATGGGCCAGCGATGAAGAACTACAAAGTTCTCAGAACTCAGATCTGGGATTCATGCTTCCCTGGTCAGATTCGGACCAAACCAAGTATGGTTCGGTCACGAGGGGGGTCTGGGGAGTATCTGGTACAAAACTGGGGTTGGTTGGGTCAGATCGAGTTTTGACTCGAATCTTCGAATGAAGATTCGAGGACCTGGGGGTGATTCGAAACATGGGGTTGGTAGATTTGGGTTCAGGATGGCCTGGGGGTCCTATGGTGTTCAAGGGAAGGTCACCGGCATCCATGCCGCCGGCTTTCATGGCGGAAGTATGCAGAGGCGGCTAGGGTTTAGGGCTGTTCGTTTGGGGAGACGAAGCAGCTGGGGTATTGGATAGGGGGGTAGGGTAGTGTTATGTACTTATATAGTTAGTGGGCAAGTGGATCCTGGCCGTTGGATGAGACGAGATGAAGGGCCAGGATCCTTCGGCTAACAGGGAACGACGTCGTTCCAAGGGTGAAGGGTTAGGGTCGGTCCGGGTGAGACGGGTCGGGTTTATTGGTGGGTTATGGGGATTGATCTTGGACCGTTGGATCGGCTTGGTTTAAACGGTTGTGATGGGTTGGCATCGAAACGACGTAGCTTTGGTGTTAAACTACGTCGTTTCATGGCGGGGGTGGGCTGTTTGGACTGGTGGCTTGGGCTGAGTTCGTTGGGCCAATTTTAACAAATTGGCCCAAGTCCGGAAGGGCCTTTTCTTTCTCTTTTTTTTTATTTTTATTTCTTTTCTTATTTATTTTAAAACAAAACTAAGCCAAATTAAAATTAAATACACACTCAAATATAATTATTTGCGCACATACTAAAGTATTTCAAAACCGGTAAAGTCAAACCAAACAAAATCACGGACGAAAAATGCCTATTCACGATTTTCTATTTAACGACCGAATTACGGTTTGAATTACGCAGGACACATATATATTTTTTTGAATTTTATTTTAATAAAGTAAATAAATAAGAATGGGCCAAAATCACAAATAAATCCACAAGGTGCCGCACAGAAATTCGAAATTGTACAGCGGGGCCAATTATATATTTTTTATTTCTTTTTGGAGCGATTGTCGTGTGAAGCAAAAATCACGTGCTCACAGCTGCCCCTCTTTGTTCGGAAACACGAAGGGTTTTCGTGCAAAGATCAAGTGAGCGTGTATGAGCGATTTTTGCCTATAGACCACTCCGTATGAAGCATTTTTTGAAAGATCTGACCGAATCTTGCTTCAAAGATTTCCTACATATCCTGGGCTAAACAGGAATCAGGTCAATGTAGTTCGAGAAGTTTTGGTAGCTGGGACTACCATGGGACTGCAATGCTTGCCGCTACTGCTGCTGCTGTTGTCACTGCTACGTCACTGACCGCCTTATTACAACCAAGCGAAAATTGGAAACTGAACTTAACTACTTTTATGCATGTCAACTGCTAGTTACAAGATTCCTATCTATGATTCTTTTACGACTTGATCTTGGGTCTTAGCTGATTCTGCTTGTAGACTCTGATCTGAATCTTGATGCTTGCGAGTTGTGGCGACTTGTTTTTTAATCTCCGGGATACCGAATAAAATGTGACCGGCAGAGGTCAGGACGTTAGTCAAATGTTGGAGTCGATTTGCTTTCCCTTTACTCTGATATCTCGGGATATCTCTTTTTTGTCTTTTTCTTCTTTGATTCCGAACTGGGATTCATCTCGTGGGTCATTTCGATTCATGTGGCTCGAGGTCAGACCTGCGGGAGAAAACAAACGAACGAAATTTTCTGCCCCAGTTTCACTAGGAAAATTTCGTTAATTATTCACTAGGTAGTTCATAAAATTGATGAAAGAGGATATGCATGCTCAGTGCAGGGTTGGAGCCCTAATATCGACTAGCTGGGGAAAAGTTCAGTGTAGGGTTTAAAACCCTAGCGCCGAACAAAGGAAGAATTCAGTTTAGGGTTTAAAACCCTAATGCTGCCTGAAAGGAAAAAAAGTTCAGTTTAGGGTTTAAAACCCTAATGCTGACTAAAAGGAAAATTCAGTTTAGGGTTTTAAAACCCTAATGCTGATTGGCTGGAAAAGCTCAGTTTAGAGTTTAGAACTCTAATGCTGGCTGAAAGAAAAAAGTTCAGTTTAGGGTTTAAAACCCTGATGCTGACTAAAGGAAAATTCAGTTCAGGGTTTAAAACCCTAATGCTGATTGCACGGAAAAAGCTCAGTTTAGAGTTTAAAACTCTAATGCTGGCTAAAAGGAAAAAGTTCAGTTTAGGGTTTAAAACCCTAATGCTGACTAAAGGAAAATTCAGTTTAGGGTTTAAAACCCTAATGCTGATTGGCTAGAAAAGCTCAGTTTAGAGTTTAGAACTCTAATGCTGGCTGAAAGGAAAAGTTCAGTTTAGGGTTTAAAACCCTAATGCTGACTAAAGGAAAATTCAGTTCAGGGTTTAAAACCCTAATGCTGATTGCACGGAAAAAGCTCAGTTTAGAGTTTAAAACTCTAATGCTGGCTAAAAGGAAAAAGTTCAGTTTAGGGTTTAAAACCCTAATGCTGACTAAAGGAAAATTCAGTTTAGGGTTTAAAACCCTAATGCTGATTGGCTAGAAAAGCTCAGTTTAGAGTTTAGAACTCTAATGCTGGCTGAAAGGAAAAGTTCAGTTTAGGGTTTAAAACCCTAATGCTGACTAAAGGAAAATTCAGTTCAGGGTTTAAAACCCTAATGCTGATTGCATGGAAAAGCTCAGTTTAGAGTTTAAAACTCTAATGCTGGCTAAAAGGAAAAAGTTCAGTTTAGGGTTTAAAACCCTAATGCTGACTGGCTGGGGATAAAGCTCGAGAATACTACACGATCTATTTTTGAGTTTTCTTGTTTTAGATAAAAGGGAGTTTCGTGGAAGCTTACCTTTCGAGTGAATTCCTCATTGCCAAAGTATTTCTTGTACCTGTGTACCTTCTTCTTTGGGCGACACCTGCTTCTTGCACGGTTGTCTTGGATTATACCTGTTTCAACTTTTCAGACAAAGAACAATTGTTAGTTCGGAAATGACGGTCGGTTCGGTGACCTTGATCGTTCCCAGTTGCTATGTTGCGTCCCTATTTCTGTCGCGAAGTCCCACCGTTGATTCAATTCTAATGGCGAAACTCTTTTGACTGCTTAGGCTTTGTATTTCCAGATTCTGTGATGATTTGCCTCGTAAGGCCCCCTTTTTTTTGTGTCCCATCTTGCTTGGAGATTCTCAACGGGGATTTTATTGGGGATACTCTGTGGGGATTTGTACAAGAGGAAGCTCTGTGGGGGGAATATTTACAAAGCGGATTCTTTGTGTGGATTTTCGTACAATGGGCATGCTGGGGATTTATTTCCAAGTGGGATTTCCAGGATTTGTTGGGGCAAGCCTGTTGGGGATGTCTACAAAAGAACTCGCTGGGATGTGCTGGGGAGATTCCATTTTTCTTTTTCTCTCTTTTTTTTTTTTTTTTTTTTATTTGGGGAGATTTTGTGGGAGATTGTACAAGACTCTGTTGGGATTTGTACAGGGGGAGACTCTGTGGGGATTTGTCCGAAGGTGGACTTGCTGGGGAAGATTTCAAGATTTCTCTCTTTTCCTTTACTCCGGAACACCATCAAACGTCATGATTCATCATGCTTGGGTAATCATATCAACGAGATGAGGTGCTTTCCTTCATGAGATGGGATTCCGTGCAAACAAACCATGCCACCTGCCCTTTCCGGTGCGTCCTGAACTCCGGGTTAAAATGCAAAAAGGGATTCGAAAAGAAACAAAGCAGGGGAAAATAAATCAGAAAAGGAATACCCTTTTCGGGACGAGAAAGACTTATCTGAGGAAGATAACGCTGGCTTTAAATGACATGACATGCCTTTTGGACTGGACGTCTGACCTTCTAAGAGCTTGCGTTTTCCTGAACCAGAACAGATCTGTGATTCCAAAACTGGTGGAACTTTGCCGAGACCTTCTTGGGGTGGCGTCATTCCTTTTCGGCCAACAGCGCCCTTTGCGGGTTTTCACTGGCTGACCTCTCTCATTTCTCTTCCTGTCATCGCTTGATAGCACTCTTTGCGAGTTTTTACTAAACAAGCTCTCTCATTTTGGTTTCTCTACTCCCGTCGCCTCGTGGTGCCCGAAGGTTTTCACCGCCGAGACTCTCTCATTTTATTTCTCTCAACTCGGGGTGTGCCGGTTTCTATTTGTGATGCTTATCGGTTTCCCACTATCTTTGGTAATTGATTTGAAGGCTTGTACCTGGTAAAGAGAGGTAGCTGATACTAAACTTCTCAAGTGTCCGACATGCCCCGGTTTTCAATTTCAGGGTGAATGGGATTTTGTTGTTGGTGTGACTGAACCTCAGGGAGAGGCTGCCTACGTATCCTTTCGGAATCAAGTCAAACGTAGTTCAGGCTTCACTCAATGTTTTGTTTTTTTTTTTTTTTTTTTTTTTATATATATAACGGCTCAAAAGGTAGTAGCGAGAATTGGGTAGTGTTTGGGGAGTAGTGGGGAATAAACACCTTCGCCCTTTTCAACGTGTCAGGACCACTTGGAGTATGATCTAGACGTAGTACCTCTTGACTGCATCTGCATTCACCGCTGTGTCAGGGTCATTTCCTTCGATATCACCTAAATACAATGCTCCTCTTGGCAATATTTTCCTTACGATGTATGGGCCTTTCCAATTTGGGGCAAACTTTCCTTTTGCTTCTTCATGATGCGGCAGAATACGCCTCAGTACCAATTGTCCTACTTCGAAATTCCGAGGTCGGACTTTCTTGTTGTAAGCACGGGCCATCCTTCGTTGGTATAACTGTCCGTGACAAACTGCAGCCATCCGCTTTTCATCAATCAACGTCAATTGCTCTAACCGAGTCTTAACCCACTCGCTGTCCTCGATTTCTGCTTCGACAATGATTCGAAGTGAAGGAATCTCTACCTCTGCCGGTATTACGGCCTCGGTCCCATAAACCAAAAGATAAGGAATCGCTCCCACCGATGTGCGCACCGTAGTGCGATACCCCAATAACGCAAAAGGTAACTGCTCATGCCACTGTCGGGAACTTTGTATTGTTTTCCTCAAAATCTTCTTGATGTTTTTATTTGCAGCTTCTACAGCACCATTGGCTTTTGGCCGATAAGGAGTGGAATTCCTGTGTGTTATCTTGAATTGCTCGCACACATCTCCCATCAAGTGACTGTTCAAGTTTGCTGCATTATCTGTAATGATAGTCGCAGGAATACCGAAGCGACAGATAAGATTTGAGTGTACAAAATCCACTACAGCTTTCTTGGTGACCGACTTGAGAGTGACAGCCTCTACCCACTTTGTGAAGTAATCGATGGCAACCAGTATAAACCTGTGTCCATTCGAAGCCTTTGGTTCAATTGGTCCAATGACGTCCATGCCCCAAGCGACAAATGGCCAAGGGGCGGACATGGGATGCAGTTCTGTGGGAGGTGCATGAATCAAATTACCGTGCACCTGACACTGATGACACTTCCGGACAAAGCTAAAGCAATCCTTTTCCATGGTCATCCAGTAATAACCTGCTCTAAGGATCTTCTTCGCTAAGACATACCCGTTCATGTGAGGTCCACACACACCTGCGTGTACTTCGTGCATGATTTTTCTCGCTTCCTCGATATCGACACATCTTAAGAGATTGAGGTCCGGAGTCCTCTTATATAACAATTCACTGCTCAAAAAGAAACCACTTGCATGTCGCCTAATGGTCCTCTTTTGATCTCCAGTTGCATGCTCGGGGTATTCTTGTGTCTTCAAGAATTTCTTGATGTCATGGTACCAAGGCTGCGTATTTGATCCCGCCTCGATTACACTGCAGTAACCGTGTCTTTCCTTGATTTGGATTTCCAAAGGATCGACGTGGGCGTTGCCCGGGTAGGGTAGCATAGAAGCCAAAGTAGCAAGTGCATCTGCCAGTTCATTGTGAAACCTCGGAATATACCTGAATTCTATTGAGTTAAAGCGCTTGCTGAGGTCCTCCACATGTTGTCGGTATGGGATAAGTTTGACATCCCGAGTTTCCCATTCGCCTTGAACTTGCCGGATGATCAGGTCAGAGTCTCCCATAATCAGTAAGTCTTTGACATCCTGATCGATTGCCATATGTATGCCCATAATGCAGGCTTCATATTTAGCTGTATTATTTGTGCAGAAGAAACGAAGTCTAGCCGTGGCGGGATAATGCTGACCGGCAGGTGAGATCAAAATTGCCCCGATCCCTATACCCTTGGTATTCACGGCTCCGTCAAAGAACATCTTCCAAACATGAGCTTCCTCCGAGATCGCTTCTACGGTGTTTACCTCTTCATCTGGAAAATAGGTATCCAATGGCTGGTATTCCTCATCGACCGGGTTTTCGGCCAAATGATCTGCTAACGCCTGGGCTTTCATTGCCGTGCGAGTGATATAAACTATGTCGAACTCCGTAAGCAAGATTTGCCATTTAGCCAGTCTCCCAGTAGGCATTGGTTTCTGAAATATATATTTCAAGGGATCCAACCTGCTTATGAGGAATGTAGTGTGGGCTTGGAGATAATGCCTCAGCTTTTGAGCAACCCATGTGAGAGCGCAGCATGTCTTCTCCAACAGAGTGTATTTGGCCTCGTAGCTGGTGAATTTCTTGCTCAGGTAGTAGATCGCCTGTTCCCTTTTCCCGGTCACATCGTGTTGCCCCAGGACGCAGCCAAAGGAGTTCTCCAAGACTGTCAGATACAAGAAAAGTGGCCTCCCTGGTTCGGGAGGGACCAAGACTGGGGGATTCGAAAGGTACTCTTTGACTTTATCAAAGGCTTCTTGACACTCCGTTGTCCACTTAATCGCCGCATCCTTTCTTAACAACTTGAATATGGGCTCACACGTGCTTGTCAGCTGGGCAATAAACCGACTGATGTAGTTCAGCCTGCCCAAAAGACTCATCACGTCTTTCTTCGTTCTTGGGGGAGGTAGATCTTTGATAGATTTTATCTTAGTCGGATCTAGCTCGATACCTCTCCTGCTTACGATGAAACCCAAAAGTTTACCTGACGGAACTCCGAAAGCGCATTTTGCTGGATTTAGCTTCAAGTCATACTTCCTTAGTCTCTCGAAGAATTTCCTCAAGTCTTGGATGTGATTATCCTGTGTCCTGGACTTGACTATTACATCGTCCACGTACACCTCTATTTCCTGATGCATCATGTCATGGAAAATGGCGGTCATGGCCCTCATGTAAGTAGCCCCAGCATTCTTTAAACCAAACGGCATGACCCGATAACAGTAGGTGCCCCAAGGCGTGGTGAAGGCAGTTTTCTCGGCATCCTCTTCATCCATCAATACCTGATGATACCCAGCGTAACAATCTACGAAAGACTGTATCTCGTGCTTGGCGCAATTATCAACGAGGATGTGGATGTTGGGCAGCGGGAAATTATCTTTAGGACTTGCTCTGTTCAGATCTCGGTAATCTACACATACTCGAGTTTTCCCGTCCTTTTTCGGTACTGGAACCACATTCGCCAACCATGTTGTATATTGGACTACCCGGATCACTCCTGTTTTCAGTTGCTTGGTGATCTCCTCTTTAATTTTGTCACTGACCTCGGTTTTGAACTTTCGTTGCTTTTGTTGAACCGGAGGACAATCAGGATGAATCGGCAATTTGTGAACCACTAGATCGACACCTAGTCCCGGCATGTCATCATATGACCAAGCAAACACGTCTTTAAATTCAAGAAGAAGTTGAACTATCGCCTCTCGCGTTTTCTTGTCCGTGTGAATGCTTATCTTGGTCTCCCGGATTTCTTCCGGGGTTCCTAAATTTACCGGTTCAGTGTCATTCAGATTTGGCTTAGGTTTATTCTCGAAATATTCCAACTCTCGGTTTATCTCCCTAAAAGCCTCTTCCGCATCATATTCTGGTTCTGGATTCATTAATTCGCAGTTAAATAGCTCATTGTGATCCGGGCGTGAAGTCCGCAAGCATGTCATATTTAAAGCCGCATTATTAGGACTGAAAAGGAAGATAAGAGGAAAAGTAATAAAATCAGAACGAAAGAAAGAAAGGAAAACAATGATGATTTTTTTTATTATTTTCTTTTGAAAAATTGGAAGACAACAACGTTTACAACTAGGAATTCGGAATAACAAATGAAAAGAAGAAAACGTTCAAGTTATGTCCCGGGGATAACTTGTGATACAGGAAAGGTGGCAGGACAAGTCTACCCGGACTTCCGTCTAGTTGGGAATGGCGTGATCTCCCAGTTTTGGAGCTTGGCGTTTGGCCCCATGTATATCATCTCAGCAGTGCTCGTGCCTTCGCCTGGTTGAACCATGTGGACCTCGTAGAGCATTTCCCTCATTGCCCCACATATTCCCTCGATTTCCTCAACTGTGAAGACCTCATCTTCTTCTTCTTCAGTGTACCCTGGCCTGACAAAAGTCGCATGTAAATCCGGCAGTGGTTGAGGCAACTTCCAGCCCTCATTTCTCCTTTTCTTTGCCCATTTTTCGTCTGCTGGAGTAGGTTTGAAACCTAGTCCAAAAGGTTTCTTGATGACTGGTAAAGTAATGGGTTCCGTCGTTCCCTGAAGATTTCGTCCAAGCCCCTTCCCTGGCCTAAATCCGTGTCGGATCATCTCTTTGGCCACCATAACCGAAGCGTTAGACAAGAAAGGCTGGGGGCAAGGTACTCCCTCTTCGTGCTGCTCTGCCAATACCACCTCGAAAGCTTGATAGACCGTATGCTCACTCCCTTCTCTTGGTTCAAGATACGGGATAGATGGGTCCCGATAAATGGCATGTTCATCTTCTCCATGGACCACGATCTCTTGGTCTTCATACTCGAACTTCACCATCTGGTGAAGAGTAGAAGGCACGGCTCCTGCCGCATGGATCCAAGGCCTGCCAAGGAGGAAATTGTATGATGTGTCCATGTCTATCACTTGGAAAGTGACTCGAGATTCGACTGGTCCTATGACCAGCAACAGGTCTATTTCTCCCATGGTGTCTCTCTTGATACCATCGAAAGCTCTCACGCAGACGTTGTTGGGTCGGATTCTTCCGGTCTCAATTTCCATTCTTTGCAGCGTGGAGAGCGGGCAGATGTCAACACCTGATCCCCCATCCAGCATCACCCGCTTGACATAGTAGTCCTCACATTTGACTGTTAAATGCAATGCCTTGTTGTGTGCTGCTCCTTCCGGGGGTAGATCGTTCTTGCTGAAGGAGATTTGGTTGACGGCGAAGAATCTTTCTGTCATCCGCTCCAGTTGTTCTACCGAGGTTTCGACCGGTACGTATGCTTCATTCAGGGTTTTCAACAGGATCTTTTGATGCTCGGTTGACCTCATTAATAGTGACAGCATGGATACTTGCTCAGGGTGCTTGCGCAGCTGGTCTATCACTTCGTAATCCGGCATCTTCATCTGCTTGAAGAATACTTCCGCTTCTTCAACACTCACAGGCTCCTTTGGAGGGAAGCGCCTTTGTGTGGCGTTGTTCAGTTCTTGGGTATTTGGGTACCCTCCAACGAAAGTATTTTCTGGAAGTTCTTCCCTGACCTCCTTACCTTTATACGTTACCAAAGTCTTTTGATAATTCCACGGCACTGTGGATGGTTTGGTCATTGGCTTTTGTGGCACGCGTCCGATAACCACTGGCTCATTCAGCCGAGGTGGTTGAATCGTCCCCCGGACCACATAGGCCCCTTTTGGCACGTACATAGGTTTTGCTTTTTTGATCCCGAAGTTCTGCGTCTTCTTGGCTTGACCTCGTGGTATGTAAAGAACTCCACCCTTTGCTGGTACTACTTTCTTCTCCACCTTCTTTTCGGGCTTGCTTTCTGCAGCCTTGGCCTCCTCGCCCCTTTCTGATTTCTGGTCTGTTTCAGGCCTCCTCGCTGTGTCGACAATGGCAATTATGGCTTTCAAGGCAGGGTCGAACTCTTTGTCTTCACAAATCATGCCGATCAGCGGCCCATTATTGTGAGCGGGCAATGGATTGTTAGTTACATTTGGGATCTCTTCGTCCCTTAGCACTATCTTCCCCTGCTCTATCAAATTTTCGACCACTCTTTTCAATGACCAGCAGTCGTTTGTATCATGACCCTCGGCCCCTGAATGATAGGCGCATCTGACTCCGGCTTTGTAAGAAGGAGATGTCGGGTTTTGCCTTGTTTGAGGGATGGGTTGTAGGAAACCCAACTGAACCAACTTTGGGAACAAAGTCGAGTATGGCTCACCGATGGGCGTGAAAGTCCGCCGTCGAGGTGGCTCTTGGGGGCGGTAGTTATTTTGCGGGGGTTGTGGGTTATAGTGGTTGCGGTAAGGAGGCTGATTTCTGGGAGGTGGAGCTGGGCCTCGGTTGGCTTGTTGTGGTGAATGGTTATAAGGTTGGGCATTCATGACCATATAAGGTTGATGAGCATATGCCGCATTTGAGTGGGGGTAGTAGTGTTGTGAGGCCCTTTCCGGAAAATGGGGCCTGTGATGACGATACTCCCTTGCTTCAGAGGCTGCCATAGCCGTTTCTTCCTTCTTCTTCCCCCTTGTCGTCCCTCCAGACCCACTTTGGATGGCCTGAGAGGTTGCCCTTAGGGCTGCTTGACTCAGAATCCGACCCGTTTTCAGCCCATTCTCTACCATTTCTCCTATCTTGATTGCTTCCGCGAATGGCTTACCCATGGCCGACATCATGTTTTGGAAATAGTCAGACTCTTGAGCCTGGAGAAAGGTAGTGACCATTTCCACTTCATCCATGGGAGGCTTTACTCTCGACGCCTGTTCACGCCACTTGATAGCATACTCTCTAAAACTTTCCGAAGGCTTCTTCTTCAAATTCGACAGAGAGTTTCGGTCTGGCGCAATGTCGATGTTATACTGGAATTGTTTTACAAAATCTCTGGCGAGATCATCCCATATATGCCATCGGGACATTTCCTGATCCATATACCATTCCGAAGCTATCCCTACTAAGCTTTCCCCAAAATATGCCATTAGCAGTTCTTCCTTTCCGCCGGCTCCCCGCAATTGGTTGCAGTATTTTTTAAGATGTGCAATGGGGTCACCGTGCCCATCGTATTTCTCGAACTTGGGGGTCTTGAAACCCGTCGGCAGGTGCACGTGAGGGAACATGCACAGGTCGGTGTAAGAGACGCTCTTTTGCCCGCTCAAACCTTGCATATTCTTCAAACTTTGTTCAAGGCTTCTCATTCTCTTAGCAATCTCATTTTGTTCTGCAATCCTGGGGTTCTGTTCTTGTCCCGGTGCGAGTTCGCACTGAGGCGGTAGAGGATTATTGTTGGTAGCGAACCTGGTTGGTTCCATTGAGAACGATGGTGCTTGGAATGTAAAAGAGGATGAGTCAAAGCTTGGCTTGTATGTGGCAGGCTGTGCCGTAGCTGGGCAAGGCGATGCAGTAAAGATATTCATGCTTGCATCGGTGGCCGACATTCGGGGATGAGGCTCAGAAGGTGATCCGGCGGAGAAAACGGAGTTGGCTGGATACCCGAATGGGGTAGCAGGGTAATTTATGGGGACATTAGAAGTCCCACCTGACCTGGAGAATAATTCAGGGAATCCGGGGACGACACTTGGCGGCTCTTTCCCGTTGTTCCAATCATCCAGCATTTCCAACATGCGGAGCCGTAGGATTCTATTTTCTTCTGCAGTTGCGGATTCAGGCGTGAGGACGGCTGAGATTGAGCTCTCCTCAGAGACGGGGACTGTTTGCAATGGAATTTCCGAAGACATTTCCACACTTCCTTTTGACCTGGTGAAGTAGGTGTGAGTACTGTTTCTGGTCCTAACAATAGGTAGTTGAACACCTCTCTTTGACCTCGTGAAGTATGAGTGCGAGGCCAGACTTTCACCAAACCAACCGTCTTTTCAAAAACCCTGGAAATGTGCTCAATGACAAGCGCACGGTTAATTTGTAGCAAATAACAGATAGTTAATCTCACGTTGGGCATGATGCACCTATACAGTTAAGTGGATTACTATATGTCTGCTACGAGAGCATGCGTCATTCCGGTATTTTCCTCTTATTCCCCCCTTTTTTCTTTTTTTTTTTTTTTATTTTCATTTATTTTTATTTTTCTTTTATATATTTTTTTTTTTATTTATTTTCATTTATTTTTCTTTTATATATTTTTTTTTGTAGCAAAATAAAATGCGATCGGATCCGATGAGGATTGCCTACGTATCACGATACTCACGTGAATCAGATCATTACGTAGTTCGAAAACACGAATGAGCGTGAAAGAAGCAAACTCTTTATTATTGAAGCAGTCTGTTACAAACTACATTTTGCAAAAGAAAAAGCAAACTTTGAAAATAAACCTAGACTCAAAAATAGACTAAAAATCACCCTGATGAAGGACAGGCAGAAGATGCTAAGATACAGATTTGACCTATGAATGCATTATGGTTTTAAAAATTGGTTTCCGCGGGGCGTCGTTCGGCCTCGCCGCGGTCCTAGGCGTGAGATCCCTTTCAAGTTGATCTAGCTCGTGCATAGTCTGCTTGACATAACCCATTACTGCCGAGAGGACGGTAGCGCTGGACATGTTCTCACATCGTAGGCATCGTCTGGTGATGGCATGGGCAATGGCCTTGATCCTATCTCTGGTTTGCTTCTTCTCTATGAGCAGGCGTTTTGTCTGATCGCTGCATATCTTGAAAACTTGAGCATCTTGTACATGCTGATGTTTCAGTCGTCGTACTTCCAACTTCATCCGGGCTATTGAGTCGTACCAGTATCTGCTCTCAATTTGGAAATCCTTGGCCTGATTAACTGCTTTGCTCTCAAGTGCAGCCATCTCTCTCTTTATTTCAGCAACAGTCTTCTCATGGTCGCTTTCCAATCGATTCAGGTACCTGCGATGCTTATCCGTTCTTGTATCCCACTGTGCTTTGAGCTCTGCTATGATGTTTTCAGATTTCTCCAAACCATCTCGCCACTCCCTGATTTCCCCTTTTAGCCCTTTTATCAGCTGCTCGTCCGATCGACGCCTTGGTTGTCTATCTGCATCCAACCTTATCTGTTTGATCTGGGCTCTGAGCATTTCATTTTCTTGGATCAACCTGTTCCGCTCTCCCAGATCGGTAGCAACCTGCACGTTGTGTTCATATTTCAAGTTTTCCACTTGTTGCTTTAACCTGCTGATTTCGGTGCAATAGCCTCTTTCTTTTGTTAACCAATCCCACTGCTTTTGTGATGATTCGGTAAAATTCCGGATGTGGGGTCTCTTAGCTGGCCTTTCATGCTCGAGTTCCCTTCTGTACCATGCAAGGTAACCTGGCGCCGTTTCTCCTTTGGCTTGATCCCGCACGCAAGTATCTGATTTCAAATATTGACCCTCATTCCAGATTTGGCGAATCTTTGCTTCTGGGAACTGCCCGTTAGGACTTATCTCAATTGCTTGGGTGCTTAGATCTTCCTCATGAGGTACTGTCTGGCATTTTCCGAACTGTCTTAAAACTCGGCCGGGTGCGTAAGGTTGAATGCTCTTAAGCCCCATCAACAAGAAATGAGTTTTAGCCGCTGACATATATAAGACCTCATCAACGGGCAACCATCCCAACTTCCATTGTATTTGGCTGGCAGTAAGAGCTTGAAAGAACGTGGTCCAAGCCAGGACTCCTTCGGGCAAACTGATCTCTTTGGCTCTCGCGTAAGATTCTCCTATGCGGGTCTTTTCCGGGGAACCATGGCTCAAAATCTCGGAATGATGGCAAAGGTGCTCGGTCATCCATATCTGCAAAAGCAAGTTACAACCTTCGAAGAAATTTCCCCCAGCTTTACAAGCTGTGAGAGCTCGAAAGATGTCGGATACCACCATAGGCGCGAGAGTACTGTTGCTTTGCGTGAGTAAAGTGCCGACGACCCCAGATATCTTCAAATCAACGTTTCCATCTTTCCTGGGAAATACCAGAAGACCCAGAAACGTTATCATGAACGCCACCCGTCTGTGCTCGTCCCACTTCTGACGAACTCCTTTGCTGCACAGTTTGTTGATTGGATTATTGAATCCCCCCTCGTGACCGTATCTATCATATATGAAGTCTGGAGTACAGAATCCGGCTGCTAGATCCGGGTTGTGGACTGTTCTAGGTATTTTCAATGAATCCAGGAACCGATGTACCGTGACGACTCTTGGGGCGACCAAGTATTTTTCCCTCAACGGAAGTTCAGTATTCCCGATGTATCCGGCCATTTCTTCCAAAGTTGGGGTGAGCTCAAAATCAGGGAAATGGAAAACATTGTGCGCCGGGTCCCAATAGGTAACCAAAGCTCTTATGATATCTCCCCGAGGCTGGATTTCCAACAGACCCACAAGACCTTTCAGATTTTTCTTAACCTCATTTTGCCCTTCAACACCTAGATCATTCCACCATAGCCGTAACTTGATAGGGATTTTGGTCATTATTGAAAAATGTTCATTTTGCATCGTGCTCATCCTGCACATTTATTAAGGTGATTTTAACAAAAATGACTGACTCAAAATATTTTACAGAGGGGACCAAGCTTTGAACACGGCCTTTAAGCACTTCGGGGACGAAGATTTTAAGGCTGTGTGGGTCTAAAAATGCTAAGCAAAACCCAAAAGTGGCTATTTATGCAAAGTCAGCCTTCCGGCGTCCCCTTTCGGGAACATTCGGCTATTCATGTCAAAACAGCATCACCTGACTTATTTATGACTCTTTAAAAATTTGAAACATATATTTTTTGATTTTGGCTATTTTAGCAAAATGGGGGTTGAACCCGACGAGGGTTGCCTACGTATCTCACATCCGGTGAGAATCAAACCGGCGTAGTTCGGGGATACCGCGAATTAAATAAACCTAAAAATCAGAAATAAGTATTTTTTTTTATTATTCTTGAAGAAAGATAAAGACTAAAGAAAAAAATAATTTTTTTTTTTTGCAATATTTGGACTATCAGTCTGAATTTATAAAAAGGGTATTACAAGAGAAAATTTTTTTGAATTATGAGTTTTCCATTTTTTTTTTACTTTTAAAAATAAATACCATTTCTTTTTTTTTATTTTGAAAGCGAAAGAATTTTTTTTTTATTTTATATATACCCCCCTTTTTTAATAATTCAAACTAAGAAGACAAATTTTGTTTTTATTCTTTCTTTTTCTTTTTTTTTTAGAACAATTCCGGTGAGGTTTTGACAATACTTGAACATTGGTTTTATTTTTCCAAAATAAGTAATTATCCTTCCACGTTGCTATTTTCCTCTTTTTTTTAGAAACCGGTCAGCATGCGGAACCGAAGCAAATAAATGCACAAAACAAATAGGATGCAGCAGGGTGGTCTTTTCAATTCAGGTTGCCTGTCCTAGACGGACCCAACCCCTGTGTTGAGCCCCCTAAGTCAAGTGCATCATGATGCAAATAAACGTTCCTACTAGGGATCCGGCATGAAGTTTCGTTATACTAGGTTTAAACCTTGGTATTTGTTCTAGACTGTGTACCCGAGCGGACCAACTCGAGTCGAGGAGGGGCTACGTACCGGGGACCCGCGAGATCGTCCGGCTTTGTAACTTGTCCGTCCTCTTTCTTATTTTAGGTATTGACATTAACAGAATAGGGAGTCTCGACCAGCGAGCTTCTCCCCGGAGGTAAGAAGAGAAGGGTTTCGGCACAGTTTATATACAGTTCAGATAATATCAAAGCGGTAAAAGACAGCATTATGCAAAAACATGTAATAAAGATCAGATAATAAAGCCAAATATAACAATTATTCTAAGCTCGAATTCTTGAACCCTGAACCAGTGGTTCTGGGTCCACTAATCCCCAGCGGAGTCGCCAGAGCTGTCACACCTCCTTTTTGCGCGCCCTGCCCCGAAGGGTTAGATGCGCGGGTGGAGTTTTTCCAATTTAAGTGACAATATTCGAAATGGGATTATTTATTTAATTCAGAGTCGCCACCTGGGAAAGGTTTGGTTTTTGGTGTCCCAAGTCACCGGTTTATCTTGAATCCCAAATCGAGGAAATTTTCGACTTTTCCAAATGAAGTCTGCGAACCAGAAATTCTAAGTAAGGAATTCTGTTGACCCGAGGGAAGGTGTTAGGCACCCTCGGATCCCGTGGTTCTAGCACGGTCGCTTAAATTGTCATAATGGCTAAATATCCGATTTAAATACATGTTGTGACCTATGTGCTTTTATTAAGTTTCAATTGCTTTTACTATTATCAATTATTTTACAGAATTGCAACGTCGTGAAAATGCGTCTCGAACCACGTCACAATCAATGCACCCGTGATTGTCGACACATTTGGACTTCATTGAGATTTGTATTTGGGTCACATCAATGTGCACCCGAATCTAAGAATGTGATTTAATTAAACCGCGCCAACAGAGTCTAACGCGCTATTATCTTTGTAGAAGGCCATGAAATTTATTAAATGGCCCATCCTGAATTCTAGATAATTATCAGGGTTATTTATTGAGGGCCCCGCAATTTTGCACCTTTATTTGGCGAGGCTTGTCTCTATTTTAGAAAAGGATATCCTAAAGTGGCTACATTTTTATATATTTGCGTCAAAAAAAAAACTAAAAGAGAAGAAAAATGCTAAATTAACTATATGCTTTTGTCTAATCCGGACTCTTATCGATTTCTGATTGATTATTTACAAAGCGGAAGGATGCCATAACTTATGAAACATACTTTAATTGGACAAAGAAATTACATTCGAGATTGACCCAATATTATACTTGTGTCCAAACGTTTCTTGAATTGAATTTTACTAGACTTATTGGGGCTGAAATGAAGGAATTAACTACTGGGCGTTGTTACTAATGGGATTTGAACATGATATTAGGTACTGCCTAACGAGACCCAGCAAAGACTAAAATGAAACAAGTCAACATAGTGTAAGTTTGGAGTATCCATACTTTGTATTAACAAATAGCTACGAACTAAAACATGAAGGACCAAACTCAGAAGTGTATTAGTTAACAATACATTTTCGTACTATTGAACTGGGAACTAACAACTACACATGCCCCTTAATATGCCATGAATATTACAACAAATGATTCTGAACTTCTTCAACCTTTTCATTTCATGCTTTCAAGCTGTTTCAATTACATCAATATGGGCCTGAAATGTGTACCTGGAAATGCTGAATGTGCACAGGAGAAAAAGAAGAAGATGTTGAGATCAGCAGCAAAATAAACAGGACTAGCAATAGCAGCAGGACAGAGCAGCAGCAGAACAAAACGAGCAGCAGAAAAAGGGCTCAAGTGCAGAAATGCAGCTATGGCCAATAGAAAGAAATAGCCAAACGAAAGCACAACCCAGTGAAGTAGAATCAAGAACTCCAAGCAGACCAAACCAATAGTGAACCAATGGAAAACACTTGACTAAATAGACACAGCTGGAACTTCAAACAATCAGAATGGATTTCAGCGAGTTAAACAACTGAAAGTCCAAATAACAAATAGGAGGAAACAATTCCCGATTGTAGATTGTATAATTTCTGTATCTCTTTGTATGTCTTTCAAGCTTTCTCTTTCAACACTCCTCACAGTGTGTGTATTTTCTTTCTTAGTTCTGATTCTCTCTATCTTTTTTATGCTCCTCCTCACAGTGTATCTATTTTCCTCTTCAGCTCTCTTTCCCCAGAAAATCCTCACTGTGTGTTTATTTTTTTTTTTTTTTTTTTTTACAGCCCTCAAGGTCCAGTGTGTATATCCTCCTCTCTATATCCCTGTCTGTTCCCCTTCAGATGGTCCTCCTGTCCCCCCTTTTATAAGTCTCAAAACTATCTTTTTTAACAGCCCTTTTTTTTCAGAATACCCCAGTCCCTCCCATGTGCCTTCCATTTTCAGTTCCACTTTAGCTAATTAAGTATTAAACCCCATCCTTCCCCTGGCAGGCTTAAACTTTCCCATTTTATTAACTAAAAGCAAGCATGGGCAGCAGAATCTATCTGACAGCATATGCTGTCAACACATTTTAAATTTGAAAGCCCCTTTTAAGAAGGAAACAGGCTGTGCACAATGCACATGCTGTGCACAAGTGCACATGCCATCGACTCAGATTTCAATTAACAGACCAAGCCTTTTCTGAAATCATATTAACAGCTATAAGTAACTGGACTTGGTTCTTAATTGTTTTCAACAAATGTTCAACAGAAGCAAATCGATTTACTACGCTCAGACAGTTGAAATTAATTGACGACACATGTCGACTCGACTATATTAGTATTAACATACACAATCGTAGCCAGAAATCAGACATTCAGAAGTATGGGACACATGACTCAACTTATACTGATTAAAACAGAATTGTACTTTGAGGATTTAGTCAGTACAAATTCGGAATACCACCAATACACATGCCTTAACAGAATAGGAGGGGAGGGATTCAGACAAACACAGAGGTTCAAACAAAGTGGACAAACAAAAGTAGATAAAATTAGAACAAATATGAACAGTCTTTTAAAACAAATCATACGGACTAAAACAAATAAAGGAAAGAAAGCAGACTCACCTTAAACTTGAAAAGTTAAAAAAAAGTTTGAACCCGGATTTGGACAGACCTTTCTTAAGGCTGAACGAACTTTAATCGAAGTGTTTCTCAGATGAGAAACACTTCGATTAAGGTCCATTAAACCTTAATCTCTTTGGCTCGGACTGGCATGGGCCAGCGATGAAGAACTACAAAGTTCTCAGAACTCAGATCTGGGATTCATGCTTCCCTGGTCAGATTCGGACCAAACCAAGTATGGTTCGGTCACGAGGGGGGTCTGGGGAGTATCTGGTACAAAACTGGGGTTGGTTGGGTCAGATCGAGTTTTGACTCGAATCTTCGAATGAAGATTCGAGGACCTGGGGGTGATTCGAAACATGGGGTTGGTAGATTTGGGTTCAGGATGGCCTGGGGGTCCTATGGTGTTCAAGGGAAGGTCACCGGCATCCATGCCGCCGGCTTTCATGGCGGAAGTATGCAGAGGCGGCTAGGGTTTAGGGCTGTTCGTTTGGGGAGACGAAGCAGCTGGGGTATTGGATAGGGGGGTAGGGTAGTGTTATGTACTTATATAGTTAGTGGGCAAGTGGATCCTGGCCGTTGGATGAGACGAGATGAAGGGCCAGGATCCTTCGGCTAACAGGGAACGACGTCGTTCCAAGGGTGAAGGGTTAGGGTCGGTCCGGGTGAGACGGGTCGGGTTTATTGGTGGGTTATGGGGATTGATCTTGGACCGTTGGATCGGCTTGGTTTAAACGGTTGTGATGGGTTGGCATCGAAACGACGTAGCTTTGGTGTTAAACTACGTCGTTTCATGGCGGGGGTGGGCTGTTTGGACTGGTGGCTTGGGCTGAGTTCGTTGGGCCAATTTTAACAAATTGGCCCAAGTCCGGAAGGGCCTTTTCTTTCTCTTTTTTTTTATTTTTATTTCTTTTCTTATTTATTTTAAAACAAAACTAAGCCAAATTAAAATTAAATACACACTCAAATATAATTATTTGCGCACATACTAAAGTATTTCAAAACCGGTAAAGTCAAACCAAACAAAATCACGGACGAAAAATGCCTATTCACGATTTTCTATTTAACGACCGAATTACGGTTTGAATTACGCAGGACACATATATATTTTTTTTGAATTTTATTTTAATAAAGTAAATAAATAAGAATGGGCCAAAATCACAAATAAATCCACAAGGTGCCGCACAGAAATTCGAAATTGTACAGCGGGGCCAATTATATATTTTTTATTTCTTTTTGGAGCGATTGTCGTGTGAAGCAAAAATCACGTGCTCACAGATACGACGCCAATCCCAAGTTAAACTTATAGATCTTACCTTGATTTGGTCTAGCAATGAATTGAGGAGGTGGACTACACTTTTATTCCCGTTCGTGATGTTTTTGGTGGCTGCGACCAATTTGGCGAGGCCGTCCGCTTCGGCATTTTGAGCACGCGGAATCTGGTCAAGCTGACATTCGTCGAACTTGGGCAACAACTTACAGATCTCGGTATGATATTTTTGCAACCTTTGTTCTTTGATTTGGAAAGTCCATGTGACTTGGTTAACTACAAGATGTGAATCACAATGGAGCTTCAACCGTTTTTCCCCATACTTGAGTGCTAATCTCAATTCTGCAATTACGGCCTCATACTCTGCCTCATTGTTAGTCATATTTGGGCATTTTATGGACCAGCGAATTACTTCGCCAGTAGGGACCTTGAGTACGAGTCCCAGTCCGGATCCAGAAGCATTGGATGCGTCGTCAGTGTATAGGACCCAGAGGTCTTGTGTATGGAGAGAAGCTTGGATGGCTTCCTTCTCGACCTCAGCCATTATCTTTGCGTTGAAGTCTGCGATGAAATCGGCGAGCACTTGCGACTTTATCGCTGCTCGAGGCTGATATGTGATATCATGCTCGCTTAGCTCGACACTTGGCCAACCTCCCCGAAAATTCAGGTTTGTGTAAAATGCCTCTTAAAGGAAAAACAGTGACGACCAAGATAGGGTGGAATTGGAAATATGGTCTAAGCTTTTGTGAAACTATAACTAGTGCCAGGGCCAGTTTCTCGAGGTGCAGGTACATCGACATCGACGAGTGTTTTGATAATGTAATAAATAAGAGATTGCGTACCTTTACTTTCTCGAATGAGGAGTACACTTGTCGCCACTTCAGAGACGGTGAGGTAGATGAGGAGATGTTCCTCGGGTTCAGGATTTGAGAGGTGTGATGACAAATACGCATTTAGCTCTTGCAGAGCTTGTACGCACTCGGTCGTCCACTCAAGGTCGTTATCCTTTTTGAGTATGCAAGAAAAATTTGTGACATCTGTCAGAAGACCGCGAGATAAATCTCGATAGGGTGGCGATTTGGCCAGTCAACCTTTGGACTTGTTTCGTTGTAGTCAGTTGCTCTGGTATCCCTTTGATAGCTTTGATTTGGTCTGGGTTGACTTCGATCCCCCGTTGTGACACTAAGAAACCCAAAAACTTCCCCTAGGCTATGCCAAACGTGCACTTCTCTGGATTTAGTTTCATTTTGTACCGTCTTAGTATGTCGAAAGCTTCCTTCAAATGGTCGATATGGTCCTCCGCCCTTACAGACTTGACCGACATGTCATCGATATATACCTCCATGGTCTTGCCGAACTAATCTTTGAACATTTTTGTGACCAATCTTTGATTGGTATCTCATGCATTCTTTAGTCCGGATGGCATGACCCTATAACAATATGTTCCTCGGTGGGTGATGAACGTAGTTTACTTTGGTTCCCCTTCTTTTATAAATATCTGGTTATAGCCCGAGTACGCGTCCAGAAAACTCAGCAGCTCGTGCCCAGCTGTCACGTCGATGAGTTCGTCGATACGTGGCAACAAGAATGAATCCTTCGGGCATGCTTTGTTTATGTTTGTAAAGTCTACACACATCCTTAATTTCCGTTTTCATTTTGACCATCACTACGTTGGTAATCCACTTGGGGTATTTTGACTCCATGATGGAGCTATTTTCAAATAGCTTCTCTACCTCCTCGTGGATGACATCGTTGATGGCGGGGTTGAATTTTTGTCTGACCTGCCTTACAGGGGAATAGAAAGGATCGACGTTTAATTTGTGTGTGGCGATCTCCTTGGGGATGCCCGGCATATCTGCATGGCTGAAAGCAAACAAATTCGCTTTAGTTATTAAGAACTGACCAAATTTACCTGGTTCTAGGAGTTTGCAGTCGATGTAGGCCTTTTGCTGGAATCGCTGGATCTACTTGAATGGGGGTCGAGGTCCTCTATAGTTGAGTCCACGACTTTAATCATTTCGGGGTCCATGATGGCGTCCCTAGTTTCTTCTTGCATCGACTTCGGCCTTGTTGATTGCTATGCCTCTTTTTCCTTATCTTTTGTCTATTGGGTTGTCGTGATGTCTAAGGCGATGTAGTAGCATTCTCGGGATATGTGATTTTCTCCCTGTATGTTGAATATCCCTAAGGTGTTGGGAATTTGATTACTTGGTGTCACACCTCCTTTTTCCGCACCCGATGGGGTGCAAGGGAGTTTTTTCCAATTAAAGGACAATCGAAACGGGATTAGTTTAATTATTTCAGAGTCGCCACTTGGGAGATTTAGGGTGCCCCAAGTCACCAATTTTAATCCCGAATCGAGGAAAAGAATGACTCCATATTACAGTCTGCGTACCAGAAATCCGGATAAGGAATTCTGTTAACCCGAGAGAAGGTGTTAGGCATTCCCGAGTTCCGTGGTTCTAGCACGGTCGCTCAACTGTTATATTCGGCTTGATTATCTGATTTTATACAAGTGTGAACTTATGTGCAAAATTTAACTTTTAACCGCTTTTATCATTTACTGTTTTTATCAAGAATTGCAACGTTGTGAAAATGTATCTCGAACCGTGTTACAATCAATGTACCCGTGGTCATCGACACACTTTGACTCCGTTGAGATTTGGATTTGGGTCACATCAATGTGCACCCGAGTTTAAGGAAATTAAATTATTAAAGGCGCGCCTAAAGCGACTAGCGTATTTATTTTGGGTAGGACCGTGGAATTTTACTAAACGGTCCATCCCGAAGTCTAAACAATTTTTAAAGCAAATATTTACTGAGGGCCCCGCAATTTGTATTTTATTTGGCGAGGCTCATCTCATTCTTATTTTTTTTTAAATGAATTTGCAACGTCATGGACACGCATCTCGAACCACGTCACAATCAATGTACCTGTGATTAGAAACACATTTCGACTCCGTTGAGAATTGGATTTGGGTCACATAAATGTGCACCCGAGTTTAAGAAGGTAAGATTTATTAAGGCGCGTCCTAAAGAGTCTAACGTATTGTTATTTTAGGAAGAGGCTGTGAAGGTTCATTAAACGGCCAAATCCAAAGTCTAGTCAATGGTTATGTATTTTATTGAGGGCCCCGGCGGTTTGTGATTTATTTGGCGAGGCTCGTCTCATTTTTATTTTAAAGGATAAACCTATAGTGACTATATTTTCTATTAAGTTCGTCTCTAAAATAAAAGAAAATCTCTTAATTATTTACATGCTGAAAACGTAACTTATTAGTTATTAGTTTACGACTAATGCGATTGGAAAATTGCGATCGAGTTTGTACAAAGAAAAACTGCTTTCATTTTTATATTCTATTATTTACTAATGCTAGAACATGAGAGGGATACACAATAATATCAAAGTCGATTAACTATTCTTCAAATAATTTAAACTAGCATTATTAGATGAAGAAATCATACATATGCAGCCTCATTACTCATTAATTAATCGACTACATTTTTATACAAAGAGAGGAAAATTAATATTCAAACACAGATCCAAACAAAAGAATTCAACAGGAACAGGAGCCTGATTAATATTTCATTTTTCGCTTCAAGCCAAGAGTGTACAAATGTGTACCTGGAAACAGCAGTACAAGAACAAAAGAAGTAGGAGTCAGCAACAGTAATAACGCGGCAACAGCAGGTTCAGCAACACCGCAAAACCAGTAACAACCAGTAGAATGACCCAGTAACAGATTGAAAACTCAGCAGTGCAAAAGTACAATCACAATCAAAGCAGAAGAGAGAACAGATGCAAGAGGCAGTAGTTTCGGATTTTGAATAACCCTCGAGAAAAGCAAACGGAAATTATTCGAGTGAAAATTCAAATTGCATTTCTCTTTTACTCTCAAAATATTTCAAGTATGTCCGCTCTCAAAATGTAGAAAAATGTTTTATGTTCTACCTCACGTATTAAAACTCTCTCCCCAAAAATCCTCTCAATAAAATGAATTAAATTTGTTTTAAGCAACACACATGACAGATTCTAACGATTCAAACAACATTAATATTTTCTGGAAACAACATGAAACAAATTGAAGAAATAATTAATTAAATTTCAATTTGAATCTAACAAACATAACACTAACAAATATTCACTTAAACAACAATACAAACATGAAATAAACATGAAAAATAACTAATTAACTTCCATTTGAAATCTGAAAAATTAATTTAACAAACAACACATGAACATGAACTAAAAATTAATTCAAACGATAAACAAAACAAACATTTGCCGATTTTAGATTCGAAAATATCAAAACAAAATACGGACAAACATAAAATTCAAAAACTACTAACCGGATCAACACGACATATGTATGAACTGTTTTGACAAAACTCAAATGGGAATAAATCTGTCCGGACTCAACGACGAACTCACCTCCCTTGTAAACTTGACGAACTCAAAACGACGCTCGACGACCTCGACTAAAACTCAAACGAGCAGCTCGTCTGAAGATACAACAGCTGGGCGAAGGAGAAGTGATGAACAACAGCAGCTCGGAGGAACTGGACGTCGAGCAGCAGCAGTCCGGCGACAGCCTGGCCATGGTGATGCCCAAGCTCGGAGAAGCGAAGCAGTAACGGAGGTCGTTTGGCCATGGGGAAGATGAAGCCGTGAAGCTGGTCGACGCAGCAAGTAGAAGCAACTAGTCGACGACGTCCATGGCAAAACAGTACTGGACCCGATGGCAGCGTGCGAGCTTGGCCGTGACGAGCAGCGGCGATGGGAGCTTCGAACAACAGTTGACTCGTCGAGGCTGTGGTCGTTTGGTTGTTTGGACGATGAAGTAGAAGTCAGGAGTAGCAGGTTTTTTGGTTTGAAACAGAAGCAGCAGCGACATGGACGTCGAGCTCAAGCTTGAGCTCGACGAGCTTCATCAATGACGGATAAGGCTGGGGTCGTTTGAACGCGAAGGAGGTTGTGTCGTTTGGTGGTGTTTGGGACGGGAAGCTGGGCAATCATGGATGCTTGGTTGGAGCTTTGGAGGAGTTTTTTGAGTTTGGGGAAGAAGAAGATAGGGAAGGGGTGGATGGGTTAGTTTAGGTTTTTAGGGTTTTTGTTTTTTTTTTTTTATTTTTTTGTTTTGTTTTGTGTTTTGACAAAATGAAAAAGGGGTGTTGGGTATTTGGGTCATGGGGCGTACCGGGTCGACCCGGTCTGAAGTGGACTGGGTCGTGGAGAAGATTGGGCAATTTTTTTTGGGCCTTTGGCTTACAATTGAAGAAGTGGCCCAATCCGATTTTCTTTTGTATTTTTGTTCTCTTTTCTTCTTTTATTTTCTAAAACTAAATTATAAAAGTACTTAAATTATTATTAAGAACTAAATTAAGTTATAAAAGTGCAAATTAGCTCCCAATAACAATTAACGCACAATTAAGTAATAATTAAGCATAAAATTGTATATTTGGACATTAAATGCTAAAAATGCAAAAGGTGCCTATTTTTGTAATTTTTAATTTTTGTAAAACTAATTTAATTACTAACAATTGTAGAATTAAATTCTACATGCAAAATGCGACATATTTTTATATTTTTTATTAATTTAACAAATAAGCAAACACAAACAAATACAAATAATTATCCAAAAATATCACAAAAATACTCAAAATTGCACACCAAGGAAAATCATTTTATTTTGCATGTTTTTGGGAGTATTTCTCATATAGGGCAAAAATCACGTGCTTACAGCTGCCCCTCTTTGTCCGGAAACACGAAGGGTTTTTGTGCAAAGATAAAGCGAGCGATTTTTGCCCATCCGAGTACTCCGTGTGAAGCATTTTTTTTGAAAAAGATTTAACCGAACCTTTGCTTCAAAGGTTTCCTACATATCCCTGGCTAAAGAGGAATCAGGTTAATGTAGTTCGGGAAGTTTTGGTAGCTGGGACTACCGTGGGACTGCGATGTTACTGCTGTTGCATGTTGTTATCACTACTTACCGATCTCCTTGTTACACCGTGCTTAAAAGAAAACAAGAAGCTAGGCTAGATTGAAATTTGTTCTTGTTGCCTTGCTTTCTTGTCGACTTGTGTTTCCTCCGGTGCTTTTCTTCCGTGAATTTTGGAATGATACTGGCCATCTGCTTTTCTGAATACCAGTTTTCATCATTTTGCTCGGTCCGCTGGGGACATGGCTTTCTTCATTAAGCTTTTGGCGGTTCCTCTGGTGGGTACGACTTTCTTCATCAGACTTGTTATGCTGGGCATGATTTAATGTTCACCAGCTGCTTCTTTCAAGACGCGTCTTTTCTTCCTTTTGAGTCATGCGCCTGAATTTGTGCTGGGACCTCTTTGTTGCAACCTTCTGTTTCCGGTGCTGAGATTTTATTGTTTCCTGCTGGAGATTCTTGTTGTAACCCTCTGTTTTATTGTCTTCTGACTTGATCTTGAAATGTATGCCTCTGTTATTATGGGCGGGCTCCCAACTTCAACACTTGAAAAGTAAAGACTGGAATGTATGCCTCTGTTATCTGGGCGGGCTCCCAACTTCAACACTTGAAAAGTAAAGACTGGAATGTATGCCTCTGTTATCTGGGCGGACTCCCAACTTCACTACTTGAAAATTAAAGACTGAAATGTATGCCTCTGTTATCTGGGCGGGCTCCCAACTTCAACACTTGAAAAGTAAAGACTGGAATATATTCTTCTGTTATTATGGGCAGGCGCCTGGCTTCATCATCTTGAATTTAACAACCTCTATTCTCCAGGTGGGATCCTACAACCAAAACAAACAAAACAAACGAGAATTTCCTAACCCAGTTTGCACTGGGAAGATCTGTAAGTCGTTAGCAAAATTGTAACCTATTTATACTACTGATGCAATGACGAGAGTAAACTAAAGACTAGGCTAGGATGTGCATCTCCTACGAGTAAAACCAAAACTCTTGCTAGCAAATGTGTCTGCTAAAAAACCTCAATGACTCAAACTAGAAAGTGCTTCTTCTATGGTTGAATCGGAATGAGCTAAACTAGGAAGTGCGTCTCCTAAGGGTGAAAACTTCAAAGAACTAGACTAGGAATTGTGTTTCCTATGGTCGAACTCAAAATGAATCAAACTACGAAGTGCATCTCCTAAGGGTGAAATCTCAATTCTGGAAGTGCGTCTCCTGAAATAAAGTATAACCTGAAAAAGCCAAACTAGGAAGTGCATCTCCTAAAGTAAAAGTATAACCTGAAAAAGCCAAACTAGGAAGTGCGTCTCCTAAAGTAAACTTAATTCAGGAAGTGCGTTTCCTATGCACGAAATTAAACTTAGGAAGTGCGTCTCCTAGGGGTTAAATAGTCTTAGGAAGTGCGTCTCCTATGGGTGAAACCTTAATGATTTTGAACTAGGAAGTGTGTCTCCTATGAATGAAAATAATTTAGGAAATGCGTCTCCTATGCGTGAAATCTTAATTTAGGAAGTGCGTCTCCTATGGGATAAAAGTAAACTTAGGAAGTGCGTCTCCTATGGGCAAAACTAAACTTTAAGGAAGTGCGTCTCCTATTGGGTACAATAAACTTAGGAAGTGCGTCTCCTGTGGGTACAATAAACTTAGGAAGTGCGTCTCCTATTGGTAGAACTGAACTTGGGAAGTGCGTCTCCTATGGTAAAACTGAACTTAGGAAGTGCGTCTCCTATTGGTAGAACTGAACTTAGGAAGTGCGTCTCCTATGGTAAAACTGAACTTAGGAAGTGCGTCTCCTATGGTAAAACTGAACTTTAGGAAGTGCGTCTCCTATGGTAAAACTGAACTTAGGAAGTGCGTCTCCTATTGGGTACAATAAACTTAGGAAGTGCGTCTCCTATTGGGAAAAACTAAACTTAGGAAGTGCATCTCCTATTGGTAAAACTTACTTAGGAAGTGCATCTCCTATGGGTACAACTATACTTAGGAAGTGCGTCTCCTGTTGGTGAAATAAACTTAGGAAGTGCGTCTCCTATTGGTGAAATAAACTTAGGAAGTGCGTCTCCTATTGGTGAAACTTTTCTTAGGAAGTGCGTCTCCTATTGGGTAAAACTAACTTAGGAAGTGCGTCTCCTATTGGGTGAAATAACTTAGGATGTGCGTCTCCTATTGGGTGAAATAACTTAGGAAGTGCGTCTCCTATTGGTACAACTAAACTTAGGAAGTACGTCTCCTATTGGTGAAACTATTCTTAGGAAGTGCGTCTCCTATTGGTAAAACTTGGCTTAGGAAGTGCGTCTCCTACTGGTGAAACTATTCTTAGGAAGTGCGTCTCCTATAGGTGAAACTATTCTTAGGAAGTGCGTCTCCTCTTGGTGAAACTTATCTTAGGACTAACTTAGGATGTGCGTCTCCTCTTGGTGAAACTATTCTTAGGAAGTGCGTCTCCTCTTGGTGAAACTATTCTTAGGAAGTGCGTCTCCTTAGGATGTGCGTCTCCTATTGGTGAAACTTAGCTTAGGAAGTGCGTCTCCTATTGGTGAAACTTAGCTTAGGAAGTGCGTCTCCTATTGGTGAAACTATTCTTAGGAAGTGCGTCTCCTATTGATGAAACTATTCTTAGGATGTGCGTCTCCTATTGGTGAAACTGACTTAGGATGTGCGTCTCCTCTTGGTGAAACTTACTTAGGAAGTGCGTCTCCTCTTGGTGAAACTTAACTTAGGATGTGCGTCTCCTGTTGGTGAAACTAACTTAGGATGTGCGTCTCCTGTTGGTGAAACTAACTTAGGATGTGCGTCTCCTCTTGGTGAAACTATTTTTAGGAAGTGCGTCTCCTTAGGACGTGCGTCTCCTATTGGTGAAACTTTTCTTAGGAAGTGCATCTCCTCTTGGTGAAACTAACTTAGGATGTGCGTCTCCTCTTGGTGAAACTATTTTTAGGAAGTGCGTCTCCTTAGGACGTGCGTCTCCTATTGGTGAAACTTTTCTTAGGAAGTGCGTCTCCTCTTGGTGAAACTAACTTAGGATGTGCGTCTCCTCTTGGTGGAACTTACTTAGGATGTGCGTCTCCTATTGGTGAAATTGACTTAGGAAGTGCGTCTACTAATGGTGAAACTTATCTTAGGATGTGCGTCTCCTATTGGTGAAACTTAACTTAGGATGTGCGTCTCCTATTGGTAAAAATAAACTTTAGGAGGAAATACATCTCCTATGGGTAAAAAACAAACTTAAGAGGAAATGCATCTCCTAAGGGTGAAACTAAAACAAACTTAGGAGGAAATGCATCTCCTATGGGTGGACCAAAACAAACTTAGGAGGAAATGCATCTCCAATGGGTGGAACTAAAACAAACTTAGGAGGAAATGCATCTCCTATGGGTGGACTAAAACAAACTTAGGAGGAAATGCATCTCCTATGGGTGAAACTAAAACAAACTTAGGAGGAAATGCATCTCCTATGGGTGGACTAAAACAAACTTAGGAGGAAATGCATCTCCTATGGGTGAAACTAAAACAAACTTAGGAGGAAATGCATCTCCTATGGGTGGACTAAAACAAACTTAGGAGGAAATGCATCTCCTATGGGTGGACTAAAACAAACTTAGGAGGAAATGCATCTCCTATGGGTGAAACTAAAACAAACTTAGGAGGAAATGCATCTCCTATGGGTAAAAATAAACTTAGGAGGAAATGCATCTCCTATGGGTGAAATAACTTAGGAAGTGTGTCTCCTATGGGTAAAGCTTAGGAAGTGTGTCTCCTATTGGCAAAACTAGACTTAGGAAGTGCGTCTCCTATTGGTAAAGGCTAGGCTTAGGAAGTGCGTCTCCTATTGGTAAAGGCTAGGCTTAGGAAGTGCGTCTCCTATTGGAACAGACGTGGAATGTATTCCCTTGTTATACAGGTGGGCGCCTAATGGTAAAGACATGAAATGTATTCCCTTGTTATACAGGTGGGTGCCTGAAATATGAAATGCACAGACAAAAAGTATTCCTCTCGTTATTCAGGTGGGCGCCTGTCTATACTAAGACATAAAAGTATTCCTCTCGTTATTCAGGTGGGCGCCTATCTATACTAAGACATAAAAGTATTCCTCTCGTTATTCAGGTGGGCGCCTGTCTTCGAGAAAATTTTCACAATGAGAAAATTTTCTGCCCCGGTTTGATGATTTTCTTTATGGCCTGTCTTTCCGCCATCAATAACGTTCATTTTCCCTGTTTCTAAATCAAAGAAAAATTTGTTAGTTTAAAAACATGGTAAGCGGTCATGCCACTCTTGTTGGGGATGGTTTCCTCTTTCTCCTTTCCCAGCTTTGTGTTCCATTATGCTATCAAACTTGCTGGGGATGATATTAATTGCTGATACTGGCCCATCCCTTTTATCAATCTCATCTTGATAGGGATACCCTTCTTGACACGGGTTTTGCGCCTGTTCCTTGTACCACTTGGATGTACTAGTTGATGGCCTATTTTGAAGTCATTTCCCACTGGTTCCGACCAAACAGACTCTACTAGGGAATTTTCCTATGAAAGGAAAAAAAATAAAAAGAAACAAAATAAAGACAAAGGAAAAGATGACTCTTTAACAAAAGAAACTATAAATAAAAATCTATCAAACGCAGATACCGACTCTAATGGCCATGACATGCGTATGTGGCCTATCCTTTGCCGTCAATCGTCTATCAAGACCTTCCCTTGACGATTCCCCATCTGATTCCCAATCTTATTCGACTTGTAGTGCCCGAAGGGTTTTTTCACTATCAAGCCTCTCTCATTTTGGTTTTCTCTCAGCTTTCATCGCCTTAGGATGCCTGTGAAGGTTTTCACCGATAAGACTCTCTCATTTGTATTACTTTCCAGCTGGGGATTTGGAGTGTCGCCGGTATGACTCTTTCTGTTGGAGATTAGAGTCCTTTCTGCTGTGGAACAGAATGTTATGTTCGCCGGTAAGACTCTCATTTGTCTGACTTGGCATCTTTTGAAGACTGGTCAGAAGGTCTTTCTTTGGACCGTAATGTGGGTTTTGGATAGGCTAGAAAGAAAGGGTATAAAAGGCTAAAAAAAATACATTAATTTTGGGTTATTAGTTACAACCTTCGGAATTAGATTTATTCACAATAAACGCAACCTTTGCCCCAGTTTCTTGCTTGGGGATATCCTAACTGATTTTTTTTTTCATTTTTCAAAACTATGACCGAGCCGTGAAGCGCCTACGTATCCTCTTTGAGGAATCAGGTCAAACGTAGTTCCCAATTCCTCTTTTCATTCCGACTTTCTTTTGTTTGTTTTTTTTCTTTTCTTTTTTTCTTCTTTCATTTTTCTCTTTTTTCGTTTTTTTTTCATGCCATATGCTTGCGTTTTCTAGTCATTTTTTCTGATTCCGAACGAGGGGTATGACAAAAAATAAGTAAGGCTCAAAAGGGGTAACGAAGGATAAAGTGTTAAGGTAGCAGAACAAAATGCCTTCGTCATTCCAGTCTTCAAACTATGCCAAGTGCAAACAACACAATTTAAACAACGATTTGTAGCCTCTTCCGATGGTGCTGGACTTGACAATTATATTCAACATTTGCTTTTGCATTGGTCCTTTCTAAAGAACCGTTGGGCGACACTCTCATTATCATGAACGACCCTCATGCCAATTTGGCGAATCTTGCTTTTAACGATTTTTCTTCATATTTTACTTGCCCCAGTTCCATATGACTCGAGCTCTGAATAATCTCAACCGTCCTTATATCCTTTAAATGGTCTGATCGGGGTTTTATAATTAACTTTAAGATTAGGCCCCAAACTGTGTGCGCATGTCATGTCACTAGAATCGTCGTTGAAAAAATGATAAAAGGACTAAACAAAAGAAGATTGGAAATAATAAAAGACCGGATTTTGCATTAGACTATCGGCGAAATGGTTTGAATAACAAAACAAAACAAACCAGAACAAAATCCTAAACAACCCTGACAAAACTTAAACAGACCGCTATGACAAAAACGGAAAGATAAGCGGCATGATATTGACACAAAACAATCCGAATTACAATCCTAATGATCCGAACAACAGAAATGAAAACCAAATAAGCCACCACAAGCTTCTCTCCTGTTAACCAAGTAACAGAGCGTCCTTCCACTTTATCAAGACTGACATCTTAGCCACTGAGCTTCGCATCGATACTGCCAAGACCATTACCAGCTTCAATATCATCAACATCGGTCAACAAGTTCTCAAGAGGATTTGCATGCTCTTTGTCACTGTCATCGATCACAATTGCCCCTTCCTGAATCATTCTTTCTATTTCCTTTTTCAAAGAACGACAGTCTTCAATGCTATGTCCTTGGACATTAGAGTGATACACGCATCGAACAGCAGGATCAAATCCTTTTGCATATGGGTCTGGAGTATAGCCAAGGAGCGGCTCAATCAGTCCTGAAAGCTTTAGCTTTTCAAACAAACTCGCGTAGGACTCCCCAATTGGCGTGAAATTGTTTCCTTGCCTTTGTTTTCCCCCATGCCCCTATTTTCTAGGGTCGTTGGGTGCTTGAAAACGTTGTGAAGGCAAGAATGCATCACGTGGTGCTGGCTCTCGCCAGCGGGGGTGACCTAATGGTTGACCCTGCGACCGGACCTTTTTCGGAGGATAATACTGAGGAGGATTATATGGAGCTCGGGGGCAGGCTTGGGCATGATGGTCTGAAAAGAGTGGCTCTGATGGTGGGTAGTAGGGTTGTGGAAGGTTGTATGGAGTGTGTGGATAATTTGGATGACTGGGCCTGGGCTGGTAGTGAGGGGAAGGACCTCTGAATTTGGACCCAGTACCTGCTTCGACTGATGCGACCTCGAGCGCACCTCCCGCGCCGCTCTGAATAGCCTGGGTCATTGCCTTGAGCGCTGAGTAATTTAGGATTTTGTCAGACCTTAGGCCCTCCTCTATCATGACCCCTATCTTTACCACTTCATTGAAGGATTTCCCAACCGTTGTCACCAAGTGACCAAAGTAAGTTGGATCAAGTGTTTGCAAGAAGTAGTCCACCATTTCTCCCTCTTTCATGGGAGGATCAACTCTGGCCGCTTGTTCTCTCCAGCGGAAACCGAACTCACGAAAACTTTCCCCAGGCTTCTTTCCAGTCCTCAGCAATGTGAGACGGTCAGGGACTATCTCGAGATTGTATTGAAAATGACCTGCGAAAGCCTGCGCCAGATCATCCCAAGTGTACCATCTGCTGGAATCCTGCCTGGTATACCATTCTAGTGCCGATCCACTCAGACTTTGGCCGAAATAAGCTATCAGCAGCTCATCTTTGCCACCTGCCCCTCTCATTTTGCTACAGAATCCCTGCAAATGCGCCATGGGATCACCGTGCCCTTCATATAAATCAAACTTAGGCATCTTGAACCCAGCCGGGAGTTGGACATCCGGGAAAGGGCATAGATCCTTGTAGGCCATGCTGACCTGGTTGCCCAATCCGTGTAGGTTCCTGAAGGACTGCTCCAGGCTCTTGAACTTCCTCGTCACCTCATCTTGTTCGGGGATTTTAACCGGTTTTTCAATCTCTGTCGGTACCTCTAAGTGCAGGTTGTAGGTATGGGGTTCTGGTGCATGAAATGTGGGCTCAGGGGGATAGTATTGCGTATCAGGAGCCTGAAACAATGGCTCGATGGTCGTTCTTTGCAGGGTGACTGATGTGGGTCCCACAAAAGTGGGAACATTTGGTGTCGGGAGAGGTTTATGGGATGGTGGAGCTTGGGAATCATGGGGGCTTCTCTCCTGAAGACAACGATGATTTGGGAGGCTTGTTGAAGGGCCGGAGTGGGGGTATTCGGGCACGTGCCCTAGTGGCTCAGGGCTCCTTTGTGCTTTGGCTAGAGCTAGCTGCATTGCATTCATCTCTAGTCTCATCCTTTCTATCTTTTCCATCGCTTCCTTTAACAACTGGCTCACCGGCCTTTCTTCCTTGGTACTATTCTCTGAAGTAGTCATGCTTGTTGTTATCGGTCCTTTGGATCTAGTTTGGTAAGGGTGTGTTGCCAGAATTCTTTAACAACTAACTGTTTGAGATTCGGAAAACAAACTTGTTAGCGTTTAGAGTTTAACAAATTTGATAACAACACATTGAGGATGCAATGCTCCTAGGCAGTTAACCGTTTCTAACATGTTTTGCTTCAAACAACATGCGTCATCTTGGCTTGCTTATTTGCCCCTTTGAAGTACTTTGGGAACCCCTGTATTTTATTCTATTTTGTATTTTCTTTTTCTTTCGATTTTTCATTTTTTTTTCTCTTTTTTTCTCAAATTTTTTTTGTTGTGGTCGAATCTTATGGAAATTGCCTACGTATCATGACCCCGCATGAATCAGACCTTGCGTAGTTCGGCCCAATAAAGATAAACAATACTCAACATCTTTAATTATTTTCATATTAAAACAAAGTGGGTTTCAAAGGTTTAAAGATGACCTAAAAACTTGAAAATCAAACAACCCGCATATTCTAATAAAAAGATTTACAAACTCAAAAACAAACGCTAGCTTCCTTTCCCCGTTTGTCAAATGCAACCAAACGGCTATTTTTGCAAATGTGGCCCCTTCCAAATTTCACATGAATTTTGAGGCCGAGGAGGATTATTTTATGACACTTTACAAACTTGTCCATTCTTTTACGAAAATAGCCTTTCGACAACTGAAAGATACTCTAAGGCTATTTCGGCAAGAACGGTTTAAGACGCGGCTGAAGCTGGCTTGGCTTATTTTTGACAAAACCCAAAGGTATTCACCTGACCGCTGACTTTTTTTCCAAACTACAATAAAAACGTGGTGTTGCAAACACGGCCCTTCAGCGCCTCGGGGACGAAGATTTATAAGGCTGTGTGGGTCGACTAGACCAAAAATCCTAAACATGACCCAAAGGTGGCTATTTATGCAAAGTCAGCCTTCCGGCGTCCCTTTCGGGAACATTCGGCTATTTATGACAAAACAGCATCACCTGACTTATTTATGACTCTTTTTATCATTTTTCAAATTAGAAAACTCAATATTGCAACCACGGCCCTTCAACATCTCGGGGACGAAGATTTTTAAGGCTGTGTGGGTCAACTGGACCAAATCTTAAAATATGACCCGAAGGTGGCTGTTTACGCAAAGTCAGCCTTCCGGCGTCCCTTTCGGGAACATTCGGCTATTTATGGCAAAACAACATCACCCGACTTATTTACGACAAAAATCAATATTTGACATATTATTTATTTTTTATTATTATTATTAATTAATTGTTTTTGGCTTTTTAGCAAAAGATGGGGTTGGACCCGATGAGGGTTGCCTACGTATCTCACATCCGGTGAGAATCAAACCCGCGTAGTTCGGGCTGATCATGAATAAGTAAATGAACTAACATTTTTTATTTTTTTTAATTGAAATTTGTGAAAGAACTGCTTCAAAAGAAGAAAGGAAGTATTATTTTTTTTGATTGATTTTCTTTTGAAAGAAAGACTTGTAAAAATTCCTTTTCTTTTGATTTGAACTTTGAGAATTTCAAAAGTAAAAGGAAGATATTTGTTTTTCTGAATTTTCATTTGTTTTTATTCTAAAGAAAAAAAGAAAATATTTTTGGAATTTTACTTTTAATAAAAGAAATGCTTCTAAAAAGTATTTTTTGAATTTTGAATTTTCTTTTCAATTTAAAAGAAGAATCAAAATATTTTCGGATTTTTTTTTTTAAAAAAAGAAAGCATTTTTATTATTTTTGTTTTATCAACAATGGAAAATAAAGATATTTATATTATTTTTGCAAGACATATCTTTTTGGAATTTTACTTTGAATTTTCTTGGCAAGACAAATACCCTTTGCAGCAAATAAAGATATATATATCTTTCGGAAATAAAAAAACTTTTCGGATATATATATATATATATATATATATATATATTTGCGACAAATAATGAAAGACTCTTTTTCATTTTCATTTTCATGGCAAGACAAATTATTTTCCTTTTCTATTTTTTTGAAAAACAAGACAGAACAACGACTCTTTTTTTCTATTTTTCCTTTGCTTTTAATAAAACAAACTAATAAGACATTCTTATTTTCTCAAAATTTCGGCAGAGTTTTGACAGTATTGGGATATTGGTTTTTTTCAAAAATAAACAATTAATTCCCTAACCGCTATTTTTCGATTTCACAATATTCATAATATTCAAACACCGGTCAGCGAGACAAAATTAATGCACGGAAAACTAATAGGATGCATCAGGATGGTCTTTTCATATCAGGTTGCTAGTCCTAGACAGACCCAACCCCTGTGTTGAGTCCCCTAAGTCAAATGCAACGTGATGCAAATAAGCGTTCCTACTAGGGATCCAGCATGAAGTCACGTTATTCTATGTTCAAAACCTGGGTCGGTGTTCTAGATAGTGTACCCGAGCGGACAACTCGAGTTGAGGAAGGAGCTCCTTTCCGGGAACCAAAAGGCCAGCCGACTTAGAAACTTTCCGAGCCTCTTTTATTTAGGGTATGACACTAACAGAATAGGGAGTCTCAACCAGTGAGCACATCCCCGGAGGTAAGAAGAGAAAGGTTTCGGCACAATTTATATACAGTTCAGATAATATCAAAGCGGTAAAAGCATCATTTAGCACATTAGGCTCAAAACATGTAAAAATCAGATAAAGCCAAATATAACAATTTATCTAAGCTCGAATTCTTAACCCTGAACCAGTGGTTCTGGGTTTTGTCCCCAGCAGAGTCGCCAGAGCTGTCACACCTCCTTTTTCCGCACCCGATGGGGTGCAAGGGAGTTTTTTCCAATTAAAGGACAATCGAAACGAGATTGGTTTAATTATTTCAGAGTCGCCACTTGGGAGATTTAGGGTGTCCCAAGTCACCAATTTTAATCCCGAATCGAGGAAAAGAATGACTCCATATTACAGTCTGCGTACCAGAAATCCGGATAAGGAACTCTGTTAACCCGGGAGAAGGTGTTAGGCATTCCCGAGTTCCGTGGTTCTAGCACGGTCGCTCAACTGTTATATTCGGCTTGATTATCTGATTTTATACAAGTGTGAACTTATGTGCAAAATTTAACTTTTAACCGCTTTTATCATTTACTGTTTTTATCAAGAATTGCAACGTTGTGAAAATGTATCTCGAACCGCGTTACAATCAATGTACCCGTGGTCGTCGACACACTTTGACTCCGTTGAGATTTGGATTTGGGTCACATCAATGTGCACCCGAGTTTAAGGAAATTAAATTATTAAAGGCGCGCCTAAAGCGACTAGCGTATTTATTTTGGGTAGGACCGTGGAATTTTACTAAACGGTCCATCCCGAAGTCTAAACAATTTTTAAAGCAAATATTTACTGAGGGCCCCGCAATTTGTATTTTATTTGGCGAGGCTCATCTCATTCTTATTTTTTTTAAATGAATTTGCAACGTCATGGACACGCATCTCGAACCACGTCACAATCAATGTACCCGTGATTAGAAACACATTTCGACTCCATTGAGAATTGGATTTGGGTCACATAAATGTGCACCCGAGTTTAAGAAGGTAAGATTTATTAAGGCGCGTCCTAAAGAGTCTAACGTATTGTTATTTTAGGAAGAGGCTGTGAAGGTTCATTAAACGGCCAAATCCAAAGTCTAGTCAATGGTTATGTATTTTATTGAGGGCCCCGGCGGTTTGTGATTTATTTGGCGAGGCTCGTCTCATTTTTATTTTAAAGGATAAACCTATAGTGACTATATTTTCTATTAAGTTCGTCTCTAAAATAAAAGAAAATCTCTTAATTATTTACATGCTGAAAATGTAACTTATTAGTTATTAGTTTACGGCTAATGCGATTGGAAAATTGCGATCGAGTTTGTACAAAGAAAAACTGCTTTCATTTTTATATTCTATTATTTACTAATGCTAGAACATGAGAGGGATACACAATAATATCAAAGCCGATTAACTATTCTTCAAATAATTTAAACTAGCATTATTAGATGAAGAAATCATACATATGCAGCCTCATTACTCATTAATTAATCGACTACATTTTTATACAAAGAGAGGAAAATTAATATTCAAACACAGATCCAAACAAAAGAATTCAACAGGAACAGGAGCCTGATTAATATTTCATTTTTCGCTTCAAGCCAAGAGTGTACAAATGTGTACCTGGAAACAGCAGTACAAGAACAAAAGAAGTAGGAGTCAGCAACAGTAATAACGCGGCAACAGCAGGTTCAGCAACACCGCAAAACCAATAACAACCAGTAGAATGCCCCAGTAACAGATTGAAAACTCAGCAGTGCAAAAGTACAATCACAATCAAAGCAGAAGAGAGAACAGATGCAAGAGGCAGTAGTTTCGGATTTTGAATAACCCTCGAGAAAAGCAAACGGAAATTATTCGAGTGAAAAATTCAAATTGCATTTCTCTTTTACTCTCAAAATATTTCAAGTATGTCCGCTCTCAAAATGTAGAAAAATGTTTTATGTTCTACCTCACGTATTAAAACTCTCTCCCCAAAAATCCTCTCAATAATATTCAAGTTCTCAAAACTCTCTCAAAAAATCCCCCCTATTTCAAGTCAAGAATGACTCTATATATAGCAAGACAAGTCTTCCATTCCCAACCCCAAAATTATTCCCCCAATGGCATGCTTTGACCCACTATTAAATGTCTTCTTTATTTTAAATTTTGTCCCCCATGCCTACATTAAATAAATACCACATTCCCAACCCATTACAATATGTCCCCCATGCCTACATTAAACAAGTACAAGATTCCTCCCCATTATGTTTTGTCTTGTCCCCCATTACATTAAACAAGTACATCAAAAACCCCACCCCATTATATTTGTCCCCCATGCTTAACATAAAGAATCAAAATAATGTTCAATTACCAAACTACCCCTCCGACCTTATTGCAATTACAAATCTACCCTCGAATGCAATGCAATTTACCAAATTACCCCTCTGCTCTAAACAATCAATTAATCATAACTCCACCAAAATATAGTCAAGATGACCAATTTCTCAACAATCTTCAACAACAATTTACATGAACATGATGAACAACACAAACTCCAAATTAATGGAAATAAATCAACCATATCGGGAACCAATCCTGGTTAATTTAGACCATTAATGGATGAACAAAGAGGCAATAATACAAACAACAATATGCATGATTCAAATTAAACTAACAAATCAAAACAAACATAAACTCACATTAAATCACTGGATTTAAACATGAACTTCAAACAAAGATGAACATGAATTAAATTTGTTTTAAGCAACACACATGACAGATTCTAACGATTCAAACAACATTAATATTTTCTGGAAACAACATGAAACAAATTGAAGAAATAATTAATTAAATTTCAATTTGAATCTAACAAACATAAAACTAACAAATATTCACTTAAACAACAATACAAACATGAAATAAACATGAAAAATAACTAATTAACTTCCATTTGAAATCTGAAAAATTAATTTAACAAACAACACATGAACATGAACTAAAAATTAATTCAAACGATAAACAAAACAAACATTTGCCGATTTTAGATTCGAAAATATCAAAACAAAATACGGACAAACATAAAATTCAAAAACTACTAACCGGATCAACACGACATATGTATGAACTGTTTTGACAAAACTCAAATGGGAATAAATCTGTCCGGACTCAACGACGAACTCACCTCCCTTGTAAACTTGACGAACTCAAAACGACGCTCGACGACCTCGACTAAAACTCAAACGAGCAGCTCGTCTGAAGATACAGCAGTTGGGCGAAGGAGAAGTGATGAACAACAGCAGCTCGGAGGAACTGGACGTCGAGCAGCAGCAGTCCGGCGACAGCCTGGCCATGGTGATGCCCAAGCTCGGAGAAGCGAAGCAGTAACGGAGGTCGTTTGGCCATGGGGAAGATGAAGCCGTGAAGCTGGTCGACGCAGCAAGTAGAAGCAACTGGTCGACGACGTCCATGGCAAAACAGTACTGGACCCGATGGCAGCGTGCGAGCTTAGCCGTGACGAGCAGCGGCGATGGGAGCTTCGAATAACAGCTGACTCGTCGAGGCTGTGGTCGTTTGGTTGTTTGGACGATGAAGTAGAAGGCAGGAGTAGCAGGTTGTTTGGTTTGAAACAGAAGCAGCAGCGACATGGACGTCGAGCTCAAGCTTGAGCTCGACGAGCTTCATCAATGACGGATAGGGCTGGGGTCGTTTGAACGCGAAGGAGGTTGTGTCGTTTGGTGGTGTTTGGGACGGGAAGCTGGGCAGCCATGGATGCTTGGTTGGAGCTTTGGAGGAGTTTTTTGAGTTTGGGGAAGAAGAAGATAGGGAAGGGGCGGATGGGTTAGTTTAGGTTTTTAGGGTTTTTGGGTTTTTTTATTTTTTTGTTTTGTTTTGTGTTTTGACAAAATGAAAAAGGGGTGTTGGGTATTTGGGTCATGGGGCGGACCGGGTCGACCCGGTCTGAAGTGGACTGGGTCGTGGAGAAGATTGGGCAATTTTTTTTGGGCCTTTGTCTTACAATTGAAGAAGTGGCCCAATCCGATTTTCTTTTGTATTTTTGTTCTCTTTTCTTCTTTTATTTTCTAAAACTAAATTATAAAAGTACTTAAATTATTATTAAGAACTAAATTAAGTTATAAAAGCGCAAATTAACTCCCAATAACAATTAACGCACAATTAAGTAATAATTAAGCATACAATTGTATATTTTGACATTAAATGCTAAAAATGCAAAAGGTGCCTATTTTTGTAATTTTTAATTTTTGTAAAACTAATTTAATTACTAACAATTGTAGAATTAAATCCTACATGCAAAATGCGACATATATTTTTATATTTTTTATTAATTTAACAAATAAGCAAACACAAACAAATACAAATAATTATCCAAAAATATCACAAAAATACTCAAAATTGCACACCAAGGAAAATCATTTTATTTTGCATTTTTTGGGAGTATTTCTCATATAGGGCAAAAATCACATGCTTACACTTGGTATAAGTTGGAGGGGACGGTCCTCATGGGATGTATTCACGATCGTCCTACTATAGCATTGTATTTGGTGGTCTGATCCATTATGTGGAACATTGTCTCTAGAGTTATGTTGTTGGCCAAGAGGGGGAGTGTTATTTCACCCGAAGTCCGTTCAACTACATTATTAAAACCCGTTAGTGTAATGCAGCGTGACACTATCTTGTCCCTGAGTTTCATCTGGGTGAGGACTCGGGGATAGATAATGCACGCTCCACTCCCATCATCTACTATGATGCGTTTGACATCAGTATCTAAAATTTGTAAAGTAATGACGAGAACATCCTCGTGAGGGAAAGTCAAACTGTCGGCTTCTGATCCGTAGATGATACTTTCTTCGAGTCAAACATACCGTTCGTGCGTGATAGATCTTTTGAGCTTGTGAGTGGCAATGGATTTAATGCCGTTGATGGAGGTGTCGTCACTGCCGCCGATGATCATATCGATGGTGCGAGTAGGTGATGGTGGATTTGACAAGCCTTGACGTTCATGACCTCTAGCAAAGTTGTTTCTCCCCTTGTCGCTCAACAGCTCTTTAAGGTGTCCCTAATGCAGCATGTTCACAACCTTTGCCTGAGGGCAATGCAGTTTTCTATTTTGTGTCCGCGTTCCTGATGGAATTCACATATGGCGTCAGATTTTCTGGTGCTCGGATCAGGCCTCGTCTTTGGTGGCCACTTCTCCTTCGTTCCGAGATTCTCCAAGGCGTAGACTATTTCTGTAGGTGATATAAAAATTGTGAGCAGACAGTAAGGGGTCATATCTCTCTCATTCCGGTGAGTCCTCTTCCTCAGCCTAGACGGGCCATCATCGTAGTGGAAGGAAGATGGGGCGGGGGCCCTGACATATGGATGATGTCGCTCCCTATTTGATCGTGAAATCAAGTGATCCCTCCTTATGTTATCTCTTCGTTCTTTCCTGGGCTCATCTTGTACTGAGACGAGCCACCGAGTTGGTCCGTTGAAGTCATCATCATGTGCTCGGACTTCGGCACAGTAAGCATTGTGGATTTCATCCCAAGTGGTTGAAGAATACTTCATCAACTGGTTCATCAATTTTCTGGTTGCTCTTGAACCCTCTCTACTCAACCCGTTCTGAAAGGCCGCAATGGCCATCCCTTCGGAGACATTTGGTAAGGTTATCCTTACCCTGTTGAATCGGGCGAGGAAGTCCCTCAATCCCTCTCCCAAGGACTGTTTGATAGAGAAGATATCATTTACTCATGTTTCGGTTTTCTTTTCCCCGGCATGCGCTTACAAACTTATCGGCCATTTCTTCGAAAGTTTCTGTAGAGCAGGCTGGTAGCTGTGAATACCATGTTAATGCCCTTTCCGTGCGGGTTTCGCCAAATTTCTTCAACAAAATATAGGACACCTGTTCTTTTGTGAGGTCGTTGCCCTTCATGGCAGTGACGTAGGATATATCCTGAGATACGCAGCATTTTAAAGGCCTTCGATATAGCATGTGGGGCTGCTTCCTTGTTGTATGTCTGCTCTATGAATCTGTCGGCGTCCCTCTTTGGCGGTAGCTTAGGGGCGCCCAGTATCTTGTCAACTCGTTCTTGGTATTCTTTTATTTGATCTCTAAGCGTTTTGTTTTCATTCTCCATTTCTTCCATCCTCTTTAGGACAACGGCGGGGACGCTGTCATCTGCATTGTTAGTAATATTGTGAGTTATACCTAGTGTTGGAGGGTCTGGGTGGTCGCCCTGCTCGTTGCACGGCATGGGCTCTTGTGGTCTCCATGGTCGTGCATGGAGCAGGTTTGTTGAGAATACTAACTAGTTTATCGATCAACCACGCTTCGAGGAGCTCTTTCACGGCCGGTGGCGTCCCTTCTCCTGTAGACGTGGAGGCCACTTTTCCATTTGGTTTTATTATGCTACAAAGGGGGAAGGCAACCTCTAGCACCTGGGGGAGGCAGTGGGTGTCACGTTATCGCCCAACGTTTCATAGCTCTCGTTGATAGCGTTCATGAGGTTGCCAGGGAAGTCGTCTGCCACTTTAGTCTTATCTTCTTGGTTACCTGCCATGTAAGTATCCGTACGTGCAGAGAAAGAGAAAAACTTTGTGGTTTTGTAGGTTAGCAACTCATGTGAGTTGTAGATCTAAAGGAAACTAAAAAATTAGCTAAGAAATCCCCACAAACGGCGCCAAAGTATTTGATTAGATCCGGGTTCATCCAATTAGATTTAAATAAAGTAGAGTCAATCTTAACTAATATTAATATCCAAAAGACAAATAACTGATTTTGTAATAAAATAATACGTATATGTTAGGCCGAGTGGCAATAAATGTGAACAACGTCAATAATATTTAATGGCTCAAAGGGAATAAGATAGCATTAACTAACAATTAATAACAATTGATGGTATTTAAGTAAATAAGAATATATGAGTCACCCGTAAAAGGGTGAGATATGTTGATATTCATTCTGAAATGAATGATTGATGAGCCTTCGAACATTCAGGTTGTTCTTGGATCAAGTGGAAAAGTTAGACAAGAATCTTAGTAAAAAAAATATTTTTCACATGTTTGCAATACGGACAGATTCTCTCAATAAAGTCAATATGTTCTCTTATAAGTGAATATCTTATGTCCCATATCATTGTGTCTCTTTCTATTTATAGGGAATATATTCCTAAAAACTCTAATAGTACATGTGCACAAAATATTCACCAGAATATTCTTTTTTGTGTCTTATCTTAGAACTAGCTGTTGTAACTCTGTCTAAGATGCTCGACCTCGACCTTGATCTACGACAACTTTACGACAATTTCAAGCTGGGGCAGATCTTTATTGAAATCTTACTGATAACACGTGGCGGCCTTTGAAGGATATCATGATGCTGATGCGGCTTTCCTATATCAATGGTATATTTTTGGCCCATACACCACCCACAATCCCAATTACACTAAAGATCGTCCAAATGGCAAAAATTGAAGAGCTAGTAACTAATCAGTACTTGTTATGAAATAAAAACAATTTAGTAAAACATGAACAAGAAATAAAAGCAATTTAGTAAAACATGAACAAGAAATAGAGATAGAGAAAAGGAAGAGATTTTCTTCTTCAATTGTGTGTATTTTTCTATCTATTACAAGGCCTTTATATAGGCATGAAAAGTGAAGAAAATATGTCATGGAATATGTCATTGAACATAGAAAATATGTCATTGAATATGTCATTAATCATTTGAGAGAAAGATCATGGAGGAAGAGTAGACATCCACCATATTTTGATTTTTATCATAACACTCCCCCTTGGATGTCCATAAATAATGTGCCTCGTTAAAACCTTATTAGGAAAAAACCCTATGGGAAAAAAATCCTAATGAAGGAAAAAGAGTACACATATTTAGAAATACGCATTTTGGTTGTCTCGTTAAAAACCTTGCAGGGAAAACTCAATGGGACAAAACCTTGTAAGGGAAAAAGAGTACAACGCGTATTAACTCCCCCTGATGAGATCATTAGTTCACATCGTTGAGCCTTCGTATCCCAATCTTGTACACTAGTTTCTTGAAGGTTGACGCCGATAGATATTTGGTGAACAAATCAGCCATATTATCACTTGAACGGATCCGTTGCACATTAATATCACCATTCTTTTGAAGATCATGTGTGAACAATAATTTAGGTGAAATGTGTTTTGTCCTAACTCCTTTATGAATCCTCCCTTTAATTGGGCTATGCATGTTGTATTTTCTTCATACAAAACTATGGGTAGTTTATCACACTTCAAACCACATTTGTCTCGAATAAGATGTATAGTAGACCTCAACCATACACATTCTCGACTTGCTTCATGAATAGCAATTATCTCAGCATGATTAAAAGAAGTAGCCACGATTGATTGCTTAGTCGATCGCCAAGATATGACAGTGCCACACATGTAAACACATAACATGTTTGAGATCAAGCCTTGTGTGTATAAGATAAATACCTCACATCGACATAACCAACAAATTCGGTATTGCAATCATTGCCATAAAATAAGCCCACACCGGTAATCCCCCTTAGATAACGCAATATGTGCTTGATTTCATTCCAATTTCTCCTTGAATAGAGCTATATCTTGATAAGACATTAACTGAAAAAGTTATGTCATGCCTTGTAGTGTTAGCAAGATATATTAGTGCACCAATTGCATTAAGATATAGTACTTTAGGACCAAGAAGCTCTTTATTATTTTCATGAGGTCAAAGTGGATCTTTATTTATATCGAGTAATCTCACAACCATCGGGGTACTTAATGGATGTGCTTTATCCACATAGAAGCTCTTTAAAATCTTTTTAGTGTATGCTGATTGAAGGACAAAAATTCCATCTTTCATATATTCAATTTGTAGACCAAGACAAAATTTTGTCTTTCCAAGATCTTTCATTTCAAATTCTTTCTTTAAACAGTCTACTGCTTTAGGAAGCTCTCCGGGAGTTCTAATGATATTTGAATCATCAACATACATGGCGATTATAACAAATTCAAATCCATATCCTTTTATAAGGACACAAAGACAAATTGAATTATTCTTATACTCTTCTTTCAACAAGTATTCTCTCGGGCGATTATACCACATGGGCCCTGATTGTTTCAATCCGTATAAGGATTTTTGAAGTTTATTTAATAAATTTCTTGGAAACCTTAATATGCTCCAAGACAATTCAAATCTTTCAACGATATCCACTATACGCATATCAAGTTTTTTATATATTGTCAGATTAAAATCTGAAGTGACTATATACACTATAAGAGAACATGTCTCCATATAATCAATGTGAGGATATTTACTAATTTTCTTGTGCCACGAGTCGTCTTTATGTCTATCGACTTGAACCTTTCGCACAAGAACACATTTATACCTCAATTGACTTTATACTTTCAGGTGTTGGACTATCCGTCCAACTTCACATTTTCCAAGTGAAGTCAATTTCATTGCGTATTTTTTATTTGGCCAATCTTTTATCTGTCCAAATTTCATGACAGATTTGAGCTCAAGATCCTCGTCAATATTAATAATATTGAGCGCTACATTATGTTAACAGTATCGTCGACGATCATTTTATATCGGTTCAATTATTACACAATAAAGACATAACTTATTGAGATCTCTTTATCTCATTATTTTCAGGTACCTGAGCCTCTCACATGAGGTCTTACGAAGTGTTATGCCGTGGTGCTCTTCTAGAGCACTTGCTTCCTTATTATGACCATTTTGCCCCTCTCCTTCTTCAAGGAGTTTTATCTTTGGAACTGATTGGCTTGTTACGCTTCATGCATGCCATAGACTCTGTCCCTCATGGACTTTATTCTAGTTGGAGCATTAACAGCTGAAATATGACATTTAGCTTTGGGTTAGCAAATGCTTCTGGCAATAATTTATAAATTAATTATCACTTGAACTTGAAGTTCATATTTTCTTGTACGAGGATCTATATGTATGCATAATAATTCATTTCACGTATCACTTTCTCAGCTATCCATTTTCTCCTCCTAATGTTGGGATCACCAACACATTTCCCAACCTTCTTTGGGAACTCATCTTTGTGCATTTTGGTGGCATAATTAAATCATATAGCACATCCATATTTCTATATAGAAATTATTTGGTTCCTGACCCTGAACCGATTGTGATAGGGAGAAATTTTTATAACTTGGCTAGATGCGTACAAGTGCTGCTGTATATTAAATAATAAATCTCATACCAAATTTCGTTTTTGGGAGTTTTGTTCTCATAACCAATGATTTAGCTATAATTGGAGGCATACAATTTCTGCTAAACCAACTTGGATTTAAACCAGTATTATTAAGATAAATCATCATAATTTATATTCTGGAATTTTGCTCTAATAATTTGAGCAAACAATCTTGCAAAAACCAAACTGTAAGTTGATAACAAATGCACATGTGACCATAAAATAGATGCATCTATTAAAATCATATAATAGTAAACGGTCCACATGGCAGGTGACTGGGCCTATATATATCACCTTTTATTCCTTCCAGAAATCAAAGGATTCAATCCCAACCTTTAACTGGTATATCATGAGAATAAGCAGCACAAGAGGATTCTTGAAGAATCTTCTATTCTTCAATATGTGTCAATGTAATTCTTAATTAATTTTTCGCATCATAATTGAACCGATATGGTCAACCGGTCATGCCAATTAATATTTATTTTAGTAAATCTCTAGTTTAATCGTGGCATATTATTCCAGCATCATGCTTATATTTGTGTAGTACAAATAGAAAGAAGATCGGGTAACCTTTCATATTTACCCGGTATGATTATAGAAATATGAAGATATTCAATCTTTCTTTCATTTATAGTCTCAATATGCCAATCACTTTGACTTATATATTTGAAACTCAAAAAGTTTTTTTTTTAGACTTTACAATATCAATGTCATGAATAAGTTTATTCATCCGGGTAGTAACAAATTAGTTTTTCTGGAGTTCTTAACAACTTTTGTACTACAAGATCTTTTATCATACCATTCATATGGTAAATATCTCCTTGACGGAGAAAATTATATCATAATAAATTGTCATAGTCAAAATCATCATAAGCAAAATCATTTCTTGCTTTAATTTTGCCTTTAATAACTTTTATAAGGCATGACAAAATAATATTTGGCATATCACATGTACGCGACCAATGACATATTCATGTAACCACACAATAATATTTATTCTCTTTATTTTACTCAAACCTCCCTTAGAGGTGAGTTGTGTGGTATTCATATAATCATGAATTGCATGTCTTTATTCATTGCTTTTATCACATATTGTCACATTCAACTTTAGGAATGTGTTTGCATTCTCAATGCTTATCATAAGTCACATTCTCTTCACGGAATGGATCATAATCAGCGACGTGCTTTATTATTTTCATACCAATTTGATGATAAGCATTGCCTTCACATTTTGAAGGACTATTTTGAGAACCCTTATTGTTCTCCTTTTATAATCATAGTGATGATTATTATTATTTTGATATTTGAAACGCCCACGTTCATTGTTCAACCACTTGTCTTCATTGAAACTTATTATGCATTGTTATCACATTCACTTCAAGAATGGAGCAAATCAAGTGGGACAATTTTCATGTTTTTTCATGAAAAATATATTATTTTTCTTTAGTCATCATTATATCATCAATATGGTACATTGGGACTCAAATCCAATGTCTTACCAATATAAAGGCATGTTAGGCCATAATAAATTGGGACTCAAACCCAACTCTTATCATTATGGAGCATCAGGACTTGATCCCGATGTCTATTCCTCAATTAATGGCATAATAGGCTAAACAATATTGAGATTCATTCTCAAGCCTTAATTTCAATCACATGCCAAAAAAGTTATACACAACTAATTTGCAACTTAGCAAATCAAATTTGCTTTCTTAAATAAGTGTACAAATCTCAAATCAGCGTAAAGCTTTATTAATTATTTGTAGCATCTATATGAAATACAATCGTTTGTAGTCAGAATATTTTTTCTAAATTCTATTAGAGTTTAAAAGGATCATAAAATCATTGTCATAATATTTATTGAGTCTCTCTCAAAAATATTGTTGTTTTCGGGGTATACCCTACCTATTGGATTTGATTTAACGCCATGACTTTCCTTCACTCAATTCAACCAAGCAATTAGTGAATAAATTTATCAAAAGTACACCATATAGGTAACAACACATATATAGTACTAATACATAAATTCAGCATTTATATTACCTAAAAAGTGACATTATAGGTAACAACTTACCAGTTGTAGCTTGTGCATCATTCATATAAAATACTTAAAAATTGTAAGTTAGTAGCAAACATCAAGTAGGTTATGGATACTCAAAAATACCTCTTCTAGTAGTCATACTAATCATTGTTTGCTTTCAAATGATACGACCATAAATTATGAAGTATATTTTCTCAATAGCTGGTTTGTTTTCCAAACTTCAAAGAAGTAATTAATCAACCTAGATAAAGATGTGAAGTATTTATTATTTTCTTCAAGATGATTTATGCTTTTAATCAGTATGATCAATTTTTTTTTTTTTGGTACTATATGCAAGTGTAAAAATCCAAAAGAAAAAAAAATATTCATCCAAGTAAAAGAAAATGTTAAAAGCGGCATGACAGATTGAAGATAGTTAACACATAAATATGCATAAGACAATTTATATAAAATATCATTGGTTACCATGACATGCATCATATCAACAATTAACTGCTACTATGATTTTAACATATAAAACTTCGAAAATTTTATTCCATTCATGTGATATAAAAGATGTAATATTAATATGTACTTATGCAATACATGTGTAGTACAAAGTTGTGTGCATATGAGATTTTAAAGGAATGACAAGTATAAGATAATCATACCTTCTTACATTTCATTACTTACCATATGTAGTTTCTCTTTACATTTAACTATGTGATGATATGTATGGCTTCTAATTGTAATCTTTCTGGATGTAGGAAAAATTTTGTAGATATATATATACAATTGGTTAGAGCATCGTGCTGATAACGTGTTATGAAATAAAAGCAATTTAGTAAAACATGAACAAGAAATAAAGATAGAGAGAAGGACGGGATTTTCTTCTTCAATTGTGTGTATTTTTCTATCTATTACAAGGCCTTTATATAAGCATGAAAAGTGAAGAAAATATGTCATGGAATATGTCATTGAACATAGAAAATATGTCATTGAATATGTCATTAACCATTTGAGAGAAAGATCATGGAAGAAGAGTAGACATCCACCATATTTTGATTTTTATCATAACAGTACAAATATATAAACAAGAACGAGATTAGTAAGGACTCCATTGAAAAAAAATTTGACAGCAAAACAACCTAAGGAGTCTTTAACTACTTTCTGACTCATAATTCCAATTTCCATGAAATTTGACTTGCCATCCACCAAACACAAAAATGAAAGGCTCGTACCATCAGATTCCCATAATAATACACCTTCTTTATACTCCCATTCCAGTGCACCACTACTGCTACCTGATACATCCAATATAATATTACCAACTTTGAAGAAATTATTTTTAGCAGTTGCTTGAAAATTGACAACCCAACTAGCCCACCCCCAACCCACCCCACCCCACCCTCCACCCCCTCCTCTCTTTTCCTCTCTGTTTCTTGAAGCAAATTCTTAACCCCATTTCTCTATCAGTCTCGACTCGATTCTTCTTTCTGCTTGCAAGACAAGAATCACCAAGATTTCTATTTTTTCCTCTCATTTCTTAGCTGTCTTTGAAAGAACCCCAGTATCTAGAAAATATTTAGTAATATCAACTAACTCATATAATGACATTCTAACTATTGATTCTTCCTACCCATTAATAAAAGAAAGTTCCAAACTTTCTTTTGTCACTAAGGCATACCCATTAAAGTTCTGGTCTTTTTCTTGTTTTGAGTCCATTCAGACTTATTACTTTAATTAAAGATTTGTTTCCTGAAAAAGGGAGACAAAAAAAAAATGAGGAATTGGACTTGGGGTTTTGTTGGTCTTCTTTATCTTGCTCTCTTGTTGAAGATTGAAGCCTTGAAATTTCATAGGACTGAACAAACTGAGAGAATATCAGGTACATTTCCTTTTGGGTGCTAATTGTAGTGGTTTAGGTTGAAATTATAAGCAATTTCATGTCTTATTGAGATGGGAATACTTGTTTATCATAGTAAGTTAGGTTTTACTGATTTGGCTTTAATTGCTGCATAAGGCTTCTGTTTATAGGCTGCAAAATTATTGATTTCTTCAGCTGTTCTAATTCATGAATTGTTAGTTTTGTAGGGACATAATAGTCTTTAACCTGTAAGATCATTTCGATGAGGAATAGCATTCTTGATCGCGTTGTTTGTTTCGTTTGGTTAACTTGTAAATGTATGTTGAATGAAATAGTCTGGTAATGGTTGGTGTTGCTAACTGCCTAAGTAATGGCATTATCTGTATAGTTAATGTGTTTTTGGCCTCCAAAGATGTGTATCCTTCTTTGATGATGTTCATACTGTTAGTGAGATTCAGAATCTGTAGGTGCGATAAAACAGTATACTATTATTCAGGTAAACTGACCACCCTTTGCCGAAAAATTATACTACGAATAAGGTAAAATATTGCTTGTTATTGATTAAAAATAGACTTTGAATACCCTTGCATAGCTCACTGGCGAAGGGTGTTCAAAATTTGAACACCCATATTGAATTTCCTGGCTTCACCGTTGCTGTTATTAAATCCTGACTGTCACACATGTCGATTTTGCAAGTCTGTCTCATACAAAACGTGGGGTTTAATTAGCTAGAATGTAGGATAAGATGAGGTGGAGATGAATGGGCATCGTTAGCTGAATTATTTACCTATCTGCATGTTAGTCTGAATAATTCTTGATGCTGGAGCATCCGTGATTGATACTTAGAAGTTTAAATCCAGATCTAAGTTAAGATTGATGAAAATCAACTTTCACCTTAGAGCTAAGCCTGAATACAGATAAATGAGGTATTTTTTCTTAAAAGTTCGCCTGTCAAAGTGTGGTAGTAATCTAGGAAAATGATTGGCATATTATTCTATTGTTCATGTATATTTTCTGCCACTTGATGTTGACTATAGTGGGAGAATTCTGTAGAGGCACATTGAATGCATAATTGTACAGTGAACTAATGAAATGAGGACTAAAGTGTTTAGCCCCTTATTTTCAGACTATAGACATTGAGCTCTCACATGAGCTTCATTATTGAATTTGTATCAGATTTCAGAGTTCACATTAGACTGGTATCTCAAAAAACTTAAATATGTAGACAATTGACTCATAGCACATTGTACAATTGATTATAGTAAAGGGTGGAGGACAATTTGCATAATAAAATCGAGGTGGAGAGAAGTGATTTCATAGAAACTATGTATAATGGTCTTCTGCATTTGAACTTTTAAGCTAAATGAAGAACTTGATTGAAGACTTTGGCAGGCCGTAATTTTGATGTTTCGAGGGTTATCAATAATTCCAAGGAGTGTTTTCAGACTCCCATTAGAACAGATTGGTTCTTCATACATGTATTTTTTTTAGCATCATACATGTATTTAAGTCGAAATTCAGATATTTTTTTAATATTATAAAGGAGTGGAAATTCAGATATAAATAAATGTTGCAGCATCAGATATAACTTGTTGGTGAATAATTATAATGTCATTAGTGACACCATAGAACCATTCTTGTGATCACAAAGGAGCATCTTTTTACCTTGCCGTAAAAAAAGAAAAGAAAAAGAAGAATATATTTTTAACCAACTGAATAAGTTTAACTGTAATACAAAATACTAATCAAATTCTTCTGAGCAAATAAAAATTATCTTTTCACTTGCTTACACAGTTTAGCGTATAATGACATAGGATACTTGCTTAAAACGCTTAAGTATCAACTCCTTTATTTTCCTTCTATTTTCAAAATTCAGGAAGTGCTGGTGATGTCTTGGAAGATGATCCTGTTGGGAGATTAAAAGTTTTTGTTTATGAGCTTCCCAGCAAATACAACAAGAAAATTCTGCAGAAAGACCAACGATGCCTCAACCACATGTTTGCTGCTGAAATCTATATGCATCGTTTCCTATTATCTAGCGCTGTCCGTACCTTTAATCCTGAGGAAGCAGATTGGTTCTATACCCCTGTTTACACCACTTGTGACCTGACACCGAATGGCCTTCCCTTACCGTTTAAGTCACCACGTATGATGAGGAGTGCAATACAACTTATTGCTTCTAATTGGCCGTACTGGAATAGGACAGAGGGAGCTGATCATTTCTTCATCACACCCCATGATTTTGGTGCTTGTTTTCACTATCAAGTGAGTCTCTCTCTCTCTCTCTCTCTCTCTCTCTCTCTCTCAAACACACACATCCACAGAATTAGATAGACTCCAGGGAAAGGTTGCTAATAAATATCCCTTAGGTTCGTGATTATTGTTTTTTGTTATTTTCAACTGTAACTTTCAGTCATTACTTTCAAGGTCAAATAGGTTTTGGTTACACTGTGTTATTCTGTGCGATTGCAGGAAGAAAAAGCTATTGAGAGGGGAATTCTTCCATTGCTCCAACGTGCTACCCTGGTTCAAACTTTTGGACAACGAAATCATGTTTGTTTGAAAGATGGCTCAATTACAATTCCTCCATATGCTCCCCCACAAAAAATGCAATCCCACTTGATCCCTCCAGATACTCCCCGATCTATCTTTGTTTATTTCCGAGGCTTGTTTTATGACGTCGGAAATGACCCAGAAGGTGGTTACTATGCGAGGTATAATCAAGGCTCATACCTATGAATAAATCACATTTGGTTAAGTTTCTTTAACACTTAAATAGATTGAAAATAGCTACTTATCAAAAGGCCCTAGTATTTTTTTTCCCAAGTTGATTAATACGTGAAGTTAAATACAGAATTATCAGGATCTAGAATTAATGCATAGTTGATTGATTTATTTGATTGTAATTCTGAGATTATACTGTTTCTCTTTTCTCTGAAAAGTTGGATGAATATTGTTTAAATAGATGTTAGATGAAATCACTATTACTGTAAAAAGTTGACTGAAAATATTCTCATTTAGTCTACTGACCTCCAAGACATGGAAAGAGAGTAACTAACTCTGATTACTTTTCCCTTCAGAGGCGCCCGAGCAGCGGTGTGGGAGAACTTTAAAGACAATCCTCTCTTTGATATTTCTACGGAGCATCCAACTACTTACTATGAAGATATGCAGCGAGCTATCTTTTGCTTGTGTCCACTGGGGTGGGCACCATGGAGTCCAAGATTGGTTGAAGCAGTTATATTTGGCTGCATCCCTGTTATTATAGCAGATGACATTGTCTTGCCATTTGCTGATGCAATCCCCTGGGAAGATATTGGCGTGTTTGTAGCAGAGAAAGATGTGCCAACTTTGGACACCATTCTCACTTCTATTCCACCGGAAGAAATATTGAGGAAGCAGAGATTGCTTGCCAATCCTTCAATGAAGCAGGCAATGTTATTTCCACAACCTGCTCAATCAGGTGATGCTTTTCATCAGATTTTGAATGGACTTGCACGTAAACTGCCTCACGACAAGAGCACTTACTTGAAGCCTGGAGAGAAGTTCTTAAACTGGACTGCTGGTCCAGTTGGCGACCTAAAACCTTGGTAGAGGATGGTTCGTGAGATGATTTCTTTCACTTCTTAGTCCCTGGCTCCAAACCTTTCTACTGTACCAACGTTGTTGAATTTCATCCAAAGTGTAAATTTTTACCAAGTAGTTTTGGGATACGACACATTCATTTTGGACCTATAGTGTTTGTTGTAGTTATGCATGAGTCTTATGAAAAATAGGTATGTACTGATTTCTACTCTCATACTCGTGCCAGAAACTTATTGCCTTTTTTGTTACATATAGATGTTAAGCCATTAAGCATTCTTGGAAAAGTGGCTTTTCCTGTTGCATTCACTACTTATTAGGGAGTCCCTGCCCTGGGTGCCCGCCCAGATTGGGGAATAAAGATAGAGTTGTCCTGGAATTTTCGGAAATGCCCAGACCCCACTTTGTGGGATTTTACTGGGTAGTTGTTGTTGTAGTTGATATTTTCATAATGTAGTATCAGAAATTAGAGTGTTCATCAGCTTATCATACACTGCAATAATGATTTTGCTGAAGAAACTCCCAAGCTTGTGAGCTAGTTGTTGCTTTTGGGATCCTTCAATATTGAAAGTTAGTAGTCTTAGAAATATAAGCCCTCCGGTTCATAATAAATGACTTTTTCATTTACTTATTTTAGTCCAAAATAAATACGGCGGTTCATAATAAATGACTTTTTCATTTACTTATTTTAGTCCAAAATAAGTACGTAGTATCTTTTTTCATAGTCAAGAAAAAATTAACTTTATTTTTTCAAATTTGCCCTTATTTATATATTTTAATGTGTCAAGTTAATAATATACAAATTTTAATTCATGGTAATTTAGTCAAAACACCTTTTTCTCTTCTTCTAGGAGTTAATATTTTCGTAAGTGGTATATCAAAAGCCGAAGAGTCACTTATATGGACAAGATGAGTAATAAAGATCCATAAGCATTCATACGTGAATTATGTTCTTATATTGGTAAATAATGACATCACATCCCACGTGGCCTGTGAATAATCCAATTTGTCGGAGTGCAAATTCCAATCATCTTCGGCAAACACCAATTCTTAAAACTGAACCCATGAACATCTACAGAAGACTTTTCTTCAACTTAAACACTCACCAACTTCAACTCAAAAATTGTCCAAAACGCTTACTAGGTGGAATTTGATTTCCAAAATAATTTTGCAAAAACTTTTTTTCCAAGATGGATCAACTCCTACACCATTCTTAGACCAAGAACAGAAAATTCTCATACGTAACCCAATAAAGTAATAGTAGATTCTAAACATAATGTTAAATGAGTTCAATGATTTACATTGTTATGTATGGACATGTGAATATATAACAAGAAATCACTCCTGGAGGACAAACGAACCCTCTATTCTTTTCCCCACAGGTTGGGAAGCAAAACTCAAAGGATTAAATGCATCGTCAAAACTTGAAGCAGGAGCGGGCTTGAATTCATAAGGACCTCCTTTTACACCCCAAACCTGTAATATTGGGAGAAAAATACATGTCTTGTCAGAGGCTGTCGGTTCCTCAAACAAATGAATGAATAATTGAGATACGAATCACTAGGAGGCTTTTAAGGAAAAGGCAAGTTTGAAGCATATGGAACTAACTTGATTGCCATCAACATCATAGCCTCTATCCCAGGCATGTATCTCATTGTTCTTTAACACAGCTAGTTCGGAGGTACAGCGGGTTGCACCATTCTGCTACACAGGCAAAATAGACTTGCAGTACTTAATAGGAAAGGAGAAAACATCACAGGCTATCATGACGCGAATCTCGCCAGTAAAATTGCTGGAAAACTTAAGCAAATACCCATGAATTAGGAAATCCATCTGCAGGTGTTGAACCTTCATATAAGCATCGTTTCCCACGTTCACAGCGCTTTAGATGAATGGTAGTCAAATGTTCAGCAATGTCCTGTGCATGACAATAGAATTAAAATGACTTCCCAGCAGAAACAGTAAGTTCCAAACATTTTTCAGTAGCATAAATAACAATCAAACTAGGAATATATTAAACAGTTTGTCATGGTTGGCTTGGTTATTTTAAGCAGCAGAGACATGGAATGAGGGAGAACGTATGTATAAAGTTACACACCTGAGCCTATACTCAAGAGTAAAGCACACTAAAAGAAAAAAGAGATCCGATCTTAATGTGTTCAAATGTTTACCCCAATAACTTCTTCAGGTTCCGGACGTTGGTCCCTAGGGCGATCGCAGAAGTTCTTGTACTCCTCTGCATCTCTGATGGCATATGTGCCTACCTAGAATTTGGCACAGGTATAATGAAAACTGAATTTGGCACAGGTACAATGAAAACTTATTTGCGACGAAGAATGAAAATAAGGCTGCAAGGCTTGGTTTCTATCACCAACAATCAAAAAAACGTATCACCAACAATTAAAAGTAAGGATACTGAGAGTAGAGATGTTAAAGGAACTAGAATGTATTAGCATGAATACTAGACAAAAGGTATATCATTCCCACTACCATCAGCGCAAGTATTTTCCTAAACAACCAGCAGACCACCTTCATGCTACTTTTAAAGACACCCAAACATCCTCTCACCCACACCCATCATAGAGTTGAAACGAGTAATAATTCATGAGAACAGGCATGTAAGGGAAGTAGAACTGTGTCCAATCACATTATTATACATAATGCAAAAAGAAATGGTGATGGTTCTACATTAATTAGTACTAGATTACTAGTAAGTGTTATGCCACTCGTGCCAAACAAAAAGAAGAAGCTTAGCAAGGGGAGTAGAATATTAGAATTTAGAGAAAATTCCGGCCACAGAAAATATGAATCGGGACCAACCTCAACATCACATTTCAGCTCCTTTGCACAAGGCTTGACCATGAAAAACCTCTGCAACAGAATGTTATATTAGAATTGATTGAGCTCGAGTGCTCTTAACTATAAGAGCAGCTAAAATAAAATAGCTACTGCAATGTCATCTTATATGATTATCTGGGTTTTAGCAACCAAAGCAACAGAACAAAGAAAACTTAAATTAAGGTAGCAGGTCTATAATGCAACAGTCTTGATTATAACAAGAACAAAAAGAAAATAATATTGGATGTTACTCACCTGTCGGAAGGGTTTATGGGGAGTCCGCCAAAATGCCTACAAAAGAAGATCCATCATAAAACCGACTTTCATGAGTCCAAACCAAAAGCATGGAGGAAGAAAATAAAGCAAGATATAGACATACCTGTTCAAAATATAGAACTTTAGAGCCATCTACCATGTCGGCAGCAGGACAGGAAAGCCATCTATACATGGAAAACATGAATTTTGAATAAAAGATTTAAATAACAGAACTTCCACCAATTTTTTTACTACATCAAGAAATGATCATATGCTTCCAGAAGCAAAACTTCTGGAGAGAAACATGCTTACATGCCCGACGCGGTCATTGGAAGATTGCTATCCAAATTATCGAAAGGTATGCTGCATCCTAAAGATTGTAACTTCGCAGGCCAATCAAGCAACAGCATACAAATTGGACAATATATAAACATTTAATACGTAATGTTTTTTTTTTCCTTCTACACCTCCATTTATCAATCTACTAAGCCTCAACTCAGACTAGCTCGGGCTAATTTCGTCTTAAGAAAGTCAAATTAATAAGATTCAACACATATTACAGTTTTTAGCTAAACCTTCTCCCTGATAAGCTAATTTGGCAGCAATATCTCAACTCAATTCCAAAATCAAAACATGTAGCAGTGAAAATTATAAACGGAAAACATAATACCTGAAATTAAAATAATTATCAGGATCCCTAACAGCTTGCTCCTTGGAAAACTACAATAAAACTCGAAAAAAATCAGTTAACCTCACTTTCTTCACATTTCCAGGGGAGCAAAAGTAGCAGAAATAGAAAAACTGTAGCGTAGCAAAAAAATAGTACCTTTTCACCGCTAAGTGACTGTGCGACAATTCGAGCATGGTCCCAACGTGTGGTCGACTTAGTGAGCCGCCGTACCAACAAAGCGCCCCCGATAAGCACCAGCGACTTGAGAACCGCTCCACGAGCTCGGCTCCACCCGTTTGAGTTCGGATCCGACTTTGAGTCCGAAACCGAGTCCGAGCCCGGGCACATACTGGTCTTTAACACTTTACAGTGGACTCTCTAATAACAGATAATTTGACCTATAAATCATCCTCGAATTTTATAAACTTGAATTCAAATCAAATTCTTCAGCTTCTTTTTCTTCTCAAATTTTCTGCAAAATTACAAACTTCAGAAAATGTGGAAAATTTAGAAATATTTTTTGTTGGCGTAGAAGCATTGGCAATAGTAGTCTCATTCCGTCCTTTCAATCCCCACCACTTGTTTTTTCGAGTCCGACCACATTACTGGACTGAGAGATAGTAGAATCTTCTTCTGGGCTTGAAGCCCACTATTAGCCCAATCTCACTTTCAGCTTATGCCCACTGGACTTTGCGATTGGAAATATTAGGGAGAAATTCAAAAATAGCCAGATTTATAACTGGTCGTTCAAAAATAGCCTCGTTTCAAAAGTAATCGAAATTTAGCCACTTTTCATGTAAATATAAATTTGAGCGAAAATACTGTTCAAAATCCGGAAAATACGCTAGTATAATATACTTGAGTTCCAGCATAAATATGCTTGAACTCCAACATAATATGATGGAGTTCCAGCATAAGTACACTAGAACTCCAACATAATATACTGGAGTTCCAGCAAGTATAATTGTCCAGTATTATATACTGGTGTTTGGAGCACCGATGCTCTAGTCTCCAGTATATTATACTGGAGTCAACAAAGTATACCGGTTCAACATAATATGCTGGAGTTCATACACAGGTGCACCGAACTCCGGTATATTATGCTAGACCGGTCTCTGTTGCAGCAAAATAGTGGCTATTTTTTATTGACTTCGTAAATACTGCTATTTTTGAATGATCAGTCCGAAAACTGGCTATGTCGTGCTACTTTTATGAAACTTTACCTCCTATAACAAACCTTTATACCTTACTTAGTACTATAAATAAATATTTTTTAAAAAATTATTTTTTATAGCTACCTTTTAGGTTTTATAGCAAACTATTTATTTATGGTCACTTCCTATTGTTAAGTCTTTAAATACGATATGAAATATTTTTCTTTCTCTTACTTTCTATTCTTTCTCTCACACTAATACCGTATAGTATACAACTTTGCTAAACCCACAATCTCTCTCCACTATCTCTCTCCCAACCCAACATTTTCCCCATGAATACAACTACCATTATCAACTGATTCATCTCCATTTTCTCTCTCAAATTTGAGCATTTATGGATTGGTTCCACAAACAACATTGATGCCAATTTACTCTGGCAAAGATAGGGTGCCCTTATTTGGGACTATGCTTATAAGGAAGATACACGCCGATGCCATAAGCGACAATGAAGCACCCCGCAAAGATTGTTAGACGAATGACAGATTCAGATACTTCTGTGAAGATAGTTTTAGAATAGTTATCGCTGAATATAGTTTCTGAAGATAATTTTTTGAATATTGTTTTGGTAAAGATGGTTTTCTGTTAAGAACAACTCATATATTCACTTTATGCACTGTATTCAAAGTGTTTATTCAGTAGTTTATAATTTCAAAGCTTCACTTTGTTTCACTGTTTTGGCGCAACAGTATATATTGAGCAGTTTGTATTCATATGTATTCAGTAGATGTATATATGTATTCAACTATATCTGCAATATGTATTCAATATACATATGCAGTATGTATTCAGTAATTTACTAAAAATAATCCTTTAGTAAATTATGGAATGTATTCAGTTGATGTGTGTGTATATATATATATATATATATATATATATATATATATATATATATATATATATATTCAAATATATCTACAGTATGTATTCATATGTATTCCATTTATGTATTTATATATGTATCAACAGATTATAGTGTATATATACTGAAGTTTGTATTCATATGCATTCAAATATATCTACAGTATATACTCATATGTATTCTACTATATATTAAGCATTATGTATTCATATGTATTTAGCAGATTGTAGTGTATTGCCATATGTAAAATCGACTTATACCGATTGTTGTATATATTTGTATGAATTTCAAATTTTATTTAGTAAACAGAACTTCCACAAACGATAGCAACAAAGAAAGGCAGGAATGAATCTCTAGAGATTGCTCTGTTTTGGGGTATTTTTCGGCTGAGAATATTCTATAACTGGAAATATAAATTATGCGTGTTATAATTGAGTTAGTTGAGTTATATTAGGAGTCTATCGCATTAATTGATTCACTTACCCTTTTTAAACAACTGAAAGGACCATTTTTCCGCAGATTTATGTTGCTGTATTCACGAATACAGCTCGCGAATACAGTCGAATACATACTATGCTTAGCTGGACTCCCCTATTTTTCGCCGAGTTTTGCTACTATATTCATGAATATAGTAGCAAAAATATATTGAATACAATCTATAACAACTGAAAACATAACTATAGGAAGTAATTTAGTAAATGATAGATATAACAAGCTAATAACCACTAAACAATAGTGGTTTGTGAAAATTTCTCTTTGCGGTTAGTCTAGAAACTCTAAGGCCCACTTGCATGGAAAAATAGCATGGACTAACCACTTTTTTGAACTGTTAATCGAAAAATAGTCAGCATTTGCAAAATCATTAAAAAATAACTACTATTTTATGCGGATAAAATCTTGACAAAACTACCCTAGTCGAAACACGGAAAAGTTCCAGCATAATATGCTGGATTATGGAGCTCCTGCGCATAAATTTCCAACATATTATGTTGGAACTCCATCACATTATGAAATTCTAGTACATTATGCTGGAACCTCATGTGAAGAAAAAAAAAATCGAACTCCAACATATTATGCTGGAATTTTGCCAGATTTTAAGGGTATTTTTGTTCAAATTTGGTCTTTACATGAAAAAGTGGCTAAAATTCAATTACTTTTAAAATTGTGATTATTTTTAATTACTATTTGTAAATCATGCTACTACATTTTTTATTTTTTTTCCACAACAAATGAAGTCTCCAATACCTTTTTCTTATCTTGAAAATGGAGAAAGAATTAGCTAAAGGTGTCAAAAAAGGTAATTTCTAAAAAAAAAATGAATTGAGTAATCACTGATTGATATTTAAGAATGATAACTATTCTACTTTTTGCTCCTTAGTGATTTTAAACTTTGATATCATTGATCTATAATGATCATTAGGCTCCGACTTGCTACCTCATTTGACCAGATAGTGATTCAACTCATTGAACCATAATCCCTTAACATAATTTATTTAAGCGCCATTTGATTCGAACAAAATTGGTGAATATTTGGTTTATTCCATTAAAAATGAAATATATGATATACAAAGTAAAACTTTACAATCTTATCATAGTTTTTAAAAGTAAATAAATGATAAGGGCAGTAAAATTACTTTAAACTTTTAGGTATTTTATTTCGTAATGCTAATCGCAGTATAAGTTATGCCACATTGAATTTTGAAATAATAGAGTCAATATTGCAGTATAAAATGTAACGATATTGATTATATCAAAAAATGAAATACTAACCAAAGGCGATAAAAAATAATACTGAACCTTACATCGATTTTTATTATTACGCAGTGCGTATGAAACATACATACCGTTCTCAGAAATATCAGAGCATATGGAATTGCTTCATTGAAATTACACGAGGAAACTAGCTAATAGCACTAAAAACTCAAACCATGGCCATATATGCGCAAGTAGCATAGTCAGGCCTCTACATATATGGTTAATAATTTTGAAAATTATATTAATTTGTACTAAATACATACTCATGTCACCATGATATAAATTGAAGTGATGGCACTACGTGTACACTAACCAGAAATCTTGGTTCCGCCTCTGACTTAAAAAAAAGAATATAACGTCCCAAGACTTCAAACAAAAACCTCAGGGCATCCAAAAGAGGTGAACGAGTGCAGTTCCTTCTTGAGCCTTTTCTTTTTGACTCCTACCGAGAAGAGAAAGCGGTAAACCTCTCTTATTCGATCAGTCTAAGGTCAATTCTCTGTGATCGCCGAGTTCACGACATCAAGTTTTCTAGCAAAGATCTACTTTCTTTCTTGACCTCCTTGAAGCAGTAAGCAGGAGCTTGCCACTTTGAATCCTCTAGCACTTTTCCCACCTCAAATGTCATTATATGTTCAACCAAACCTGCATTGTTTCACACATTTCAAGCATTAAACTTTATCATAAGGGAAAAAAGAACACGAGAGAAAGACAGCTACATTACGTTTCTTACATGAATGTTTTGATTATTTTTTTCCTATTCGAGCCGTGAAAGTAGTCATTAACAGAGATGAAGGCAGAATTTCAAGCTTATAAGTTCGAGATTCTAATTACTTTAAGTTACTGGTTCTAAATTAATAATATATTTATGCACATTTAATGAATTTTTAAGACAAATATAGGGTTCGAATCAAAACTATTGGGTGAAATTTTTTACTTCTTTCACTGATGCAACTAAACTTTCCCCTTTGAACTAAACTCCGCGTATTTACTTTTAAATTTTTTTGAATCCCCTTTGGTGAAAATTCTACTTCTTTCACTGATGCAACTAAACTTTCCCCTGCACGAATACATAATACTTTGTGCACTAAACTATTCTTTATCAACAGGAATACAAGCGTCTATTCTAAAGAAACGGTTAGAGTGCTCTAATGGCAAAATCCAGTAGCAAAACCTTAAAAACCTTACTACCTTAAATGTGTCAGAAATTGAAGTTTATCTCATTAGTAGTGAATATATGCATAAAATAGTGAATTTCATTCTTAATTTCACTATCGAAAAGAACGGTCCTTTTTCTAATACAAGTAGTCTGTCTTAGCAGAAAATTTATAACCCAAGTATAAAGCATAAAAAAAAAAAACAATTCTTCCCTAAAATAGATGGTCTACGTAATTCAACAAATTAAAAGACATTTAAAAATAATATTTGCGTACCATCATAAAAATGCCAATAAACAGGAATCTTGGTAACAGCATCCTCGTAATACCGTAAGAAACCAACTTTTTCCCAAACATTACAAAGGAATCCATCCTTGTACCTTTGTCCTATATAATTTGAACCTTCAAGCCAATTAGGTCTAAGAATTCCCACTGGAAAATGCCTAACAGTACACTCTTGAGTAGAATCCAAAGTGAAATAAAAGGAAGTACCATTTTGCCATTCAACATCATACAAAGTCTTTCCTAATTGGTATTGGTTTATATGCATGTACCTTTTGTTTGGCCAGTCGTACCAAAGGTCCACTTTCCTAAGACCTTGAGTGTAGTTCATGATTGTAATTGCGTGGAATTGGTGAGGCCATGGAGCTGGAATTGGGTCTGTGGACTCTGATTCAAATGCAATTGAAGGAAACAAGAGAGTGTATGTAGTGACAAGGAAGATGAATTTGATAGTAGGAAACATTTTGTTCTTGTTCTGTGTTTTTGCTTTTCTTTTAGATGTCTCGGCAAAGATAAAAAGTAAGCAAATAAAATCAGCTAGAAAAATTCAGAAGCAAACATGTGGAACATAAACTGCCATGTAGATAAGGTCCATCTCACTTTATGATGCTTCATTTCTCAAGTGAAATTAAAAAAAAGAATTATTACAACAACGGTAATAACACATTTGGTGCGATCCCACAAATAGAGTCCGCAAAGGATGAAAAGTATGCAGACCTTACTTCAACCTTATGTGAGGTAGAATGAGTATGGAATATACGCAGATCTTACTTCTACCTTGTGTGAGGTAAAAAGGATATTTTTGATTAACTCACGGCTGAGAAGGGTGTAAATTGAAAAATTTATCGGCGAAGAAAAATATTTTACCATGGTCAAAGTGTCGAATTCTACTTAGAAAAAAACGTGTGGTTTGATTTAGTGATTTTTTATACAGTCAAGAAATATCAATTTACCCGACAAGAATTATAAAAAAGTCTTTCCATTTCAAAATTGTCTACAATCATAATAGAAATGGGATGAGTTGATATTGAGATTATAAATATCCTTTTATAAAAATCACTTCACATTAAAAACATAAATCATGATACAAGATAATGTTACCGTCCAAATTTTAAGTTTTTGGTTTGTGGAACAGAAAAGAAAACGTATCGTACGATGGACAATAATATCAGACCAGGTAAATATGCAAACGTGTAAATGTCTTAGAAATGGTTACCAGAAATTCTAAATTATCATAGAAGATACAATAAGAATTCAAGAATATCTCAAAATCTCAATCCCACATGGATCCCACCATTTGACTCAAAATGATCACATCATAATTCCTTTGGGATAACAACAACAATAACATACCTAGTATAATTTCACGGGTGGGGTCCGAGGAGAGTAGTGGATAGTGAGTACGCAAACCTTACCCCTACCTGGAGAGGTAGAGAGGCTGTTTCCCATAGAAAAATATATAATTTAGAAGTCGAACTCCTCAGAACTCATAGTTGCTTCATCCATTCCCTTCATTTGCTAGCTAAGACCTCTACGAAATCTGCCTCTTTCTTTATCACTTTGCAAACCATAAAGAATATTTCAATTAATCAAAGCATGATCTCCTGCAGAGCTACAGAAAACTGGAGTACGAATTGTACCAGAATGCTGCTCCTCTAATCTGTACTATCCCAAAGTTACAAATGGTACATGAAAACACAGATAATCTATCCCGAACTGGACTACTAGACACCAATTTTGATGCATCCTCCAGAATTTGAAGACTAGGTAGCCACTTTAACAATTTATACCGATAGCTATAGTTTCCCATAAGCAATATCAATTTTCAGTAGACAGTTGGGCAGTAAGCAAAGGCAGATCGTAACATAATTACCATGAAGCAGTATTATTGCTTCAACCTGCACTTGATCACATTCTTGTTCCAAAGCAAAAGAAAGTGAGCTGATTCTGGAATTAGTCCTCAATGCCCACTTTTAGAAGTTTATCTCACGTCTCTCAGCAAAGAACTTACCACTCACAAACTGGTCAGGGAGAAGAGCAAGCCAGACTGCAGTATCAGCAGCGTCTGGTGGAGACGTATGCCCAGCCCATGCGGTCATGGCAGTCTTCACCCAACCTGGGCAATAGCAATTCATATATATCTTATGACCATCTGGCCTGTCTGAAAGTATCTTCGCCATTAGTCTGGTGTAAGCATTAGCAGCAAGCTTTGACAATGAGTAGTCAGTGAACACTTGCGGCCATCCCCCAGATACCCAAGTCCCATCTTTTACTTGTTCCAAAAACGTGTTCACGGTACTATCAATCAGTTCCTCTGATAAGGAATTTACATCCTCCAGTTGTTGTCTCAAGTTGACATTTGCAATTCTCTGGTGGGCATCAAGCAAAAGCAGATCATTTTTCAGATGTGAATGAAATAAAAGATGTTTGCATGTTAGAGACCTCAAGTATTTTGTTTTTTTTTTTAACCGTGGTGTCCGGGGTAGCTTGCGCGCACCTCGACTAATTTCACGGGGTACCTGCTATCTCCCACTAGCAACAGGTTCTAGGTAACCTCAAGTAGTTATTGCTTGTGACGAATTGCAAAAATCTCCTAAGAAGCACTCCAATGAGAGTGAAGTATTGATCAAACTTGATTTCGAAGTAAACAAATGAAAAGAAGTACTCTTCTGCCACCCCAGGCCCCTTTTAAATAGGTGTAATAGGTGTATGAAACTCACAATCAATGATTCCATTTTGTTGAGAAAACCCACAGCATCTCTCTCTATACATAAAAGGGAAACTATGTACCATATATAATATTTGCTGCACTCAATCTATGCCATGCCAGCATAGGAACCATAATAAAAAATCATCCTAAAGAAACAAATTCCACTTTGGGAACCTTGAGGTATTGCAAAAAGAGTAAGCAAGATGAAAAAGGACAAATAGAGTGAGAAGAATAAACAAGAGTGAAAAGGAATGCTATGGCACTTACATTCCGTCTGCCATTAAGTCTTCCCAATCGTGAGGTCACATTAATAATACGAGCACCAAAAGGAGAAGGCCTCATTAATGGAATCATAGCTTTAATCATACTTTTGGTGCCAAAGTAGTTGGTCTGTATAACGGTTTCTGCAAATTCCACTGAATTATCTGAGCCGAAATTGAAGTTGACTCCTGCATTATTGATCTAAACACTTCCATATCATTAACTGAAGGGCCAGATTCGCCAAAATCAGTGAACAAACAAAAATGATAACAAAATGAAAGCAAAGCAACGGCAACTATAGCATAATTACCCCCTCTTGCTTCTCTTTACCCTCCTTCCCCCACCCAAAAAAAAAGGAAAATTGAAAAATAAAAACAGAGAGCACATTCAAACAAAGAAGTACCAGAAAATCTTGCACCAATTAATATCAGTAAGATACTGAAAACCAATCTGGTTGCATATGCTACTAGTGCTAGCCCATAATGAGAAAATAAAGTAGATGGAGTATCACTGTACCAGTATATTTAGACCACCATATTTTTCTTTTATCCAATCAGAAAATGTTTGAATTGATGCTGGGTCCACAATATCCAATTGATGAAATACCACATTCAAACCTCCTTCTTGCATGACTTTCGCTGCTTCTTCACCAACACGGGTGTCTCTTGATGTAAGAACAACCGTTAGGCCATGTGATGCCAGTTGGTGAGCAATTTCAAATCCAATTCCTCTATTTGCACCAGTCACGACAACAATAGTGTCAGTTGACCACCATCTGAAAATCATCCACCGTCTATAAGTGTAATGCTCAGAATCAACATCCTAAAGCAAACCAATTTTGACTGGATGAACCATATTCCATCTTGACAATTATGCAGCTGAACTAGTGATTATCTTGATCCCATAACTAAAAGGATTAACTAGCCAAAGTTATCAAAACGGCTTGGAGCATCATTTTAGTTCATGACCAAGGCTGATTGGAAAGTGAATCAAAGAACTGATTATTTTCCCATGATACAGTCAGTTTATAGCTTTCCTTGAGCAGGGGGGCTATCGGAAAAAGCCTCTCTACCTTCACAAGGTAGGGGTAAGGTCTGCGTACACATTACCCTCCACCCTTCACCGAACCCACTAGTGGTATGCTGTTGTTGTTGATACAATCAGTTTATGTTATGATTATAGTAAGTCTATTAATCTGTTGCATAGATGAAGACATGAAGTATAAAGCCAGATTGTAGAGAATGGAAGAAAACCAACTGTACACCAAATCAAATTATCTCCATAGTTCTTTTCTGAATATGTCATTAAGCTGATAAATGGTCACATTGTTTCCCATCTAAAAATGCTAGAGCAAAATGCAGAATAAATGCACCAGGCTTAGCAGGTTTAGGTTTCTATTCTTTAAATGTTGTTCTTAAAATGCCTTACATCTTTATAGTTCTAATCTCCTGGTAGCAAAAATATACATTAACAGAACAATATGGTCACTCTATTAGATTCCAAAACTGCATCATTTGCAGTGCAAAGCTGTTTGTCTAATAATCATAAGAACACACGAACAATCATTATCTAAAACATTTGACACGATACTTGCCAACTATATGCTGCAATGCGCTGCTTCGAGTTTGTCATCTTAACTTATTTTTGTATCTCATGTACTGATGCACGTCTATATGGAAAGCCTTCCTAAATAGTGAGCTCATGGAAACACATCTCCCTTCGAAGTTTGAACAAACTACCGAGTAAAGCATATCACAAGTAGACTAATTACTATAAAGACATATATTGGAAGCTAAAGTGCTTCAGCATCTGCAGTTTTATGCTTCAGAGCAAGTATCCAATGCCATCAAATATAACCATCCCAAGAAAGCATAAGATGCTACAATTGAAAATGCTAGAGTTTGCTCCATCATCTACACACTGTTTCCTCTTCATATGTTTTTTAATCTATAAGGGTCGTTTGGTAGAATGTATTAGAAAAAATAATACATGTATTAGCTTTGGTATTATTAATCCCTTGTTTGGTAGTATTTTTCAACTTATGTATAACTAATACTTGTATTAATCATACACCCTATTCAGTACTATTTTTATACATAGCAAACTATGACATTAGCAATACATTGGTTTTTAATACATGGATAAGCACGTATAAAGACAAAACTGCCCTTTTAAGACCTTTAATACACCAAACCAAACAGTCGATAAGAAATACAGTCAACCCTCTCTATAACATTCTCGTTTGTTCCGATATTTTTTGGCTTTTATAGTGAATGGTTGTTATACACCTATAACACCATTTGACGTTAAAATATTTTTTGGCTGTTATAAATAAAATTATCCAAAAATCAATTATTTTTCCTTTTTTAATATTACATATAAAAGAGAAGAAAATTATTCAAATTCAAAATTTCAAAAGATATGCATTTTTCACTAGTTAAATATTGAAGAAAGCTAATACATTATTAATAACTAAACGTATAAAGATGTAAACTCTAAGGCCGACATTTTAAACCTACCTAGAAAAATAAATTCTTTCAACTTTGATAGAATAACTTTGTAATTGTAGCTTTTTCGTAGATTTCATTCTTTCGCTAGCACGATATAACGCTTGAATTGACAAAGATTCATGTCCAAATTTTCAACAAAAAGGTATCCAATTATGAATTTAACAGTTAATTTTAGCTGATATCATGTGCAAATCTTCAAATCTTATATCTTATGCAAGATAGAAACTTTGTTTAATGGAAAAGATTGTGTGCATATTTTTAAAATTATTAGTAGTAATCTTAATAATTAGACTGATTGCAAGAGAACTTTTTTATGGATTAAAAAGCAAAAGGAGAGTCCAATTAGACTGTAATTAAGACTGCCTTTATAACAAAGTTAAAGAGGAGAAATTTGTGGAAAATAAAAATCGGACCTTTGGTGATCAGAATAAGGAATGGTACGGAGAAGAGAGATTTCTTGGCGTCGCTTCTCTCTTCTCTCTTGCGCTCTCTCATTTTTACCCATTAATCCTTCGGTTATTTGGGGTTCAGAGCTCTAGCTATTTGTTTCGCTCAGTACTCATTTCCAGATTTTGCTTTGGTTTTAGACTTTAGAGCAAACCCTCGCTTTCCTATGGTGCTACTCTTCCCAAAATAAATAACAAAACAAGTTATTTGTCCTTCTTTGATGCTTTTCTTTCAAAGTTTTTAAAGAAAGACAAAATTAAATTCAGAATAAGATTTACCAATATATTTAGTTTAAACCAGACCATATATTTTATATTATATTACCTCATATATCCTATTTTTAATTCAATAAACTAAACATATAACAATATAATAAAATGCATATTCAGAGAATAATTTTATTACTATTAATTAATCTTCATTATCATCGCACATTATTATTATTATAATCTTAAATAATTTATTTCCCAACTAAATGACCTTTCAAAATATTTTTCTAATATGGCAGAATCTTTTCGTTGATAATGCGTTAGTATAAAATAAAACTGTAAAGTAACACATTTAAAAGATTGATAAATTATTTCACTTTCAAGCTGAATACATAATTAATTAATTAATTTAGCTGCTTGCAAAGCTATTTGTTAATTACTTTAAGGAGCTGCGTTAAAACCTGCCTACAGAATAGTTTGTAAGCTTCTCACAAGCTACTTGTGAGCTATTGTAAATAAATATTTCCTTTTTTTGTTTGGGTGATAAATTGGATATATTAAAAAAATCACTATTTGTTATAAAATAAAGAGAAGTATAGAGAGAAACTAATATATTATTCAACTTCAAACTGGTGTACATAATGAACTGAAATCTCCTCTATTTATAGAAGAAAGGAAGCTGTTGTGTAAGCTGCTACTACAAAGTTGATGTGTAAGGTGCTACTACAAAGATGTTGTGTAAGCTACTACTACAAAGCTGCTGTGTAAGCTGCTACTACGAAACCGCTGTGTAAGCTGCTACTGTACTAGATATAGATAATCTTCTATCGAGGGTAATGTTTATTCATAACGGAGTTCCGAAAGGATAAGCTCATTGTACCATGTATGAATAATCTTCTACCGGTGGTAATGTTTATCTATAACGGAGTACCGAAAGGATAAGCTTATTGTCCTAGGTATGGATAATCTTCTTCAGGAAGCTTATTTATAATAGAGTACTAAATGAACATCCATAATATAATAGATTTATAACACTTCCCCTTGGATGTTCATTAAAAGATAATGTGCCTCATTAAAACCTTACTAGGAAAAATCCCGTGAAAAAAATCCTAGTGAAGAAAAAAAGTACACATATTTAGTAATAGGCATTGCTAGGTGTCTCATTAAAAACTTTATAAGGAAACCCTTATAGGAAAAAACCTTAGTAAGGAAAAAAGAGTGCATCACGTATTTTACTCCCCATAATAAAACCCTGTTTTAAATATTTGAGTCTCCGCATTCCAGTCTTGTATACCATCTTCTCAAAAGTTGAAATTGGCAAAGATTTAATGAATAAATCTGTCGGATTGTCACTTGAACGAATTTGTTGCACATTAATATAACCATTTTTCTGAAGATCGTGTGTGTAGAATAATTTTGGTGAAATGTGGTTCGTTCTATCTCCTTTTATAAATCCTCCCTTCAATTGGCCTATGTATGAAGCATTGTATTCGTATAAAGTTGTGGATCTTTTCTCACATTCCAAACCATATTTCTTTCGAATAAAATAAATTATTGATCTCAACCATATGCATTCCCTACTTGCTTCATGAATATTTAGCAATATCTGAAGAAGTAGCAACAATAGATTGCTTTGTGGAGCGTCATGATATGACAGTACCTCCATATGTTAACACGTACCCAGTTTGAGATTGTAATGGCTCGGTCAGTCGTTCTGAGAGTTATAGCCTCGTTTCCCTCATTTCTGCTTCTTTATGTGTTGTTCAGTTGTGTTGAGTTGTATCGAGTTGGTAGGTTTGGGTACGGAGTAGTTTTGGAGTGAAGTGAACACTTAGTCTCTTAGTTAGAAAAGTCAACCGGAAATTGACTTATGAGTAAACGAATTCCGATTTGGATTTTTATGATTCGATTAGCTTCGTTGGGTGATTTTAGACTTAGGAGTGTGTCCGGAGTATAATTTGGAGGTCTGTGGTAGAATTTGGCTTGAATTGGCTAAAGTTGGAAGTTTAGAAGTTCTTAGGCTTGAATTCGAGGTTGATTTGGTGTTGTTTTGGGGGATGTTCCGGAGGTTCGACTGAGTTCGGGTAGTGATATATGACTTGTTGGAATTATTGGTTGACTTATGAGAAATTCAAATATTGAAAATGTTTTGTTAAATTCGTATAATTAATCTACTAGTAATATTTTGGGAAATAGGTTTGCCTTGTAACAAGATAGGCGCCATCACGACCTGCGTTGGATTTTGGGTCGTGACAGAGATGGGGATCGGATCTGCATAACCAATACGATCTGCACCACCTTTGTTAGCATTAGCAAGATACATAAGTGCATCAATTACACTGAGATAGAGTATTTCAAGACTGAGAAGTTCCTCATCCTCTTCTGGAGATCGGAACGGATCCTTATTCACTTCAAGTGATAAAACACCCATTGACATACTTAATGGATGCTTTATCCATGTAAAAGCGTCTAAAAACCTTGTCTGTATATGCAAATTGATGGATAAAGATCTCGTCTTCTAGATACTCAATATGCAGACCAAGACAAATTTTTATTTTTCCAAGATCTTTCATCTCAGATTCTTCTTCAGATATTCAATTGCTTTTTGGAGCTCTTCTGGAGTTCCAATCATATTTCTGTCATCAATATCAACAGCAAATGTGGCAAATTCTGATGACATTTTCTTTATAAAAATACATGGATAAAAAATATCATTTATGTAACCTTCTTTGAGCAAATATACACTGAGGCGATTATATCTAGAGCTGTCAAAACGGGCTAGCCCAACCCAACCTAGCCCAAGCCTCGTGGGCTTTTAAATTTGGTGGGTTAGGGCGGGCTGGCCCTCTATATATATGGGCCTTAAAATGGCTAGCCCAGCCGAGCCCTAAGATGGTTGCGATCTAGGGTGGGCCAGCCCTTCAACTTTTTTAAGAAAAAATATTTCTTCAAATCATTAGATATTTTTTCGTGGCATAACCTCTTAATCATGTGAACGACTTTTGTTTATTTAGAGTGTACAAGAATCTTGATATTTGACAAGGAATCTCGTAATTGAAATGCAAATTTTCTATATTTCTAGCTCTTCTTTTTTAACGTTACATGAATATTTTTTAGTACTTTTCTTTCACTTTCCTTAGGTTCACGAATTACTTCAATAATTTTATATGTTAAGGTTTTATAATTTAGGTTTAACATTATTTGTTGATTTCATCATTATAGTCCATAAAAGTTTTAAAATTCATGAAATTTGTTAGTGTTGTCAATTTTATTGGGTATTAAAACTTAACTTTTTACTATACTAAAGAGCAATTTAATAATTAATAAATATATTAAAGTAACCAAACTGATCATTGGCCACTTAATATAATATTTTCTTTTGGAAAAAAATTATTATTAACCACTTAAAACTTTCATAGTTTGTTGTTAATTAAGCAAAAGAAAAACTAATCTTGTCATACTACATGCATATAAAAAATATTATTGGTGTCTTCTAAGCGCTAATATTTCCTTAAATCCCGTTTTTGTTGTCCTTTAATTGGAAAAACTCCCTTTTACGTGCCTTTGCGGGCGCGGGCGAAAAAGGAGGTGTGACAGCTCTGGCGACTCTGCTGGGGACCGAACCTAGAGTCTCTGGTTCAGGGTTCAGAATTCGAGCTTAGATGAATTGGTATATTTGGCTTTATTTATCATCTGATTTTATTACATGTTTTGTCCTAATGTGCTAAAATGTTGCTTTTTACCGCTTTGATATTATCTGAACTGTATATATAAACTGCTACGAAATCCCTCTCTTCTCTCTCTTGAGGAGTGCACGCTGGTCGTGACTTCTTTCTGTTAGTGTCATATCCCAAAATAGAACGAGGATTCAGAGGAGTTGCAAAACTGGATGATCTTTTGGTTACCGGTACGCAATTCCCATCATCGGTTCGAGTTTTCCGCTCGGGTAAGCCAGGTCAAGAACAAAACACCAAGGATAAACCTAGTATAACAAAACCTCATGCCGGATCCCTAGTCGGAACGCTTATTTGCATCATGTGCACTTGACTTAGGGGACTCAACACAGGGGTTGGGTCCATCTAGGACAAGCAACCTGAAATGAAAAAGACCATCCTGCTGCATCATGTTTGTTGACGCATTTATTTGCTACAGACTTGCATGCTGACCGGCTTCTGAAAATACTGGAATAAAAAAAAGAGAAAATAGCGGTGTAGAGAGATAATTCTGAGTTACCGGCAAACTCTGCCAAATTTTGTGAAAATGAACAAAAAAAACATTTTTTAGTGTAATTTGTTTAAACAAGTCTTGTTGTTAGAATCAGTTTATTGTCGTGGCCCGAACTACACCGGTTTGATTCTCATAGGATGCGAGATACGTAGGCAGCCCTCATCGGGTCCAACCTCCCCTTTTTGCAAAAATAGCCAAAAAATGTCAAATTTTAATTGTCAACATAAATAAGTCGGGTGATGTCGTTTTTTGCAAGAATAGCCGAGTGTTCCCGAAAGGGACACCGGAAGGCTGACTTTGCATAAACGGCCACTTTTGATCATCCTTTAGAGTTTTGGTCGGTTGACCCTCACAGCCTTAAAATCTTCATTCCCGAAGTGCTGAAAGGCCGTGTTCAGAACCGGATCTTTCTTTCAATCTGTGAATTTTTTTTTTTAAAAAAATAGCCAATTGGTTGAGTCAAATAAATTTTATTTTTGCTTAGTCACCTTAATAAATGTGCAGGATGAGCACAATGCAAAAGGAACCTTTTTGTTTTCAATAAAGATTTATGTCCACCAGATCATGGAAGATTTGAAGGATCTGCAAAGGGGCCTTGCACCAAAGCCTGCGGTAAGGCCGAACGATGCCTCGCGGGCACCAACCTTTGGAGCTTTAATGTATTCATAGTTCGAGTCAGTGTTTTTGTTTTTAGAGTTTGTTGTCTGTCTTTATATTCTTTTTTGCATCAAAATGGTCAGTAGTTTTTTAGTCCATAATTGGTTTTACTTCGAGTTTGTTCTCCTTTCCAAAAAAAAATGTCTAGTTTGTATTATAATATTTCAATAAAGAAAATGGAAAATTCCCAAAATTTGCTTTCACATTTATGTGGCAGAACTACGCCCGGTCTGATTCATGCGGGGACATGATACGTAGGCAATCCACATAAGATTCGACCACCATCAAAAAAGAAAAATATATAGAAAAAAGAAAAAATATTTTTTAAAAAGGGAAGACATTCAAAAGGAGAACAATTATGAGAAGCCGGAATGACGCACATTACTGAAGCAAATGCATGATAGAAAGGGTTAACTGCCTAGTTGCATTGCATCCTCAATGTGTGATTTTTCTATCTGTTAAAAAACCTAACGCTAACCGGTTGCTCTCATTTTTGTTCCTTTTTAATCTTTAGAAAGGTGGTTGGTTGTAGTCCTGAAAGTAACGCTTCCCTGCAACACAAAGGCAAAAGACAATGGCAGAGAACAACAGAATTGAGTGGGTTGGTACCGATGCCCGAAAGTAGTTGGTTGAACAGGACTACGGGTTGGAGGAAGAGGTAAGAATGTTGAGACAGCATGTGGCAGACATGTATCAGGCATGGATGACTGGTAAATCACCACCCCCACCACCGCCTAGCTTCTTGAACTCTGTCCTTACTCAAGCACCTAACATAATAACGGATGATCCCCCATACTCTCCATATCTACCCACTTATAACAGCTTTCCCAGCCACCCGAGTAGCTCCATCACTCGTCATCCAACTATATTCTCCCAACGCTACTCCCCTCCCCAACGCTACTTCTCTCCACAGGACTCCCAAAAACATGCTTCACTTTCCCAGTACCCAGCTCCACAAAATGCCTATCCACCCTCACAAACCTATCGAAATCCCTCTGGATCAGGTTTCCGGCCCAATCAAGCATTTAAGAATGAGAGTTTGTTGAAGAAAGAAAAGGCTTTCACCCCTGTTAGAGGATCATATGCCAGTTTGTTCCAAAAGTTGAAGCAATTGGACATGCTGAAGCCGATTCATATAAAAATGCCAAACCCTCTGTCAAAGAAGCTTGATTTTTCTCAAAGGTGCGCATATTGCTCAGATGCCCCGGGGCATGACACAGATAAGTGTTGGAAGCTGAAGAAAGCAATTCAGAAGCTTATTGATGCAGGTGACATTGTCATGCAAAATCCAGATGCAATAGACACTAGCCAAAGTCTGTCGCCTGTTGGTAATGAGATGCATATGTTGAATATGACTTGTTTTGAAAAGGAATATGAGACGTCTTCTGAGATACTCGAAGGTCCGCGTGTTGCATAGTTTTCAGTGCTATCAGAGGTGGCTCTTAAGAACGAGCCCGCAAAGGGAACCCAAAAGCAATTTGTTAAGAACAATGAGATGGAAGCTGGTGGAGGTCCCAGTAATGTTGATGCCAAATTCAGTGGCTAAGATGCCGAGCTTGGCAATTGGAAAGATGCTCCTTTCTTGTTTGGTCAGGGAGGAGTTTTGGTGGTTCATTTTGTTATTATTTCTGTTGTCCGGGTTATTGGCAGGGTTGTAATCCAGACATTGTCTTGTGTCAAATCCTCTTATCCTTCCACTTTTGTCATAGTGGTTTGTTTAGTGTTGTCTAGGTTCGTTTTAGGTTTGTTCCTAGGTTGTACCCCAGTTGTTTTTCTTCTTTCGTTATACAAACCGTTTCACCGCTTATCTAATGCAAATTCCGGTCTTTTGTTACCTCCAGTCATCTTCTTTGTTTAAATTCTTTTATCCTTTTGTCTTGTCTTTGTTCAACGCCGATTCTAGTGACATGACATGCGCGCACAGTTTGGGCCTAATCTTAAGAGTTAATTATAAAGCCATTGGGAGATGATCGGGACACTTAAGGAAAATATGAACAGCTTGAGATCCTTTGAAGCCCAAGCCACGTGAAACTGGGGCAAGTAAAACATAAAGAAAAACCATAAAAGCAAGTTAGCCATAGTGACAAGAGGGCCGTTCACGGTAACGAAAGTGAGAGTATTGCCCAACGATACTTTAAAAATGACAAATGAAAAGGCGAATGTATGGATATGGTTATCAAGTTTGGCACAATCAGAAGATGTGGCGAATATTTAATTGTGTTGTTAGTGCTTGGCATGTTTTGAAGATTGGAATGACGAAGGCATTTTATTCTGCTATTTAAACACTTTATCTTTCGTTAACCCTTTTGAACCTTGTTGGTTTTCTTTTGTACCCCTCGTTCGGAATCAGTAACAAAGACTAGAAAACACAAGCATAAATAAAAAGAAAAAGAAAAAAAAGAGGAAAAGAAAACAACAGAAACAACAAAACAACAAAATGAGAAATGATAAATAAGAAATGAGAAATGAGAAAGAGAAAGAAAAGAAAAGAAAATAATAAATAAATGAAAAAAGAGGAATTGGGAACTACGTTTGACCTGATTCCTCAAAGAGGATACGTAGGCGCTTCACGGCTCGGTCATAGTGTGCATAGGGTAACATAGTGTAAAAAAATCCCCAAGAAAGAAACTGGGGCAGAAGTTGTGTTTGATGTAAAGAAATCTGGTTCCGAAGGTTGTAAATTTTGAACCCAAATTGATTCGTTTTGAGCCGCTAATACCTTTTCTTTCTAGCCCTATCCAAAACCCCACGTTACGGTCCAAAGAAAGACCTTTTGACCAATCTTTAAAAGATGCCGAGTCATGCAAATGGAAGTCGAGAATAACACTCTGATCCCCGACAGAAAAACCAAAATGAGAGAGTCTTATCGGTGGAAACCTTCACAGGCACCTTGAGGCGGCTATAAGTTGAGAGAAAAAAATCAAAATGAGAGAGGCTTGATAGTGAAAATCCTTCGGGCACTACAAGTCGAATAAAGATTGAGAATCATACAGGAAAGCACCGGACGAAGATTGTGAAAGGCGATTAGCGATAGAGGATAGGCCACGTGTGCATGTCATGGATAATAGAGTTGGTATCCATATCTGATAGATTTTACTTCGTAGTTTTCTTGTTAAGAGTCATCTCTTTCTTTTTGCCTTTTACTCTGTTCCTTTTACCTTTGTCATTTCCTCTTCTTGGGTCTTTTTGGTCAGAACAAGCGAGAAATGATTTCAAAATTTGCCATCAGCTTTCCAATTATGCAAGACGAGATCTGACTAGTACGTCAAAATGGTATAAGTCAGGAAAGAACAAGCACAATGAGCTGGTAGTCAACGTGCTTTGAGGTTCGCACAAAATACCCAAGATTGGTCCATATCAATTCAGGGGCATTGCAACAAAAAGAGGGCCAGGGGGTTGAACCAAGGGTATATTCTATGATGAGATTGACAAAAGGATGGACCGGTGTCAAGAAGGATATACCTAGCAGAAATCGAGGGCGATAAGGCCAAGGCCAGCGGAAAATCAAGAAAAAATAACGTAGAAAGCAATGGACATAATTGGGAAATTCATAGGAGACTCAAAGGTTGGGGAAATGCCAGTTCACGGACAGTACCGCAAAAGAAGATATTGGGTCTGCACCGCGAAAAGGTATTTCAGTAACACAGACGATAAAGGAAGTGGTTAATCAATGAACATGCAAGATCTTCAAGTGAAATCAGTTGGCATGAAAATACATGAGGTCAGATAAGAAGACTGGAAAAATGGGTAAGAGGTTTGTGAATAAGGAATCGTCAAGAAGGTCGGAAGGTATCAGCCCAGTTCAAGATGGTCAGACAACGCATAGATGGGAAAATGGTTGATAGCATCCCCAGCAGGAGTATCGCAACCAACCACCACATTTTAAACTAACCAAATTTTCTTTGATTTGAAGCAGGGACAGGGAATATTACTAACGACGGAAAGACGCACCACAAGAAAGATTGTCAAACTGGGGCAGAAAATTTTCGTTCATTTCGAAAAATTTCGAGAAGTCTAACCCAAGTTTAGTGAAAAGCGGTATCCCCAGCGATTTTTCGGGAAAGGCAAAACAAGTTTTAGAGAAAGCAATGTTAGAAGGAAGATAACACGAGTTTTAAGGGAGGTAGTCTTCGAAGGAAGAAGATAAAAAAAATGAGAAAAAAGAGGAAGACCAGTTTTGCAAAAGGAAACGGTTTGCGGAGGAATGAAACATCAATCTTAAGGGAAGTAGTCTTTGAAGGAGTAAGATAACATATTTGTGAAAAATGTTATCCCCAGCAGTTCGCATAGAAGACAGTACAAGTTTTGAGGGAAGTAGTTTTGAAGAAAGATAATTCAAGTTAGATGGGAAAATGGTTGATAGCATCCCCAGCAGGAGTATCGCAATCAACCACCATGTTTAAACTCACAAGTTTTCTTTGTTTGAAATAGGGATGGAAGCTATGTTCATATCAAAGCTTGGAAGGTTGAAATTTTCAGGTGTAATGACCCAATTCTGCTTACGCAAAGGCTATTGAGAAGATCACACATCACCACTAGGAAAAGCATTTCCTAGTCTGGGTTTTCAAGTTATATTTTGTTGTAGGAGATGCACTTCCTAAATTGAGAGTTCATTCATAGGAGACGCACTTCCTAGTCTGGGTCTTTCGGGTTATATTTTTGCTTTAGGAGACACACTTCCTAAATTGAGATTTTCTCCTAGGAGACGCACTTCCTATTTATTTCATTTAAGTTCATTCGTAGGGGACGCACTTCCTAGTTTGAATCATTAAAGTTTCACCCCTAGGAGACACGCTTCCTAGTCTGGGTCTTTCGGGTTATATTTTTGCTTTAGGAGACGCACTTCCTAAATTGAGATTTTCCCCTAGGAGACACACTTCCTAGTCTGGATCTTTCGGGTTATATTTTTGCTTTAGGAGACGCACTTTCTAAATTGAGATTTTCCCCTAGGAGACGCACTTCCTAGTCTGGTTCATTTAAGTTCATTCATAGGAGACGCACTTCCTAGTTTGAATCATTGAAGTTTCACCCCTAGGAAACACACTTCCTAGTTTGGGTCTTTCATGTTATATTTTTGCTTTAGGAGATGCACTTCCTAAATTGAGATTTTCTCCTAGGAGACGCACTTCCTAGTCTAGTTCATACAAGTTTTACTCGTAGGAGACGCACTTCCTAGTTTGGTTCATTCAGGTTTTATTTTTAGCAAACGCATTTGCTCGTTAGAGTTTTGGGTTTTACTCATAGGAGACGCACATCCTGGCCTAGTCATTAGTTTACTCTCACCATTGCATCAATAGTATAAGTGGTTTATAATATTGCTAGCAGTTCACAAATCTTCCTAGTGCAAACTGGGGCAAAAACTTTCCTTTGTTTTGTCTATTTTATAGCAATCAGGAGCCCCGCCTGAAGAACGGAATGACGATTTATTTTTCGAAGTTGTTGTTGAGGTTAGGATCCCCCATAAAGAACAGAATGACGATTTATTTTTCGAAGTTGTTGAAATCTCGCACGCCTGAAGAAAGGAATGGCGATTTATTTTCGAAGTTGTTGTTGAGGTCAGGAGCACCCCCTGAAGAACAGAATGACGATTTATTTTTTGAAGTTGTTGTTGAGGTCAGGAGTCCCCCTGAAGAACGAAATGACAATTTATTTTTGAAGTTGTTGTTGAGGTCAGGAGCCCCCCCTGAAGAACAAAATGACGATTTATTTTTCGAAGTTGTTGAAATCTCGCCCGCCTAAAGAAAGGGATGGCGATTTATTTTCGAAGTTGTTGTTGAGGTCAGGAGCCCCCCCTGAAGAACGGAATGACGATTTATTTTTTGAAGTTGTTGTTGAGGTCAGGAGCCCCCCTGAAGAACGGAATGACGATTTATTTTTCGAAGTTGTTGTTGAGGTCAGGAGCCCCCTGAAGAACGGAATGACGATTTATTTTTGAAGTTGTTGTTGAGGTCAGGAGCCCCCCTGAAGAACAGAATGGCGATTTATTTTTCGAAGTTGTTGAAATCTTGCCCGCCTAAAGAAAGGAATGGCATTTTATTTTCAAAGTTGTTGTTGAGGTCAGGATCCCCCCTGAAGAACAGAATGGTGATTTATTTTTCGAAGTTGTTGTTGAAGTCTCGCCCGCCTGAAGAAAGGAATGGCGATTTATTTTCGAAGTTGTTGTTGAGGTCAGGAGCCCCCCTGAAGAATAGAATGGCGATTTATTTTTCGAAGTTGTTGTTAAGATCAGGAGCCCCCCCTGAAGAACGGAATGGCGCTTTATTTTTCGAAATTGTTGAGGTCAGGAGCCCCCCCTGAAGAACAGAATGGCGATTTATTTTTCGAAGTTGTCGAAATCTCGCCCGCCTGAAGAAAAGAATGGCGATTTATTTTCGATGGTGTTGATTGAGGTCGGAGCACCCCTGAAGAACAGAATGGCGATTTATTTTTTCGAGGTTGTTGTCGAGGTCAGGAGCCCCCCCTGAAGAACAGAATGGCGATTTATTTTTCAAAATTGTTGTTGAGGTCAGGAGCCCCCCTGAAGAACAGAATGACGATTTATTTTTCAAAGTTGTTGTTGAGGTCAGGAGCCTCCCCTGAAGAACGGAAAGACGATTTATTTTTCGAAGTTGTTGGTTGAAATTGGGAGCCCGCCCATATAACAGAGGAATACATTTCAGTATTTACATTTTAAGTTGAAGAAGTTGGGAGCCCACCCATATAACAGAGGAATCCATTTCAGTCTTTAAATTTCGAGTCCAGAAGTTGGGAGCCCGCCCATATAACAGAGGAATACATTTCAGTCTTTACATTTTAAGTTGAAGTTGGGATCCCGCCCATATAACAGAGGAATACATTTCAGTCTTTATATTTTAAGAAGTTGGGAGCCCGCCCATATAATAGAGGAATACATTTCAGTTTTTACATTTTAAGTTGAAGAAGTTGGGAGCCCGCCCATATAACAGAGGAATACATGGAAGTTTGAAGTCAGTGAAGAAGAGGGTTACAAAAAAAACCAACGGAAATCAGAAGGAAGACCACAAGTCGAGCCAGAAGTAAAGAAACACGAGAGAGGAATACAACCGAAATCCCCAGCAGGAAACAACAAAAATCCCCAGCAGAGGAAGGAAGTTCAAGATTCGATGGAAAAATAATGCGAAGCTCCCGAGAAGGACATAAGTAGTTCGAGATCGATAGTCAGGGAAAATACAAGACAAGAAATACCAGAGGAGTCACCGAGACATCAAAGCAACAAGAGATACAAGAGCACGACTGAAGATCTAGATAAGATTTTGTAATTCATATACTATAGTTTAGTCTAGCTTTTGTTTTCTTTCAGCATGGTGTAATAAGGAGGTCGGCAAGCAGTAATAACAGCATGCAACAACAGTAACATTGCAGTCCCATGGTAGGCCCAGCTACCAAAACTTCCCGAACTACATTAACCTGATTCCCTTCTAGCCAGGGATATGTAAGAAACCTTCGAAGCAAAGGCTCGGTTAAAGCTTTCAAAAAATTGCTTCACACGGAGTACTCGGATGGGCAAAAATCGCTGGTATCTGCTCACTTTATCTTTGCACGAAAACTCTTCGTGCACGTGATTTTTGCCCTATGTGAGAAATACTCCCAAAAATTTAAAATAAAATAATTTTTCTTTGTGTGCAATTTTGAGAATTTTCGTGGCATTTTTGGATAATTATTTGTATTTGTCCGTGCATGTTTATTTGTTAAATTAATAAAAAATATGTCGTATTTGCATTTAGGATTTAATTCTACAATTAGTAGCAATTAAGTTTGTTTTACAAGAACAAAAAATCATAAAAATAATGTACGTTGCATTTTTAGCATTTAATGTCCAAATTGTGTGATTTTATCGTAATTACTATTTAATTGTGTGTTAATTGTTATTAAGAGTTAATTTGCATTTTTATAAATTAATTTAGTTCTATAGGATAATTTAGGATTTTTAGAATTTAGTTTTAGTCTAAGCAAAAATAAAAGAAGAAAAAAAAGAAGCAATGGAAATAAGAAGAAAATCGGATTGGGCCACCTTTTAATTTAAATCAACCAGACCCAAACCAAATAACCCCCACCGGGTAGACCCGACCCAGTCCGCCCCATAACCCAAACGAATCTCATCCCCTCATTTTCATATTTTCATTTTCCCAACCCCAAAACCCTAAAACCACCCGCCCCCTCTCCTCTTCATCTTCCCCAAACCACCCCCTTCCCCCTCACGTCCCATGGCTGCCCAAACCACCACCATCTACTCCAAGCGACGCAGCCACACCTGCCCGCCCCCTCTCCTCTCCTTCTCCAAACGAACCACCTTACCCAAGCGACCCCTCCAGCTCAAAACCACCCTCCCGTGGTTGCCTTTCTCTTCTGCTTCGTCTTCAACTCCAGCCATGAACGACCACGTCGCTTCAAACAACCCCACTGCCATCTCCAGCAACCACGGCTGTTGTGTCTTCTTCTTCGTCAGTCCGGCGACCAACACCTGAAGCCATCGATCCTCCCAAACTCTATTGCCAAACCCTTCAACCTCACTCCAGTAGCGTCGAACCACCCATCAGCTTCCAACAGCCTCCCGTCACCCATAACCCCGCCCAGCAGCAACCAGTCCGTCATTCCAGCAACGAACCAACATCAATCGTCCCCAGCCCCATCGTCGTCACGTCCAAACGACCATCGTCACCTCCATCGCCCCCAAACCAGTAGCAACTTCCACGACTAGCCACCAACAACCAACTGTTGTTTCCCGATCGTCTTTAAGCTTTGCCATCATCGTCGCTTCTTCTGCCGCTTCCCATTCACAACAGTGTAGCCATGAAACCACTCTAGAGGTTCCCGTTCGGCGTTGTTCGTCGAGGTTCCGTTCGAACCCGAACTTCAAACTAGTAGGTTTTCGTTCTCTTTTCTTTTTGTTTTCGTTTAGTGAATTCATCTTCCGCTCTTTTTCTTCTTTCTATGATTGTGTTTGTGTTCCGATGGGTTGGTTTGAATTCGAACCCACGTCTTTGTTTGTATTAGAGATAATTCGTGTTCATTTTTGTTTGAAGTTCGTTAGTTTTTCATCAAGTGATTTAATGTCGAATGTCGAGTGATTTAGTTTGAATCATTCATCTTTGTTATAATGTTGTTGGATTTAATTCGTGTTCATTTTTTGTTTGAAGTTTGTTAATTTTTCATCAAGTGATTTAATGTCGAGTGTTTATGTGTTGGTCTTTAGTTTTTGATTTAGTATGAATCATTCATCTTGGTTATGTTGTTGTTTGATTTAGTTTGAGTTCAACTGATGTTGAGTTTAGTGATTTAAATCTACTTGTTTGTCCTGTTAAGTTTGTTGATATGAATCTGACTCTGTTGTTAATTCATGAATGTTGTCGATTAGGAGTTTGTTTGGCGAGTTTGTTTATTCAGAGTTTGTTTGTTAATTGGATCATTGATTAGGTGAATTGGTTATAGCTGATATGGTTTTGGTACAGATTGAAAGGGATGGGGGTAGAATGGTAAACAATATTTTCAGGGGTAGAATGGTAATTTTAGTAGTTTCAGGGGCATTTTCGGGTTTTTAAGTTTTAGTAATTGATTAATTTGAGTGTTCTGTCCACTAAGCGCTAATGTATTAAAATAATACATAAAATAATACGTAGTGGAGGACAAGACATAATGGTGGGAATTAATACATTGTTTAATATAGTGGGGGACAAAGCATACTGTAGTGGGAAATAAGGGAATTAAATAAAGAAAAGATATGTGGTAGTGGGAACTAATATATTTGTTTAATATAGTGGGGACAAATCATTAAGTAGTGAGATTCAAAAAGGGGATGGGGAGAAGATGGTGAGATTTAATTTAAGTGCTTCAAGTTTGGCTATAAATAAGAAGAGCTTGACACAAGTTAAAGGGGGGATTTTCTGAACATTAAGAGAAAATTAGGAGATTCGAAGACGGATTTTTGAAGAGAGTTTAGGGGAAATTTTCTGAACATTGGGTCAGAATTTTAAGGGTTAAACATTAACTGGTCTTTCAATCTAAAAAAGGGTGTTGCTGGAATTCTGCTGGTTTTATTAAACTCTGTTACTGGGTTGTTCTATTTCCGTTACTGTTGTTGTTGCTGTGTTGTTGCTACTGCTCCTGCTGATCCTTTTCTTCCTTTTCCTTGTGGTCCCTTTTCAGGTACACATTTCTGAGATTAGTACTGATGTGACTTCAAACTGGAAAAATGCTGAATTAAAAGGCTTAACAGATTGCCTATTAAAGTGTGTTCAATTAATGTATTAGAATGTACATTATGAAATATTGTATATGTTTATGCTCATCTTAGACATGTATTTACATTGTACCACTATACTGAAAATTGGACTATACCTAGAACTATTCTAAGTAGTTTGAACTGTTTTCTATATGCCTATAGGTACATGAATTGATAGATAGTCATTACTGAAAATTATTTTGATTTAGTTTAATTAGTGAAGTATAATTCTGAATTCATGCAAACCGGAATAGAAATGAGTCAAAGCTTGTGAATTTTTAATCATGTTAGTAATGCAGATCTATAAATATTAGGCAGAATAAAAAATGGCTAGTAATTTCGTAGAATCAGTAGGCCCACTATATTTTAAGTTAGGATTGTAGTAGTAATTGCTAAGATCATTAATCCAATAGGCATGATTTGAGTTCAAACAAGACGAGTTAACGATTAAGTTTAACAAACTTTCGAATAAGCATTAGTGATTAAGGTTAATTCCAGTTTCAAATAGTTGTAAACAATTAATTCTAACGGTTCAATTCATCTAACAATGTGGGTCTAAATTAGTTATAGGATAATTAGTTTATTTTGGTAATATTATTTGTAAATTCCGTATTCTATTTATAATTTCAATTTTAGTAATATTCAATTATAAAATAAGGCATGAAACAATCTCCCTTTGTCTCGATTGTAATTTTCAGTTTGCATTTGTCTTAATCCGATAAATAAGTAGCGGCCTTTTCAAGCATGTAATTAATTAGAATTTTTCTCTTTTTTTAGAGACAAACTTAAATGGAAAAAATGTAGTCACTTTAGGATTATCCTTTTAAAATAAACGAGATGAGCCTCGCCCAATAAAATGCACAAGTTGCGGGGCCCTCAATAATTGGTTAATAATTGTATAGACTTCGGGATCGACCGTTTAACAAATTTCACGGCCTTACCCAAAAAATAATGATACGCTAGTTGCTTTATGCGCGCCTTTAACAATTTACTTTCTTAAACTCGGGAGCACATTTATGTGACCCAAATCCAAATCTCAACAGAGTCGAAATGTGTCGATAACCACGGGTACATTGATGTGACGTGGTTCGAGATACGTTTTTCACAATGTTATAATTCTCTGTTAAAATAATAATAATAATATAAGCGGTAAAGAGTTTAAAGTTTGCACATAAGTTCATAATTGTATAAAATCATATAATCAAGCCGAATATGATAGTTGAGTAACCGTGCTAGAACCACAGAACTCGGGAATACCTAATACCTTCTCCCGGGTTAACAGAATTCCTTACCCGAATTTCTGGTGCGCAGACTGTTAAACAGAGTCATTCTTTTCCTCGATTCGGGATTCAACCGGTGACTTGGGACACCATAAATCTCCGAAGTGGCGACTCTGAAATAAATAAATATATCCCGTTTCGGTCGCTCAACTGTCATATTCGGCTTATTTATCTGATTTTTAATACATGTTGAATCTATGTGCAAATTTTAACTGTGTACCGCTTTTATTATTATTATTTTTACCAAGAATTGGAACATCGTGAAAATACATCTCGAACCACGTCACATCAATGCACCCGTGGTTATTGACATATTTCAACTCTGTAGAGATTTGAATTTGGGTCACATAAATGTGCACTCGAGTTTAAGAAGATAACATTATTAAATACGCGCCTAAAGCGACTAGCGTATCATTATTTTGGGTAGGACCGTAAAATTTTGCTAAACGGTCAATCCCGAAGTCTAAGTAATTTTACCAACACGTATAGAGGGCCCCACAACTTGTGTATTTTTGTTTGTCGAGGCTTGTCTCATTCATTATTTTTTAAAAGGAATTTGCAACGTCGTGGAAATGCATCTTGAACCACATCACAATCAATGTACCCGTGATTAGCGACACATTTCAACTTCGTTAAGATTTGGATTTGGGTCACATAAATGTGCACCCGAGTTTAAGAGAGTAAATTATTTAAAGAGCGCCGGAAGTGATTTGTGCGTTGTTATCTTTTGGGGAAGGCCGTGAAATTGGCTAAACAGCTCGTCCCTAAGTCTAAGTATTTTAAAACAAATATTTATTGAGGGCCCCGCAATTTTGTATTTTTTATTCGGCGAGGCTCATCTCATTTTTTATTCAAGGATATCCTAAAGCGACTATGATTCCTATTTATTGGTCTCTAAGAATAAAGAAAAATCCTAATCAATTAGCATTAATATTTCGGGCTTCAAATTCAAATCCGGGTCCAAACAAAAAGGAAACACCTTCTAGTTTGAACCCGCTACCTAACTTAAGATCTGCCGCTTGCCGTTGTAAATATTAACAAACCAGCTATCATTTCGATCCAGTTCAACTTTAGCTTTATTATATGAATTGGATTATTGGAGTTAATCTATGTGGAATACAAAGCCATTTTTTTTCTTTTACGGTTTTGTTGAAAAATGCATCAATGCTTAAAACTGACACCAAGCTAACATTAATCGCTATGTGTATATCGAGTGTATACCGCTCTCTCCGCCCCCTTTTTTTTTCTTCTCTCTATCTATTTTTTCCTCTTTTTTGAACCCCCTTCTTCCTAAATTTTCTCTTCTATTTATAGCAAAATTTTTGAAATTTTCAGATTTGTTTTTTTATTATTGTTTTATTTTTTAATTAAAAGAAATCCCACTTACAAATTGCTTTTATTTTTTTAGAAAACTAAATCCCACATTTATTTACTTTTATTTTTAAAATTCCAAATTTAATTATTTTTATTTTATTTAAAATCCCACTTTTTATTTTTTTTTAAAAGAGAATCTCACTTTATTTAATTTTTCTTTAAAAAAACAAACCACTTTCTTTTAAAAATGCTACTTTCATTTACTTTAAATTTTTTAAATTTTCATATACCTTTATATTTATTTTTTAATTCCAACCTTCTTTTACTTTTTAATTTTTCAAAATTTCCACAAAACGTTTTTTTTTTAATTTTCTACATTCTTTTACTTTTTTTTTAAAAGAGAATTCCACCTATTTTGACTTTTATATTTTTTTTATTCAATACTTTCCTTTTTCTTATTTTTTAAATCATTCCCGAATTTTATTTTGTTTTTAAAAAAAATTATATTTTCGGATTGTTTTTTATAAAAAAAACAAAAAACAATAAAAAAAATATTAATAGTGATAATTCCCCTTTAATTTTTTTTGGTATTTTTATCCTATAATAAAAAGTGTAATAAAGCTAAAATAATAGTAGGTTAAAACCCCCTAAAATATTTACATAAAAGAAGTGATAAAAAATTAAATATTGTCAAAAATTAGGTGTTCACAATTATAATAATAAACAATTAATGAAAACAAAACTTTTGGGCAAAGATAATGTGAACAATGCGACTAATTTTTGATCATATCGTTATTCAAAAGAGGAAGAAAATAAAAAGGAAAGGCGCAACCGAGTCCTGGTTTTGGACAGCCTACATATCCTTGGTTTTAAGGGAATCAGGTCGCGTGTAGTTCAGAAAGTTTTGGTAGCTGGGACTACCATGAAGCTGCGGTTTTGCTGTTACTGCTGCTGATACTGCCTACTGACCTCCTTATTACACCATGACAAAAAATGAAGAAGCTAGACTAAACTATAATCTATGCTTTACAAAGATTTATTCTCAAACTTGGTCATGGGACTGTTGTTGCCTTGTTGCCTCGCTGTCTTGTTGCCTTGTGTTTCCTCTGATGTTTCTTTACTTCTGGCTCGACTTGTGGTCTTCCTTCTGATTTCTGCTCGGGATTTTTGTTGTAACCCTCTGCTTTACTAACTTAAAACTTCAATGTATTCCTCTGTTATATGGGCGGGCTCCCAACTTCAAAACTTGAAATGTAAAGACTGAAATGTGTAGACACCGGATTTTTGACCCTCCCCGAGAATTTTCACATTTTTAGCGTGAATATGTGAAATCGGGTCTAATATAGTTATTTTAACTATTTTTACTTAATTTTCATCGCAAAAGAAAATTACAAAAAATATATATATATTTTAGTTTATGTATTTCTCATAAACTTGAAAAATACAAAAAATAGTACCTTATTTTGTTCTTTACATAATTTCGAAAATTACCAAAAAATGTAGTTCTAATAATGTTTTGTAGTCATTTTAATTGTTGAAAAAAATAAGAAATATTACTTTATGTTTTATCTTTATATAAAAAACGAAAATTACAAAAAAATAGTTTTATTAATATTTTGTAGCTATTTTAAATCTTGAAAAATATTTAAAAAAGATATAGTTTTGTTTAAATATTAGTCTTATTTTTGGTAGTTATTTTGCTTACATAGGACTAGTTAAGCAACGTCGTGTTCTTATTCTCGGGTCCAGGCAAAAGAATAATATTTGGGTTTTAACTTACCCGCTTTTAGGCCTAATTTTCGGACCTAGCCCATAATAATCCGAGTCCACCACGCGTCGGGAATACGGACGGAACAACGTACACGGGGAACCCCACCACGCGTGGGGGACACAAACCTTGAACCCCACCACGCGTGGGGCTCATTTTTCTTAGCAAGGGTATCAAATACACGGGCAAAACACATTTGGCAGAGCAGGACTTTTGGAAATTTTTTTGAACGGACACTATTGATTCATCTTCTCCAAAAGGAGATGAATAAAAAACCCTAGGAGCCTACCCCAAAAGGAAAGGTGAAACCACCATTTCCTCACCTTCCCGACAGCCCAAAACCTCCATCAACAAACACCACCTCCATCTACACTACCCAAACCGTCCGCAACCCCCCCAGCTCCGTCGTCGTCGACCACTGTCCACCAAGCCTCCAGTTCAACCTCACACCCAAACCAACCCAGCAACAGCCTCAACCGTTGACCACTGCCCAATACCACCACCCAAACACCAGCACCAAACAGACCACCAAACAGGCCCGTCGACAACCACCCAACCCAGCTCCTTCCATCGCGTCGTCACTGCCCCCTCGCCGGAACTCGAGCAGCTGTTGCTGCGTTGTCAAGCTCTCCATCACGTCCGGCGACCATAACCCAAAACCAACCACTCTCTCGCGTCTGAGCTCCAGCCATTAACCACTGCCCAAACGACCCTCCATAACCTGTTTCCTCCTCATATCCGAACGACCCCTTCTGCTTATCTTCACGTACCTGCTGCGTCGAGAAAATCCAGCAGCAGCCGATATCTCGTGCGTTGATAGTTTTGGCCGAGCTCTCTGCTTCCATCGAGGTCGTCATTGTTCAGTGAGGTCCGACTTGAGTTCCGTCGGAGTCGTGTTTGTCGTTCTGAGGTGGTCGAGGTTCGTTTTCTAATCTTTGTTTGAGTCGCTATCGGTCACTATAGTGTCCGAGCTTGAATAAATGTTATGTTGAAGATCTTGTTTAAATCTGTCGAGTTTTAGTTTTGTGCTTACGTTATTGCTATCTCAAATTGGCATGCTAGACGAAAGTTGTACAAAAGTCTTCATGTTCGTGACTAGCTCGCCGAATTGGTAGTCGGATTGATTTAATAAGTTCTATCATAATTTTATTAGTCATTGTTCTGTTGTTTACCATATGGGTTAGTTCTAAATGTAAGTTCATGTTTAATTATAATTCGTCAAGCTCGAGATACTCTTCATTAGCCGTGTATCCTACTAGCTTCCATTGTTTGATTAATAAATTAGGATTTTCTTTTTAGAGACGAACTTAATAGAGAAATGTAGTCACTGTAGGTTTATCCTTAAAAATAAAAATGAGACGAGCCTCGCCAAATAAAAATGCAAATCGCGGGGCCCTCAATAATTAGTCATAATAAATACTTAGAATTTGGGATGGACCGTTTAGTGAATTTCACTGCCTTCCCCAAAGATAATAACGCGTTAGCCTCTTTAGACGCGATTTAATTAAATTACTTCCTTAAACCCGGGTGCACATTTATGTGACCCAAATCCAAGTCTCAACGAAATCGAAATGTGTCTCTAATCATGGGTACATTGATTGAGACGTGGTATGAGATGCATTTCCATGACGTTGTAAATCCTTTTAATAATGAAGGAGACGAACCTCGACAAACAAAAAATGCATAAGTCGCGGGGCCCTCTAAATGTATATATATTAAACACTTAGAATTCGGGATAGGCCGTTTAGCTAATTTTATGGCCTTCCCCAAAATAACAATACGCTAGTTGCGTTAGGCACGTCTTTAATAATTTATCTTCCGTAATTCGGGTGCACATTTATGTGACCCAAATCCAAATCTCAACCAAGTCGAGATATGTCAAACAACCACGGGTGCATTGATGTAACGTGGTTCGAGATATATTTTCACGACGTTGCAATTCTCGTAAAAAATAATAATAAAAGCGGTCAAGAGTTTAAAACTTGCACATAGGTTTAACATGTATAAAATCAGATAATCAAGCCAAATATAACAGTTGAGCGACCGTGCTAGAACCACGGAACTCGGGAATGCCTAACACCTTCTCCCGGGTTAACAAAATTCCTTATCCAGATTTCTGGTGCGTAGACTGTAATATAGAGTCATTCTTTTCCTTGATTCGGGATTAAAATTGGTGACTTGGGACAACCTAAATCTCCCAAGTGGCGACTCTGAAATAAATAAACAAATCCCGTTTCGATTGTCCTTTAATTGGAAAAAACTCCCTTGCACCCCCGCGGGTGCGGAAAAAGGAGGTGTGACAGCTCTGGCGATTCTGCTGGGGAAGGCGACCCAGAACCACTGGTTTAGGGTTAAGAATTCGAGCTTAAAATAATTGTTATTATTTGGCTTTATTTATTATCTGATTTTTACGTGGTTGAGCCTAATGTGCTAAGTGCTACTTTTACTGCTTTGATATTATTTGAACTGTACATATAAACTGTGCCGAAACCCCTCTCTTCTCTCTCTTGAGGAGTGCACGCTGGTCGTGGCTTCTTTCTGTTAGTGTCATATACCAAAATAGAACGAGGATTCAGAGGAGTTGCAAAATCGGATGGCCTTTTGGTTACCGGTACACAGCTCCCATCCTCGGCTCGAGTTGTCCGCCCGGGTAAGCCAGGTTTAGAACAAATACCCAGGTTATGAACTTAGTATAACAAAGCCACATGCCGGATCTCTAGTAAGAACGTTTATTTGCATCATGTGCATTTGACTTAGGGGACTCAATACAGGGGTTGGGTCCGTCTAGGACAAGCAACCTGAAAGTAATAGACCATCTTTGGCATCCTATGTGCTACATGTTGTATTTATTCAAGGGTGAATGGGTCATTTGGCGGACCAATGATATTTGCGGACAAATGACACTCCTTATCATGCTGATCACGTTAAATAAGAAAGTTGCACTATTTTTGATAAGCATGCTATTATGTTAATTAAGCACATGGGGAACATTGTGGAATTCAAGAAACCTTGGTATTCCACATGTCCCCCACGCTTCATTTTTGGGAAAAGCACATGGGGACCATTTGTGGAATCCAAGAAGTCTTGGGATCCCACATGTCCCCCACGCTTCATTTTTGGGAAAAGCACATGGGGAACATTGGTGGAATCCAAGAAGTCTTGGAATCCCTCATGTCCCCCATGCCACATTTTTGAAAATAATAATAAATATAAAAAATAAAAATGCATATAAAAACAAAGCATGAAAATTCAAAAGATTTTGTATGTTTTCATCATTTTCCACAGATTAAAAAAAAACCGTGAAAAGGAGGAGAAAATAACAGTGTAGAGATATAACTACTTATTTTTAGAAGAAAAAAAACCAATGTCCGAGTAGTATCGAAACTCTGCCGAAATTTTGAGAAAATGAAAAAAAAACGTCTTATTAGTTTGTTATATTAAAAGCAAAGGAAAAATAGGGGGGAAAATAATCATCATTGTTCTGTCTTGTTTTTTTCAAAAAATATAGAAAAGAAAATAGTTTGTTTTGCCATGAAAATGAAAATGAAAAAGAGTCTGGTTTTTAAAATGTTTTATTTTATTTTTGTTTGTCTATGAAAATGCCAAAAATAAAAATAAAAAGAGTCGGGCGTTGAACGTGATTTTATTATTTGTTCCAAAATGAATATATATATAATCCAAAAAAAATTCAAAATTCAAATTTTTTTAAGCATTTCTTTTATTAAAGGTAAAAATTCCAAAAACAAAATTTTTTTCTTTTTCTTTAGAATAAGAAAAACAAATGAAAAAAAAAGAAGGAAATGTTTTATGTTTTACGTTAGTTAGTTTGTTTGTTATGAATAAAAAATAATAGTTTGTTTGTTTGTTATATAAAAAAAAGAAAACAATAGAAAATGGAAAAGGGTCTTCTCAAAAATAGTTTATTTGCCCGAATTACGCGGGTTTGATTTTCACCGGATGTGAGATACGTAGGCAACCCTCATCGGGTCCAACCCCCATTTTGCTAAAAATGCCAAAAATAAATGAATAACAAAAAATATATGTCAAATTTTAATTTTGGTGATGTTGTTTTGTCATAAATAGTCGAATGTTCCCGAAAGGGACGCCGGAAGGCTAACTTTGCATAAACAGCCACCTTCGGGTCATTTTTAAGATTTGGTCCAGTTGACCCACACAACCTTAAAATCTTCGTCCCCGAGACGTTGAAAGGCCGTGTTTGCAATATTGAGTTTTCTAATTTGAAAAACGATAAAAAGAGTCATAAATAAGCCAGGTGATTCTGTTTTGTCATAAATAGTCGAATGTTCCCGAAAGGGACGCCGGAAGGCTGACTTTGCATAAACAGCCACTTTTGGGTCATGTTTAGGATTTTTGGTCTAGTTGACCCACACAGCCCTATAAATCTTCGTCCCCGAGGCGCTGAAGGGCCGTGTTTGCAACACCAGATTTTATTGTAATTTGAAAAGAAAAAAAAACAAAGAGTCAGCGGTCAAGTGAATACCGTTTGAATTTTAGTCAAAATAAGCCGAGCCAGCTTCGGCCGCGTCTTAAACCGTTCTTGCCGAAATAGCCTTAGAGTATCTCAGTTGTCGAAAGGCTATTTTCGTAAAAGAACGGACAAGTTTGTAGAAGTGTCATAAAATAATCATCCCCGGCCTCAAAATTCATATGGAATTTGGAAGGGGCCACGTTTGCAAAAATAACCGTTCAGTTGCATTTGTCGAACGGAGAAAGGAAGCTGGCCATTTGCTTTGGAGTTTGTAAATCTTTTAATTAGAACACGTGGGTTGTTTGATTTTCGAGTTTGTAGGTCATCTTCAAACCTTTGAAACCAAGTTTGTTTTAATATGAAAAAAAAAATAAAAAAAAATGTTGAGTATTGTTTATCTTTTATTGGTCCGAACTACGCAAGGTCTGATTCATGCGGGGACATGATACGTAGGCAATCCACATAAGATTCGACCACCATTAAATAATAAAATAATAAAAAAAAAATGCGGGGGTTCCCAAAGTACTTTAGGGGGCAAGTAAGCAAGCCGAGATGACGCATGTGTTTGAAGCATAGCATGTTAGAAACGGTTAACTGCTTAGGAGCGTTGCATTCTCAATGTGTTGTTACCAAATTTATTAATCTCTAACGCTACCAAAGTTTGTTGTTGTCTGAATCCAGACAGTTAGTTGTTAAAGAGTTCTGGCAACACACCCTTACCAAACCATATCCAAAGGACCGGTAGCAACAAGCATGACAACTTCGGAGAATAGTACCGAGGAAGAAAGGCCGATGAGCCAGTTGTTAAAAAAAGCGATGGAAAAGATTGAAAGGATGGGACTAGAGATGAATGCAATGCAGCTAGCTCTAGCCAAAGCACAAAAGAGCCCTGAGCCACTGGGACACATGCCGGAATACCCTCACTCCGGCCCTTCAACAAGCCTCCCGAATCCCCGTTATCATCAGGAAAGAAGCCCACATGATTCCCAAGCTCCACCACCCCATCAACCTCTCCCAACACCAAATATTCCCACTTTTGTGGGACCCACATCAGCCACCCTGCAAAGAACGACCAGTGAGCCATTGTTTCAGGCTCACGATACGCAATACTATCCCCCTGAGCCCACATTTCATGCACCCGAACCGCAGGCCTATGACCCGCACTTGGAGGTACCGGCAGAGATTGAAAAGCCGGTTAAAACCCCCGAACAGGATGAGGTATTGAGGAAGTTCAAAAGCCTGGAGCAGTCCTTCAGGAACCTGCACGGATTGGGCAACCAAGTCAGCGTGGCTTACAAAGATCTATGCCCTTTCCCGGACGTCCAACTCCCGGCTGGGTTCAAGATGCCTAAATTTGATTTATATGAAGGGCACGGTGATCCCATGGTGCATTTGCGGGGGTTCTGTAGCAAAATGAGAGGGGCAGGTGGCAAAGATGAGCTGCTGATAGCTTATTTCGGCCAAAGTCTGAGTGGATCGGCACTAGAATGGTATACCAGGCAGGATTCCAGCAGATGGTACACTTGGGATGATCTGGCGCAGGCTTTCGCAGGTCATTTTCAATACAATCTCGAGATAGTCCCTGACCGTCTCACATTGCTGAGGACTGGAAAGAAGCCTGGGGAAAGTTTTCGTGAGTTTGGGTTCCGCTGGAGAGAGCAAGCGGCCAGAGTTGATCCTCCCATGAGAGAGGGAGAAATGGTGGACTACTTCTTGCAAACATTGGATCCAACCTACTTTGGTCACTTGGTGACAACGGTTGGGAAATCCTTCAATGAAGTGGTAAAGATAGGGGTCATGATAGAGGAGGGCCTAAGGTCTAACAAGATCCTAAATTACTCAGCGCTCAAGGCAACGACCCAGGCTATTCAGAGCGGCACGGGAGGTGCGCGCGAGGTCGCATCAGTCAAAGCAGCCCAAACCCAGTCATCCAAATTATCCACGCACTCCATACAACCTTCCACAACCATACTACCCACCATCAGAGCCACTCTTTTCAGCCCATCATGCCCAAGCCTACCCCCGAGCTCCATATAATCCGCCTCAATATTATCCTCCGAACAAGGTCCGGTCGCAGGGTCAACCATTAGGTCACCCCCGCTGGCGAGAGCCAGCACCACGTAATGCATTCTGGCCTTCACAACATTTCCAAGCACCCAACGACCCTAGAAAACAGGGGCATGGGGGAAAACAAAGGCAAGGAAACAATTTCACGCCAATTGGGGAGTCCTATGCAAGTTTGTTTGAAAAGCTAAAGCTTTCAGGACTGATTGAGCCGCTCCTTGGCTATACTCCAGATCCATATGCAAAAGGGTTCAATCCTGCTGTACGATGCATGTACCACTCTAATGTCCAAGGACATAGCATTGAAGACTGTCGTTCTTTGAAAAAGGAAATCGAAAGAATGATTCGGGAAGGGGAAATTGTAATCGACGACAGTGACAGAGAGGAGGCGAATCATCTTGAGAACTTGTTGATTGATGTTGATAATACTGAAGTTGGGGATGGTCTTGGCAATGTTGGTATAGAGCTCAATGGCTAAAATGTCATGCTTTGCAGTTGGAAGATACTCCATTTTGGGTCAGCCGGAGATGCCGTGCTTGGATAGTTGGAAAGACACTCCATTTTGGGTAAACCGGAGATGATCTTTGATGGTATATTTTGTTGTCATTTCCGTTGTTCGGATTATTAGGATTGTAATTCGGATTTGTTTTGTGTCAATATCTTTCCGCTTATCTTTCCGTTTTGTCATAGCGGTTTGTTTAAGTTTTGTCCAAGTTGTTTAGGATTTTATTCCGGTTTGCTTTGTTTTTAAAACCATTTGTTCAGTCCAATGCAAAAAAAAATCAGTCTTTGATTATTCCCAGTCATCTTTCTGTTTAGTCATTTTATCATTTTTATTCAACACCGATTCTAGTGACATGACATGCGCGCACAGTTTGGGCCTAGCATTTAAAGTTAATCATAAAACTTCGAAAAGGTGATCAGACCATTTAAAGGAAATAAGAACGGTTTGAGATTATTCAGAGCCCGAGTCATGTGGAACTGGGGCAAGTGAAACACAAAGAAAAACCGTTAAAAGCAAGATTCGCCGAATTGGCATGAGGGCCGTTCAAGATAATGAGGGTGAGAGTGTCACCCAATGGTGCTTTTGAAATGGCAAGGAAAAATAATATGTTTAACATAATTGTCAAGTCCGGCACCATCGGAAGAGACTATAAATCTATGTTCAAATTGTGTTGTTTGCACTTGACATGTTTTGAAGACTGGAATGACGAAGGCATTTTGTTCTGCTACCTAAACACTTTATCCTTCGTTAACCCCTTTTGAGCCTTATTGTTTTCTTTCGTACCCCTCGTTCGGAATCAGTAAAAACGACTAGAAAACGCAAGCATATGGCATGAAAAAAAAAACAACAAAACGAAAAAAGAGAAAAATGAAGGAAAAAAGGGAAAAGAAAAATGATAACAAAAAAAAAACAACAAAAGAAAGTCGGAATGAAAAGAGGAATTGGGAACTACGTTTGACCTGATTCCTCAAAGAGGATACGTAGGCGCTTCACGGCTCGGTCATAGTTTTGAAAAATGAAAAAAAAATCAATTAAAATAATCCCCAAGCAAGAAACTGGGGCAAAGGTTGCGTTTGTTGCAAATAAATCTAGTTCCGAAGGTTGTAATGAATAACCCAAAATCGATTCATTTTGAGCCTTTAATACCCTTTCTTTCTAGCCCTATCCAAAACCCACATTACGGTTCAAAGAAAAACCTTCTGATCAGTCTTCAAAAGATGCCAAGTCAAGACAAATGAAGAGTCTTACCAGCGAACATAACATTTTGTTCCATAGCAGAGAGGACTCTAATCTCCAACAGGAAGAGTCATACCGGCAATACTCCAAATCCCCCAGCTGGAGAGAGATATAAAATGAGAGAGTCTTATTGGTGAAAACCTTCACATGCACCATAAGGAGATGAAAGCTGAGAAAAGAACCAAAAATGAGAGAGACTTGATTGAGAATCAGATGGGGAATTGCCAATTGAAGATCTTGAAGGATGATTGGCGGTAGAGGATAGGCCACATGTGCATGTCATGACCATTAGAGTCGGTATCTGCATTTGATAGGTTTTTATTTATAGTTTCTTTTGTTAAAGAGTCATCTTTTTCCTTTGTCTTTTTATTCTGTCCCCTTTTATCTTTCTCTTTTCATAGAAAACTCCCCAATAGAGTCTGTCTGGTCAGAACAAGTGTGAATTGACTTCAAAATAGGCCATCAACTAGTACACCCAAGTGGTACAAGGAACAGGCGGAAAATGCCAGTTTCCGAGCTATGCCACAAAAGAAGAGGGATATCCCCAGCAGGAAGGGATTATCCCCAGCACACGATATCATCCCCAACAAGTTGTGGAGCACAGAGAAAGGAAGGAGAAAGGGAAAGCCATCCCAGTAGGAGTGTCACAACCAACCACCATGTTTTAAACTAACAAATTTTGTTTGATTTGAAACAGGTAAAGGAAATGGCATTGATGCAGAAACGCATGCCACAAGGGATATTATCAAACTGGGGCAGAAAATTTTCCTTTCATTTAGAAAATTTTCTGGAAGTCAGGTACCCTCAGCTGATAACATTTTACCCCCAATAGGTAAGTAAATCAAGGGAGGTAGTCTTCGAAGGAAGAAGCTATGGATGAAACTTGAGCTCAGTGAAGCACTGGTTCTGAAGGAATCAGAATTCCCCAGCAGTGTTATCCTCGACAGCTTTATCCCCAGCTGATAACATTTTACCCCCCAACAGGTAAGTAAATAATCCCCACCAAGTTTTCCAGGTAAGACATTTTCAAGTCTTAAGGATATTTTGGGTTCATCCGCCCTCGAATAGGATATGTCGGGTTCATCCGCCCTCGAATAGGATATGTTGGGTTCATCCGCCCTCGAATAGGATATGTCGGGTTCATCCGCCCTCAAAGTAGGATATGTCGGGTTCATCCGCCCTCAAAACAGGATATGTCGGGTTCATCCGCCCTCAAATAGGATATGTCGGGTTCATCCGCCCTCAAATATAGGATATGTCGGGTTCATCCGCCCCCAAATAGGATATGTCGGGTTCATCCGCCCTCAAATAGGATATGTCGGGTTCATCCGCCCTCAAATAGGATATGTCGGGTTCATCCGCCCTCAAATAGGATATGTTGGGTTCATCTGCCCTCAAATAGGATATGTCGGGTTCATCCGCCCTCGAATAGGATAGTTCGGGTTCATCCGCCCTCGAATAGGATAGTTCGGATTCATCCGCCCTCAAACAGGATAGTTCGGGTTCATCCACCCTCAAACAAGATAGTTCGGGTTCATCCACCCTCAAACATGATATGTCGGGTTCATCCGCCCTCAAACAAGGATATGTCGGGTTCATCCGCCCTCAAAAGTAGGATATGTCGGGTTCATCCGCCCTCAAAACAGGATATGTCGGGTTCATCCGCCCTCAAATAGGATATGTCGGGTTCATCCGCCCTCAAACAGGATATGTCGGGTTCATCCGCCCTCAAATAGGATATGTCGGGTTCATCCGCCCTCAAATAGGATATGTTGGGTTCATCCGCCCTCAAATAGGATATGTCGGGTTCATCCGCCCTCGAATAGGATATGTCGGGTTCATCCGCCCTCGAATAGGATAGTTCGGTTCATCCGCCCTCGAATAGGATAGTTCGGGTTCATTCGCCCTCAAACAGGATAGTTCGGGTTCATCCGCCCTCAAACAGGATAGTTCGGGTTCATCCGCCCTCAAACAGGATATGTCGGGTTCATCTGCCCTCGAATAGGATATGTCGGGTTCATCCGCCCTCAAATAGGATATGTCGGGTTCATCCGCCCTCAAACAGGATATGTCGGGTTCATCCGCCCTCAAATAGGATATGTTGGGTTCATCCGCCCTCAAATAGGATAGTTCGGGTTCATCCGCCCTCAAATAGGATATGTCGGGTTCATCCGCCCTCAAATAGGATATGTTGGGATCATCCTCCCTCAAATAGGATCTTATTTTCAAAGTTATTGTTGAAGACAGGCGCCCACCTGAATAACGAGAGGAATACATTTTGTCTTTTCATTTCTGTTCTAGGTCACCCACCAGTATAATGCGGGAATACATTTCTGTCTTTTCATTTCTGTTCTAGGTCACCCACCAGTATAATGCGGGCATATCATTTTTCATATCTTTACCATCAGGCGCCCACCTGTATAACGAGAGGAATACGTTTCAGTCTTTAAATTTCTTAACCAGGCGCCCACCTGAATAACGAGAGGAATACTTTTATGTCTTAGTTTAAACAGGCGCCCACCTGAATAACGAGAGGAATACTTTTGTCTGTGCATTTCATATTTTAGGCGCCCACCTGTATAACAAGGGAATACATTCCACGTCTTTACCCATAGGAGATGCATTTCCTCCTAAGTTTGTTTTAGTTTCATCCATAGGAGATGCATTTCCTCCTAAGTTTGTTTTAGTTGCACTCATAGGAGATGCATTTCCTCCTAAGTTTGTTTCAGTTCTACCGATAGGAGACACACTTCCTAAGTTCAAGTTCTACCCATAGGAGACGCACTTCTTAAGTTCAGTTTTACCACAGGAGACGCACTTCCTAAAAAGTTTCACCAATAGGAGACACACTTCCTAAGTTTATTTCACCCAATAGGAGACGCACTTCCTAGAAAATAATTTCACCAAGAGGAGACGCACTTCCTAAGATAAGTTTCACCAGTAGGAGACGCACTTCCTAAGTAAGTTTCACCAAGAGGAGACACACTTCCTAAGATAAGTTTCACCCAGAGGAGACGCACTTCCTAAAAATAATTTCACCAATAGGAGACGCACTTCCTAAGGAGACGCACTTCCTAAGCAAGTTTTACCAGTAGGAGACGCACTTCCTAAGCAAGTTTTACCAGTAGGAGACGCACTTCCTAAGCAAGTTTTACCATAGGAGACGCACTTCCTAAGAATAGGTTCACCAATAGGAGACGCACTTCCTAAGTTAAGTTTTACCAATAGGAGACGCACCAGTAGGTGACGCACTTCCTAAGATAAGTTTCACCAGTAGGAGACGCACTTCCTAAGTAAGTTTCACCAGTAGGAGACGCATTTCCTAAGTAAGTTTCACCAAGAGGAGACGCACTTCCTAAGATAAGTTTCACCCAGAGGAGACGCACTTCCTAAAAAATAATTTCACCAATAGGAGACGCACTTCCTAAGGAGACGCACTTCCTAAGCAAGTTTCACCAATAGGAGACGCACTTCCTAAGAAAGTTTTACCAGTAGGAGACGCACTTCCTAAGATAAGTTTCAGCAGTAGGAGACGCACTTCCTAAGTAAGTTTCACCAAGAGGAGACGCACTTCCTAAGATAAGTTTCACCCAGAGGAGACGCACTTCCTAAAAATAATTTCACCAATAGGAGACGCACTTCTTAAGCAAGTTTCACCAATAGGAGACGCACTTCCTAAGCAAGTTTTACCAGTAGGAGACGCACTTCCTAAGAATAGTTTCACCCAGTAGGAGACGCACTTCCTACGAATAGTTTCACCCAGTAGGAGACGCACTTCCTAAGAACATTTTTCCCCAATAGGAGACGCACTTACTAAGTTTATTGTACCCACAGGAGACGCACTTCCTAAGTTTATTGTACCCACAGGAGACGCACTTCCTAAGTTTATTGTACCCACAGGAGACGCACTTCCTTAAAGTTTAGTTTTGCCCATAGGAGACGCACTTCCTAAGTTTACTTTTACCCCATAGGAGACGCACTTCCTAAATTAAGATTTCACGCATAGGAGACGCACTTCCTAGTTTAAAATCATTAAGGTTTCACCCATAAGAGACGCACTTCTTAAGACTGTTTTACCCCTAGGAGACGCACTTCCTAAGTTTAATTTCGTGCACAGGAAATGCACTTCCTGAATTAAGTTTTCATTATTAGGAGACACACTTCCTAGTCTGGTTCGCTCAGGTTATACTTTTTGCTTTAGGAGACGCACTTCCTAGTTTGGCTTTTTAGATTATATTTTATTTCAGGAGACGCACTTCCGGAATTGATATTTCACCCTTAGGAGATGCACTTCCTAGTTTGATTCATTTTAAGTTCGACCATAGGAGACGCACTTCTTAGTCTAGTTTTTTGAAGTCTACCCATAGGAGACGCACTTCCTAATCGAGGTCTTTCAAGTTTTTTTAGGAGACGCACTTCCTAAATCGAGATTTTATTCATAGGAGACGCACTTCCTAGTTCTAGTCACTGAAGTTTTCACCCTTAGGAGACGCACTTCCTAGTCTAGCTCATTCCGATTCAACCATAGAAGAAGCACTTTCTAGTTTTAGTCATTGAGGTTTTTATTTTAGCAGACACATTTGCTAGCAAGAGTTTTGGTTTTACTCATAGGAGATGCACATCCTAGCCTAGTCTTTAGTTTACTCTCATCATTGCATCAGTAGTGTAAGTGAGTTACAATTTTGCTAACGACTCACAAATCTTCCCAGTACAAATCGGGTTAGGAAATTTTGTTTGTTTTGTTTGTTTTGGTTGTCAGGGACCCGCCTGTAGAACGGAGGTTGTTGCATGTCGAAGATCGAAGAAGTCAGGAGTCCACCTGTAGAACAGAGGAACATTTTTCAGGATCAAGCAGTGACCCACTGGAAACCAGAAGGTTACAACACAAATCCCCAGCATTCAATCCAAGTTAGAAGCTCGCCTCAAGAATGCGAGTCAATAGGCTGGGATGATCAACAGAAGCTGGCCACAAAAAAAAAACAAGAAGAGAAAAAAAAAGAAAAAAAAAGAAAAAGAGAAAAAGAAAAAGAACCCAAAATACGGAAGTGGAGAACAAATGTGGTCTGCTCAAGAACTAGCGCCTACAGCTAGCAAGTATCAAGGTTCAAATCCAAAGTCTGTATGAAGCACCATTCAAGACTCAAGACCAAGTTTCAGAAGATTTAAAGATAGGAATCCTTGTAACTAGTAGCTGATAGGCTTAGTTAGTCTTTTTCAGTTTTCATTTTTGTTGTAATGACAGGACCGCGGACCGGAACCTCAACAAAACGGCACCTCGATCGGCTCTTCACCTCGGTACAATCTACCATCTCTCATTCCCGAACTACACGTGGCCTGATTCCTGTATAACCAAAGATATGTAGGCAGCTCAGATACCAGGGCTCGGTCACATTCCCTTACTTTCCTTAGTGTAGTCCCTCCAAGTAATGGTCGGGTCAAAAACATGTCTAGTCGTTCTTTGTCGGAAAACTCTTCGTGTTTCCAGTCAAAGAGGGGCAGCTGTAGACACCAGATTTTTGACCCTCCCCGAGAATTTTCACATTTTTAGCGTGAATATGTGAAATCGGGTCTAATATAGTTATTTTAACTATTTTTACTTAATTTTCATCGCAAAAGAAAATTACAAAAAATATATATATATTTTAGTTTATGTATTTCTCATAAACTTGAAAAATACAAAAAATAGTACCTTATTTTGTTCTTTACATAATTTCGAAAATTACCAAAAAATGTAGTTCTAATAATGTTGTGTAGTCATTTTAATTGTTGAAAAAAATAAAAAATATTACTTTATATTTTATCTTTATATAAAAAACGAAAATTACAAAAAAATAGTTTTATTAATATTTTGTAGCTATTTTAAATCTTGAAAAATATTTAAAAAAGATATAGTTTTGTTTAAATATTAGTCTTATTTTTGGTAGTTATTTTGCTTACAAAGGACTAGTTAAGCAACGTCGTGTTCTTATTCTCGGGTCCGGGCAAAAGAATAATATTTGGGTTTTAACTTACCCGCTTTTAGGCCTAATTTTCGGACCTAGCCCATAATAATCTGAGTCCACCACGCGTGGGGAACACGGACGGAACACCGTACACGGGGAACCCCACCACGCGTGGGGGACACAAACCTTGAACCCCACCATGCGTGGGGCTCATTTTTCTTAGCAAGGGTATCAAATACACGGGCAAAACACATTTGGCAGAGGAGGACTTTTGGAAATTTTTTTGAACGGACACTATTGATTCATCTTCTCCAAAAGGAGATGAAGAAAAAACCCTAGGAGCCTACCCCAAAAGGAAAGGTGAAACCACCATTTCCTCACCTTCCCGACAGCCCAAAACCTCCATAAACAAACACCACCTCCATCTACACTACCCAAACCGTCCGCAACCCCCCCAGCTCCGTCGTCGTCGACCACTGTCCACCAAGCCTCCAGTTCAACCTCACACCCAAACCAACCCAGCAGCAGCCTCAACCGTCGACCACTGCCCAACACCACCACCCAAACACCAGCACCAAACAGGCCCGTCGATAACCACCCAACCCAGCTCCTTCCATCGCGTCGTCACTGCCCCCTCGCCGGAACTCGAGCAGCTGTTGCTGCGTTGTCAAGCTCTCCATCACGTCCGGCGACCATAACCCAAAACCAACCACTCTCTCGCGTCCGAGCTCCAGCCATTAACCACTGCCCAAACGACCCTCCATAATCTGTTTCCTCCTCATATCCGAACGACCCCTTCTGCTTATCTTCACGTACATGTTGCGTCGAGAAAATCCAGCAGCAGCCGATATCTCGTGCGTTGATAGTTTTGGCCGAGCTCTCTGCTTCCATCGAGGTCGTCGTTGTTCAGTGAGGTCCGGCTTGAGTTCCGTCGGAGTCGTGTTTGTCGTTCTGAGGTGGTCGAGGTTCGTTTTCTAATCTTTGTTTGAGTCGCTATCGGTCACTATAGTGTCCGAGCTTGAATAAATGTTATGTTGAAGATCTTGTTTAAATCTGTCGAGTTTTAGTTTTGTGCTTACGTTATTGCTATCTCAAATTGGCATGCTAGACGAAAGTTGTACAAAAGTCTTCATGTTCGTGACTAGCTCGCCGAATTGGTAGTCGGATTGATTTAATAAGTTCTATCATAATTTTATTAGTCATTGTTCTGTTGTTTACCATATGGGTTAGTTCTAAATTTAAGTTCATGTTTAATTATAATTCGTCAAGCTCGAGATACTCTTCATTAGCCGTGTATCCTACTAGCTTCCATTGTTTGATTAATAAATTAGGATTTTCTTTTTAGAGACGAACTTAATAGAGAAATGTAGTCACTGTAGGTTTATCCTTAAAAATAAAAATGAGACGAGCCTCGCCAAATAAAATGCAAATCACGGGGCCCTCAATAATTAGTCATAATAAATACTTAGAATTTGGGATAGACCGTTTAGTGAATTTCACTGCCTTCCCCAAAGATAATAACGCGTTAGCCTCTTTAGACGCGATTTAATTAAATTACTTCCTTAAACTCGGGTGCACATTTATGTGACCCAAATCCAAGTCTCAACGAAATCGAAATGTGTCTCTAATCACGGGTACATTGATTGTGACGTGGTATGAGATGCATTTCCATGACGTTGTAAATCCTTTTAATAATGAAGGAGACGAGCTTCGACAAACAAAAAATGCACAAGTCGCGGGGCCCTCTAAATGTATATATATTAAACACTTAGAATTCGGGACAGGCCGTTTAGAGAATTTTATGGCCTTCCCCAAAATAACAATACGCTAGTTGTGTTAGGCACGTCTTTAATAATTTATCTTCCGTAATTCGGGTGCACATTTATGTGACCCAAATCCAAATCTCAACCAAGTCGAGATATGTCAAACAACCACGGGTGCATTGATGTAACGTGGTTCGAGATATATTTTCACGACGTTGCAATTCTCGTAAAAAATAATAATAAAAGCGGTCAAGAGTTTAAAACTTGCACATAGGTTTAACATGTATAAAATCAGATAATCAAGCCAAATATAACAGTTGAGCGACCGTGCTAGAACCACGGAACTCGGGAATGCCTAACACCTTCTCCCGGGTTAACAGAATTCCTTATCCAGATTTCTGGTGCGCAGACTGTAATGTAGAGTCATTCTTTTCCTTGATTCGGGATTAAAATTGGTGACTTGGGACACCCTAAATCTCCCAAGTGGCGACTCTGAAATAAATAAACAAATCCCGTTTCGATTGTCCTTTAATTAGAAAAACTCTCTTGCACCCCCGCGGGTGCGGAAAAAGGAGGTGTGACAAAATGTATTCCTCTATGGTATGGGCGGGCTCCCAACTTCCGGACTTGAAATGTAAAGACTAAAATGTATTCCTCTGTTATATGAGCGGGCTCCCAACTTCCAAACTTGAAATGTAAAGACTGAAATGTATTCCTTTGTTATATGGGCGGGCTCCCAACTTCCAGACTTGAAATGTAAAGACTGAAATGTATTCCTTTGTTATATGGGCGGGCTCCCAACTTCCAGACTTGAAATGTAAAGACTAAAATGTATTCCTCTGTTATATGGGCGGGCTCCCAACCTCTGGACTTGAAATGTAAAGACTGAAATGTATTCCTCTATTATATGGGCGGGCTCCCAACTTCAAAACTTGAAATGTAAAGACTGAAATGTATTCCTCTGTTATATGGGCGGGCTCCCAACTTCAAAACTTGAAATGTAAAGACTGAAATGTATTCCTCTGTTATATGGGCGGGCTCCCAACTTCAAAACTTGAAATGTAAAGACTGAAATGTATTCCTCTGTTATATGGGCAGACTCCCAACTTCAAAACTTGAAATGTAAAGACTGAAATGTATTCCTCTGTTATATGGGTGGGCTCCCAACTTCAAAACTTGAAATATAACAACTGAAATGTATTCCTCTGTTATATGGGCGGGCTCCCAACTTCAAAACTTGAAATGTAAAGACTGAAATGTATTCCTCTGTTATATGGGCGGGCTCCTAACTTCAAAACTTAAAATGTAAAGACTGAAATGTATTCCTCTGTTATATGGGCGGGCTCCCAACTTTAAAACTTGAAATGTTAAGACTGAAATGTATTCCTCTGTTATATGGGCAGGCTCCCAACTTCCAGACTTGAAATGTAAAGACTAAAATGTATTCCTCTGTTATATGGGTGGGCTCCCAACTTCCAAACTTGAAATGTAAAGACTGAAATGTATTCCTCTGTTATATGGGCGGGCTCCCAACTTTAAAACTTGAAATGTAAATACTGAAATGTATTCCTCTGTTATATGGGCGGGCTCCCAACTTCCAGACTTGAAATGTCAAGACTGAAATGTATTCCTCTGTTATATGGGCGGGCTCCCAACTTCAAAACATGAAATGTAAAGAATGAAATGTATTCCTCTGTTATATGGGCGGGCTCCCAACTTTAAAACTTGAAATATAACAACCTCCATTCTACAGGCGAGCTCCTGACTCCTTTAACTTGAATCATCTTCTTTCAACTGCTTCGCTCAAAACTGGTGTCTTATTCCTCCAAACACTGCTAGGGACAACACCAATATTTTATTCACAACTATGTTATTTTCCTTCTTTAAAGACTACTTCCTTTAAAGCTGGTGCTTTCCTTCCACTGGAATTACTTCCCTCCGACTGGTGTTTTCACTTCTCTGAAACATGCCGGGAATAACACTGTTGGGAAATTATCTTCCTTCTTTAAGACTAGTTACTTTCCTCCCTTTAACAATGGTGGGGATGATACTAACTCAAAGACCACTACCCTTAAAACTTGGGTTATCTTGCTTCTTCCAAGATTGCTTTCTTTAAAACTTGTACTCTTTCTCCCGTAAACTGTGGGGGATTCCACTTCCTTCAAAACTTGTGTTATCTTCCATCTTCCCCAAGTGGGTATCTGATTTTAAGAAAATTTTCGCAATGCGAGAAAATTTTCTGCCCCAGTTTGATAATCTTCTTTGTGTCCATGTCTTCCCGCTGTCAATAATATCTCCTTTATCTATTTCAAATCAAAGAGAAATTTGTTAGTTTAAAACGTGGTGAGTGGTCGTGCCACTTCTGCTGGGGATGGTTTTTCCCTTTTTCCTTTCCCTTCTTTGCTACAAAACTTGTTGGGGATGATATTATTTGCTGAGGATGATAATTCTGCTGGGGATGGTTTTTCTTTTCTCTTCCTTCCCCGCTCTGTGTTGTCCGACCATTGCGGAACTTGGTCAAGAATCTGTCGGAGTTGTTCCTGTATCTCGCAAATCTGCTGAGGATCCCCATAACCTTTTAACTGTTGCTTTTCCATTTTTCTCCAACTTCCCCTGGAAATTTGGTCCTCTTAGGATCTAGACCCATTCATCATTTGGTCTTGAGACCAACTTCTTTTCGCTTTTACGCCTTATCTTTGGCCTATCCTATTCGCATTTTGCTTTGCACCATTTTGGCAACTAGTAGTAAGCTCTGAAAATCCTTTTCAAAAATAAACTGCTGGGGAAGTAAAGTCTTTAAACCAAGAAATGAAAAAGTGATGATTTCAAAAAATAAAAAAAGAATAAATCTTTCTGAACAAATGCTGGGGAGAAATAAAGAAAAGAACTTATATGAATGATACAACCGATCCCAACGATCATGCCGTGCATTCCGGATTAATCAACCCAGTCTTTTCGTATCAATCAATCTTTCGGACGGCCTCATCCTGCTGGGGATAAACATGCATTCAACTCTTTGCCAACTGCGGATCCTTCTCGCCAATCTTGTCTTGTCACCTCATAGTGCCCTTCGAGGGGTTTTCACTAATAATGTTCTCTCATTTCTCTCAACTCCCGTCGCCTTATGGTGCCTGTGAAGGTTTTAACCGATAAGACTCTCTCGTTTTATTTATCTCAACTTGCGTCGCTTTATGGTACCTGTGGAGGTTTTCACCGATAAGACTCTCTCATTTTATTTTATTTTTTTCAGCTGGGGATCGGAGTGTTACCGATATGACTCTCTCTGTTGAGGATTCTTTCGGCTACCAATTCATTTCTAGCTTATGATCCTCTTCTCTGCTGGGGATCAGAGTGTTATTCCCGACTTCCGTTTGCATGACTTGGCACTTCTCGGATACTGATCGGGAGGTCTTTTTGGACATCAATATGGGTTTTTGTGTATGGCTAAAAGAAAAAGGGTAAAAGGTTCAAAAAAAATTTGATGGATAAAACATTATAACTCTTGGAATCAACTTTCTTTCCCAAAATTATAAACATAACTTCTGCACTAGTTTTTTCTTGCTTGGGGATTTTTATTTTTTGTTACACTATGACCGAGCCGTGAGGCGCCTACGTATCCTTCTTTGAGGAATCAGGTCAAACGTAGTTCCCAATTCCTTTGTTTTTCTTGTGACTTTGTTGTGTTATATTTTCCTTTTCTTTTTTTTTTCTTTTCAATACTGATTCTGAGAAAGGGGTATGAAAGAATAAATAAGGCTCAAAAGGGGAAGCAAAGATCAAAGTGTTTGGATAGAAGAAACAATGCCTTCGTCATTTCATTCTCCGATACAATACCAAATACAAACAAACAACAAGTACAATCAAAAGAAATCAAACCTAATATCTTTTGACTGCGTCAGAACTGATAGCCATGTCGATACACCTTCTCTCGACATCTGTCAAACATAAAGCGCCATTGGGCTTGCTCTGTTCAAATTACGATAATCAACACACACCCTGATTCTTCCATTTTTTTTGGCACTGACACCACATTAGCCAGCCAATCTGGATATCGAGTGACCCGAATAACCTTAGCATTCAGCTGTTTGGGTTACTTCTTCCTTAATCTTCACACTCATGTCGGTTTTGAACTTCCTCAATTTTTGCTTAACGGGAGGAAATGCCGGGTCAGTGGGCAATTTGTGAACCACTAGATTGGTGCTTAAACCCGGCATATCATCGTATGACCATGCAAAACGTCTTTGAATTCAATAAGTGCTTTGATTAGTTCTTCCCTGATGTTTGGTTCAATGTGGACGCTTATCTTAGCTTCCCTGATATCATATGCATCCCTTAGATTGACGGCTTCCGTGTCATTTGACTCAACTCTCTGTTAATTTCTTCGAATGCTTCATCCTCATCGTATTCCGACTCATCATTACAATCTCGTACTATAAGTTCGGAAGCAGATTGTTTTTTTAGACTAGGTTGAAGATCCGTCATGCATGCCATGTCATTAGAACCAGTATAAAGAGAACTGTTCAGAAGAGAAAAAGAAGAAGAAAAATTAAAACAAAATAAGAAATGAAGAAAAAAAAAATTTCACTTTATTAAAATACGGGATACCAAGGTTTCACACTTTGGCGAGCACAAAAAGAAATCTGGATTACAACCCTGGAATAATCCAGACAACAAGAAAGAAAATCAGAGCCCACTACCAAGACTCCCTTCGAATAGGAAGAGGAGTAGTCATTCAATTGTTGATTTTTTGCTTTCAGCCCCACAAACTGTACATCCGCCTTGCTGGACCCTTCCCCATCACCATAACTGGGTTGTCATCTACACACTGCACCACTACTTTTCCACTGGTCGGCTTTTCTTTCGAACTATTTTCACTGGCACGGATTATCATTACCGTTTGTCAGGGCTTCTTAAGCTCCCCTCCCTTGTGTACTAGTTCGATCATGTAGGTCTCATGGTGTGCCGGTAGCGGATTCTGATTAATGTTTGGTGCTTCTGGAGCCTGAACCTCGATCCTATTTGTATCAATAAGCTCTTGTACGACATTCTTCAACTTTCAACATTTCTCAGTATCGTGTCCGGGAGCCCCCGAACAATATTCGCAGCTCGCTGAAAGGTCAAGATTTCTAGGAAAGGGATTTGGAATCTTGGGCTCAATAGGATTCAACAGGCCTAACTGCCTCAATTTGTGGAATAGAGTAGTATAGGATTCTCCCAACGGAGTATATTTCTGCTTCCTCTCATTCTTGAAAGACTGATTCCCACAGAAACCTGACCCTGGAGGATTTCTATAGGTCCTCGGAGGTGGATATGTGTTTTGTGGACGTGGGTATGTGTTTTGTGGAGGTGGGTATACATTTTGGGGAGAAGGTGCATGCCATTGCGGGTGAGCCGGAGGCTGGGTATATGCTTGGGCATGATGGACGAAAAAATGTGGCTCTTGTGATGGATAATAGAGATGTGGAGGGTCGTATGGAGTGTGTGGGTAATTTGGGTAATGGGGTCTGGGCTGGTAGTGAGGGGAAGGTCCTCTGGATCTGGCCCAAGTACCTGCTTCGACTGTTGCGACCTCCTCTTTTTTTTTTTCCGAGCACACCTCCCGTGCCGCTTTGGATAGCCTGAGTTGTGGCCTTGATAGCCGAATAACTCATTATCTTGTTGGATCTGAGTCCCTCTTCAACCGTACTGCCCATTTTTACTACTTCGTTGAAAGATTTACCAACTGATGTCACCAGATGACCAAAGTAAGTTGGCTCCAAAGTTTGTAAGAAGTAGTCCACCATTTCACCTTCCCTCATTGGTGGATTGACTCTTGCTGCTTGTTCTCTCCAACGGAATCCGAATTCCCTGAAGCTCTCTCCAAGCTTTTTCTCAAGTTTCAATAGTGTGAGACGATCAGGGACTATCTTAAGGTTATACTGGAAGTGACCTGCAAATGCTTGGGCTAGATCGTCCCAGGTATACCACCTGCTAGGATCCTACCTCGTGTACCATTCCAGTGCGGACCTGCTTAAACTTTGACCAAAATAAGCTATCAGCAGCTCATCCTTTCCACCTGCAACTCTCATCTTACTACAGAAACCTCGCAGATGTGCCATGGGATCACCATGTCCCTCATATAGATCAAACTTTGGCATCTTAAAACCTGTCGGCAACTGAACATCGGGGAAGGGACACAGATCTTTATAGGCCACACTAACTTGGCTGCACAATCTATGCATATTCCTGAAGGATTGCTCCAGGCTTTTCACTTTACGAAGCACTTTGTCCTGCTCCGGATCCTTAGCCGGCCTCTCAATTTCTGCTAGGAGTTGAAGGTGAGGGGTGTAAATGTACGGCTCGGGTGCTTTGAAGGTGAGTTCGGGAGGATAGTATTGGTTGTCGTGAACCTGAAACGCTGGTTCATAGGATGATTTTTGCAATGTGGCGGGTGGAGGTGCCACGAAACCAGGAACAGGTGATGGAGGAGGGTTTTGTTTGGGTTGTGGAGCTTGGGGATTATAGGAAGTTTCCCCTTAACAGTATTGGGAAATGAGGAAGCTTGTTGATGGACCAGTGGGAGGGTGTTCCGGAGTCCGAGCCGATGAGAGGGTAGGAGTAGGGGGAGGTATTGGTGATGTTTGTCCCCTAGCCCAGGCTAGGTGCATCCAAGCTATCTCTTGTCTCAACCTGTCTACTTCCTCCTTCACCATTTGCATCTCCGTCCTTTCCTCCTCAACACTTTTGTTCGAACCAGACATACTTTTCGGAATGGGCCCTTTAGATCTTGTGTGGTAATGGTAATCTGCCAGAACGTTCTAACGAGCTAAATGTTTCGAAATCTTTCTCTGGATAAACAACAAACTTGTTAGCGTTAGAGTTTAACACATATTGCAATTTCACGTTTTGGAATGCAATGTTCCTAGGCAGTTTAACCATTTATAACATGTCTTTGTTTTGACTGCATGCATCATTCCGGCTTACTTTCTTTATCTCTCTTTTTATGTCCTTCTTTTCCTTTCTTTTATTCACTTTGCCTTTTTTCTTTTTTTCTTTTTAGTGGTGGTCGAATATTATCTGGATTGCCTACGTATCATGTCCCCGTATGAATCAGACCGGGTGTAGTTCTGCCACATACGTGCGAAAAAGAAAAAAGATAATTTTTTGGAAATTTTCGTTTTTTCATTAATAAAAATTCTATTACAAACCAGACACTTTTTGGAAAGGGAAATGACAGACTCGAAACTAAACCAAGTACGAACTAAATAACTACTGACATACTCTGATGCGAAATAAAGACAGACTCTAAGAAAAAGAAAAATACAGACACAAACTATGAATGTTTCAGAATTTTGAATTTTGGCGCTCGCGGGGCGTCGTTCGGCCTCGCTGCGGGCTTTGGTGCAAGATCCCTTTACAGATCCTTCAAATCTTCCATGATCTATTGGACATAAATCTTTATTGAAAAAAGGTTCCTTTTGCATTGTACTCATCCTGCACATTTATTAAGGTGATTAAGCAAAAATAAAATTTATTTGACTCAACCAATTGACTATTTCTTTTATTTTTCACAGATTAAAAGAAAGATCTGATTCCGAACACGGCCTTTCAGCACTTCGGGAATGAAGATTTTAAGGCTGTGAGGGTCAACCGACCAAAACTCTAAAGTCAGCCTTCCGGCGCCCCTTTCGGGAACATTCGGCTGTTCATGCAAAAAACGGCATCACCCGACTTATTTATGTTGACAATTAAAATTTGACATTTTTTGGCTATTTTTGCAAAAGGGGAGGTTGGACCCGATGAGGGTTGCCTACGTATCTCACATCCGGTGAGAATCAAACCAGCGTAGTTCGAGCAACGAAAATAAACTAATTCTGAAAATACGACTTGTTTACTAAAACCACTTTTTTTTTCATTTACTCAAAATTTTGGCAGAGTTTGCTATTTGGACAGGTAATTATCTCTCCACACTGCCATTTTCTTTTTCTCTTTTCCCGATATTCCAGTATTTTCAGAAGCTGGTCAGCATGCAAGTCTGCAGCAAATAAATGCGTAAAACAAACAGGATGCAGCAGGATGGTCTTTTCATTTAAGGTTGCGTGTCCTAGACGGACCCAACCCCTGTGTTAAGTCCCCTAAGTCAAGTGCACATGATGCAAATAAGCATTCCTACTAGGGATTCGTCATGAGGTTTTGTTATACTAGGTTTATCCTGGGTGTTCGTTCTAGACCTGGCTTACCCGAGCGGACAACTCGAGCCGAGGATGGGAGCTGCGTTCCGGTAACCAAAAGATCATCCGGTTTTGCAACTCCTCCGAATCCTCGTTCTATTTTGGGATATGACACTAACAGAAAGAAGTCACGACCAGTGTGCACTCCTCAAGAGAGAGAAGAGAGGGATTTCGTAGCAGTTTATATATACAGTTCAGATAATATCAAAGCGGTAAAAAGCAACATTTTAGCACATTAGGACAAAACATGTAATAAAATCAGATGATAAATAAAGTCAAATATAACAATTCATCTAAGCTCGAATTCTGAACCCTGAACCCTGAACCCTGAACCAGAGATTCTGGGTTCGCTCCCCAGCAGAGTCGCCAGAGCTGTCACACCTCCTTTTTCACCTACACCCCGGAAAAGAAAGGGACGTAAAGGGAGTTTTTCCAATTAAAGGACAATCGAAATAGGATTTTATTTAAAGATTCAGAGTCGCCACTTGGGAGATTTGTGGTGTCCCAAGTCACCAGTTGAATCCCGAATCGAGGAAAAGAATGACTCTGTTTAACAGTCTGCGCACCAGAAATCCAGATAAGGAATTCTGTTAACCCAGGAGAAGGTGTTAGGCATTCCCGAGTTTCGTGGTTCTAGCACGGTCACTCAACTGTCATATTCGGCTTATTTATCTGATTTTTAATACATGTTGAATCTATGTGCAAATTTTAACTGTGTACCGCTTTTATTATTATTATTTTTACCGAGAATTGCAACATCGTGAAAATACATCTCGAACCACGTCACATCAATGCACCCGTGGTTATTGACACATTTCAACTCTGTTGAGATTTGAATTTGGGTCACATAAATGTGCACCCGAGTTTAAGAAGATAACATTATTAAATACGCGCCTAAAGCGACTAGCGTATCATTATTTTGGGTAGGACCGTGAAATTTTGCTAAACGGTCCATCCCAAAGTCTAAGTAATTTTACCAACACGTATAGAGGGCCCCGCAGCTTGTGTATTTTTGTTTGTTGAGGCTCGTCTCATTCATTATTTTTTAAAAGGAATTTGCAACGTCGTGGAAATGCATCTTGAACCACATCACAATCAATGTACCCGTGATTAGCGACACAATTCGACTTCATTAAGATTTAAATTTGGGTCACAAAAATGTGCACCCGAGTTTAAGAGAGTAAATTATTTAAAGCGCACCGGAAGTGATTTGCGCGTTGTTATCTTTTGGGGAAGGCCGTGAAATTGGCTAAACGGCCCGTCCCTAAGTCTAAATATTTTAAAAAAATATTTATTGAGGGCCCCGCAATTTTGTATTTTTTATTCGGCGAGGCTCATCTCATTTTTTATTCAAGGATATCCTAAAGCGACTATGATTTCCTATTTATTGGTCTCTAAGAATAAAGAAAAATCCTAATTAATAGTTCGGGCTTCAAATTCAAATCCGGGTCCAAACAAAAAGGAAACACCTTCTAGTTTGAACCCGCTACCTAACTTAAGATCTGCCGCCTGCCGTTGTAAATATTAACAAACTAGCTATCATTTCGATCCAGTTCAACTTTAGCTTTATTATATGAATTGGATTATTGGAGTTAATCTATGTGGAATACAAAGCCATTTTTTTTCTTTTACGGTTTTATTGAAAAATGCATCAATGCTTAAAACTAACATCAAGCTAACGTTAATCGCTAACATTCAAGAACTAACATTAGTTACTAACATTATTTACATTGCTATTTAAAATGATGTTATTTACTCAAGTGAACTCGTGATTTTAGAATTAGACCTATTTAACCAACATGCTGATTTCCATAAACTATTTGAACCTGTTTTGTGACATAAACCTTTTGAATCTGTTTCACGACTACTGAACAAAAGAATTAAATACAGTATATTTCATAACTAGTAATCACCAACTAAGATTAATTACAATTGATGTTCCGTGTTTGTAGAAATAGATTCAATCAGTCCAGTTTATGCATTTCAAAATCATTCCAATACATACTATGAAATATCAAGTGAACTACTGCTTATACATCAAATTAAACACAAAGAAATAGTTATTTTTATAAATCCATTCCAACAACTCTTTACTTCCTTTCCTTTAAATTTGAGAGTTATAGAACATGTACCTGGATAATGGAAATACAAGAAGATGAAGGAGCAGTCAGCAATAGTAGTAACACAGCACAATACAGCAGCAGAAAGCCCAACGCAGTAGCTTCAACACCTCAATCCAAAAATCCCAGCAACACGGAGAAAACTAGTGAAAATGGAGAAGAAAAATAGTCCAGAAATCTCTCTTTGTTTTCTCTTTCTAGCTTTGAACTCTCTCTGGTGTTCTTCCGCTCTCAATATTTCAGAAAATTTGGTTCTATCTTTTTTACTCTCTCCAAAATGAATTCTGTCCCTGTATATCCAAAGTATCCAGAGTGTATATCGAGTGTATACCACTCACTCCGCCCCCTCTTTTTTTCTTCTCTCTATCTATTTTTTACTATTTTTTGAACCCCCTTCTTCCTAAATTTTCTCTTCTATTTATAGCAAAATTTTCGAAATTTTCAGATTTGTTTTGTTTTTTATTTTTTATTTTTTAATTAAAAGAAATCTCACTTAAAAATTGCTTTTATTTTTTTAGAAAAAGAAATCCCACATTTATTTACTTTTATTTTTAAAATTCCAACTTTAATTACTTTTATCTTATTTAAAATCCCACTTTTTATTTTTTTAAAAGAGAATCTCACTTTATTTAACTTTTCTTTAAAAAAACAAACCACTTTCTTTTCCTTTTTCTTTTAAAAATGCTACTTTCACTTACTTTAAATTTTTTAAATTTTCAGATACCTTTATATTTATATTTTAATTCAAACCTTCTTTTACTTTTTAATTTTCTACATTCTTTTACTTTTTAAAAAAAGAGAATTCCACCTATTTTTACTTTTATATTTTTTTTATTCAATACTTCCCTTTTTCTTATTTTTCAAATCATTCCCGATTTTTTAAAAAAAAATAATATTTTCGGATTTTGTTTTTATAAAATAAAAAAATATATATTAATAGTGATAATTCCCCTTTAAATTATTTTTTGGTATTTTTATCCTATAATAAAAAGTGTAATAAAGCTAAAATAATAGTAGGTTAAAACCCCCTAAAATATTTACATAAAAGAAGTGATAAAAAATTAAATATTGTCAAAAATTAGGTGTTCACAACTGCCCATAAAAAATATAAATTCCGGTTGATATGGATAGATAAATGAGAAATCTAAGGTTGGAAAATGAGGATTATAGTTAGTATTGTTTAGTTTTTATTTATTTTAAATATTTAAATTTAAATTTAATTAATTTTTTGCCCACAGGCCGGCCCAGGCCTAGCCTCAAGGGCCAGCGGGCTGACTTGGGCCGGGCTTATAAGCCTCAATTTTAAATGAGATTAAAAAATCCCAACCCAGCCCTACCCAAGTAGCGGGCTGGGTTGGGCTGACCTCACGAGCCAAGCTCATTTTGACGGCTCTAATTATATCACATGCCCCCAGTTTGATTTAAACCGTATAAAGATCTTTATAATTTGATCGAGTACATTTCTCGAGACTTTGAATTATATGCTTCAACCATTTTAAACCCTTCAGGGATCTTCATATAGATTTAATCAAATGAGTCATATAGGTTATGACTTGCTTTTAAATGGCATGACATCTTCAAGAGTCTGGACTACAAGTCCGATCCTCACATTCTTTTACAATATTGTGCACTATATTGTATCAAATATATTGTCGACAACCATTTTGTATCGGTTCGTAAGCGACATAACTTGTTGAGATATTATCGATTTCTTTATTTTCAGGTACTTGAACTTCTTCTGGAGTTTCATGAAATATTATATCGTGGGCTCTTCTAGAGCTCATTTCCTCCTAATTATGATCATTTTGATCATTTGCTTCTATCATTTTTCAAAGAATGTTACTTTTGGAACTGATCGGTTTACTACGCTTTATGCGTGTAGTAAACTTTATCCTTCAGATATTTTAATTTTAATAGGAGCATTTGCAGCTGAAATATGATATTTAATTTTATATCAGCAAATGCTTCTGGCATTTGACTTGAATTATCTTCTAAGTGAGGATCATATTATTGATAATTCAATTTATATAGCATATTTTCCAATTTTTTAGTCCATCCCCCAAATGTTAGAGAAAGTTACATATATCCTCAATCTTCTTTGGGAAACTTATCTTTGTGCATTGTGGTAGAAAAATTAATAATATACCACATATAAAAAGTTATTAGATGGTAAAAATATTTGGTTTCTGATCCTAAACCAATTGTGAGGGGAGGACTTATTATATATTATTGGTTTGATGCATACACGAGCTGTTGTATGCAATTTAGAATATCTTAGACTAATACATGAAGCTTTGTTCTCATAAGCAATAATTTAGCCATTAATAAGAGGTATTCAATGCTAAACCAACTTGGATATAAACCAACATTATCAAGATGAACTGTCTTGATTTCATAATCTGAAAGTTATGCTCTTAATTGAGAAAAACAATTCGAATGCCAAACTGCAGGTTGACAATAAACACACATGTAACCATCTCATATATACATTTATATGTAGTTCACATGATATGTAAATGGGCCTATATTCACCTTTTATATATTCCAGAATTTAGGGGTCTTAGTCCTAACTTTAGCTAGTATAATCAATTTATTATGAGAACAAGCAACACAAGAGAATTCTTGAAGAATCTTCTAGTTCTTCAGTATATGCTTATTTGAATTCTCAAATAGCTCATCATATTTAAACCAGATAGCAAAAAAAAAAACTTCAAGTTTATCATGGCATGTGCTATTTTTTTAGTAAACTTCTAATTTTCTATGGCATAAACTTTCGTATTAGTAAAATTTTGATTTACTGTGGCTACTTTTTTTATCAGCAGATTTCTGATTTATTGTAGCTACGTTGCCTCAGTAAAACTTTTGGTTTATTATCGTGATTGCTCTCGCATTAGTAAACTTCTAGTTTACTGTGATACGTGATGTAGTACAAATTGAAGAATAAAATGGGTAACTTTTCACATACATATTATTTTACCCCCTATGATTGTGGAAACATGAAGATTTTTAATATTCCAATCATTTGTAGTCTCAGTATGATAGCCATTTATACTAGTAAACTTCGGGTTTACTACAACATATGTTTTGACCATAATCATATAATATGAATGTCATATTTGTATATAAGCTCTTCGAGAGCCTTCATTTTTATCCACAATCTAATATTATTCGGACACTAGTGGTGTCATCTGTCTTCTAGACAAACAATTAGCTCTTCAGGAGTTTTTGATACATTTTTTACTATCAAATATTGCTCAAACATTTCTGGTATCATGAGAGAAAATCATAATCAAATGAACAATATAAAGAAAATTCTAAATTTATAAATGTCAAAAATTAAAAATTCAGTATTTTTACCACCAACTTTGTGACCAATATCTCATGCAGGGAGAAATGCCATTAACATCTGAATATTTATATCAAAGCGACAATCACATAGTCATTACATCCTTCAGGAAAAATTACATAAGTTGTTATTTCCTTCGGGGAAATTAATAATAACTAATCATAATATATTAATGTAGTAGAAAAATTTCTAAAAGAATGCTTTTGCCTTAGAATGATACTTAATAAAATTATCCAAGATATTTTACATACAACAGGTACATGCGACAATGATCTTTATACCACAAAGATAATATTCATATCCTCTGTTATTTTAGCTCTTCGGGAGGTGAGTTGTGGTATTTCTTCATTTACTCCAGGAAATAAAAATGTGCTTCAAAAATAACTTTAAATAGCTCATTATTTGTTTAAGCACGGAAAGACACAGTTTCATAATATTTTCTTGCTTCAAGAGAAAAATTCAATTATTTTACTACTTCATGAGCAAATTTAAAATACAAAATATTGAGTATATATTCTCTCAATCATATTACATCTTCTGGAGGTGAATAAATTTACATCAATAGCGCGTTCATATTTACAAGTTTTATTAATATTGTCGCATTCACTTCAGGGAATGAATTAATATTATCAAAAGTTCTCTTCCTTCAGGAGATAGAACATAATTATCTGAACGTGCAAATTGTCACACCTTCTTTTTACCTATTACCCCGTAAAGGGCACGAATATAAGGGAGTTTTTCCAATTAAAGGACAATCGAAACGGAATTTTATTTAAAGATTCAGAGTCACCACTTGGGAGATTTGTGGTGTCCCAAGTCACCGGTTGAATCCCGAATCGAGGAAAAGAATGACTCTGTTTAACAGTCTGCGCACCAGAAATTCGGATAAGGAATTTTGTTAACCCGGGAGAAGGTGTTAGGCATTTCCGAGTTCCGTGGTTCTAGCACGGTCTCTCAACTGTCATATTCGGCTTATTTATCTGACTTTTAATAAATGTTGAATCTATGTGCAAAATTTTACTGTGTACCGCTTTTATTATTATTATTTTTTACCGAGAATTACAACGTCGTGAAAATACATCTCGAACCACGTCACATCAATGCACCCGTGGTTATTGACGCATTTCAACTTTGTTGGGATTTGGATTTGGGTCACATAAATGTGCACCCGAGTTTAAGAAGATAACATTATTAGATACGCACCTAAAGCGACTAACGTATCATTATTTTGGGTAGGGCCGTGAAATTTTGCTAAACGGCCCATCCGAAGTCTAAGTAATTTTAAAACAAATATTTATTGAGGGCCCACAATTTTGTATTTTTGTTTGACGAGGCTCGTCTCGTTTATTATTTAAAAGGGCAAACCTAATAGCGACTATGATTTGCTTCTTCTATTTTGTCTCTAGAAGAAATAAAGAAAAGGTTCTAATTAATTGATACGTCAACAACTTTACCATGAGAAAAGTTGCCTCCAACATTGGGCCTACAAGGGCGTTTGCAGCCCGACGAGCTCGAGGTTCGAGCCTGGACGGGAACATCGCAACACGAATCTGGGCAGCCCAATCGGCTCTGAGCGAATCATCTAATGGCCCAGACCCAAATAATATTTTATTTACATTATCAGTACTGAGCTAGTGCTCGAATAACTTGGTGTTTTAAACTATTGGGATATGGAAGCGAACTATATGAAATCCGGAGTTATTTGAACTGGTTTTACAATTATTGAGACAAATCAATGCTTAAGAACTGTCATAAAAATAAACTAACACTAACCACTTCAATGATTCATGATTTCCTAATAGAACTGCTGAAAGACACATTGAGACTAAAAAAACCATTCAAACCTATCTTATAACTTTCTGACATTGAACATGCAAGGTAGGCCTTTTAACTATGGTTCTAAAATAACTACTGAAATCAAGTCACACTGTACAACCATAATATACCATCCAGGGAGATTTAGGCAGTCTACTGCAATCCCTATACAGCCTGGTCATATACAAATTACACGCTGGAAATGAAACAAAATAGACACTCCTGGTTTTATCTCGATCCAAGAAAACTAAGCTATAATAGTCTATAATACAGTTATTGCATAGCCCGGTTTAGTTCAGCCAACATAACCAAAACAAGAGTTTAAACATCCTTAATGAACAAAAACATTGAAATATACAACTCAGAAAAACTGAATTAAATTGAAATCTTCCAGCTTCAATTATAAGTTCCTCCTTTACATTTCAGCTTCACAATTATTGAAGTCAAGCTGTGTACCTGGAAATGGAATACAATGGAGAAGAAGTAGGAGATCAACAGCAGTAATGCAAACAGCAGTTGCAACAGCAGTGCAACAACAAATAACCAGCAGCTATAAACAACTCCAGGTATAGAGCAAAAGTAAAAGGAAGAAAGTTCTAACTATTTTCAAGTCCTAAATGAGGCAATAAAAAATAGCTATTCTCTTTCAACTTTTCAGCTTTCAGAATTCAATCCCCCTTTCTCTGAATGTCCCCCCTCTTATACAGACCTGACTTACCTTTTAAACCTACTGCCCGACCCCCTTCTCCCACTAAAAATCTGAATTTTCCACTTAAAAGCCCCCTCATTCCCTTTTGTTCTCCATTACCATATTAATTTAAAGACATTAATATCCCACTAACAAAACACTAACATTAAAATATTATCCTAACTGTTTCATTCCCCAATCACCCCTGAAACCCTTTAATATTACTGCCCCAAATACAATTATTCAAGTGTATTAAGACTTTTAATTCTGAAATCTGTTCAAGCTAACAAAGATTTAAAAACTAAATCTGACTAACAGCTATAACCAAACTTATTGACAGCTAAATGACTAAGGTCGAGTTCCCCTTGAATCCTATGGACTGAATTTAAATTACAACACAGAACTCAGCAGAATCATTTAAACTGAAATTGAAAATTGAATCAAAATGCACATGAATGCAGGTTCATTGTCAGCCTACTGACAATGCCCTGAAGCTAAGTGTTCACAGATCAAGCATACAACAAACATTTGACGAGCTTATTGGTTTACAAACAAGAACGAATTAATCGACGAGAACTAATTAACCAATTATCTACAACAATTGATAACAATCAATCTGAAAATAGATAATCAGGCAATTTCAATCGGCATTGACAAGAACAGAGGTTTATAACAAAACAACTAATCGACAAAACTTATTTGAATTGATTATGCAGCCTATAATTATACACAACAAAGAACAGAAACAAATTCGACCAAATAAAAAGGTCTGATGGAGAAGGAAAGAATAATCGACAAAACTGAAAAATTAATATAACAATACTAAACACATAAACAGACACTTAAAACATCAGAAAATAGAATAAAAGAAAAAAAGGAAAAATACCTTAGATAGAACAAATAACAGACGGACTTGAATCGACTCGAATTTGAACTTTGTTTGAGGTCAAACGGACCTTAATCGAGTGTACTCAATTGAGAACATTTCGACTAAGGTCAGTTAAACACCCAAAACCTCTTAAAATTCGGACAGAAGCCAGTTTTGGTTTTTCTAGGGTTCTGTTTATTTCGATTTGGGGTTCGAGTGTTTCTGGCCAGATTTGAACCAAACCAACGGTGCTTTGGTGATGAGGGAGGTCATAGACATGTCTAGTATGGATTTGGGACTGGTTGGGGTAGATCTAGTTCCTGCTCGAATCTTCGATTGAAGATTCGAGAAGTTGGAGGTTGATTCGAGGCAAGCAGTCAATAGATCCGTAACGAGGGTGGTCAGGGGGTGCCTTGGTGTGGATTTAGGACTGGTTGGGGTGGGTTTCAAGTTTGCTTGAATCTTCGATTGAAGATTCGAGAAGCTGGAGTCTGATTCGAGCAAAACGGTTAAGGGATTTGTGGAAAGGGTGGTTAAGAGGTTCATGGGTGTTATTTTGGTGGCCGGCGGCGTCGTTGCCGCCGGGTTTCAGGCGAAGGAATGCCATGGCGGCTAGGGTTTTGGGGAAGGGCTTCGTCTCTGAGAGACGATGATGAATAGGGGTTTGGACTGGGGGGATGGGTAGGAGGTTTCATTTATATAGTGGAAGGGTGGTTTGATATTGGCCATTCGATCAAGAGAGATCGAGGGTCTAGATCAGTTCACTTAACTCAAACGGTGTCGTTTGGAGTAGTACTGGGGCAGTCCGGGTATTGGAGTGACGAGTCGGGGGTCAGGTTTGGTCAAAGCTTTGGGACCGTTTAATCGGCCGAGATCGACGGTCCAGATTGAAACGTGTCCAAACGATGTCGTTTGGTTCTGGTGGGGGTGGACCAGGTATGGTAGACGGGTCTGGGCTGGTTTGGCGTGGGTTTGGACGGATTTTGTTTGGGCTTGAGTATCTTCTGGCCCAAATTTTGATTTCCTCTTTTTTATTAACTCTTTTTCTTTTCTTTTCTTTTTTCTTTTTCAAAATTAAACTTAAAGATCCTAAATTAAATTATAGAAGACCTAAGTTAACTTAAAAATATTAATTAACTTTAAATAACGCCCATCACAAACAATTAAACACTTAAAAAGAAAATCACACAATTTGACCAAAATACAAATAATATGTTATTTTTTGTGAACTTTCATTTTTGTAAAACAAACTTGCTTAATTAAATCCTAAATTGTAAAATTAAATCCTAATTTGCAAAATTAAATCCTAAATGCACATGCAGCACATATTTTTTGCATTTTTTCTCATTTAAAATAGAAAATAGACAAAATACACCTAAATTACAAACAACGCAAAAACCATTTTATTTTAATTTTTTTTGGGAGTAGTTCTCATAGAGCAAAAAAATCACATGCTCACAGCTGCCCCTCTTTGTCCGAAAACACAAAGGGTTTTCGTGCAAAGATGAAGTGAGCGGACACGAGTGATTTTTGCCCGTTGGAATACTCCGTGTGAAGCATTTTTTGAAAGTATTTAACCGAACCTTCGCTTCAAAGGTTTCCTACATATCCCTGGCTAGAAGGGAATCAGGTTAATGTAGTTCGGGAAATTTTGATAGTTGGGGCTACCATGGGACTGCAATTTTGTTGTTACTGCTGTTGCTGCTGATGTTACCGCTTAGTGACCTCCTTATTACACCTTGACAAAAGATAAAGAAGTTATACTAAGCTCTGATCTATGAATTACAAAGATTTATTCTCGAGCTTGGTCATGTGATTGTTGCTGCCTTGTTGCCATGTGTTTCCTCTGGTATTTCTTTACTTCTAACTTGACTTGTATTCTCCCTTGATCGCCGATCTCGAACTGTTTATTTCCTTTTCGCGAGCTTCGCATTATTTTCCCTTCGAATCTTGAACTGCCTTCCTTTGCTGGGGATTTTTGTTGTTTCCCGTTGGGGATTTTTTGTTGTATTCCTCCACTTTACTAACTTCAACACCAATTACTTCTTAAAATATAACACCTCCATTCTCCAGGCGGGCTCCTGACTTCAACAACTTTCTTAAAATGTAACACCTCCATTCTCCAGGCGGGCTCCTGACTTCAACAACTTTCTTAAATTTTAACACCTCCATTCCCTAGGCGGGCTCCTGACTTCAACAACTTTCTTAAAATGTAACACCTCCATTCTCCAGGCGGGCTCCTGACTTCAACAACTTTCTTAAATTTTAACACCTCCATTCCCTAGGCGGGCTCCTGACTTCAATAACTTCTTAAACGTAACACCTCCATTCTCCAGGTGGGCTCCTGACTTCAACAACTTCTTAAAATTTTAACACCTCCATTCTCCAGGCGGGCTCCTGACTTCAACAACTTCTTAAAAATATAACACCTCCATTCTCCAGGCGGGCTCTTGACTTCGACAACTTCTTAAAATGTAACACCTCCATTCTCTAGGTGGGCTCCTGACTTCAACAACAACTTAAAAATATAACACCTCCATTCTCCAGGCGGGCTCCTGACTTCAACAATTTTCTTAAAATATAACACCTCCATTCTCTAGGCAGGCTCCTGACTTCAACAACTTCTTAAATGTAACACTTCCATTCTCCAGGCGGGCTCCTGACTTCAACAACTTCTTAAAGCATAACACCTCCATTCTCCAGGCAGGCTCCTGAATTTAACAACTTTCTTAAAATGTAACACCTCCATTCTCGAGGCAGGCTCCTGACTTCAACAACTTTCTTAAAATGTAACACCTCCATTCTCTAGGCGGGCTCCTGACTTCAACTGCTTCTTAAAAATATAACACCTCTATTCTCCAGGCGGGCTCCTGATTTCAATAACTTCAAAAAATATTTTAACACCTCCATTCTCTAGGCGGGCTCCTGACTTCAACAACAACTTTGAAAATAATTCAGCCTCCATTCTCCAGGCGGGCTCCTGACTTCAACAACTTCTTAAAATTTTAACACCTCCATTCTCCAGGCGGGCTCCTGACTTCATCAACCTAAATCATCTTCTTTCAACTGCTTCCCTCAAAATTGGTGTCTTATTTCTCCGAAAACTGGTGGGGACAACACCGGTGTTTTATTCACAACTATGTTATTTTCCTTCTTCAAAGATTACTTCCTTTAAAGCTGACACTTTCTTTCCACTGGAATTAACTTTCCTCAAATTGGTGTTTTCACTTCTCTGAAACCTGACGGGGGTTAACACTGTTGGGGATTTATCTTCCCTCTTTAAGACTAGTTACTTTCATCCTTTCAACAATGGTGGGGATGACACTGATTCAAATACCACTACCCTTAAAACTAGGGTTATCTTGATTCATCAATTGCTTTCTTTAAACTTGTATTGCCTTCTACCGTAAACTGCTGAGGATTCCACTTCCTTCAAAACTTGTGTTATCTTCCATCTTCCCCCAAGTGGCTATCTGATTTCAAGAAAATTTTCGCAATGAGAGAAAATTTTCTGCCCCAGTTTGATAATCTTCTTTGTGGCCATGTCTTCCCGTTGTCCATAACATTTCCTTTCCCGGCTTCAAATCAAAGAAAAATTTGTTAGTTTAAACCGTGGTGAGTGGTCGTGCCACTCCTGCTGGGAATGGTTCTTCCCCTTTTCCTTTCCCTGCTTTGTGCTTTATTACAAAACTTGTTGGGGATGATATTATTTGCTGAGGATGATATTCCCGTTGGGGATGGTTTTTTTCTTTTCTCTTCCTTCCCCGCTTTGTGTTGTCCGACCATTGCGGAACTTGGTCAAGAATCTGTCAGAGTTGTTCCTGTATCTCGCAAATCTGCTAGGGATCCTCATAACCTTTTAACCGTTGCTTCTCCGTTTTTCTCCAACTTCCTCTGGAATCCTAGACCAATCCATAATTTGGCCTTGCAACGAACGTCTTTCTCATTCCATTGCATTATCTTTGGCCCGTCTTATCCACATTGTGCTTTTGCACCATCTTGGCAACTGGTAATAAACTCTGAAAATCCTTTTCAAAAACAAACTGCTAGGGAGGTAAAGTCTTTAAACCAAGAAATGAAAAAGTGATGATTTCAAAAAATAGAAAAAAAAGAAGTTTTTCTAAACAAATGCTGGGGAAAAGGAAAGAAAAGAGCTTATCTGAATGATATAACTGATCCCAAAGATCATGTCGTGCATTCCGAACTAATCAACCCAGTCTATTTGTATCAATCAATCTTTCGGATGGCCTCATCTTGCTGGGGATAAACAAGCACTCAACTCTTTGCCAAATGTGGACCCTTTCTGCCAATCTTGCCTTGTCGCCTCATAGTGCCATTCGAGGGGTTTTCACTAATAAGACTCTCTCATTTCTCTCAACTCCCGTCGCCTTATGGTGCCTGTGAAGGTTTTCACCGATAAGACTCTCTCATTTTATTTTATTTTTCAGCTGGGGATTGGAGTGTTGCCGATATGACTCTCTCTGTTGGGGATTCTTTTCGGCTATCAATTCATTTCCAGTTCATGATCTTCTTCTCTGCTAGGGATCAGGGTGCTATCCCCGACTTCCGTTTGCATGACTTGGCACTTCTCGGATGCTAATTGGGAGGTTTTTTTGGGCATCAATATGGGTTTTCGTATATGGCTAAAGAAAAAGGGGTATCAAGAGTTCAAAATAATTTTGATGGGTAAAACAGTACAACTCTTGGAATCACACTTTCTTTCCAAAATTACAAATACAAACTTCTGCCCCAGTTTTTCTTGCTTGGGGATTTTTATTTTTTGTTACATTATGTTACATTATGCACACTATTTTACACTATAACCGAGCCGCGAGGCGCCTACGTATCCTTCTTTGAGGAATCAGGTCAAACGTAGTTCCCGATTCCTTTGTTTTTCTTGTGACTTTTCTTTTGCCTTTATTATCATTATTTTTCTCTTCTCTTTTTCCTTAATTTTAATTATTGATTCCAAAAGAGGGATATGAAATAATAAATAAGGCTTAAAAGGGGAAGCAAAGGTTAAAGTGTTTGGATAAAAGAAAGAATTGCCTCCGTCATTTCATTCTCCGATAAATGCCAAGTACAAATAAACAACAATTACAATTAAAAGAAATCATACATAATATCTCTTAACTATGTCAGAATTGATAGCCATGTCGACGCATTTCCCTTTGATATCTATTAAACATAAAGCGCCATTGGACAACACTCTGGTTATAATGAATGGTCCTTGCCAATTCGGGGCGAACTTGCCTTTTGCTTCGGCCTGATGTGGCAGGATTCGTTTCAACACCTGCTGCCCCACCTCAAATTTTCTAGGGCGCACCTTCTTGTTGTAGGCTCTCACCATTCTCTTTTAATATAATTGGCCATGACACACAGCTGCCAATCTTTTTTCATCAATCAAGTTCAACTGCTCCAAACGGGTTTTGACCCACTTGTCATCATCAATCTCAGCCTCAGCGACAATCCGAAGGGATGGAATTTCAACTTCTGTTGTATCACTGCTTCAGTTCCGTATACCAACAAATAAGGAGTTGCACCTACTTAAGTATGAACAGTAGTGCGATAACCCAACAATGCAAATGGTAATTTCTCATGCCATTGTCTGGATCCTTCTATCATCTTCCGAAGTATCTTTTTTATGTTTTGTTGGCTGCCTCAACTGCTCCATTTGCCTTGGGACGACATGGGGTGGAATTGCGGTGTGTAATCTTAAACTGTTGACATACCTCTTTCATCAAATTGTTCTTAAGATTAGCACCATTATCCGTGATTATCACTTTTGGGACCCCAAATCTACAGATGATATGGGAATGAACAAAATCTACCACTGCCTTCTTGGTTACTGACTTGAAAGTTTTAGCTTCAACCCACTTAGTGAAGTAATCGATGGTCACCAGAATGAACCTATGATCGTTGGTAGCTGCCGGCTCAATAGGTCCAATGACATCCATGCCCCAGGCAACAAATGGCCATGGTGCTGACATTGTATGCAATTCTGTCAGCGGAGAATGAATCAAATCTCCTATATGTGACACTGATGGCATTTTCGCACAAAATTGATACAATCACGCTCCATAGTGAGCCAATAGTACCCTGCTCAAAGAATCTTCTTCGCCAACACATATTCGCTCATATGTGGTCCACAAACTCCACCATGTACCTCTGTCATAACTGTCGTGGCTTGACTAGCATCTATACATCTCAGCAATCCCAAGTCTGGTGTTCTTTTGTATAACACTCCCCCACTGAGGAAAAATCCATTTGCCAATCGCTGAATGGCTCTCTTTTGATCTCCGGTGTCCTGCTCCGGGTATGTCCCCATCCTGAGGTATTCCTTGACATTATAAAACCATGGTTCACCATCCATTTCTTCCTCTATCATGTTGCAATAAGCATGCTGATCACGAACCTGGATATACAACATGTCAACATGAATTTTGTTTGGGTGATGCAACATCGATGCTAAAGTGGCCAAAGCATCGACAACCTCATTGTGAACTCTTGGGATGTGTCTGAACTCCACTGATCGAAATCGCTTGCTCAGATCGTGCAAACATTGTCAATATGGTATGAGCTTCAAATCTCGTGTTTCCCATTCACCCTGAATCTGATGCACCAGGAGGTCCAAGTCTCCCAAGACCAAGACGTCCTGGACATCCATGTCTGCAGCTAGTCGTAGACCCAAAATGCATGCCTCATATTCAGCCATGCTATTGGTATAATAGAAATGTAGTTGTGCCGTAATAGGATAATGATGTCCTGTTTCAGAAATAAGTACCGCTCATATTCCAACTCCTTTAGCATTTGCGGCTCCATCAAAGAAGAGCTTCCAACCTGGTTCCTCAGATAATTCCAACTCCTCTATATGTATCACTTCTTCATCAGGAAAATACGTCCTCAATGGATCATATTCTTCGTCAACAGGATTCTCAGCCAAGTGATCGGCCAGTGCTTGGGCTTTCATGGCTGTCCTCGTCACATAGACGATGTCGAACTCCGTGAGTAATATTTGCCATTTCACTAACCTCCCTGTGGTCATAGGCTTCTAGAAAATATACTTCAGTGGATCCAAGCGTGAAATGAGATAAGTAGTATATGATGACAAATACTTCAATTTCTGGGCCACCCAAGTTAGGGCGCAACATGTCTTCTCGAGTTGAGTGTACTTAACCTCATATACTGTAAACTTCTTGCTGAGATAATAGATGGCTTGCTCCTTCCTTCCTGTAAGGTCGTGTTGTCCTAATACGCATCCAAACGAATTCTCCAGGACTGTTAGATAAAGAATTAACGGTCTCCCCGGCTCAGGGGGAACCAACACAGGTGGATTTGATAAATATCCTTTGATTTGGTCAAATGCCTCTTGACATTCTGCCATCCATTCTATCGCAACATCTTTCTTCAGTAGCCGAAAAATGGGTTCACAAGTTGCTGTGAGTTGAGCAATAAACCTGCTGATGTAATTCAACCTTCCCAACAAACTCATTACTTCTGTCTTGTTCTTCGGCAGTGGCAAATCTTAGATGGATTTGATCTTTGATGGGTCCAGTTCAATGCCTCGTCGACTCACGATGAATCCCAACAACTTTCCAGATGGAACACCAAATGCACATTTGGCTGGGTTGAGCTTAATATCGTACCTTCGAAGTCTTTGGAAAAACTTCCTTAGGTCTGCTACGTGGTCTTCATGATGCTTAGACTTTATGATCACATCGTCCACGTATACCTCAATCTCTTTGTGTATTATGTCATGAAACACTGTAGTCATCGCTCTCATGTACGTTGCCCCAACGTTCTTCAAACCAAATGGCATTATCCAGTAGCAATAAGTCCCCTATGGCGTAATGAATATCGTCTTTTCCCCATCTTCTTCATCCATCAGAATCTGATGATACCCAGCATAGCAATCTACAAAAGATTCGATCTCACATCCGGCACAATTATCGATTAAGATATGGATGTTGGGTAATGGAAAGTTATCTTTTGGGCTTGCCCTGTTCAGATTGCGGTAATCGACACACACCCTGATCTTCCCATCTTTCTTCGGCACTGGCACCACATTAGCTAACCAATCAGGATATCGAGTGACCCGAATAACCTTTGCTTGCAACTGCTTAGTTACTTCCTCTTTAATCTTCACACTCATATCTGTCTTGAACTTCCTCAATTTCTGCTTGACCGGAGGGCACGCTGGGTCAGTGGGCAATTTGTGAACCACTAAATCTGTGCTTAACCCCGGCATGTCATCATACGACCATGCAAAAACATCTTTGAACTCAATAAGTGCTTTGATTAGTTATTCCCTGATATTTGTTACAATGTGGATACTTATTTTAGTTTCCCGGATATCACCTGCATCCCCTAAATTGATGGCTTCTATGTCATTTAAGTTGGGCTTGGATTTCTCTTCAAACTGGCTTAACTCTCTGTTTATCTCTTCGAAGGCTTCATCCTCATCGTATTCCAATTCATTATCATAATCGACCTCTTGTATAGTTAGTTCGGAATCAGATTGATCTTTTAGACTAGGTTGAAGATCCGTTGTGCATGCCATGTCATTAGAACCAGTATGAAAAGAACTGTTCAGAAAGAGAAAAGAAGAAAACAGAATTAAAACAAAACAAAAATAAAGAGAGAAAAATTTTACTTTATTAAACTGCGGGATAATAGAGTTTCACACTTTTGCCAAATAAAAATAAAACAAAAACTGGATTACAATTCTGAATAATCCCAAAACACAAGAAAGAAAATCAAAGCCTACTACCAAGACTCCATCTGGGTAGGAAGAGAAGTAGTTGTCCAATTGTTGACCTTGGCCCCACAAACTGTATGTCTGCCTTAATGGAACCCTCTCTAGCTTCTATCATGTTGACATCAGTGAACATCCTTTCAAATCCCTCATTCAAATCTCTATCTGGCACGATCAATGGTCCGAGAACTTTCGGGACCGACAACTTTCTGAAACCTACTCTGACAAATGATCTGGATAGGCGCAGGATTGGCTTAGGAAGGACCCAGACTCTTTTATTCAACTTGCGGGCCCGCTTTACATCCGTTGCGGTAGGCTTGAATCCCAACCCAAAAGTATCCAGGTTCTTGGGCAAAGAAACTGGCTGGACAATACCCTGCAAATCAACCCCCAAACCTTTTCCCGGTACAAATCCGCTGTTTAACATTTCTGAGGCTATCATGAAGGTTGCAGCTGCGATTCTGGGAATCGGCAGGCCCCTGCCCTCAGGAATTTTGTCTACTGAGACTGTGTCAAAAACCTGATAAACCCATGGACCTTTGTCATCGTCGGTTTCTATGAAGGGCACAATGGCATCACTAACAGCGCATGCACCGTCATCCCCGTGTACCACAATCTCTTGTCTATCCCATTCAAATTTGATCATCTGATGTAGTGTAGAAGGCACTGCTTTGGCTGCGTGGATCCAGGGTCGCCCCAACAGAAGATTATAGGACACTGCCATATCTATCACTTGAAATTCCATGGTGAATTCGACTGGACCAATGGTTAGTTCCAGTATGATATCACCCACTGCGTCAGTACCACCCCCATCAAAACCTCGGATGCAGACGTTGTTCTTGTGAATCCTATAATCATCAACTTTCAATTTGTTCAGAGTGTCCAAAGAACAGATATTGGCACTGGACCCATTATCAATCAGTACTCGAGTGACCACCGAGTCTTCGCATTTCGCAGTCAAATAGAGTGTTTTGTTGTGTTCTGTACCCTCTACTGGCAACTCATCGTCAGAAAATGTCACTCGGTTTACCTCGAAGATTTTATGCACTATTTTCTCCAAATGGTTTACTGAGAGCTTGTCCGGAACATGGTCTTCGTTCAGAATCTTCATTAATGCCCGACAATGATCGCTTGAATGGATCAACAAGGATAGCAACGAAATCTAGGCTGGGGTCTTCCTCAACTGCTCTACAATGGAATAGTCTTATGCCTTCATATTCTTCAAAAACTCCTCTGCTTCTTCCTCTGTCACTGGCTTTTTTATTGTTATAGGATTGGCCCTTCTCAATTCTTCGGGAACAAAGCACCTCCCCGAACGAGTTAACCCCTGGGCCTCGCATACTTCTTCCACAACCTCCTTCCCCTTATGCATCACTATCACATGACTGTAGCTCCAGGGAACAACTTTCTCACTTGTTATCGGCAACTGCATTACTAGCCTGATAACAACTGGTTCTATGCGGCCCCCTTTCACAACTAACACTGGTGTGCTTGATACTCCCTGCAGCACTACCTTGACCGGCTCCGGCTTCTTCGCAATGACAGACGAACCTTTCCCTATTACCATAACTGGCTTGTCATCTACCCTTCCCAACTGTACCACTGCCTTTCCACTGGTCGGCTTCTCGCTTGGACTGGCAGGAATCATCATTACCGTTTGTGAGGGTTTCTTGGGCTTCCCTCCTTCGTGCACTAGTTCGATCATGTGGGCCTCATGGTGCACCAGTAACAGGTTCTTATTGATGTTGGGTGCCTCTGGTGCCTGAACCTCAATCCTATTTGTGTCGATAAAATCTTGTACGACAGTCTTCAACTTCCAACACTTCTCAGTATCATGCCCGGGAGCCTCCGAACAATATTCAAAGCTTACTGAGTGGTCCAGATTTTTGGGAAGGGGATTTGGCAATTTGGGCTCAACAGGACTTAATAGGCCTAACCGCCTCAACTTATGGAACAAAGTAGCATAGGTTTCTCCCAGTGAAGTGAATATTCTCGGCCACTGCACCCTTTCGTTCCTGAAAGCCTGATTTCCGCGGAAGCTTGGCCCTGAAGGATTCCGGTAGGCCCTTGGTGGTGGATATGTGTTTTGTGGAGGTGGATATGTATGTTAGGGAGCCAGCGCATGCCATTGCGGGCGAGCCGGAGGCTGGGTGTAAGTTTGGGCATGATGGATGGAGAAATGTGGCTCTTGTGGTAGATAATAGGGTTGTAGAGAGTTGTATGGAGTGTGTGGATAATTTGGGTAATGGGGTCTGGGTTGGTAGGGAGGGAAAGGGCCTCTGGATCTAGACCAAGTACTTGTTTCGACTGTTGCGTCCTCCTCTCTCTTCTTTTTCCCGAGCGCACCTCCCGTGCCACTTTGGATAGCCTGCATTGTGGCCTTGATTGCCAAATAACTCATTATCTTGTTGGACCTGAGTCCCTCTTCAACCATACCGCCCATTTTTACTACTTCGTTGAAAGGTTTACCAACTAACGTCACCAGGTGACCAAAGTAAGTTGGCTCCAAAGTTTGTAAGAAGTAGTCCACCATTTCACCTTCCCTCATTGGTGGATCGACTCTTGCTGCTTGTTCTCTCCAACGGAATCCGAATTCCCTGAAGCTCTCTCCAGACTTTTTCTCAAGTTTTAACAGTGTGAGACGGTCGGGGACGATCTCAAGGTTATACTGGAAATGACCTGTAAATGCTTGTACTAGATCGTCCCAGGTATACCACCTGCTAGGATCCTGCCTCGTGTACTATTCCAGTGTGGTCCTGCTTAAACTTTGGCCAAAATAAGCTATCAGCAACTCATCTTTTCCACCTGCCCTCTCATCTTACTACAGAAACCTCGTAGATGTGCCATGGGATCCCCATGTCCCTCATATAGATCAAACTTTGGCATCTTAAAACCTGCCGGCAATTGAACATCGGGGAAAGGACACAGATCTTTGTAGGCCACACTGACTTGGCTGCCCAATCCATGCATATTCCTGAAGGATTGCTCCAGGCTTTTCACTTTACGAAGCACTTCGTCCTGCTCTGTATTCTTAGTCGGCCTCTCAGTTTCTACCGGGAGCTGAAGGTGAGGGGTGTAAGTGTATGGCTTGGAAACTTTGAAGGTGAGTTCGGGAGGATAGTATTGGTTGTCGTGAACCTGAAATACTGGTTCATCGGATAATTTTTGCAATGTGGCGGGTGGAGGTGCCACGAAAACAGGAACAGTTGGTGAAGGAGGGTTTTGTTTGGGTGGTGGAGCTTGGGGATTATAAGAAGTTTCCCCCTGATAGTATTGGGCATTGGGGAAGCTTGTTGATGGACTAGTGGAAGGGTGTTCCGGAGTCCGAGCTGGTGAGAGGGTAGGAGTAGGGGGAAGTATTGGTGATGTTTGTCCCCTAGCCCAGGCTAGGTGCATCCCAGCTATCTCTTGTCTCAACCTGTATACTTCCTCCTTCATCATTTGCATCTCTGTCTTTTCCTCCTCAACACTTTTGTCCGAACCAGACATACTTTCCGGAACGGGCCCTTTAGATCTTGTGTGGTATTGGTAATCTGCCAGAACGTTCTAACGAGCTAACTGTTTCGAAATCTCTCTCTGGATCAACAACAAACTTGTTAGCGTTAGAGTTTAACACATATTGCAATTTCACATTGGGGAATGCAATGTTCCTAGGCAGTTTAACCATTTCTAGCATGTCTTAGCTTCGACTGCATGCGTCATTCCGGCTTACTTTGTTTGTGCCACGTTTAAGTGCTTCTGAAACTTTATTTATCTCTCTTTTTATTTCTTTCTTTTCCTTTCTTTTATTCACTTTGCCTTTTCTTTTTTTCTTTTTAGTGGTGGTCGAATCTTATGTGGATTGCCTACGTATCATGTCCCCGCATGAATCAGACCGCGCGTAGTTTTGCCACATAAATGTGAAAGCAAATTTTGGGAAATTTCCATTTTCTTTACTGAAACATTATAATACAAACTAAACATTTTTTAGAAAGGAGAACAAACCTGAAGTAAAACCAATTATGGACTAAAAAAACTACTGACACATTTTGATGCAAAAGAGAATATACAGACAGAAAACAGTCTCTAAAAACAAAACACTGACTTGAACTATGAATACATTAAAGCTCCCAAGGTTGGTGCCCGCGAGGCATCGTTCGGCCTTGCCGCGGGCTTAGGTGCGAGATCCCTTTCAAGTTGCTCCAGATTGTACATTTTCCGCTTAACGAAAATCATTACTGCTGACATGAAGGTAGTGCGGGTCATGTCTTCACACTCCCGACATTTCCTGGTGATAGCACGAGCAATAGTCAGAATCTTGTTCCTGGTTTGATTTTTCTCTAGGAGTAGGCATTCTATATGATCCCCTCTAGCCTTCAAAACCCGAGAATCATTCAGATCTTGTTTTCGCAACTGCTGTATTTCACTTCCACTGAGGCCATCAGACTATAACAGTGTTTACTCTCGGTTTCAAAAGTCTTAGCTTGTTTAGCCGCCTTGCTCTCTAGGGTGGTCACCTTCCTTTTTAGACTGACAATGGTCTTTTCATAATCTTTTCTTGCATGCTGTAGGTACTGTGTGCGCTTTTTCGTTCTCTTTGCCCATTGTACCTGGAGTTGTGCTATGGTACCCTCAAATTTCTTCAAATCATCCCGGCACTCACCGATTTCCTTTTTTAGTCCGTAAATCAATTTTTCATCCGACTGACTCCTTTACTGATTGTCAGCATCTATCCTCATTTGTCGGATCTGAGCCTTGAGAGCCTCATTTGCCTGGTCTAACCTGTTCTTCTCTCCCTCATCGGCAACAACTTGCACCTTGTTCTCAAATTTCAGATCCTTGATCTGTTGTTTCAGCTTGACTACTTCGGCCCGGTATTCGCGCTCTTTGGCCAACCAGTTCCACGGTTCTTGTGACGCCTTAACGAACTCTTGAATGTGAGGTTTTTTGGTTGGCCTTTTGTGCTCAAGTTCTCTCATGTACCAAGCAAGGTATCCTGGCGCCACTTCGCCTTTGGCCTGATCCTGTACGCAAGTATCTGCTTTTAAATATTGGCATTCACTCCAGATCTGACGAACTCTTGCTTCAGGGAATTGTCCGTCAGGGCTAATCTTAATTACTTGAGCACTAAGATCTTCTTCCTGAGGCACTGTTTGGCATCTCCCGAGTTGTCTCAAAACCTGATATGGTACGTAAGGCTGAATGCTCTTGATCCCCATTAATAGAAAGTGGGCCCTAGCTGCCGGCATATGGACGACCTCATCCACGGGCAACCATCCTAGTGTCCACTGTATTTGGCTGGCGGTGAGGGTCCGAAAGAATAATGTCCATGTTGTAACTCCTTCAGGTAGACTGGCCCCCTGGATTCTTGCGTAGAACTCTTCTATGCAAGTTTTCTTCGAGGAACCATAACTCAAGAGCTGGGAACGGTGGCAGAGATGCTCAGTCATCTATATTCGTAGAAACAAGTTACACCCCTCGAAGAAACTTCCTCTGTCTTTGCAGGCCGTGAGAGCTCTGAAGATATCAGATACTATCATAGGCGCAAGAGTGCTTTTGTCTTGAATGAGCAAAGTACTGATGATTCCGGCTATTTTCAGATCAATGTTTCCCTCTTTCCTTGGGAATACCAAAAGGCCCAAAAAGGTTATCATAAAATCCACTCGTCTATGCTCTCCCCACTTCTGACAGATACCCTTACTGCATAACTTGTTATCTGGGTTGTTGAATCCTCCGACATGAATGTATCTGTCGTATATGAAGCGCGGATTACAAAAACCTGCGGCCAAATCTGGGTTGTGGACCGTCCTAGGTATTTTCAACGAATCTAAGAATCGATGCACAGTGACAGCTCTTGGAGCAACCAGGTATTTTTGCCTCAATGGAACTTCAGCATTTCCGATGTACCCGATTATTTCCTCCAAAGTCGGGGTGAGTTCAAAATCGGAGAAGTGGAAGACATTGTGCGCCGAGTCCCAGAAGGTGACCAAAGCTCTTATGATATCCCCCCAAGGCTGGATTTCCAATAAACCCGTAAGACCTTTCAGATATTTCTTGACCTCATCTTGCCCTTCACCACCTAAATCATCCCACCATAACCGCAACTTGAAAGGGATTTTGGTCATTATTGAAAAAGGTTCATTTTGCATCGTGTTCATCCTGCACATTTATTTAGGTGATTAAGAGATAAAATTTATTTGACTCAACACACTAACTGAAAGGAAGATCCGGTTCCGCACACGGCTTTTCAACACTTCGGGAATGAAGATTTTAAAGCTGGGTGAGTCAGCCGGTCAAAAAACCAAAAATGACTAAAAGTTGCCGTTTATGCAAAGTCAGCCTTCCGGCGTCCCTTTCGGGAACATTCGACTATTCTTGCCAAAACGGCATCACCTGATTTATTTATGTTGACAATTAAAATTTTGACATTTGTTTTAGCTATTTTTGTAAAAGAGGAGGTTGGACCCGATGAGGGTTGCCTACGTATCCCGCACCCTGTGAGAATCAAACCAGTGTAGTTCGGGCAGATAAAACAAACTTCTTTTGAAAACAAGACTCTTTTCAATGAAAAACCATTTTTATAAACAAAACCCTTTTTTTCATTTTTTCAAAAATTCGATAGAGTTTCGACGCTATTTGGACATTGATTTTTTATTTTTTTTCAAAACAGGCGATTAACTACTTCTATCTCTCTTTCCTCGAAGTATTCAAAAGCCGGTCAGCATGCAAGTCCGAAGCAAACAAATGCACAGGTAGCAAGTTGGATGCATCAGGATGGTCTTTTGTCGTTTTGGTACACCTGTCCTAGACAGACCCAACCCATGTGTTGAGCCTCCAAAGTCAAATTCACATTATGCAAACAAACGCTCCTACTAGAGATCCGGCATGAAGCTGAGTTATTCTATGTTCGTAACCTGGGTATTTGTTCTAGACTGTGTACCCGAGCGGACAACTTGAGTCGAAGAGGGGGCTACGTACTGGGGACCCACGGGATCGTCCGGCTTTGTAACTTGTCCGGCCTCTTTCTTATTTCAGGTATTGACACTAATAGAATAGGGAGTCTCGACCAGCAAGCTCCTCCCCGGAGGTAAGAAGAGAAGGGTTTCGGCACAGTTTATAGACAGTTCAGATAATATCAAAGCGGTAAGAGCAGCATTTAGCACATTAGGCCCAAATATGTAAAATCAGACAATAAACAAAGCCAATTATGATGATCATTCCAAGCTCGAATTCTTGAACCCTGAACCAGAGATTCTGGGTTCGATCCCCAGCAGAGTCGCCAGAGCTGTCACACCTCCTTTTTACCTATACCCCGTAAAGGGCACGAATATAAGGGAGTTTTTCCAATTAAAGGACAATCGAAACGGGATTTTATTTAAAGATTCAGAGTCGCCACTTGGGAGATTTGTGGTGTCCCAAGTCACCGATTAAATCCCGAATCAAGGAAAAGAATGACTCTGTTTAACAGTCTGCGCACCAAAAATCTGGATAAGGAATTCTGTTAACCCGGGAGAAGGTGTTAGGCATTCCCGAGTTCCGTGGTTCTAGCACGGTCGCTCAACTGTCATATTCGGCTTATTTATCTGACTTTTAATAAATGTTGAATCTATGTACAAAATTTTACTGTGTACCGCTTTTATTATTATTATTTTTTACCGAGAATTATAACGTCGTGAAAATACATCTCGAACCACGTCACATCAATGCACCCGTGGTTATTGACGCATTTCAACTTTGTTAGGATTTGGACTTGGGTCACATAAATGTGCACCCGAGTTTAAGAAGATAACATTATTAGATACACACCTAAAGCGACTAACGTATCATTATTTTGGGTAGGGCCGTGAAATTTTGCTAAACGGACCATCCCGAAGTCTAAGTAATTTTAAAACAAATATTTATTGAGGGCCCCACAATTTTGTATTTTTGTTTGACGAGGCTCGTCTCGTTTATTATTTAAAAGGGCAAACCTAATAGCGACTATGATTTGCTTCTTCTATTTTTGTCTCTAGAAGAAATAAAGAAAAGGTCCTAATTAATTGATACGTCAACAACCTTACCATGAGAAAAGTTGCCTCCAACATTGGGCCTACAAGGGCATTTGCAGCCCGACGAGCCCGAGGTTCGAGCCTGGACGGGAACATCGCAACACGAATCTGGGCAGCCAAATCGGCTCCGAGCGAATCATCTGATGGCCCAAACCTAAACAATATTTTATTTACATTATCAGTATTGAGCTAGTGCTCGAATAACTTGGTGTTTTAAACTATTGGGATACGGAAGCGAACTATATGAAATCCGGAGTTATTTGAACTGGTTTTACAATTATTGAGACAAATCAATGGTTAAGAACCGTCATAAAAATAAACTAACACTAACCACTTCAATGATTCACAATTTCCTAACAGAACTGCAGAAAGACACATTGAGACTAAAAAAACCATTCAAACCTATCTTATAACTTTCTGACATTGAACATGCAAGGTAGGCCTTTTAACTAAGGTTCTAAAAGAACTATTATAGCGCTTGGGCTGAAGAAGTTATACCATCCAAGGAGATTTAGGCAGTCTACTGCAATCCCTATACAGCCTGGTCATATACAAATTACACGCTGGAAATGAAACAAAACAGACACTCCTGGTTTTATCTCGATCCAAGAAAACTAAGCTATAATAGTCTATAATACAGTTATTACATAGCCGGGTTTAGTTCAGCCAACATAACCAAAACAAGAGTTTAAACATCCTTAATGAACAAAAACATTGAAATATACAACTCAGAAAAACTGAATTAAATTGAAATCTTCCAGCTTCAATTATAAGTTCCTCCTTTACATTTCAGCTTCACAATTATTGAAGTCAAGCTGTGTATCTGGAAATGGAATACAATGGAGAAGAAGTAGGAGATAAACAGTAGTAATGCAAACAGCAGTTGCAACAGCAGTGCAACAACAAATAACCAGCAGCTATAAACAACTCCAGGTATAGAGCAGAAGTAAAAGGAAGAAAGTTCTAACTATTTTCAAGTCCTAAACCAGGCAATAAAAAATAGCTATTCTCTTTCAACTTTTCAACTTTCAGAATTCAATTCCCCTTTCTCTGAATGTACCCCCTCTAATACAGACCTGACTTACCTTTTAAACCTACTGCCCGACCCCCTTCTCCCACTAAAAATCTGAATTTTCTACTTAAAATCCCACTAAAGAAAACTTTTTCTTATTTTCAGCCCCTCATTCCCTTTTGTTCCCCATTACCATATTAATTTAAAGACATTAATATCCCACTAACAAAACACTAACATTAAAATATTATCCTAACTATTTCATTCCCAAATCACCCCTGAAACCCCTTAATATTACTGCCCCTAATACAATTATTCAACTGTATTAAAACTTTTAATTCTGAAATCTGTTCAAGCTAACAAAGATTTAAAAACTAAATCTGACTAACAGCTATAACCAAACTTATTGACAGCTAAATGACTAAGGTCGAGTTCCCCTTGAATCCCATGGACTGAATTTAAATCACAACACAGAACTCAGCAGAATCATTTAAACTGAAATTGAAAATTGAATCAAAATGCACATGAATGCAGGTTCATTGTCAGCCTACTGACAATGCCCTAAAGCTAAGTGTTCACAGATCAAGCATACAACAAATATTTGACGAGCTTATTGGTTTACAAACAAGAACGAATTAATCGACGAGAACTAATTAACCGATTATCTACAACAATTGATAACAATCAATCTGAAAATAGATAATCAGGCAATTTCAATCGGCATTGACAAGAACAGAGGTTTATAATAAAACAACTAATCGACGAAACTTATTTGAATTGATTATGCAACCTATAATTATACACAACAAAGAACAGAAACAAATTAGACCAAATAAAAAGGTCTGATGGAGAAGGAAAGAATAATCGACAAAACTGAAAAATTAATATAACAATACTAAACACATAAACAGACACTTAAAACATCTGAAAATAGAATAAAAGAAAAAAAAGGAAAAATACCTTAGATAGAACAAATAACAGACGGACTTGAATCGACTCGAATTTGAACTTCTTTTGAGGTCAAACGGACCTTAATCGAGTGTTCTCAACTGAGAACACTTCGACTAAGGTCAGTTAAACACCCAAAACCTCTTAAAATTCGGACAGAAGCCCGTTTTGGTTTTTCTAGGGTTCTGTTTGTTTCGATTTGGGGTTCGAGTGTTTCTGGCCAGATTCGAACCAAACCAACGGTGATTTGGTGACGAGGGAGGTCATAGACATGTCTGGTATGGATTTGGGATTGGTTGGGGTAGATCTAGTTCCTGCTCGAATCTTCGATTGAAGATTCGAGAAGTTGGAGGTTGATTCGAGACAAGCAGTCAACAGATCCGTAATGAGGGTGGTCAGGGGGTGCCTTGGTGTGGATTTGGGACTGGTTGGGGTGGGTTTCAAGTTTGCTCGAATCTTCGATTGAAGATTCGAGAAGCTGGAGTCTGATTCGAGCAAAACGATTAAGGGATTTGTGGAGAGGATGGTTAGGAGGTTCAGGGGTGTTATTTTGGTGGCCGGCGGCGTCGTTGCCGCCGGGTTTCAGGCGAAGGAATGTCATGGCGGTTAGGGTTTTGGGGAAGGGCTTCGTCTTTGAGAGACGATGATGAACAGGGGTTTGGACTGAGGGGCTGGGTAGGAGGTTTCATTTATATAGTGGGAGGGTGGTTTGATCTTGGCCGTTCAATCAAGAGAGATCGAGGGTCCAGATCAGTTCACTTAACTCAAACGGTGTCGTTTGGAGTAGTACTGGGGCGGTCCGGGTATTGGAGTGACGGGTCGGGTTTGGTCAAAGCTTTGGGACCGTTTGATCGGCTAAGATCAACGGTCCAGATTGAAACGTGTCCAAACGACATCGTTTGGTTCTGGTGGGGGTGGACCAGGTATGGTAGACAGGTCTGGGCTGGTTTGGCGTGGGTTTGGACAGATTTTGTTTGGGCTTGAGTATCTTCTGGCCCAAATTTTGATTTCCTCTTTTTTATTAACTCTTTTTCTTTTCTTTTCTTTTCTTTTCCTTTTTCAAAATTAAACTTAAAGATCCTAAATTAAATCATAGAAGACCTAAGTTAACTTAAAAATATTAATTAACTTTAAATAACACCCATCACAAACAATTAAACACTTAAAAAGAAAATCACACAATTTGACCAAAATACAAATAATATGTTATTTTTTGTGAATTTTTATTTTTGTAAAACAAACTTGCTTAATTAAATCTTAAATTATAAAATTAAATCCTAAATGCACATGCAACACATATGTTTTGCATTTTTTCTCATTTAAAATAGAAAATAGACAAAATACACCTAAATTACAAACAACGCAAAAACCATTTTATTTTGGTTTTTTTTTTGGGAGTAGTTCTCATAGAGCAAAAAAGTCACGTGCTCACACAAATAACCATATCAAATTGTAATGGCGTCTACCCTCTTTTAATATATTTGCTACTTCAGGAGCAAATCGAGGTATGCATGTAATATAGAGAAATTTTCTCTAACTTTTCTTCATTGTAACCATCGCAAGCCTTTATTATTACTTCTAGTGATCATAGGCATACACTACTTCTGATGGTTAACAAAATTTAGTTACAATGAGATATACAAAACATAAACCACTCCTGGTAGTTGTATATTTCTTGCAAACTCAGCTGGAGTTTAAGTGGATCTAACAATATTATCTACTTTGTAATCCTTTATTAAGAGAATTAGGATGAAAACAAATATAAGCAAAAGGCTAAAATTACTTTACACAAATCTGGCCATTACAGACATAAGTGATATCTATGTCACTATTGTCAAGAAGAAAAGTTTACCAACTCAAGGATATAATCTGTCTTATGATGCTCAGAATAAACAAAAGCTAACCACGGACGCAAGAGCGTCACCTTACATCGGAGATGAACATTGAAATAGAAATTAAATTCGAAGTATGTACTCAAAATGGCAGAGTCTTGGGCTGATAACGTGTTATAAAATAAAGACTGTAAAGTAAAGATAAGTATAGAGAGAAACTGATATATTATTCAACTTCAAACTGATGTACATAATGAACTCAAATCTCCTTTATTTATAGAAGAAATGAAGCTGTTGTGTAGGCTGCTACTGTACCATATATAGATAATCTCTTATCGAGGGTAATGTTTATCCATAACAGAATACCGAAAGGATAAGCTCATTGTATTAGACAGGTGTCGCACCTCCTTTTCGCCGCACCCGCGGGGCGCGTGGGGAGTTTTCTCCAATTGAAGGACAGTCGAAACGGGATTTGTTTATTTGTTTTAGAGTCGCCACCTGGGAATTTTAAGGCGTCCCAAGTCACCAATTATAATCCCTGAATCGAGGAGAATATGACTCTGTTTATTATTCTGCGAACCAGAAATCCTGAGTAAGGAATTCTGTTAATCCGGAAGAAGGTGTTAGGCATTTCCGGATTCCGTGGTTCTAGCACGGTCGCTTAACTGTTTTTATTATTGGCTTAATTACCTTGATTTTATTAAATACATTGATGTTACATGTTTTTACTACCGCTTATTGATGACCCTTCTTTGAATCGAATTACGCGTACGTATATTCGTGTTAAAAAAATTGCGGACTTGTGTCACGCGTACGTGTACACAATAACTTTTTATAATATATTTATTAAGCAATCATTTTTCGAAATTGTGTTGGATCAAGAATATTTGTTTTTCTTGAATAATGAACCGTACATCTCGGGTTTTTATGAAATTGATTTAACGCCTTTTGGAAAAATCCTTTTATTAAATATTCGTTCGAAATTGCGCGTACGCATAATCCGAATTTTTGCTTTTAAAAATATAATCAGGGTACGCGAACGTATCCCTAATTGTGCAAAATATTCGTAATGATATTAGGGATTTTCCACAAATTGTTTATTATATCTATACATTTTTATGTGAAAATCATGATAAATTCCCATTTAAGGTGCCCTTAAATTCTTTGAAAAGAATTTACAATTTATTAAATGTTGACCGTTGATTATATTTTCCGAATATAAGTTATATTCATTTCAACTATTCAATTTCAAAGGACAGAATACAAATATGATTAATATTATTTAAAAAAAACAAATATGACATATATATATATATATATATATCAAAGAACAAATATGACATATATATATATATATATATATATATATCAAAGAATAAATTGCATATAAAACTGAAAATGAATGATTCATAAAGGAAGGAAATATTTTCCAAATTTGTTTTTTCATGATTTACTTAATGCAAATTCTATTTCTAATTACCATTGATATCAAGTGTTGCAATTGATACTTATACATCTCGTTTCATTCTCATATAATCGCTTTTAATCTAATAAGCCTAATTATTTGATCAATTTGTCTTATGAAGGTATATAGGTATCGAGTTTATAAGAAAGGAATTATTATACAAGTTAATTCAATAAAATTACCTTACATGCAACTTAACTGTATATCGTAAACATTCATAACATTTTAACATTGTAACAAGCTACATCATATCACCTTTCGCCAACGTTTATACACACATCTATTATCTTATAAAAATATACCAACAACACCATCTTAACCTTATTTAACAATAAATATCACTACTGTAATTTTCTTGGCACTTCTACATCACTTCTTGCTTAACTAACAACAAAATTAAATAATGACCAACATTCATGCCATATTCCCTACTTTGACAATTTAATATGATTAAACTAATGAGATAATGAACTAATATTATTACAAATCTTTATACGAACTTTCAAAGTAAGACAATTAGCTCATAGCTATCAAATTGAATTCACTACTAATTAACTAACATAAAACAAAAATGAAATTTAAATTGATGAACTTGGACAAATAGAAAACAGAATTTCAATTCAAACTTCATTGATGAGTCATGTTGAATCTCTTTCCAACTTAAAATTTAAAAGACATGTACCTGGTATTGGAAAACAAGAGAAGATGAAGCTGAGAAGCAGCAACAGTAGTAACAATGTAGCACAACAACGACAGTCCAGCAACACAAGAATAGACCAGTAACAGTAGGAATAGTAGTAAACCAGGAGACTATAAACGACTCCAAGTATAGAGAAGAAGTAAAAGGCAGGAAGGTTCTGACTATTTCAGATCTTAAGCGAGGCAATGAAACAGTAACTATTCTTTTCAACTTCAAAACTCTCCAAAATGAATTCTGTCCCTGTATATTCAGTGTATCCAGAATGTATATCGGGTGTATACTTCTCACTCCGCCCCCTCTTTTTTTTCTTCTCTCTATCTAGTTTTTCCTCTCTTTTTTTCCACCCTTCTTCCTAAATTTTCTCTTCTATTTATAGCAAAATTTTCGAAATTTTCAGATTTATTTTTTTATTATTTTATTATTTTTTTAATTAAAAGAAATCCCACTTACAAATTGCTTTTATTTTTTTAGAAAAAGAAATCCCACCTTTATTTACTTTTATTTTTAAAATTCCAACTTTAATTACTTTATCTTATTTAAAATCCCACTTTTTATTTTTTTTAAAAGAGAATCTCACTTTATTTAACTTTTCTTTAAAAAACAAACCACTATCTTTTCTTTTTCTTTTAAAAATGCTACTTTCAATTACTTTAAATTTTTTTAAATTTTCAGATACCTTTATATTTATTTTTTAATTCCAACCTTCTTTTACTTTTAATTTTTTTTTAAAACTTTTTATTTTTTTTTTAAATTTTCTACAATTTTCTACATTCTTTTACTTTTTTTTTTAAAAACATTCCCGAAATTATTATATATGTTTTTTTTAAAAATAAAAATAAAAATAAAAAAATAAAATAAAATATTTTCGGATTTTTTTATATATAAAAAAAACAAAAAATAAAACTATTAATAGTGATAATTCACCTTTTATTTTTTATTTTTTTGGTTTTGTTTTGTGTTGGACAAAAATGAAGATGGGGTGTTGGGTTAATGGAGCGGACCGGGTCGACCCGGTTTGAAACGGACCGGGTCATGGGGAAAGTTGGGCAATTATTTGGGCCTGTGGTTTGAAATTGAAGAAGTGGCCCAATCCGATTTTTCTTTGTATTTTTGTTCTCTTTTCTTCTTTTATTTTTCTAAAACTAAATTATAAAAGTACTTAAATTATTATTAAGAACTAAATTAAGTTATAAAAGCGCAAATTAACTTCCAATAACAATTAACGCACAATTAAGTAATAATTAAGCATAAAATTGTTCATTTGGACATTAAATGCTAAAAATGCAAAAGATGCCTATTTTTGTATTTTTTTATTAATTTAACAAATAAACATGTATAGACAAACATACAAATAGTTACACAAAATATCACAAAAATTGCACACCAAGAAAAATTATTTTATTTTTTGAATTTTTTGGGAGTAATTCTCATATAGGGCAAAAATCACGTGCTTACAGCTGCCCCTCTTTGCCCGAAGACACGAAGGGTTTTCGTGCAAAGATAAAGCGAGCGATTTTTGCCCATCCGAGTACTCAGTGTGAAGCATTTTTTTTATTTTTTTTGAAAAAGATTTGACCGAACCTTTGCTTCAAAGGTTTCCTACATATCCTGGGCTAAACAGGAATCAGGTCAATGTAGTTCGGGAAGTTTTGGTAGCTGGGACTACCGTGGGACTGTGATGTTACTGCTGCTTCGTGCTGTTTTTACTGCTTGCTGACCTCCTTATTACACCTTACTGTAAAGGAAATACAAAATTAAACTAGACTATGGTACATGAATTATAAAATCTTATCTAGATCATGCTCTCGCGTTTCTTGTTGTCTTGATATCTTGGTGACTCTTGGGCATTGGTCTTATTCCGTATTCCTTTTGGAACTCTTGTTGTTTCTTGTTGGGGATCTTGTTGGACTCCTCTGTTTTATTGATTCTAAGTGTGCTCCTTTTTCATATGAGCGGGCTTTTGATTTCAACACTTCAATTGCATTTCCTCGTTCTTCAGGTGGGTGCCTCGACTGCTTCTTTTCTTTCTTCATCCTCATTTTCCAGGTGGACGCCTGATTTCTTCTTTTTCTCATCCTCATTCTCCAGGTGGACGCCTGACTTCTTTAATTCTCATCCTCATTCTCCAGGTGGACGCCTGACTTCTTCAATTCTTATCCTCATTCTCCAGGTGGACGCCTGACTTCTTCTTCTCTCATCCTCATTCTCCAGGTGGACGCCTGACTTCTTCTTTTCTCATCCTCATTCTCCAGGTGGACGCCTGACTTCTTTTTTTTCTCATCCTCATTCTCCAGGTGGACGCCTGATTTCTTTAATTCTCATCCTCATTCTCCAGGTGGACGCCTGATTTCTTTAATTCTTCATCCTCATTCTCCAGGTGGACGCCTGACTTCTTTTAATTCTCATCCTCATTCTCCAGGTGGACGCCTGACTTCTTCTTTTTCTCATCCTCATTCTCCAGGTGGACGCCTGACTTCTTTAATTCTCATCCTCATTCTCCAGGTGGACGCCTGATTTCTTCTTTTCTCATCCTCATTCTCCAGGTGGACGCCTGACTTCTTTAATTCTCATCCTCATTCTCCAGGTGGACGCCTGACTTCTTCTTTTTCTCATCCTCATTCTCCAGGTGGACGTCTGACTTCTTTAATTCTCATCCTCATTCTCCAGGTGGACGCCTGATTTCTTTAATTCTCATCCTCATTCTCCAGGTGGACGCCTGACTTCTTCTTTTCTCATCCTCATTCTCCAGGTGGACGCCTGATTTCTTCTTTTCTCATCCTCATTCTCCAGGTGGACGCCTGACTTCTTTAATTCTCATCCTCATTCTCCAGGTGGACGCCTGACTTCTTTTAATTCTCATCCTCATTCTCCAGGTGGACGCCTGACTTCTTTAATTCTCATCCTCATTCTCCAGGTGGACGCCTGACTTCTTCTTTTCTCATCCTCATTCTCCAGGTGGACGCCTGACTTCTTTAATTCTTCATCCTCATTCTCCAGGTGGACGCCTGACTTCTTTTAATTCTCATCCTCATTCTCCAGGTGGACGCCTGACTTCTTTAATTCTCATCCTCATTCTCCAGGTGGACGCCTGACTTCTTTTAATTCTCATCCTCATTCTCCAGGTGGACGCCTGACTTCTTCTTTTTCTCATCCTCATTTTCCAGGTGGACGCCTGACTTCTTCTTTTTCTTTACCAGGTATTTCCTGACACAAATATTGTTTTTGCCCCTGTTTTAAATCAAAGAAAACTTCGTTAGTTTAAAGCAGGGTGGTTGGCTGTGGTATTCTTGCAGATGGTGATGTTTCTCTTCGTCTCTCTTTATTGCCTTGGAATGATTGAAAAGACTGTTTTGTCTTTGTAATTGATCCTTGACTATAGGATTCCCCTCTGTGTGTTTTCCTTCAAAACCTTTCAACTGTAATCATGTGCCTCTTCTGACTTTGCTGATCCACTTTTGATTTCATCTTTCTTACACCCGTATTTTATCTCCCACCTTTCGTGGCTGTATTTTGTAACCTTGAATCTTGGTAGTATACCTTGACATTCCTTCTTATTTGTTTGGAATAAAACTTATCTCAAAGCTTGGAGAAAGTAAGATTATTAGTAACGAAATACGCTGATTTCGACAATTATAGAATGAAAAGAAAAATCCAATTTTTGGATGACTGTTGGAAAAGGAATAAAGGACTTATCTGATTGGAATTACTGGCACCAATGATCAGGGTATGCATTTCGGATTAATCAACCCAGTCTTTTAATCCATCTCCTCTCAATTGTCTCAAGGAGTTTTCACCGATAAATTTTCCTCGTTTTTCACTTCTTCACTTCCTTTTCGCCTTATGGTGCCTGTGTGGGTTTTCACCTATAAGACTCTCTCATTTTACTTTTCTCTCAACCTCCGTCGCCTTATGGTGCCCGTGTGGGTTTTCACCTATAAGACTCTCTCATTTTACTTTCTTTCCTTGTTTGTACCAGAGTGTTATGAACCACTTCATTTGCTTGCCTCAACATTTTTCTAAGATTGATCGAAAGGTCTTTTTGGTATTAAGGTTAGGAATGGAAAAGGTATTAAAAGCTAAATAGCTTTGGTATGGGTTTAAAATTACAACTCTTGGAATCTTTTCTTATTTCCAATACAATTCCTGCCCCAGTTTCTTGATTGGGGTCTCTTAATATTTCTTTTCCGTGCACATTGTGCATGTTGTGCACCCTATGACCGAGCCGTGAGGCGCCTACGTATCCTTCTTTGAGGAATCAGGTCAAACGTAGTTCACTACATAATAGTGAAGATTTTGATCTTTTTTTTTTTTTATTGATTCCAAGAGAGGGTAGGAAAGAAACAAGTATGGCTCAAAGGGGAAGCAAATGGTATAGTGTTTGGATAGCAGAATAAATTGCCTTTGTCATTTCAATCTTCGAAATAGTGCTAAATACAAACATTCAAAAAGTTATGCATAATATCTCTTTACCGCGTCAGAATTGATCGCCATATCTATGCATTTGCCTTCAATATCTGTTAAACATAGTGCACCATTCGATAATACTCTGGTCACAATGAATGGTCCTTGCCAATTCGGAGCAAATTTGCCTCTTGCTTCAACCTGATGTGGAAGAATACGTTTCAGCACATGCTGACCTACTTCAAACTTCCGGGGACGCACCTTTTTGTTGTATGCTCTTTCTATTCTTCTTTGATATAATTGACCATGGCATACTGCGGTCAATCGTTTTTCGTCAATCAAATTTAACTGTTCTAGACGGGTTTTGACCCATTCATCATCATCAATCTTTGCTTCGGCGATGATCCGAAGGGAAGGAATCTCAATTTCTGCAGGAATTACTGCTTCAGTGTCGTATACCAACAAATAAGGAGTTGCTCCTACTGAAGTGCGAACAGTAGTGCGGTATCCCAATAATGCAAATGGTAATTTTTCATGCCATTGTTTTGAACCTTCTACCATTTTCCGAAGTATCTTCTTTATGTTTTTGTTGGCTGCTTCTACTGCTCCATTAGCCTTGGGCCGATATGGGGTAGAGTTACGATGTGTAATCTTAAACTGTTGACATACTTCTTTCATTAAGTTGCTGTTGAGATTAGCACCGTTATCTGTGATGATCACCTTCGGGATTCCGAATCGACATATGATATTTGAGTGGACAAAATCGACCACAGCTTTCTTGGTTACTGATTTGAATGTCTTGGCCTCAACCCATTTGGTAAAATAATCAATAGCTACCAGAATGAATCTGTGTCCATTGGATGCTGCTGGCTCAATTGGACCAATCACATCCATGCCCCAAGCAACGAAAGGCCATGGTGCCGACATTGTGTGCAACTCGGATGGTGGAGAATGAATCAAATCTCCGTGTATTTGGCATTGATGACACTTGCGTACAAAACTGATACAATCTCTCTCCATGGTAAGCCAATAGTAACCAGCTCGGAGGATTTTCTTTGCCAACACATATCCACTCATGTGGGGTCCGCAAACTCCTGAATGTACTTCAGACATGACAGTTGTAGCTTGTCTGGCATCTATGCATCTTAACAATCCAAGATCTGGTGTTCTTTTATACAAAACTCCTCCGCTCAAGAAGAATCCATTTGCTAATCGCCTAATGGTCCTCTTTTGATCTCTTGTGGCTTGTGCGGGATATATTCCCATTCTGATATACTCCTTGATGTCGTGGAACCATGGTTCACCATCAAATTCTTCTTCAACCATATTGCAATAAGCGTGTTGATCGTGGACTTGAATATGTATCGGATCTACATAAGCTTTGTCCGGATGGTGCAACATTGATGCCAGGGTAGCCAATGCATCGGCTACCTCATTATGGATTCTTGGAATATGTCGGAATTCCACTGATTGAAACCGCTGACAAAGATCATGTAGACATTGTCGGTATGGTATGAGCTTCAAGTCTCGGGTTTCCCATTCTCCTTGAATTTGATGTACCAAAAGATCCGAATCTCCCATGACTAAGATTTCTCGGATACCCATGTCTGCAGCTAGCCTTAACCCCAAAATGCAAGCTTCATATTCAGCCATATTATTGGTGCAATAAAATCGCAATTGAGCCGTAACAGGATAGTGACGCCCTGTTTCAGAAATGATTACAGCTCCTATTCCGACTCCTTTCATGTTGGCGGCTCCATCAAAGAAAAGTTTCCAGCCAGGTTTTTCGATTTGTTCCACCTCGTCGATATGCATTGTTTCTTCATCAGGAAAATAAGTCTTCAACGGCTCATATTCCTCATCGACCGGGTTTTCGGCTAAATGATCGGCCAGTGCTTGAGCCTTCATTGCAGTTCTAGTCACATAGATGATGTCGAATTCCGTGAGCAATATCTGCCACTTTGCAAGTCTTCCCGTTGGCATAGGCTTTTGAAAAATGTATTTCAAGGGATCCAAACGAGAAATGAGGTAAGTAGTGTAGGATGACAAATAGTGTTTCAATTTTTGAGCTACCCATGTTAGGGCGCAACATGTCTTTTCCAGATGAGTATACTTAACCTCATAAGCTGTGAACTTCTTGCTAAGGTAGTAGATGGCCTGTTCTTTTCTGCCAGTGAGGTCATGCTGCCCCAATACACAACCAAATGAATTTTCCAAAACCGTCAAGTAAAGAATCAAAGGTCTTCCTGGCTCTGGCGGGACCAACACGGGTGGGTTTGATAAGTACCCTTTTATTTTATCGAACGCTTCCTGACACTCATCGGTCCATTTGACTGCAGCATCCTTTTTTAACAATTTGAAAATTGGCTCGCAGGTTGTTGTGAGCTGAGCAATAAACCTGCTGATATAATTTAACCTTCCCAACAAACTCATTACTTCAGTTTTGTTTCTTGGGGGTGGCAGTTCTTGGATGGCTTTGATCTTTGACGGATCTAGCTCAATGCCTCGTCGACTGACTATGAATCCCAGCAACTTTCCGGATGGAACTCCAAATGCGCACTTGGCAGGGTTAAGCTTGAGGTTGTACCTGCGAAGTCTTAAGAAGAACTTCCTCAAATCCTCAACGTGGTCGGCCTGATGCTTTGATTTTATGATCACATCGTCCACGTATACCTCAATCTCCTTGTGTATCATATCATGAAACACTGTGGTCATTGCTCTCATATAGGTTGCTCCGGCGTTTTTTAAACCGAATGGCATTACCCGGTAGCAATAAGTTCCCCATGGTGTGATGAATGCCGTCTTTTCTACATCTTCTTCATCCATTAGAATTTGATGATATCCGGCATAACAATCCACGAAAGACCCTATATCATGCTTGGCACAATTGTCGATCAAAATATGGATATTGGGTAATGGGAAATTATCCTTTGGACTTGCTTTGTTGAGATTGCGATAGTCGACGCATACTCTAATTTTGCCGTCTTTCTTTGGTACAGGAACGATATTAGCCAACCAAACAGGATATCGAGTGACTCGAATGACCTTTGCTTCCAATTGTTTGGTGATTTCTTCCTTAATTCTCATACTCATCTCAGGCTTGAATTTTCTCAGCCTCTGCTTGACAGGAGGCACTGTTGGATCGGTGGGCAATTTGTGGACCACTAAATCAGTGCTCAAGCCCGGCATGTCGTCATACGACCAGGCAAAAACATCTTTGAATTCTATGAGTGCTTTAATTAACTCCTCTCGGATCTTTGGCTCCAGATGGACACTTATTTTAGTTTCTCGGATATTACTCGTGTCCCCTATATTGATGTCCTCGGTATCACTCAAGTTAGGTTTGATTTTTTCCTCAAAGTGAATTAACTCTTTACTAATCTCTTCAAAAACCGCATCTTCATCATATTCTAATTCATAATCACAATATATTTCTTGAATTATTATTTCGGAACCAGATTGATTTTTAAGACTGGGCTGAGGATTCCTCATGCATGCCATATCACTAGAGCCAGCGTAAAAGGAACTGTATAGGAAAGAAGAAAAAGAAAAGAAAACTATCAGGAACGATAATAAAAAGGAAACTGCTTTTTATTGGATGATGAAAAATAACAAGGTTTGCACACTTCAACCAAACTGTAAGATAAACTTTGGGATTACAACCTTGAAATAACCCAAACAAACTGAAAGAAAATCAAAATAAACTACCAAGACTCCTTTCGAATTGGGAGAGGAGTGGCTTTCCAATTATTGAGCTTTGTTTCTGGTCCAACGAATTGAACTTCTGCGTTGCTACACCCTTCTCCGCCTTCCAACATATTCACATCACTAAACAATTTCTCGAACCTTTCAATTAATTCTTCCTCAGGATTGACCTGGGATTTAGGAATTGTTGTTATCGGGCGATTTTTAGCACCGGTCTTGACAAAAGACTTCGACAGCTGTGGTACTGGTTTTGGAAGAAACCATGCTTGGTGTTTCAACTTCCTGGCCCTTATCACGTCATTGGCGGTAGGTGTGAACCCTAAACCGAATGTTCCCCAGTTCTCGGGGAGAGATACTGGTTGTACAATTCCTTGCAGAGATAAGCCCAGACCTTTGCCGGGTATAAAGCCATTCTTCAGCATTTCATAAGCTACCATGACTGATGCAGAGGATATCTTTGGATTCGAAAGGTGTTTCCCCTCTGGAATTTTCTCTACCGACACCGTGTCGGACACTTGGTATACCCATGGTCCTTGGTCAATTTCTGTTCTCTCGACCGGTACAATGGTGTTGTTGTGAGCATTTAAACTTTCTTCTCCATACACGACTACTTCTTGATGATCCCATTCAAACTTGACAGCCTGATGTAGTGTTGATGGGACTGCTTTAGCAGCATGGATCCATGGTCGACCCAACAACAAGTTGTAAGAAACAGTCATGTCCAACACTTGAAATTCCATGGTGAATTCAACTGGCCCTATAGTTAGTTCCAATACTATGTCGCCAAATGAATCTCTGCTTCCACCGTCAAATCCTCGTACGCAGATACTATTCTTTTGGATCCTCTCCTCTTTAATTTTAATTTGTTTAAAGTGGAGAGAGGGCATATGTTTGCACTGGACCCATTGTCAACCAATACCCGGGTTACTACGGAGTTTTCACATTTCACGGTGAGGTAAAGAGCTCTATTATGCTCGGTACCTTCCGCAGGCAATTCATCATCGGCAAATGTAATTCTGTTTGTCTCAAAGATTCTGTTGGCTATTTTTCCCAAATGATTTACAGAGATCTTTTCAGGAACATGAGCTTCATTCAGGATTTTCATCAACGCCAGACGGTGTTCCTCTGAATGGATCAGTAAGGACAATAATGAAATTTGAGCGGGGGTCTTCTTTAATTGATCCACCACAGAATAATCATGGAGTTTCATTTTTCTTAAAAACTCCTCCGCCTCTTCTTCCGTCACAGCTCTCTTTGTTGGCATTGGTTTGTTTTTAGTTTTTCTCAGCTCTTCGGGAGTAAAACATCTTCCCGAACGAGTCAAGCCTTGTACCTCACACACTTCTTCCTTGATTTCTTTGCCTTTGTACATTATGGTCACCCGTTCATAGTTCCATGGGATGGCTTTGTTGTTGATGATTGGCAGCTGAATTACAGGTGCAATAATAACTCGATATGTACGTGCTCCTTCCACAATTACGACGGGTTTGTTAGCAACCCCTGGTACTATCACCTTTGTCCTCTCTTGTTTTGCGGCAACTTTGTTCGATGATCCCTCATCGACTATCATAGACGGTTCACCACCATTCTTGTTATGCTTAGACACCGGCTTTTCCTCCATTAACTGCTTATCTGGCTTGGTTTCATGAGACTTGATCATCATGACAGTTTGTGACGGCTTCTTTGTCTCCCCATTAGCTTGTATGATTTCTATCATGTTAGCCTCTTGATGGGCTGGCATTGGATTTCTATTGATATTTGGAGCTTCGGGGTTTTGAACCTCGATTTTATTAGTATCAATCAGCTCTTGTATTGCATTTTTCAAATGCCAACATTTCTCTGTATCATGGCCTGGTGCACCGGAGCAATATTCACAGCTAATGGTGTAATCCAGATTCTTTGGAGGAGGATTGGGTAGTTTGGATTGTATTGGTCTCAGCATGTCTAGCTGTCTCAGCCTGTGGAACAGACTAGTGTAAGACTCTCCCAATGGAGTGTAAGTTTTCTTTTTCTGTTCCCTTTCTCCCCTGAATGCTGGCCTAGGCCTGAAACCTGGTCCGGGATAGGCTCGTGGGTAAGTATTTGGTGTGACAGGAGCACGCCAATTGGTGTGAACAGGTGGCTGATTGTATGCTTGAGCATGGTTAATGGCAAAATGAGGCTCTGAAGAGTGATAGTAGTGTTGGGATGAATCATGGTGGTAAGCTGATTGGCGAGGTCGTTGTTGATTATAGTAAAGCGGTGAACCTCTGGGTCCCGGCCAAATTCCTGAATCAACTACGGTTGCCTCCTCCCTCTTCTTTCTTCCGATTCCTCCTACCCCGCCTTGAATAGCTTGAGTAGTTGCCTTAATTGCTGAATAGCTCATGATTTTATTTGTCTTGAGGCCTTCTTCCACCATACCTCCTATCTTCACTACCTCGTTGAATGATTTTCCAACTGCTGAAACCAAGTGGGCATAGTAAGTTGGTTCCAAGGCTTGGAGGAAGTAGTCTACCATTTCGCTCTCCTTCATAGGAGGATCTACTCTTGCTGCCTGTTCTCTCCACCGAAAACCATACTCTCTGAAACTTTCATTGTGTTTCTTCTCAAATTTGGTCAAAGATAATCGATCTGGGATGATTTCCAGATTGTATTGGAAATGGTATGCGAATGCCTGTGCCAGGTCATCCCAGGTGTACCATCTTCCATGGTCCTGGCGTGTATACCACTCCAAAGCTGATCCACTTAGACTTTGACTGAAGTAAGCCATCAATAATTCATCCTTTCCCCCAGCTCCTCGCATCTTGCTACAGAAACCCCTTAAGTGGGCTACTGGGTCGCCGTGCCCGCTGTATAGGTCAAATTTGGGCATCTTGAAGCCAACTGGCAATTGTACATTAGGGAATAAGCATAAATCTTTGTATGCTACACTGACTTGCCCACCTAATCCCCGCATGTCTCGGAACGACTGTTCTAGACTTTTGACCTTCCTGAACATCTCTTCTTGTTCAGCATTTTTGGCTGGCTTGTCAATTTCGGTTGGGAGATCAAATCGAGGAGCAGTTGAATTGATTTCGGAGGCTTTGAAGGTGGGCTCCGGGGGGTAATATTGGTTGTCTTGGGCCTGAAATGTCGGCTCACTAGGAGATTTGTGAAATGTAGCAGGGGGAGGTGCTACGAAAACAGGAGTCATAGGTGGAGGAAGGTACGGAACTGGTTTTGGAGGTGGAGACTGTGGTGTCTGAGAGGTGGTGCCTCGGTAGTGCTGATAAATGGGGAAACTTGGGGATAATTCAGTGGTGATATTATCCTGAGTTTGGATCATTGATGGAGCAGGGTTATTTGGGTAAGATGGGGGTAACTGTCCTGTAGACCAAGCTTGGTACATTTCAGCCATTTGCTGCTTGAGCTTAAGCATCTCTTCTTTCATTTTCCCGACATCCATCTCTTCTATCTCCATACCTGTGTCAACATCTGGGATAGACATACTTTCGGGTATTGGTCCTTTTGATCTTGTGTGATAGTGATAATATGCCAGTATACTCTTTAGAAAAACTAACTGGTTGAATTCTGAAAATGAACAAACTTGTTAGTTTCGAGAGTTTAACACATATATAATCACACGTTGAGATGCAATGCTCCTAGACAAATAATCCCTTTCTATTATGCATTCGCTCGGTTGCTTGTATCGTCCCAGCTTTTGAAATTTTTTTTATTGTTATTCACTTTTATTTATTACAGATATCTTTATCGTGGTGGTCGACTCTTAGAGATTGCCTATGTATTATGTCAAACATAAATCAGACCTTGCGTAGTTCGGACCAAAGTTAATCATGTTTATTTATTACACAAAGATGGAATTACATTCGAAAACTTTAAGAAAATAGCTTGAAACACACACACTTAAATCAGAATAAAAGATACAATTTATAACATCTCACAAAATGCCCCACTTTCCACTTTTGTTCTCTAATATTGGATTATCTGCTCAATGTGGGGCTTGACCTGGATGGCCTCCCAGCGTACGATACATCCTTTCCAACTCTATTGCTAGATGACGAGCAAAAGTGGGCGCATGCTCTGTAAACCTTTCATAATCCATTCCTTGGCAGTTTACATAACTTTGAGATGTGAAGACTGCCAAGTCGTGGACTTGTGCCCTGAAACCTTGGAGATGTTGGTCTTGGTCCTGCAATTGCTGCTGACGAGTGGTGGCTATGTCTCTGACACGGTTTTCACGATCTAAAGCTGATTCTAATAGAGCTCGGAGTCTGGCCTGCTCTATTCTTGCTTGTGATCTTTCCCTATCGAGGTCTGCTTGTTGGTATTCTCTGTTGCATCTTCTTGCCTCTTCTAGTTGTGCACGAAGCTGGTCTTCTGATCGCATCCAATAGTCTTTTTCCTTCTTGAATTGAGCCTAGTCTTTTTCGGATTGCCTATCCTGGCGTTCCTTGTTAGATCTGGCTTCTTCATTTAATTGTTGGATCCTTTCTTTTGCTTTGCTCAATGCCCTTTCGTTTTCTGCAAGAATAGAGTCAAAATCTTGCATTTTTTCGAAGAGATTGGCGATGGTTTTTTGATCTTTCCAGCTTCTCTTTGGCGTTTCAGAGATTCTTTTCATTTTTTGGAATCGAGCATGAAGATTTTCATTCTCACAAGCTAGACTCTTTTTCTCGCCTTTGGCTTCTTGTTCTTGCAAATCTTTCTCCAAACTGAGGCTTCTTAGATTTTCTTTTAGGGCATGGATAGTGGCTTTGTACCCTTTTTCTTTTTCTCCCCAGATTAACCGTTCTCGGATTTTATTATTGAAATTTTGAACATGGGGTTTTTTTGTTGGCCTTTTTAGCTCAGGTTCCGGTACATCATCCACGCGGGACCGCTTTTCGAACCACCTTGCATATCCAGGATTTATCTCACCCTTGGTAGCGTCTAGGACTTGAGTATCACTTTTCAAGTATCGGCACCCATTCCACATCTGCTGAAGTAGAGCTTCGGGAATAGTGGCTTCTGGGTGTAATTCGATTACTTGCATACTCAAATCTTCCTCATCAGGAACTATTTGATATCTCCCTAGTTGTCTTAGGACTCTTAGTGGTGCATATGGCTGAATGCTTCTCAATCCCAATAGTAGTAGATAACTATTTGAGGTTGACATATGTATTACTTCTCTCATCGGGAGCCATCCCAGAGTCCATTCAATTTGATTTGCCGTTAAAGCCTTTAGATGAGATACCCATGCTTCTATCCCTTCTGGAGCTTGGTAATTTTTTGTTCTTTCCTCATAGCTCTCGATGCAATTAGCTCTGTTCGACCCATACTGTATGATCTTGGGTTGTTGTTGGAGATGTTCAATCACCCACATTTGCAACAAAATTTTGCATCCTTCGAAAACCTTCGCCCCTGATTTGCATAAAGTCAAAGCCCGATAAATATCTGACAGAACGATGGGGACAAGGGTGTGATTTTCTTTAGTGGTGAGGATTTGCACAATTTTTGCGGTGCGAATATCAATTGTTCGCTCTTTATTTGGGAAGACCATGACTCCTAGAAAAGCCACCATGAAAGCAAATCGTCGGTGTATCTGCCAAGTGTCTTTGTTTTGCTTATTAGTAAGGCCTTTCTCATGAATTTCGAACCCATCTGACTTTCCAAATCTGGAATACAAAAAGTTGAAGGAACAACATCCATTGGTGACATTGATTTTCCTGATTTGACTGCTGATGTTCAGAAGACCGAAGAATCGATGTATTGAAGGAGCCTTTGTGAATATCAAACTTTGATTTCTTAAACTTCCGTCAAAACCAACATAGCCAGCTACCTCCTCTAATGTAGGAGTAAGCTCAAAGTCAGAGAAACGAAAAACATTGTGTACAGGGTCCCAGAAAGTTACTAATGCCGTAATCAGATCATCCCGAGGCTTAACTTTCATAATGTCCGTGAGATTTCCCAAATGCTTGACGACCCATTTTTGACCGTCTTCGCCTAAATCATACCACCACATTTGAAGCTGACATAAAAATTCCTCCGTACTTGTGGATGAGGGGCTTTGTGTAGTGCTCATTTTGTATCTGAAATTTAATTTTAATAAAGTCAAGATTTATACTAAAATCATTTTCGAAATTTTTTCTTTTATTTTTTAAAAAAATTAAAACTATATTTTTCGAAAATTTTAAGGCAACTCATTTTATTCCTTGCTTCTTACCATGATTTTATTTAAACTGGTCAACAAGCATGTTCGAGGCAAATGAATGCACAAGTAGCAAGTAGGATGCATCATGATAGTCTTTTAATTTTTGGGTTCGCCTGTCCTAGACAGACCCAACCCCTGTGTTGAGTCTCCAAGGGCAAATGCATATGATGCAAATATTCGTTCCTACTAGGGATCCGGTATATGGCTGAGTTATTCTAAGTGTAAAACCTTAGGTTGATTGTTCTAAACCTGGCTTACCCAAACGGACAGTTTGAGCCGAAGCGGGGGCAACGTACCGGGAGCACGAAAGTCTGCCCGGCCTAGTTACTTGTCCCAACTCCGTCTTATTTGGTATGACTTTAACAGAAAGGTGGGTCACGCGCACGTGTACACCATAAATTCAGAAGACTCAACACATAAAAGAATAATCGACAAAACTGAAAAATTAATATAACAATACTAAACACATAAACAGACACTTAAAACATCTGAAAATAGAATAAAAGAAAAAAAAGGAAAAATACCTTAGATAGAACAAATAACAGACGGACTTGAATCGACTCGAATTTGAACTTCTTTTGAGGTCAAACGGACCTTAATCGAGTGTTCTCAACTGAGAACACTTCGACTAAGGTCAGTTAAACACCCAAAACCTCTTAAAATTCGGACAGAAGCCCGTTTTGGTTTTTCTAGGGTTCTGTTTGTTTCGATTTGGGGTTCGAGTGTTTCTGGCCAGATTCGAACCAAACCAACGGTGATTTGGTGACGAGGGAGGTCATAGACATGTCTGGTATGGATTTGGGATTGGTTGGGGTAGATCTAGTTCCTGCTCGAATCTTCGATTGAAGATTCGAGAAGTTGGAGGTTGATTCGAGACAAGCAGTCAACAGATCCGTAATGAGGGTGGTCAGGGGGTGCCTTGGTGTGGATTTGGGACTGGTTGGGGTGGGTTTCAAGTTTGCTCGAATCTTCGATTGAAGATTCGAGAAGCTGGAGTCTGATTCGAGCAAAACGATTAAGGGATTTGTGGAGAGGATGGTTAGGAGGTTCAGGGGTGTTATTTTGGTGGCCGGCGGCGTCGTTGCCGCCGGGTTTCAGGCGAAGGAATGTCATGGCGGTTAGGGTTTTGGGGAAGGGCTTCGTCTTTGAGAGACGATGATGAACAGGGGTTTGGACTGAGGGGCTGGGTAGGAGGTTTCATTTATATAGTGGGAGGGTGGTTTGATCTTGGCCGTTCGATCAAGAGAGATCGAGGGTCCAGATCAGTTCACTTAACTCAAACGGTGTCGTTTGGAGTAGTACTGGGGCGGTCCGGGTATTGGAGTGACGGGTCGGGTTTGGTCAAAGCTTTGGGACCGTTTGATCGGCTAAGATCAACGGTCCAGATTGAAACGTGTCCAAACGACATCGTTTGGTTCTGGTGGGGGTGGACCAGGTATGGTAGACAGGTCTGGGCTGGTTTGGCGTGGGTTTGGACAGATTTTGTTTGGGCTTGAGTATCTTCTGGCCCAAATTTTGATTTCCTCTTTTTTATTAACTCTTTTTCTTTTCTTTTCTTTTCTTTTCTTTTTTCAAAATTAAACTTAAAGATCCTAAATTAAATTATAGAAGACCTAAGTTAACTTAAAAATATTAATTAACTTTAAATAACACCCATCACAAACAATTAAACACTTAAAAAGAAAATCACACAATTTGACCAAAATACAAATAATATGTTATTTTTTGTGAATTTTTATTTTTGTAAAACAAACTTGCTTAATTAAATCTTAAATTATAAAATTAAATCCTAAATGCACATGCAACACATATGTTTTGCATTTTTTCTCATTTAAAATAGAAAATAGACAAAATACACCTAAATTACAAACAACGCAAAAACCATTTTATTTTGGTTTTTTTTTTGGGAGTAGTTCTCATAGAGCAAAAAAGTCACGTGCTCACACAAATAACCATATCAAATTGTAATGGCGTCTACCCTCTTTTAATATATTTGCTACTTCAGGAGCAAATCGAGGTATGCATGTAATATAGAGAAATTTTCTCTAACTTTTCTTCATTGTAACCATCGCAAGCCTTTATTATTACTTCTAGTGATCATAGGCATACACTACTTCTGATGGTTAACAAAATTTAGTTACAATGAGATATACAAAACATAAACCACTCCTGGTAGTTGTATATTTCTTGCAAACTCAGCTGGAGTTTAAGTGGATCTAACAATATTATCTACTTTGTAATCCTTTATTAAGAGAATTAGGATGAAAACAAATATAAGCAAAAGGCTAAAATTACTTTACACAAATCTGGCCATTACAGACATAAGTGATATCTATGTCACTATTGTCAAGAAGAAAAGTTTACCAACTCAAGGATATAATCTGCCTTATGATGCTCAGAATAAACAAAAGCTAACCACGGACGCAAGAGCGTCACCTTACATCGGAGATGAACATTGAAATAGAAATTAAATTCGAAGTATGTACTCAAAATGGCAGAGTCTTGGGCTGATAACGTGTTATAAAATAAAGACTGTAAAGTAAAGATAAGTATAGAGAGAAACTGATATATTATTCAACTTCAAACTGATGTACATAATGAACTCAAATCTCCTTTATTTATAGAAGAAATGAAGTTGTTGTGTAGGCTGCTACTGTACCATATATAGATAATCTCTTATCGAGGGACAATCGATGATAACTTAAGCAGTTAAATCGTACTGGTTTCTGAGTGTCGCACCTCCTTTTCGCCGCGCCCGCGGGGCGCGTGGGGAGTTTTCTCCAATTGAAGGACAGTCGAAACGGGATTTGTTTATTTGTTTTAGAGTCGCCACCTGGGAATTTTAAGGCGTCCCAAGTCACCAATTATAATCCCTGAATCGAGGAGAATATGACTCTGTTTATTATTCTGCGAACCAGAAATCCTAAGTAAGGAATTCTGTTAATCCGGAAGAAGGTGTTAGGCATTTCCGGATTCCGTGGTTCTAGCACGGTCGCTTAACTGTTTTTATTATTGGCTTAATTACCTTGATTTTATTAAATACATTGATGTTACATGTTTTTACTACCGCTTATTGATGACCCTTCTTTGAATCGAATTACGCGTACGTATATTCGTGTTAAAAAAAATTGCGGACTTGTGTCACGCGTACGTGTACACAATAACTTTTTATAATATATTTATTAAGCAATCATTTTTCGAAATTGTGTTGGATCAAGAATATTTGTTTTTCTTGAATAATGAACCGTACATCTCGGGTTTTTATGAAATTGATTTAACGCCTTTTGGAAAAATCCTTTTATTAAATATTCGTTCGAAATTGCGCGTACGCATAATCCGAATTTTTGCTTTTAAAAATATAATCAGGGTACGCGAACGTATCCCTAATTGTGCAAAATATTCGTAATGATATTAGGAATTTTCCACAAATTGTTTATTATATCTATACATTTTTATGTGAAAATCATGATAAATTCCCATTTAAGGTGCCCTTAAATTCTTTGAAAAGAATTTACAATTTATTAAATGTTGACCGTTGATTATATTTTCCGAATATAAGTTATATTCATTTCAACTATTCAATTTCAAAGGACAGAATACAAATATGATTAATATTATTTAAAAAAAACAAATATGACATATATATATATATATATATATCAAAGAATAAATTGCATATAAAACTGAAAATGAATGATTCATAAAGGAAGGAAATATTTTCCAAATTTGTTTTTTCATGATTTACTTAATGCAAATTCTATTTCTAATTACCATTGATATCAAGTGTTGCAATTGATACTTATACATCTCGTTTCATTCTCATATAATCGCTTTTAATCTAATAAGCCTAATTATTTGATCAATTTGTCTTATGAAGGTATATAGGTATCGAGTTTATAAGAAAGGAATTATTATACAAGTTAATTCAATAAAATTACCTTACATGCAACTTAACTGTATATCGTAAACATTCATAACATTTTAACATTGTAACAAGCTACATCATATCACCTTTCGCCAACGTTTATACACACATCTATTATCTTATAAAAATATACCAACAACACCATCTTAACCTTATTTAACAATAAATATCACTACTGTAATTTTCTTGGCACTTCTACATCACTTCTTGCTTAACTAACAACAAAATTAAATAATGACCAACATTCATGCCATATTCCCTACTTTGACAATTTAATATGATTAAACTAATGAGATAATGAACTAATATTATTACAAATCTTTATACGAACTTTCAAAGTAAGACAATTAGCTCATAGCTATCAAATTGAATTCACTACTAATTAACTAACATAAAACAAAAATGAAATTTAAATTGATGAACTTGGACAAATAGAAAACAGAATTTCAATTCAAACTTCATTGATGAGTCATGTTGAATCTCTTTCCAACTTAAAATTTAAAAGACATGTACCTGGTATTGGAAAACAAGAGAAGATGAAGCTGAGAAGCAGCAACAGTAGTAACAATGTAGCACAACAACGACAGTCCAGCAACACAAGAATAGACCAGTAACAGTAGGAATAGTAGTAAACCAGGAGACTATAAACGACTCCAAGTATAGAGAAGAAGTAAAAGGCAGGAAGGTTCTGACTATTTCAGATCTTAAGCGAGGCAATGAAACAGTAACTATTCTTTTCAACTTCAAAACTCTCCAAAATGAATTCTGTCCCTGTATATTCAGTGTATCCGGAATGTATATCGGGTGTATACTTCTCACTCCGCCCCCTCTTTTTTTTTTTCTTCTCTCTATCTAGTTTTTCCTCTCTTTTTTTTCACCCTTCTTCCTAAATTTTCTCTTCTATTTATAGCAAAATTTTCGAAATTTTCAGATTTATTTTTTTATTATTTTATTATTTTTTTAATTAAAAGAAATCCCACTTACAAATTGCTTTTATTTTTTTAGAAAAAGAAATCCCACCTTTATTTACTTTTATTTTTAAAATTCCAACTTTAATTACTTTATCTTATTTAAAATCCCACTTTTTATTTTTTTTTAAAAGAGAATCTCACTTTATTTAACTTTTCTTTAAAAAACAAACCACTATCTTTTCTTTTTCTTTTAAAAATGCTACTTTCAATTACTTTAAATTTTTTTAAATTTTCAGATACCTTTATATTTATTTTTTAATTCCAACCTTCTTTTACTTTTAATTTTTTTTTAAAACTTTTTATTTTTTTTTTATTTTTTTAAATTTTCTACATTCTTTTACTTTTTTTTTAAAAAAACATTCCCGAAATTATTATATATGTTTTTTTTAAAAAATAAAAATAAAAAAATAAAAAAATAAAATAAAATATTTTCGGATTTTTTTTATATATAAAAAAAACAAAAAATAAAACTATTAATAGTGATAATTCACCTTTTATTTTTTATTTTTTTGGTTTTGTTTTGTGTTGGACAAAAATGAAGATGGGGTGTTGGGTTAATGGAGCGGACCGGGTCGACCCGGTTTGAAACGGACCGGGTCATGGGGAAAGTTGGGCAAATATTTGGGCCTGTGGTTTGAAATTGAAGAAGTGGCCCAATCCGATTTTTCTTTGTATTTTTGTTCTCTTTTCTTCTTTTATTTTTCTAAAACTAAATTATAAAAGTACTTAAATTATTATTAAGAACTAAATTAAGTTATAAAAGCGCAAATTAACTTCCAATAACAATTAACGCACAATTAAGTAATAATTAAGCATAAAATTGTTCATTTGGACATTAAATGCTAAAAATGCAAAAGATGCCTATTTTTGTATTTTTTTATTAATTTAACAAATAAACATGTATAGACAAACATACAAATAGTTACACAAAATATCACAAAAATTGCACACCAAGAAAAATTATTTTATTTTTTGAATTTTTTGGGAGTAATTCTCATATAGGGCAAAAATCACGTGCTTACAACAGGGATAATCTTCTACCGGTGGTAATGTTTGTCTATAATGGAATACCGGAAGGATATGCTTATTGTACTAGGTATGGATAATCTTCTACTGTGGGTAATGTTTATCCATAACGGAGTATCGAAAATATAAGCTTCGTCAGGAGACTTATTTCTAATAGAATTTTAAATAGATAAACATATTTACGGCGGAGTCCCATATGAATAAACTGATGGATTGCGTATAAGTGTTCGTAACACGCAGCGGAAGACAATAACAATCCTAGGCAGATCTTTTCGTGTTTAAAATTTATTTACATGTCAATAGATCAGATCTAAGACGTACCTGGTGAAGAAAGTCTTGTTTCAAATTCTTCGATAGTGTGAAGACTCTATGTGTATCCACACCGAGATTGATCCTTGCTATCAACTCTTTGAACAATGAAACACGCAAACAAATTGAACGAAGAATATTGTGTTGAAATTTTTCTCAAAAATCTCAACTCAAATTAGAAGAACAAGAAACACTTTTATTGTAATTGTATTTTCTCTCTTGGCTTTGTAGTGCACTCTCACTTTCACAAAATGGATTTTCTTCTCAAGAAAAATTATGCGGCAAATTTTCTTCATCACCCTTTATATAGGGTCACCTACAAACTTTTTTCCTATTTGGTTGAGGTAATGATTTACTTAGGATAAAAATTTATTCCAAAATAAACTTCATGAATTTTTTATGAAAAAATCGAAAACCCATTCTCAATAGGTAATGTGGCCGCCGAATCTTAAAGACTTTCCATAAAGTCCAATTTCAATTTCCTATTGAAAATAGGACGATATGAAACCCATGGAATGGGTTTGAAGTTGTCAGACACGTCCTTTATGGACGTTTATGTAAAGTCCATTTCCAAATTGGATTACTCTTCCCACAAGTCCTTTTATGCACTTTTATCTCCAATTCCAAGTTGCTATGAACAAATTAATATTATATATATAACCTTTATACAAATCAATATTAATTGATATTATATATATCACATATATTTCAATCAAGAAAAATGATTTAATTTTCTCTTCCAACTAGAAAACTTTAATTTGTTTACAATATTAATTATATCCTATGTGCTAGCAAAGAATATAATAATATTTCATTTGGACTAATATTTTAATTTATTTGACTAATTAAATTCTTTAATTTAATTATCAAACACCAAAATAATTAATCCTTTAGCAAAGATCAAGACACTCGTTAGTGTGCGACCCCATAGGTTCAATACTAAACGGTAGTAAATTGACCACATCAATATACTAATCAAGGGTGGCGTCTAACAACACTCCTTAACGACCGGATAACATAAAGTATACAATTTACTCTCAAGAACCAGTAGAAGAATAATGTAGTAATTCTTTCTGTCCTTATAGCTCTGGATCACCCTAGGATATGGTTCCACTGTCAAATCCTAATAGGCGACCAACTATGTGTTCATGTCAAATATAATCGACCATTGAATGACCTAAAAACTCTTTTCTTCTTTCATTCAATTGCCCCGACCAAGGTCTTAATTTGGTCGTTTATAATTCATGACAACATGGAGCTTAAACTCATTACCAAGAGTTAACAGATTCCATCTTGATCAATCACTAATTTTACAAGCATTTAATCATGCCCAATATCCTTTCAACTATCGCCCTAGGGCCATAGGTGTCTGGTATCAAAGCACAATAAATAACTTGTCAATTACTATGACGATCTCAGGTCAAAGGAAACTGTTACATCACATTCTTCAAGAGAATATCGTATTGACAGTTTATGATAATTCTAACCATTAGGAATTATCCAATGAGTCTGTTAAATGATCATATCTCTATATGCATCATCTATCTATGTAATTTAGTTAATGAGATCAACTCATCTTTATCTCATAAAGACGATCACATAAATATTGATCTAATCGGATCACTAATGTCCAAGTTAATAATCTTACGATCAAGAACAAATTTAGATTAAATTGTAAGAGACTTTGCTCTCATTATCATGATCTCTATCACGATGACAAATCTCAAAATTTAATCAAGGACCTTATCAAATTAATCAAATAATTAATAATAATGATAAAAGAATATCAAATGCCATATATTTTATATCAAATAACGTTCACAAAAATATGTTCAAATCATCAAATATGATATTGGATCTAGGGCATATCTAATGTACTCCTAACATAAACCTATTCAAAAAACTTATTTACAACGGTGTACTGGATGAACATTCATAATATACATATTTGTAACACTATTAACATTTTTGAGACAAAAGGGATAAAATTGAAGTTGTGGAGCGACAATACATTGTATTTGTCTATGTTTTGTTTTCTTCCTTTGCCGTTAAGACTTGGAAACTGTCACTAGCCCCAGGGCTGTTTGCAACTGACACGTGTCTTCCTATGAACACCTGTGTTGATATCCTAGGAATGTAGTTCTGTTGTTGCGGTCTCTACTCTCCACATCTCCTTAAAAAATCGAAGTTCAAAATTTCTAATTTCGACTTTCGATTGAGAAAAGCTCGTCCGTTTGGGATTCTTTACCCTAAATACCATATCAGGTTAGTTTCTCTTTTTGTATGCTTGGATAAAGAAATATGAGTATCATGCTAAACAAATTTATCTTTCATGTTGTTACGTTTCCCTTTTGATGCGGTTGGTATGGATGAAAAATACTTTTGTGTGGAAAACTTTTACCTTTAGTAGATCATTTTTATTATTACTACTATCATTTTCCAAGTTTTGGGTTGTAGGTGACACATAGTAATTGTATAAGCTAGAGGGTAGGCTACGATGATATTGCTTTGATAGTATTATCTTGAAGTATTAAAAATGGATAATTATGCCTAGCAAGTGATACGGAGTAAGGGTGGAACTATTTGTAAAAGGAAAATGACTACCCTCATGCTCAGGAGATGAAAGTAGCAGAAATGAGGATGCTGAGATGAATCTGTGGGCATACTAGGAAAGAGATGATTAGGAATGAAGACATTTGGGACAAGGTGGAAATGGCCTCCGTGGTGGACAAGATGCGGGAGCGAGGGTGAGATGGTTCATGCATTTGACGAGGAGATGCACACATGCCCTAATGACTAGGTGTGACAGGTTGGCCATGGTGGAGCTGAAGCAGAGATAGAGGTAGATCGAAGAAGTATTGGGGGTGATTAGGAAGGACATGACACATCTTCAGCTTGCCAAAAATATGACCCTTGATAAGAGGGTCGGAGATCGAGGATTAAGGTAGTAGGTTAGTAAGTAGTCGAGCGTAATTCTTTTTCGTAGCTGTATTTTCTATACCTGTAGTACTAGGTATTTTCTATTCTTAGATTTCTAATATTACCGGTTGTTTCTTTTGCTTTGGTTTTTTCTTCTTCTAGCTGTAGTTACTGCTTCTCTTTGCCTGAATTCTCCTTTGTCGTATTTCCTTATCTAAACTGCTGCGATTATGCTTTTTTTTTTCCAGCCGAGTGTCTATCAGAAACAACATCTCTACCTTCACAAGGTAGGGGCAAGGTTTGCGTACACTATCTCCTCAGACCCCGCTTGCGTGAATATTCTGGGTATGTTGTTGTTATTGAAAATGACTATATTGGTGCAGAACATTTTCCTTGTAGAAATATTTCCACAATTCAGAGTATCAAACATTGGACATATCTCATACCAAGACACCCTTTGTCTATCCGTAGCATCACCTGATATCTTTTTGTCTGCGGTAACAATATAACAGACCAACCGTCTGTGAATCGAGTAATCTGCGTAGGAACTACTATTGTTAGATGACAAAGTTAAACTTCTACAACTTAAACCCATGGATTGTTAACATGTTGAAATAGTGCAGTTGTCAGATATCCTAACAAGAACTGAATTGGGAACGAGAAAAAGATGACGCGCAAATTAAAGTGTCAGCTGCTTGTGCTGGCAGTCCTACTGCTAATAGCGATTAGCCCAAGTTTACAGACTCGACTAAGAAATGAAATCAAGGTGAAAACGTCCATTTTCCGATCACCAAAATTTGTGTTGGAACCAGGATCAGTCTGTAACAAATTTTACTACAACATAGCTTTCCCAAAAGGCCATATTGCTATCAAAAGTTTTAATGCTGAAGTAGTTGATGAGGCACTGAATCCTGTCCCTCTTCATGAAACATATCTCCACCACTGGCTTGTTGTAAGATATTATCAACGAAAAGGTGCGAAGGTAACAAAGTACCATGGCGATCTGAGGTTCCAAAAATCGGATTTTATTATAGCGAGTAACTCAGGGATGTGCGAAGGGGATCTGTATCAATATTTTGGCCTCGGGTCTGAAACTCGTAGAACAGAAACATATGTTCCAGACCCTTATGGGATAGAAGTTGGTAACCTAGGAGAAGTACCTCCTGGATATGAGGAGAGATGGTTGCTTAATGTGCATGCGATTGATACACGAGGTTCTGAAGATAGGCTAGGATGCACAGAATGCAGGTGTGATCTTTATAATGTTACAAAGGATGAGTATAACCGGGATATAGGACCAGATTATATTGGAGGCTTGAGATGTTGTTATGATGAAACAAGATGCAGAGTTGAAAAAGGGTTTCAGGGTCATAAGAGAAGCTTGTACCTGAAGTACACGATCAAATATGTTGATTGGGATGCCTCTTTTATTCCTGTTAAAATTTATATACTTGATGTTACTGATACATGGAGAAAGCCAGAATCAACAGGACTTATGTCAAGACATCACTGTCAGGTGATGAACATTTCCGATTTGTGTGTCATTTTCAGTCAATCAATCAACTGTGCCTCAATCCCAAGATAGTTGGGGTCGATGATATGATCATCTTTATAATATCTGTGGAGCATTTCTGGTGGTTTCTGTTAGAAAGTGTCTTCAGCATGAAAGGAAAAACAGAGTTCTATTATTTGAACTTTGGTAGATAAGAATCGAAGGATACCAGGAAAGATTCATGTGGACCTTCGCATTTATGCAATTATGTTCATGTATTATTGAGTTTTCGGGATTATCCAATATGAATGTAGAAATGCTGGTAATCTGAGTTATAAAGTTACATAGTTGCTTTTGTTCCGTGTTCCCCAAGTATTTGCGGCTGATAATTTTGTTGAACTTTTCTGATACAGATTGAGTATGATGTTGAGTCATGTGCTAGTGCTGTTGCTAATGCTGGATGCGTGCATAAGAAAAAGATAAGTGTGACTTTGCCGAATGGTGGAGATGTTATTTATGGAGTTGCTCATCAGCATTTCAGTGGGACTGGTTCAACTCTCCATGGCGAGGTACTTTGAGATGTTAGAATTTGTTTCTTTGGTCCTGTCAGCTTAGGATCTAGTTTCTTGCACGACTCTCCGCATTTCTACTTGATTCACGTTAGATAAATTCTTTCTCAATGATGCATGTAAATTTGATGGACTCTATCTAAGCATGCTTCACAACGTCAACAGTTCCTGCTTCAAATGTATTTAGGTGATAAAAATAATTCAATAACTCTGCTTGTTTATGTTACAGAACAAGTTTGTCAAACTTTTGAGGTGATGATTTTGTTGACTGCAATTGTTATCTAAAACCTCGAGATGGTAAAACCATTGCTTGCTTTCCTCTTAAATGGCTGGGGAAATTGTATGACTATTTTCATTGATCTGTAGTAACTTTTTACGGAAATTATGCAGCACTGTTTCCTCCCTACTTCCGCTAAGTATGGTATATATGCTTACTGATGTTTCACAATATTGTTTTAGTACTACAGTTAGCGAAGAAGGCTAAAGATAATGATGTGTCACATATCTTTTTTGAGTTTGTCTTGATGTTCTTGTGATTGTTTCAGTACTGCAAAGGAAAGCATGTGCGAATGATAACTTCTTTTTTGTTCTCTGCTCAATTTGCTTAGGATGAACGGGTTATATGCTCGTCGCTTCCAATCTACGGGGAAGGAAAGGAACCAGGAAATGAAGCTGGTTATATTGTTGGGATGTCCACTTGTTATCCGAAGCCTGGCTCTGTCAAGATATCTAAGGGAGAAACTCTTACTTTTGTATCAAAGTATAGCAGTGCCCAAAGGCATACAGGAGTTATGGGCCTCTTCTATATTTTGGTTGCTGAACCGCCGCATAAGCCGCGTTCTATTCTGCATTCTACAGACAGTGTAAGATCTTCGTTCATGTTAATTACATCCAAAAGTAACAATTTATTTTTCTGACATTCATTTTATTCTCAAGTTTCATAGATCCTAAACTTACGTTCCTTGCTTCTGCAGACTGGTGAAATTGTAATATTGCATAATGCTGTTCGGGCCATAGCAGGGTTTGGAATTGCAGCAGTCGTTGCTGCAGCTGTAACTTTTCAACGTCAAAGCGGAAGAGAGGAAGGATATGAATCTTATCCTAATGTAAGGTTCTTTCAGTCCGATTTCCAGTGACGGGTATATTATGTCGACTCAAGTTGGTCCTTGGTCCTGATGCAAAACTTTTAGGCAGTTTAACTGAAGGTGTTTTAGGTGTTTTTGTGTCTTAGTTTGCTAGCTACCTGTAGCATAGCATATGTCTTTATATCTGATAGCGAGTTTGTTTCATAATGTATTGAGTTTCAACATTTTCCAAAGCTAATTTAGTCGTATCTGCCTTTGAGAAAAAGCCTGAATCAGGCGTTTGATGGCTGTGTATGATAAGACACTATCCGTGGGAAGGATCTGATCAATAACTAAATGCAGATGGGAGAGTTTCTCGTCTGTTGATACCCTGTAACTCACCTATATGCAGGGGCGGATTTTGGGGGAACCCTTTTCGCCCACGGTACATATAAGGTAAAATTCGGTTTGTACCTCTATGTATTATATTTTGAATTCCCTTGATATAGTCCAAAATCATAGTTTAGTGGTCAAGGGAGTTCAAAATCTTTGTTAGGTTAATGGTTCAGTTTTCATTGGCCACAATCTCTTTTAATTATTTAACTTTTTTTTTTTTTGAATTCCCTTAGCGAAAATCCTGCATCCGATATGGTTGCATGTACATATGCTAATGATTGTTGCAACAAAAAAAGGTGTTTGTTAATTATTTTCTCAACTGTATTTGGACATGATCAACACAAATGAACATGATAATTTGACTCTCATTTGCAGAATATAACAAGCCTCTAGTGAATAATGGAAGTGCACTAGGGAGACCTTCAAGGTGAAAACTCAAATCAGGAATTAATATTGCTGCTCGTATAGTCATACTGATAAAAGATCTTTAATTACTCCAACTACTTTGTGTTGATGATTAAATCTTAGAACCACTTTTTCCTCTATAGGCTAATGCCCATCCGTGTGTGATTTAGTGGTTAGTAAATAAAATATTATAAGTCACTGGGGAGACCGACACTGACAATTTTTAAATGATTCTTGCTTATTGTATTGTATTGTTAGTTTATGCAGTGTTTGTTGGTTTTTACTTAAATTTTATTGTATCGTATTGTTAAATCCGTCGTTATGTAACAATAAAATATGCCAATTTATGGAATATCCGATTTGGTGTGGTCGTTGTATAGGTCAAAATTTGATCAAAGGAATTCTACTTAAGGGAGAGCGACCAAGAGTCAACCAAGCCAAGTCACGTAGAGGAAGTGATATATTAGCGAATGATTCAGCTACGGTCGAGGTCGAGCACTCAGTTCGGCTCGAACGGCTAGTTCGACACTTACACATTTCAGAGGAATACTCTAGAGGATATTCCAAGAATTTGGGTACTCCGGTTAAGGACCGCTGGGTAAGGGAAGTGTGTGAGCACGTGATTTTTGCCTCATACGAATTACTCCAAAATAATTCCCAAAATTTGGTTTTGGCTTTGATTATTTGTTATTTTTAGGAATTGTTGCGTGATTTTTCTGATTGTTTGCATATGTTTGTGTGCATGTTTAGTTTTTATCAATGCATTAAAAATACAAAAAATATAACATTTGCATTTAAGATTTGATTTTTACATTTTTGGAATTAATTAATAATTAGGTGTTTTACAAAAATGAAAATTCGCAAAAAAAAAATATTTTGTATTTTGGTCAAATTGTGTGATTTTCTTTTAATTTAGTATTGCATTGTTTGTAATAATTCAGAACATAGAGATTGTTAAAAACATAAACTTAAGGGTAATATTGGGGATTGTTTAATAAAAAGGGTATTAACCTAATTGAGAAGCTTCTCAATAGTGGTAGGGTTAGAAATACACTAGCTAGTTTAAGTGGACAATTAAGAAATAAAAAGCTGAAAATGATAATGGGAATTGCACTAATTGATTAATTTAGAGAAAATAAGTTAGTGAGAATAATTAAAATAAAGGAAGGGACACTAGTAATGGGGATGACATTAATTGAGTGCCTATAAGAGGGGAATTCTGAAGGAGATAGAGAGGGAGAACATTAAAAGAGGGTAGAAGACTAGGAAATTCGGAGAGAAAAAGAAAAGAGGGGGCGGAGAGAGAGGTATGCACTCGATATACACTTCGGATAAACTGGATATACAGGGGCAGAGAGCTAAGAAAACTTGGAAGAGATTCTGAGAGAGGGAGACAAGAAAACATTCTGAAAATACTAGAAAAAAAAACTGGAATTTACTGTTTCATTGATTTCTATTTTCTGGTTTTCAATTTCGAATTGGCTGAAACCATCTTCCATATATTGTTTCATTGAACTATCTGGGGTTAATAGCTGGATTAAAACTAGGACTGTTTTGTTGCTGCTGGTGATTGCTGTTATTTTTACTTCTGATCTCACCCCCTTTTGACTTTCATTTCCAGGTATTCCTTCATACCCTTTGCTAACAAATGAAGTGCCACAAGTTGGAACTAGATTGAATTTGTATACAGATTTGGTTGTTCGAATTGGAATTTGAATAAGAGTCTTGTTTGAATGTTAAATTCTATTAGCTTCTGCTGTTTATACTTTTGTTTTCTTGTTATGATTCATGTGTTAAGTTGTCCAACTGTGCTCAAGGTATAGATTGTATACAACAATAGCTTCTGCTGAAATTTTGGCTATGTATGTATAGATTGCCTGGTCTTAACTGTAACCAATTGATGTTTCAATAAGTTTATGCCTTAGTTTAAAAGGGGATTATTGTTGATTGATATATATAAAGTTCTTATTCATGCCCCGACTCGTTTTTTTCCCTCCTCAACGGTTAAAAAGATTATGAGAGATCACTGGTAGGTATGGCTTCAGGGATTCGATCCTGAAGTCCTTGCTTGCAGCCGGTGTTGCCAAAATATTCAGGCCCTTCCGCTAATAAAATGGTTTAATAAAGCCTTGTTGTTTGGAAGGGACTTCTCAAGTACTTTAGTGTTAAATAATTAGGGTCTTAAAAAATGGAAATTTGAGGCAAGCCATAGTTAGACACTTAGTAACAAATGGCTCTTGTGTTAATTTCATAATGTAGAGGTAAAATAATAAATATTCCTAGAGAAACCTTTAGGGTCGTTTAAAATATTATCGTGATTGTGGACATGTTCTCGTGACATAATTACGAATTTTCAAAAATAAATTAAGGTTCGCGTCCGCGCGACTTTGACTAAGTTTTTTTTTCTTAAATAAATTAAGTGTTGTGAATTGTGTACACGTACGCGTGACATGACTCTTGACACGCCAAACCACACTAGTATACGTATGCGTAACTCGATAATTCTTTAAGTACGAGTAAATCACGTAATTAAAAGCGGTAAAGGTAAAAATGCATGTAGTTTCTAAACACATAATTAAATAATTTAAGCCAAGTATAAATGGTTAAGCGGTCGTGCTAGAACCACGGAATTCGGGAGTGCCTAACACCTTCTCCCGGGTTAACAGATTTCCTTACCCGAATTTCTGGTTCGCAGGCTACAATACAGAGTCAATCTTTTCCTCGATTTGGGATTCGAACCGGTGACTTGGGACACCATAAATTATCCCAAGTGGCGACTCTGAATCTTTAAATAAACGAATCTCATTTCGAATAATGTCACTTTAATTGGAAAAACTCCCTTATATACCTTCGGGTGTAGGAAAAAGGAGGTGTGAAAAATACTAGAATGTTTAAAAAAAATATTAAAAAGATCAACACTAGAAGCCTGGAAGGGATAAATATTACCTTAGATCCATTTGAAAGAGAAGAGGTTCCATCCTCCCAGGCTCTTCGCCAAAAAAAGGGATAATTCTCAGGTTCCTCACATTTTATTTTGGAGTTCAACTTTATCATATGTATGAAGTTTAATCTTGTTCAAGAATGGTGATTCTTTTTCATTATGTATTCTTCGTCATCATTTGATATTATTGAAGCCATCTTCCTTCGCAACTGTAATCAAATTCTACGTTCAGCTATGCTTGTTTATTTTTGTCTCCTATCTCATATCTAGAATAAATTACCTCTGGCTAGGATTTACCCCATATCTTCTTATTTAATTAATTTGATAAAAAGGCTTGAAACTTTTTGGTCAAAAAATTTGGCGCCATTTGTGGGGATTTTCTAGCCAAAGTTTTAGTTTCCCCTAGATCTAAACTCAGTCCTAGTTCTACTTCCCGTTCGTTGTAACTTCATCCTTTTGCCTGTGTGCTTGTGGTGCGGCCTATGTTTCCGTATCTTCACGCACTCGGGACTGGATCGGATTGGGACTTGAACTTGAAAATCCCAACGGGCGAAGTAAGGCATCAGCCCACAAGGTGCCCAGATTCGACTAACGCGGAAGCTAAGTACGAGGCTGAGATTGGATCTGAAGCTAGCACTCTCAGTTCGTTGCCAATCAGATCGAAAGGACTATCCAGACACAAGTAGCGGAGACGGCAAAAACACTAAGCCAAAGACCCACAAGATGCCATTCGAGTTCGGTGAATATTAGCTCAACCAATGCGAGCAGCTACGAAACATAGCCAAAGAAGGGAACATGGTCGCTCCCTTCCACTCGTTAATCAATCAGTCGAGGGAACAAACGCCATCAAAATAGCACACCAAGAAAACGCTCTGCGCCATATCATTCTGCATGCAACGGTTGAGCGAAACCCCCCTAATAAGGTCGTACTCAACGCCATAAAGGAAAAGTCTGTATAGATTGGGACTGGGTCACCAGCCCGGAAAACATATGAATCTCTCCAACATGCAGACAGAACACAAGTGCATGAAACTCACCCACGTACTCGCCAAAGTCACTGTGCGACGACACAACTAGCCAAAATTCAATCTCGTACATACATTGAGACATCCCGAAGCTTGAGCGAGACATTCATCGTCCGGCCTATCAAATACCTCTCCAAGCCAAGCGATGGACTAGATAGACTTGGGACTCCTCGAGCGTATGTACGGACCGCACAACAACATAGTATTCTCCAATAAATGAGTAAGCAAAGCAACATACGGAATTCTTACGCAACTCCACCAAGTTTACACAAGTCTAAATTCGACCTCGATCGAATTAGCAAGACAAATTCGACCTCGCTCGAATCAATAAGTCTAAATTTGACCTCGCTCGAATTAGCAAGACAAATTCGACCTCGCTTGAATCAACAAGTCTAAATTCGACCTCGCTCGAACAAATTCGACCTAGCTCGAATGAACAAGTCTAAATTCGACCTCGCTCAAATTACCAAGTCTAAATTCGACCTCGCTCGAATTATCAAGCTACATTCAAACCCGCTCGAAGTAACTACCGAAAGTCAGGGACTTATTGCAAGAAGATCCTAGAAATTTGAAAAGAAAAGAGAAGGAAAGGCCAAAGACGTACAACCAAGAACAAATCAACTATTCCATTCAAAGGAAAAATATCATCTTACAAAGGGCCAAAAGGGGGGCCCACCCAACTAACTAAGTACAGAAAAACTAAATACAGGAGGAAAAATTAAGTACAAAAGCTTCACTCAACATTATCCTCATCCACGCCGTCATCTCTCCCCCCACTTGGCTCAGCGGGTTTACCTCCACCGCCACCTTCTCCATCAGAATGTTCATTATCAAAGGTAAGCCCGTCTTCGGCCTCATCTTCTCCACTGGCCTCCGGTGTCGCAGGGTCATAGCCGCAGGCAAGCCGGGCCTCACGCGCTTTAACACGAGCTTCTTCGAAAGCGGCTTCAGGAACACTCCCCACTGCCAACAAGCCCTTATATATATCCTGCTGAGCCTCAGCGTGGATTTATATCTCGTACAAAGGGCGAGGAACGGCAACAGAGGCGGACGCATGAGGAGTCAGAGCCAACAACCGTGCCCTCTCAGCCTCGAGAGCAGCAATTTGATCACCCTGGCTCGAGACATCTCTCTCAAGCCCGCCAATTCGCTCATCAAGCCGCGATTCCCTCAAAGTGGTCGTTTCCATCTCAATTGCATGTTCAGACCTGAGAACGCAGATATAATCTTCCAGTGCTGCAGCCGTCGCCAAGGCCACTACTCGGGCTCCCTCAGCCTTTTCCAACTCGGGCTCCCTCACCCCTTTCCAACTCGGTCACCTTCTCCACCAATTCAACACTTAGACCGGTGACTCTAGTGGCACTCTACTCAAGTTCTGCCCACAGGGCCACCACTTTCATCTGAAGATCATCACACTCAGCCGCAACACCCTTGCCCACCTCGAGCTCTTCTTCTTTATCCCTAAGAAGCCCCTCGAGTTTGTTGCATCTGCCAATAGACCGCATCAGGTCCTCGTCCTTCTGCTCCCACTCCTCCCTAAGGGACTGAAGATTGTCGCCCGCCCTGAGTTGTGTATGCATCTTGCGGCACTTGGCACGATATCGGTGGTATTTTGAAACCATTTTCTAAAAAGCGGTAGCTCGCCTATCCTCGCGGCAGATACTCTCAGTATCCAAAATGAAAGTCTGAAGAAAGAAGAGAGAACAGAAAGAGAAAGTCAGCAAGAGTGGAGGACGTAAAACAAAGAAAGCAATAAACTCACCCTCAAAGCCATTCCGGCTACGCCCCGTGATAGGCCAACATAGCTAATCTCCTAATGAAGGGCCCTGCTTTCAGTAGCAAAACAAAGAAGGGGAATTTGGGCACCAAACTCACTGTGTCCTCCAACAAATCGCAATCTGGAGAAATCTCGATCACGTGGGAGGAATTATCTGTTCTCGCCTCCACCTGAGTGAACCCCGCCTCAAACATGCTTATGTACTCAGGGTCAATATCTGAATCGGATTTATGGTCATCTATAATCACGTCCTTTTCCCTCTTACTGGTCGAAGAAGGAGCACGGGCCTGTTGTGAAGTCGATAGACCACTCAGAATGATCGCAGCGGCCTCCGAGCCACTCCCTTACCACGATAAACTCCCCCACGCCAGAAACAGGCACCACCTCTATGCCCAAGGGGGATACGGTCTCCTCATCTAAACTAGCATCAATAACGGCTCAAACACTGCCAACATGGAATCTCCCCTCGAAGGCCCCTCGATCTTGGGTACCCCATCAGCCTTTATTCTTCGCCTTTTTAATGGGGCTTCTTCGCTATCGCCCTGAGACGATTCGTCTACCAAATGAACTGCGGGAATCAGAGCTTCCGCCTGATGAACAACCTCACGACAGCCGAGTCCGGGAGGGGCAGTAGTCTATAAAGAAGAAGCGGCCTAAACGCTCTCACTTGTAGCCGCAATCGATGCAGGTCCAATCGAAACACTCGACCGACGAAAAGCAGGTATAGGAGCCCTCGCCCTCCTCGTGACCCGCTGACTTTCCAGTGGGAGAAGCTTAAACCAAAGAGGAAATATGGGGGAGGAAAATACAGAACAAATGGCAAAGAGACCAAGGGCAAGACGAGATGACTCACCAACAGAAGGTCTACGCCCGAATCTCTCGTGGAACAACGACCATTCGCGAATCTCCATCGTATGGGGCAAAACCTGGCTCACCCATACGTGAATATCAGTGACTAGCGGAGGAGGTGCCTTCTTGGCTGCAAAATAGAGAAAGGGAAAAAGAAGAACAATCAGATCACTAGAAGGGGACAACGAGAAGCCGTTTTAAAAAAATAAAATAAAATAAAAATTTACGTGCATAATTCCACTCCTCAGGAAATCCGTTAGGATTTGACACTTACGTGCTCCATCCTCACAAAGAAGAAGTTCTCCCAAAAGTGACTATTGGTCTTATCATCCATCTTTACCACCAAGCCCTTGGTCCTGCAGTGAGGAAGATGTATCATAGTACCCTTGTAAAAACTAGGTACGAAGAGGTGAAGCAAATGACGGAGAGAAATCCCCCGGCTGGCCAGTTCCGCATACTTGGTGAGCATGAGGAAGAGCTTGTATATATACGGAAAGAGCTGACCCGGGCATACCCCATAATTGCGACAGAAGTCCTCCGCTAGAGAAGAAAGGGGAAGTGTATAACCAATGACAAACGGGTACGTATAAAACGCGTCGTACCCCGGGCGATGTATCTGCACGATGTTGTTACCCGTAGGAACGAGTTCAACATGGTCAGGAATCCTCCACTTAGCCTTAAGCGCCGCAAGCGCCGCAACATCAATTACAGAAATGATGGGCTCGGGATCTGCGTCAGGTAAGTTCTTGAAATCAATCCTGGCTTTCCCCGAGCGTGGAATTATCTCATCCACAGTGGGAAAATTCTCATCCTCTACAATGGTTGTCCCTTCTTCATGGGAGAGCATATCTATTTCCGACGCAACAGTACCGGTGTCAGAAGGTGCACTAGCCATGTTTTCTTTGGTTATGTAGATGATAAGTGCTAAGGTGGAGGGGGTAACAACGACAAGAAACTTCAAAAAAAAAGAGACGGAGACATAAGAATCTGAATAAGGAAGAAACAAAAGCCTGGAGTTTCTCGAATAATTTATAGGAAACACAGTAACCCAAACGAGAAGTCCTCTTCTCTATTTATAAGAATACAAGCACCTTGAGCGGGAAAACCAAATGCCGCCACATCAACTCCAAAACAGAAGAGGCACAGGAAATGACATAACGCATGGGAACGTGCGCCATAATGACGCATGACAATTTGATGTCATTTCAAACGGACGTAACGGTCAAGTATGGATCTCGAAGCATCACATCATCATCTCGCTATGAAGGGCTCGCCCCTCGACACAGATGTTCAGATTTCTCAACTCGCAAACTGGCGTAGTCCACCCATCAAGCTCGTCCAAAGATGACCCCGACATGCAGAGGGACTAACTGTATAGGTCAAAATCTGATCAAAGGAATTCTACTTCAGGGAGAGCGACCAGGAGTCAACCAAGCCGAAGTCACGTACAGGAAGTGATATATCAGCGAATGATTTAGCTACGATCGAGGTCGAGCACTCAGTTCGGCTCGAACGACTAATCCGACACTTAGACATTTTAGAGAAATACTCTAGAGGATATTTTAAGAACTTGGGTACTCTGGTTAAGGACCGCTAGTTAAGGGAAGTATTTTGTATAAATATCATGAGAGGGAATAACAGAAAAGGGGGCTGAGGGGAACACATACATACACATACATCCCTCTAAAAAAGAAGAGGTTCCATCCTTCCAGGCTCTTCGCCAAAAAGAGGGATAATTCTCAAGTTCCTCACATTTTATTTTGGAGTTCAACTTTATCAGATGTATGAAGGTTAATCTTGTTCAAGAATGGTGATTCATTTCCTTTATGTATTCTTCGTCATCATTTGATATTATTAAAGCCATCTTCTTTTTCTTACATTATGGAATCCAATCGCAACTGTAATCAAATTCTACATTCAGCTATGCTTATTTATTCTTGTCTCCTATCTCAGATCTAGAATAAATTACCTCTGGCTAGGATTTACCCCATATCTTTTTATTTAATTAGTTTGATAAAAAAGCTTGAAACTTTTTGGTCAAACAGTCGCGTCATTACCTTTTTTCCCTTCTCCTCTTGATCTTCCTTATTATTAAATAATCATATTTTATCTTTTACCGTATCTTTTTATGTAATAATTCTACCTCGTACTTTACTTTTTCTTTATTATATTGCAAGTTTATTTTCCATACTGTAGGTGCATGACATCATGAAACTGGACAAACATACAATCTATCCAAACATTGTATATTTCAAAACGATAGTGTACAGTACAATACGATACGATACATTATGAAACGATATATAACAAACTATCCTAACAAGTAGTAAGGGGTTGTTTGGTTCAATTGTGGGATGGAAAAGAATATCTCATGGTTGGATTATCTCATAGGATTAGTTATTTCACTATAATTAATACTATCATTTTATATAAAATATATCTATGAAACACTAATAGTCAATAATTAAATATGGGATAAATATAATTACAAATTCTATTATGGGATTAGTATTCCTAAGAGCCCGTTTGGACATACAAATTTTTTCCTTTTTTCCAAAATATTTTTTGAAAACAATGTTTGGTTATCAAAATCTTCTCAATTTTTCCAATTTCACTTGAAAATGCATTTTCAAATATGAAAAACTGGTTCTTACAAGTTTTTCAATTGAAAATGAGAATTTACTAGTTTTTAATTTTACAAATTTACCCCATATTTTTAAAATTTATAAAATAGCCCCATCAATTATTAACCTACATGTTTGATAACAATGGTAATAGCAGTGGGAAACAGATTATGTTAGAAAATGCGATATTGATTTTGCATCTTTTGTGTATTGCAATAAAGCAGAGTATGATAACAGTTAAACAATAACATGTTTGATTGTTTATTTCAAGTAAGATAATTAAATTGGGGTAGTTTTGATTTTTTTTACAAATTGTGGGGTATAAATCATGTTTTATGATTTTGAAAAAAAAGACATCTAATATTTTGTAAAAATTATAACCAAACATAACTTCATCTTCAATTCAAATTTTAGTAAAATTCTAATGTTTTTTTTTTTTTTGGAATTCATGTCCAAACGCCTACTTAAACTGCAAAGGCCAAAAGTATTAGGCAATTTTTTTAATGTCCCCGTTTGGCACGGGCAAGTTGGTTGGAAAATCACAATTTAAAAAGAAAATTGACAATAAGAGCTCAAATAATTAGGACCGAGTTGTTGCGACCATATCGTCTTTATTACACCTAAAGCGTTTATCACGTGGTACGCCATATGCAACCCTGCCATTGGTCCACAGTTGCTGCGTTTTCTTCACGACTCCAGACTTTGTAACAAAGCTAAATTTAATGCTAGTCGATGTAACTGGGCATTTCAACTTTTCTTGGCGATCTTCTCTTTTTGTGGAAAAGAGAAAATAAAGCTAGTTTTTAATCGATAAAGGGATGGTTGTTACATGTTATTTTAGAAGGTATCGTATTATACGGTATTATGTAATGAATATAACATTTGGATTGATTGCATCGTTTGTCGTCGTTTTATGATGTCACGCACCGATAATATTAAGAATAAACTTGCAACATTATTAAGAAAAAATAGGATATAGAGTAGAATTATTGTATTAAAAAGTAGGATAAATAATAAAATATGGTTATTTAATAATAAGGAAGGGCAAAATGAGAGAAAAAAGCAAGGTAACACCACACCACACCAAATCTTTGTTCCATAAAGTAACACTTTTCGAAGTTATGTAACGACGGATTTTGATGATACGATTTAATAAACTTTAAATAACAATAAAAACAAATATTGTATCTAAAGTAACAATACGATACAATACATCCTCCCAACAAGCTGTTATGAGTCAAGCTAATTCTTCATAATTCATATGGTTCAAAGACAAATTGTTCATGAGAAGAAGGGTAACGGGTGTAATAGAAAATTATTTCTTATCTTTAATTGTTATGATAAATATCACATTATGATGGATGTCTACTCTTCTTCCATGATCTTCATCTCAAATGCTTAATGACATATTCAATGGCATATTTTGTATGTTCAATGACATATTCCGTGACATATTTTCTTCACTTTTTATGTCTATATAAAGGCCTTGTAATAGATAGAAAAATACACACAATTGAAGAAGAAATAAGAATCTCTCTTCCTCTCTTTCTCTCTATATCTCTTAGTTTGTTTTTGCTTGTTCTATATTGTTATTGTGGGTTATATTTTATAACACGCTATCAGCACGAGGCTCTACCATCTCAAGAAGATCTTTGAGAAAATTAAGGTATATTTTTTCTCAAATTTGTATTTTTTAAATTATGTTTGATATTATGAAAAGAAAGTTCGTTGACCTTGAAATTTCGGGCAAGAACTATATGACATGGGTATTGGATGCTGAAATCCATTTAGATGCAATGGGTCTTGGAGACGCCATTAAAGATAAAGATAAAGCATCTACCCAAGACTGTGCTAAGGCCTTGATTTTCTTGCGCCACCATCTTGATGAAGGGTTAAAAATTGAATATCTCACAGTGAAAGATCCACTTGTTTTGTGGAATAGTTTAAAGGAAAGATATGACAACTTAAAGTTGGTCACTCTTCCACAAGCACGATATGATTGGGCTCATCTTAGGCTCCAAGACTTTAAGTCTGTTTCTGAATATAATTCTGCTATGTTTAGAATTACTTCTAAATTGAAACTCTGTGGAGATAATATCAGTGACTATGATATGCTTGAAAAAACGTTTAAAACGTTTCATGCCTCCAATATGGTCTTGCAACAGCAGTACCGAGAGAAAGGCTTTACAAAGTACTCTTAGTTGATTTCTCTTCTACTTGTGGCTGAACGAAACAATGAATTGCTTATGAGAAATCACGAAAATCGACCCACTAGGTCTATACCATTGCCTAAAGAGGATGAGATATATTCCCATTATGCTAATCATGGAAAAGGTTGTAGTCATATTCGTGGTCGTGGCCATATCCAAGGAAGAAAATTTCATGGTGTTAATCATCCTCCACCGAAAAATAACTTCCAAAAATGGAAAGGGAAAGATGAGAAGCGAAACACAGAGGGTTCAGAAACTAAATGCTATCATTGCGGTGGAAAAGGGCATTGGGCAAAAATTTATCGCGTACCAAAACATTTGATTGAACTTTATCAAGCATCTCTGAAGAATAAAGGCCCTAAAGCCAATCTTGTCTATGACAATGAATTTGACATCACCCACTTGGATGTGGCAGATTGTTTTGAGCACCCTAATGAAAAAATAAACCACTTGATCGGTGATGGATATGTGGTTAGAGATGATTGAGCAATTTAATTTTTATGCTTTCCTACTCGCAGTATGTAATGAATAAACATCTCGTAATTTTTATTGCACTTTATAATTCTTCTTATGTAGTTCTTGAGAATATTTTTATTTCCGAAATTTTATAAATTTTACAAACAAAGAGTAATATCCTATTAATTAGTATTCTAGTCTCACTGATCTTTTAACAATTTTAACTTTCCTTTACGTTACTTTAATTCTCTTTAAGAAAAGGTTTACAAGCACCCTGGAACAACTTTTAATTTTTTTTTATGAGTATGTTCTTTTCTTACACGGATCAATTATTTTTCATACAATGTGTAGGAAAATGCAAATAATTTATACATGTAAATAAATTTGTTGTAGTTGTATTAGTCATATGTGTACTTGTATTATTTTTTGTGTAATTATTTGTATAATAATTAGAATTTGCCAGAAAATGCATTAAAGGCTGATATTGAATTATTGGTTTAACTTTATTTCTTTTCCATTTTTCTCTAAAAATACTAATATTTATTCATATACTTCTTTTGTATGTCAAACTACGGGAAGCAAATATGGATATCTTTCAAAGCAAACTTGGATCAAAGTTCAATTGTAAAAATATTTGCTTAATTGATTCATGTACGACACATACAATATTCAAAGAGAAGAAATATTTCTCTCATTTAAGTATGTGTAAGGAAGATATTACTACAATTTCTGGTAGTAGTAATCTAATTGAAGGCTCTAGAAGAGCTACTATAACTCTGCATATGGGAACAATAATTATCATAGAGAATGCAATGTTCTCCTCCAAGTCCAAGAGGAACTTGTTGAGTTTTAAAGATATCCGCAGAAATGGATTTCATATTGAGACAATAGATGAGAATAATATGGAATATTTCATCGTTACCAAGAATGTCTCTGGCCAGATAAGAATTATTGAGAAGTTCCCATCTTTATCTTGTGGCCTGTGTTGGACAAAAATTAGTGCAATTGAGGCACATTCTACCTCAAACCAAAAGGTTATTGCTTCCAATACTTTTGTACTTTGGCATGATCGATTGGGCCATCCTGGATCAGTTATGATGAGACGAATCATAGAAAACTCAAATGGGCATCCATTAAAGAATTTGAAAATTCTTTTAAATAATGAATTTTCTTGCACTTCTTGTTATCAAGGCAAGTTAATTATAAGACCATCACCAACAAAGGTTGGGATTGAGTTCCCTGCATTTTTAGAACGTATACAAGGGGACATTTGTGGACCTATTCACCCACCTAGTGGGTCGTTTAGATATTTTATGGTCTTAATAGATGCATATTCTAGATGGTCTCATGTATGCCTATTGTCATCTCGCAACCTCGCGTTTGCAAAATTAATGGCACAAATATTCCGATTACGGGCACAATTTCCCGATAATCCAATTAAGTCTATTAGACTTGAAAATGCTGCTGAGTTTTTATCCCAATCATTTAATGATTATTGCTTATCAATTGGGATAAAAGTGGAACATCCTGTAGCTCATGTTCACACTCAAAATGGCCTTGTAGAGTCTTTAATTAAACGTCCACAATTGATAGCAAAACCGTTACTCATGAAAACGAAGTTGCCCACTTCTGTTTGGGGTCACGCCATTTTGCATGCAGCAATTCTAATTCGTCTTAGACCGATAAATTATCACAAATATTCCCCGTTGCAATTAGTTTTGGGTCATGAACCTAATATATCTCATCTAAGAATTTTTGGATGCGTTGTATATGTGCATGTAGCACCCCCATATTGCACCAAGATGGATCCCCAAAGAAGGTTAGGAATATATGTTGGGTTTGAATCGCCCTCAATTATTCTTTACCTTGAAACATTAACGGGAGATTTGTTCACTGCTAGTTTTGCAGATTGTCGATTTGATGAAGCATTTTCCCCAAAATTAGGGGGAGAAATTAATGAAACCAAACGTAACATTTTGTGGAAAAATACATCATTGTCTCATCTTGATCCACGTGCCTCTATTTGTGACACAGAGGTGCAAAAGATTATCCATTTGCAGAAAATAGCAAATCAAATGCTAGATGCATTTACGGATCTGAAAAGGATAACAAAATCACATATCCCTGCAGAGAATGTTCCAATCCGTATTGATGTCCCTATTGGACAATCTTCTAGTGTCATAGCTAATGAGTCAAAAGCACGCCTAAAACGTGGCAGACCATTAGGTTCTAAGGATCGAAATCCTAGAAAAAGGAAAACAAATGATCAAGATGACACTACGAAAGAGTCTCATAATGAAATTCACGATTTAACCAATCCTGAGATTCATGAGGAAATCAATGAGCCTAAGACTCAAGAAAATAAGGAACTATCAATAAATCCAATCGATATTGAGACAAATTTGAATCGAATAGTGGTGGATTACATCTTTGCATATAATGTTGCATCTAGCATTATGCAAGAAAGTGAGGATCTTGAACCTCAATCTATTGGAGAATGTCGACAAAGACTTGATTGGCCAAAATGGCAAGAAGCAATCCAATTAGAGTTAAGTTCACTTGCAAAACGTCAAGTTTTGGGCCTATAGTCCAAACACCTAATGGTGTTAAGCCTGTTGGCTATAAATGGGTCTTTGTACGCAAAAGGAATGAGAAAAATGAGGTACAAAGATATAAGGCACGCCTTGTTGCACAAGAATTTTCACAAAGGCCTGGTGTCGATTATGAAGAGACATATTCTCCTGTTATGGATGCTATAACATTCCGTTATTTCATTAGTTTTGCTGTCCATGAAAAGCTTGACATGCATTTAATGGATGTAGTTACAGCCTACCTTTACGGCTCACTTGATAATAAGATATACATGAAAATTCCCGAGGGATTTAAAATGCCTAACGCACAGAATTCAAAGTCCCGGGAAATAGTTTCAATCAAATTGCAAAGATCTTTGTATGGTCTAAAGCAATCAGGAAGAATGTGGTATAACCGTCTTAGTGAGTATTTATTAAATGAGGGTTATATAAATGATGCCATTTGTCCATGTGTTTTTATAAAGAAAACAACACCGGAATTTGTTGTACTTGCCGTATATGTCGATGACATAAACATTATTGGAACTCCTACAGAACTCCAAAAGGCAATTGATTATTTAAAGAAGGAATTCGAGATGAAAGATCTCGGAAAGAGAAAATTATGTCTCGGTTTGCAAATTGAACATTTGACAAATGAGATTTTTGTTCATCAATTTGCATACATTAAAAAGGTATTGAAACGGTTTTACATGGATGGAGCACATCCATTAAATACTCCGATGATTGTTCGATCACTTGATATGGATAAGGACCCGTTTCGACCTCAAGAAAAGAATTAAGAGCTTCTTGGTCCTGAAGTACCATATCTTAGTGCAATTGGTGCACTAATGTATCTTGCTAACACTACAAGGCCTGACATAACTTTTTCGGTTAATTTCTTAGCAAGATATAGCTATGCTTCTACAAGGAGACACTGGAATGGGATCAAACACATATTGCGGTATCTAAAAGGGACTACCGATATGGGATTATTTTATGGCAATGATTGCAATGCCGATCTTGTTGGTTATGCCGATGTTGGGTATTTATCTGACCCGCATAAGGCTCGATCCCAAACAGGTTATGTGTTTACATGTGGCGGCACTGCCATATCTTGGCGATCGGCTAAACAATCAATCGTGACTACTTCTTCTAATCATGCTGAGATAATTGCTATTCATGAAGTAAGTCGAGAATGTATTTGGTTGAGGTCTATAATACATCTTATCCGAGATAAATGTGGTTTGAAGTGTGAAAAACTACCCACAATTTTGTATGAAGACAATGCAGCATGCATAGCCCAATTGAAGGGAGGATTTATAAAAGGAGATAGGACAAAGTACATTTCACCAAAGTAATTTTTTACACATGATCTTCAAAAGAATGGTGATATCAATGTGCAACAGATTCGTTCAAATGATAATATGGCTGATTTGTTCACCAAATCTCTACCAACATCAACTTTCAAAAAATTGGTGCACAAAATTGGGATGCGAAGACTCAAGGATGTAAGTTGATGCTCTCATCAGGGGGAGTTAATACGCGTTGTACTCTTTTTTCCTTACAAGGTTTTGTCCCACTGGGTTTTTCTTGCAAGGTTTTTAACGAGGCAACTAAAAGGCGTATTTCTAAACATGTGTGCTCTTTTTCCTTCACTAGAATTTTTTTTTTCATAGGGTTTTTGCCTAGTAAGGTTTTAACGAGGCACATTATCTTTGGACATCCAAGGGGGAGTGTTATGATAAATATCACATTATGGTGGATGTCTACTCTTCTTCCATGATCTTCATCTCAAATGCTTAATGACATATTCAATGACATATTTTGTATGTTCAATGACATATTCCATGACATATTTTCTTCACTTTTTATGCCTGTATAAAGGCCTTGTAATAGATAGGAAAATACACACAATTGAAGAAGAAATAAGAATCTCTCTTCCTCTTTTTCTCTCTATATCTCTTAGTTTGTTTTTGCTTGTTCTATATTGTTATTTTGGGTTATATTTTATAACATTAATAATATTTTAGTTCTCCTAACGTTTTAATTTTCCAATGTAGTGTCGATGGTTTGCTATAATCGGTACAGTATATTTTGCTAATTCCAAATGAATAATATACTTCCATAAAACTTTATAATTCCCCCCCTTTTTTTTTTCATGTTAGGAGTTTTATAGTTGAGAAATTCGAAGTCTTCTTTTGGATCCTAATATGAGATAAAATGCAAATACAATTTTTTGGAATATAGATAACACCAAGATGCAATATGGGTAAAACATTTTTTATTTTTATAATTTTTTTTGGTAAGAAAAATTTGAAACTGAGCTCGTGAATTATGGCATGAAAAGGAAAGCAATTTAGGGCTGTTCATAAAAATCCGAAAATTCGAACCAAACCGAAAATCAAACCGACCAAAAAAACCGATACTTTTTGGTTTGGTTTTGGTTTTGAAATTTAAAAATCGATCAAATTTGGTTTGCTTTTGGTTTTAATTAAAAAAATCCGAACCAAACCGAATATAGAAGTAACTATTTTAAATTTATTATTACACCTATATATATATATACTTTTATACAAAGTTTTAAATTTTTTATAGTAAATATTAATCGTTTGCACTTTTAGTACAATTCTTTACCTTTGCATTCTAGTTTAATTGGTAGTTTTCTTTTGTTAAGTGTAAGAATCTATTTCATATTAAAAATAATATATTTTTAATTTAGTCCTTAGATTATTTATCACTATTTGATTCAATTATCATTAATATATCTTGGTAAATAATAGATTTCTCAAAGGGCAATTAATTTGATAGTGTTACGTTGAAAATGTGGTTGCCGAAATGTGTGTTTGGTAGTGTATGTCTTATATTTAAGAAAAAAACAAAAAAATGACATAAACCGAATCGAGAAAAAACCGACTTAATTAATTTGGTTTGGTTTTAATATTTGAAAAACCGATTTACTTGGTATGGTTTCTTTTTAGAAAAAAATCGATCCAAACCGAACCATAAATACCCATGCATAAAGAAAACTCCATATTTTCTCGCATATGTATGAAACATATCCCTTTCCACACTCTTTGAGTCTTTGGAAAAATTAAAATTGACCATTTATGCATCCGTGTGAACTAGGCCATTTGATTTTTTTCCTTTTTTGTTTGACTTGAAGGAAAAAAAAAAATACTATATATTTTAATCTTAAATTAGTTAGCACACATAAAATATTTACGTCAATCCAATAAATATAAAACATATACAATTTTTAAAATTTAACTATATTTAGATTATATATATTTTTAGTTTGATTTATTCATTCTTAAAGTTAATTATTTAATAGAAAAATAACATTGTGTAGCCATTGTAAAAATAATAGCTGAAAATGTATGAAATTTGTATATATACATATAAATATTCTGTATGTTATATATAAAAATTAAATTTTATATATTTTTTCGGCTATTTGATATAAGTAATTTTTGGCGCGGGCTAAAAGTGATAATAACCCTAATTTAATTAGGAATAAACACGTGATGCACAAATTTGTGACCTTTTTATACATAAGAAAGAAAGTTCAAATTTGACCCGAAAATTAACTACAAAGCAAACCGGGTCAATTAATCGGATCTCTCTCAAAGAAGATCCTCCACAAATATTCTCTTCTTCTCCCCTCTTCTAATAACACCCATTTCCTTTTGCTCACTGTAAGCAATCCTTCTCTTCAAATTAGCGTTCTTTTCCCTATTAGATCTATAAAAAAAGATCCATAAAACAAAAATCAATCTTTTTGCATATGCTGTAAAGAAACCCAGAACCAATATTTGGGCATGTCAGTGGCTGGAAAGGCCGCCGTAGAGCATGTGAATTTTCCGGGAATGGGTACAAAAGACCGGCCCGGATGTTGCAACCCGGTGAAGAAGTCCGGCCCGGTTTCAATGGACCATGTTTTATCAGCACTAGGTGAGACCAAAGAAGAAAGGGAGTCAAGAATCAGAAGTTTGTTCAGTTTTTTCGATTCGGACAATGCGGGCTACTTGGATTATGTAAAAATCGAAAAGGGTTTGTCTGCTATGCAAATTCCAGCTGAGTATAAGTTTGCTAAAGAATTGTTGAAAGCATGTGATGCTAATAAGGATGGACGGGTAGATTATCAGGAGTTTAGAAAATATATGGATGATAAAGAAATGGAACTGTATGGGATTTTTCAGGCTATTGATGTGGAGCATAATGGTTGTATCTTGCCTGAAGAACTGTGGGATGCTCTTGTTAAAGCTGGTACTTTACTGTCAATTCTTTTTAAGCCCTTTAAGTTCCTGTTTCATAGATTAATATTCCCTCTGTTTCAATTTATTTGTCTTACTTTGCATTTTAGTTTGTTTAAAAAAGAATGCCACTTCCTATAATTAGTAACTCTTTAATTCCAGTATGGACTATGACATGTTTAAGATCACAAGTTTCAAAGGGCATTTTGGTGCACTATACACATCTTTAGTTTAAGACCACAATATTCAAAAAATTTCTTACTAACACATAAAATGAAACGGAGGGAGCAGTTATGATGTCGTTTTTTTGTTCATTGGGAGGATAAGTGGTGTGGATGTAGAACTGTCTGTTGTGGTTCATAAAAGGAATACAAAAATCTATCTTCTGAGAATTTGTATTGTTGAGGTCTTAGAACTAGTGTGATAAGTCCTGATTGTTTGATCAGATTCATTTTTGGAAAGCTTTTGAACCTTGAATGGCTTTGCTGCGCAAGTTGAAGTTAAGTGATCAGCTGCCAAGCTGGACTTATTGGAAGTTTGTGGAATATCAATGTGCAGTATTCTGATACCTCTTGTTGGGTCCAGAGATACCCTCAGGAAAATTAACCACAGTTAGTTAATGAGAATAAACAAATGAATGAATCCGAGATTTTATGTGGAAAATCCTTCTCAAACCATGCACTTATTACACCAATACCAATATGTATGTCTCAAGTATCACAATGTTGTCGAGAGATTTTACCACCCAAAAGAGGAAGCTTTCCTCGTGTACCTAATGCACCAAGCTTCCTTTCACCTAGCTCTTATGTAGAACTTTCTCTTGTTGCAGTACTCGAGCTTCTCCGCTAAGAAGCCTACTCTCAGCATTTTCTCTGCGAAGTTTACGGCACATCCGAACACGTCTCCCAAGTCCCATTAGTTGCACCACTGTATAGAGTTCACTCATTGAGAAGATATGTCAAGTCGTCATAGAGGGATCTCAAGTCTTCTATCAGTCGTAACCTCACAAATGATTAGCCATATAGGGATTATATCTTTCTTGTCCACCTCAGTGCTGTCAAATGCTTGCTAGAATCGCGCTTAAGCTCTGAAGCTAGGTGCAATACAGTCTGAGCCTTTTGCTTAGCCGGCGCTTTAGTGCAACTAAAAGGCACTAAGGGCACCGCACACGCCTCATTACTAATGGGCCTAGTCCTGAAGAGGCGACACTAACTGATAAATATTTCACTTCGTAGTAAATTTTTCAAATTCCTTCTTGTTATTTATGTGTATAATTATTACTCTTGAGTTACATATATATTTTTTGTTTCATTTTATTTTTCCTTATCAATTTTTTTTTCTTATTCACTATAGCCGGCGCTTTATTTGCGCTTTACGCTTAAATCCCCGAAAACCCCCCGTTCGTTTTTTGCTTTTCGCCTTTGAAAACACTGGTCCACCTTACACTTTATTCTTAAATTTTCAAAACAGATACAGTGAACAGTGTCTGTGCATGAATAGTTGTCTGTAAGTATGAATAGTGACATTAGGCATTGATATACGTATATGTGAACAGAACTTATATTTGTTTATGCTTGGATGTATCAATGATGCTCACATGCTTCAATCCCTATACGCAATTGTCTTCTCACTTTGATACTAGTTGAGACCGGGAAAATAAAAAATTTCATGATAAACTTGCATCTCAAAGTAATTTATATTATCAATAAGTTCTTCATCTCTTAAAGTTTCCCTGATCTGGATATTCAAGTATTTTTTGGATGATTCTGGGCCTTGGAGATTGTGGTTCCCTTCTTGGCATTTTGCTGAATTTGGTTCTGAAATTGGTGGCTGAACTCTTGAGAGTCTCTTTACCAGGAGGGAAGCATTTTTTGGATTTTTTCATTTTGAATAACTCTAGGAAGCTGATCCCCTAGTCTGTTTGGCGTTTCTCAGTTTATTTATTTGTATTTTGATGAATAAAATACTTTAATCACAACAGTATGAGGGCCCCATAATGGTGCTACCATAGCTTTACAAATTACATGTCTATGAAGTTTTAGAATTTAATAAATTCAATAAGCCGTTTACATCGCCTTGATTACACACACACAACAAAAAAAGGTGTTTAAGCAACTATGGTTAAAAATCTGCATGACAATCAAGAAGTGACTTCATAAAAAACAATCAACAAGTGATTTTCCCTCATAGTACCTCCTAGTTTATTCCTTCCATAAGGACCACATAATGCATAGGAGAGTTGTTTCCCTAAGTTGTTCTCGTGCACCATATTTGAGTTTCGACTTTGTGTATGGTTGCAATCAGAGGCCGTTGCAATCTATTTTCCTCCATATTGAATCTCATTATTCATTTCCAGTAGATGCGATTTGTGAAGTAATAAGTTCCTCCCCTTATAGCATTTTCTTTAACTGATATCATCTATTTCTCTTGCAAGATGGTATTTAGAGCCTTTAGTTTTGGAAAAAAGTATCTTGGTGACGTATATGAGGGTAAGTTATCTGCATAACATCAAGCAGATTATGGGTATGACTGACTCGTCATACCTTATCACTTGATTATCAGTATAATCCTTGTTATCCCTTTTTTTTTGTGCGGGATAAGGAGCCGTTCTTAGCTGACTTGTCATTGTGATACACTTGAACACAGTTGAAACAAGGTAAAACGAGCACATCTGTGTAAAATCACTCCATAGCAAAATGATGCATTATGTTATTTTAGTTGTTTTTTGTTGCGAATGAGCAAGATGTTAATGTTTAACTGCTTGCAAGAATAATAGCAGTATTATTATGACGCATTGAGGTGCTCACTTCTCTAAGCTCAGATGGCTTTTGATTTTTCGTCGAGTCAGCTACTACTGTTTCGCCACTGTTAGTTTGATTTAGATGATGCTCTTGCACTTTCTTTTGTGGTGCCTGTGACTAAATTAATTTTTCTACTTGCTAATTTGGATTCAGATATGGCCATTTATGGAATAGTTCTCGAGGATATTTTTACAATTCTTAGATTTGGAAATATATGCAGAATAGATTGTCAATGCATATACTGAATTACATTGTGTAGTTGATAAGTTGGCCACTTGACGATGATATGATGCAATAATTCATATTTTTATGAGCTATATGATGTTTAAGATGGCCATGATGTTTCCCTACAAGTTACTCATAGTTGAGGAGACCTGTTCTGTACAATGAAATTAGTTCATTCAACTCTTTCTTTCCCTCCCATGCTCTAGACAAAGAATTAGGCTTAGATGAGCTTGAGATGGCAGTTATGTAATGAAGCTGGGGGGGGGGGGGCAGCATAATCAGGTCAAGATATGGTGTTTGACTAGTTTTCTGGTTTGTTTATTGACACTTCTGTAAGCATCAGGCAAATCAATTGTGTATGGATTGGTTTTTGAAATAATGAACAAAACAACACAACTATAGGCCTTGCTCCATACCCATTGGCTTCATTTGGGCCTGTTTCACTCTAATACTCAATAATTTTCTCTTAAAATAAGTGTTCTCAAATATTAGAGATTCTCTAGCTTTCATGCTTATCCCGAACTGAGTCACAAATCTCTAAACTAACTCAATGACATTTGATAAACATGGGACTATTGTCTGTGTACCAATAAGGTTTGAACCAAATTGCAACTGGTTGTTGTGCTTAAATTAATTTTGTTTCTTGAAAAGCTTTTTGGTTGTTTTTTTTTCCTTGCAAAAACAAGTTTTTTTTATCAAAACCATACACGGTGTTTAATTTTTAAAAACTTTTTCAAAGCAAATGGCGCTTCTATTCGAGCTTAATTGGTCCTGAATTTGCAGGGTAGAACAAAGTGTTATCCTTGTATGAGCTTCCCGATTAATTTTAAGAAATTGAGAGATTTCCTGTGCAAGAAATTTGGTAAGGTGCCTGACAATTAAGTCCTTCAAATGGTGCTTCCTGTCATAATTCTTTGTCTTTTTTTGTCCATTTTTCTAACAGATTCAGAAAATTTGTTTTATTTTTGTTAGCTTTCTGTATGACGTTGTTGATACTTTGTCCTGTAACTAATGTTACTGATTGGCCTTGGTAAATTTTCTGACACAGCTTACGGCTTTTCAGTATATTTTGGCTTCCCTGTCATGTATTAAGTTACCCTGCTCTGCTGGTCTATTTTTCTGTCTGCGGGACAAGTATCTTTTTTCAGTTTCATGCTTCCTCAATAAATGGGTGGCCCGGTAAAGGGTTTGCATTACAAATTGGTTCATCCATTTAATATCCACATGCTAATATCTCCTCTGCTATTCCTCAGTTATTTTGCTATGTGATTCCCATCTTTCAGAATCTATTTTTTTCTGGCTAGAAGAGTTCTCCATGCTCATTTCCATTTCTTTAGTTGTCTTCCTCTTATAAGCTAGGGCAGTTTCTTTCTTGCAGGAATAGAATTGGATGATGATGAACTTGCACGTTTTGTGGAGCATGTGGATAAAGATAATAATGGAATTATCACTTTTGAGGAATGGAGGGATTTTCTTCTACTCTATCCGCACGAGGCCACAATTGAGAATATTTACCAATACTTGGAGAGGGTATGTCTTGTTGATATTGGGGAGCAGGCAGTCATTCCGGAAGGCATCAGTAAGCATGTTCATGCATCCAAATACCTGATCGCAGGGGGAGTTGCAGGAGCTGCTTCTCGTACTGCCACAGCACCTCTTGATCGCCTTAAGGTCATTTTACAAGTGCAGACTACCCGTGCTTCAATTGGTCCTGCAGTCAAAAGCATATGGAAGGAAGGTCGTTTATTGGGTTTTTTCCGTGGCAATGGGTTAAATGTGATGAAGGTAGCACCTGAAAGTGCAATCAAGTTTTACGCTTACGAAACCTTGAAAAATGTTATTGGTCATGCCAAGGGTCAAGACCAAAGAGATATAGGAACTTCTGGTCGTCTTGTGGCTGGTGGAATGGCAGGTGCAGTAGCACAAACTGCTATCTATCCCATGGATCTTGTTAAAACTCGATTACAGACTCATGCATGTGAGGGTGGAAAGGTTCCTAATCTACGAAAACTATCAAAAGATATTTGGGTACAGGAGGGACCTCGGGCATTTTATAGAGGATTGGTTCCATCTTTACTTGGAATCATCCCTTATGCAGGCATTGATTTGGCTGCCTATGAGACTTTAAAGGATTTGTCAAAGATTTACATTCTTCATGATAGTGGTACAGCTCTTTAACTTGTTTCTTTTCAATTGCTACTACCTATTTTCTCCAATACAATGAAAAGTAATTTTTCTAAGAACTGCACATGGATGCAGAAGCCGGCCCTCTTGTGCAGTTGGGTTGTGGGACAATATCAGGAGCCCTTGGAGCAACATGTGTTTATCCTTTGCAGGTTGTTCGGACCAGGTAAATCTGCATTTAGATTCTTGGTGTGCAACAACTGTGATTTTTTTCTTTTTTTCCCCTTCTATTTGGACGGTGTAGCTCTCGGTTTATCATGTGATGGCCGTTCCTTTTTACTCTTAATCTGTATTCTTGCTAGAATGCAAGCTGATGCTGCATACGAAGGCATGTCTGATGTGTTCCGCAAAACACTTCAGCGTGAAGGTTTCAGGGGCTTCTACAAAGGACTTTTCCCAAATCTTCTAAAAGTTGTACCTGCAGCAAGCATAACGTATCTCGTGTATGAATCGATGAAAAAGAGTTTAGATCTTGATTAGCTGGTACAGAGCCGGCGACACATTGAGGTTCAAGATGCTAATGCTGCTGATGATGATGATAAATAAAATTATTTAGCTCATTGGTGATATGATTTTCAGAATCATACACTTGATTTTTGCCTCCCCATTGGATATCGACGGGGATTATAGTTATAGAGTTTCTTCTTCAGATTCAACTGACACATGACTACGTTGGCAATTGAGAATAGTCCTTCTTTACAATGTATGCCTGAGCTATTGGAAATGTCCTTTCTACACTTTTCTAAGTAAATGCAAAATGAATACAGTGAGATGTAGACCTTGAAATTTTTTGCTGTATGGATGATAGATGGGAGTGAGGTTAAGCTCATTGTGCTCTCTGCCCTTCTTTAGGTAGGCTTTTAGGTGCAAATGAAATTATTGTGATATGACAAAGAATTCCAATAGGTTGGGACTGCAAAGAGGTTCTCTTATGCTCTAAAGTGGCTAAACACAGCAATAATAAATGTACTATAAGTTAAATAAAGAACCTTTTAATATTTTGCCAATTTGCTGACCTTTTTTTAATAAGTATTCTCAAATATGTAGTTGTCATGTTACAAATTCAAGAAACATTAATCTCAAAAAGAGCTTAAGAAATGTAAAAATAGCACGGGATAGCCAGTTTTCGGACCGCTCATTCAAAAATAGCTAGCGTTTGTAAAGTCATTGTAAGATAACCATTATTTTGCTGCAATACGGAAAGTTCTAGCATAATATAGTGGAGATCGGTGCACCTGTGTATGAACTTCCAGCATATTATGCTGGAACTCCAACACGTGGAAACAACATAATATACTGGAGATTGGAGTACTTGTGTATAAACTTCTAGCATATTATGCTGGACCGGTATATTATACTGGAACTCCAGTATATTATGCTGGAAGTCTAGTATAGTTATGCTGGAACTCCAGTATAATATACTGGAGTACTTTTTGGATTTTAAACACGTTCAGATTTATCTTTACATGAAAAGTGGCTAAATTTCGATTACTATGACTATTTTTTAATGATCATTTGTAAATTTGGCTATTTTTGAATTTCTCCCTTCAGAAATAGAGTAACATATACCACTGAAGTGATCAGTCTTCAAGCCCCATTATTATACTTTGACTTTTTTTTTTTTTTTTTTTTGATTTTGACTCATTTCTAGTGTTCTTTAAGTGAACAAATAATCACTATTTCTCTTATTTGCTTGTTTAAATCGTACAACCATATCCTTAGACTTGAAATAATATTCTAGTTCTACAAACACGCGCAATTAAAGCATTAGCGCTGGCAAAGAGGAAACGTTTTCTTTTGTTAGGACAACGTGTTTTGTTATAAACTATTTCTAAACTACAGACATGGTATTATAAAAAAAAAAAAAGAGTATTACATAGAAAAGTAGAGACATAATTCTTATTGACGTGAGATGATTTACAATGGAATAGAACCCTTTTTTTTATAGGGGAAAATTGACTTAGCCACAAACTAAAATCTCTCTAAATTACAGACATTCACCATAAATAAATTATTACTGTATTTATAACACTCCCCCTTGAATATCTATTCACCAGATAATGTGCCTCATTAAAACCTTAACTAAAATAAAATCAGTGGAAAAAAAATTTATAGTAAAGGAAAAAGAGTGCACATGTTTAGAAATAACCCTTTTGGTTGTCTCGTTAAAAACCTTGCAAGGAAAACCCAGTGGGACAAAACCTTGTAAGGAAAAAGGAGTACAACGCATATTAATTCCCCTTGATGAGAGCATCAATTCACATCTTTAAGCCTTTGCATTCCAATCTTGTGCACCATCTTCAAAAAATCGTTGGTAGATATTTGATAAACAAATCATCCATATTAACTTGAATAAATATGTTGCACTTTGAAATCATCATTCTTAATAGATTTGTAACGTCTTCCTAAAATGCCATGGAATAGCCTTTTCAATATCTTCATGGAGGTAAAAATTCTCGCTACCATATTATCATGCTTATAGTTATAGCAAGATACATATGTGCACAAATTGTACTTAGGATATGAGACTTCTGAACCAAGAAAAGTATGTGCTTTAAGCGATTTGAATCCTTCAGGGATTGTCATATAAGTCATTTAAATAGACTTTAGATGCATAACAAGTTTTCATGTCATGCTAGATATATAAGATAGATAAAAGTGATTGCACACATCATTGACTTTATGCTTTCAAGTGTTTGAACTACATAGCCAAAACTACATGTCTTTCATATGAAACCAATTCTATTCGAATTTTGTCTCTTCCATTTGGCTAATATTTCTATGGCTGTATTCGACAGACTTAAGATCCCCATCTATACTTAACGCTATCATAGATGTCGTCCGGTTCCAATATTTTTTCATAATGACATAACATAGAGATCTTTTCCTTCATATTTTCAGGTATCTGAACCTCTCCAAATTTTTTATGAAGTGCTATGTCATGTGATCTTCTAGATCACTTATCTACTTAATATGATCATTTTGATCATTTGCTCATCTTCTTTATCAAGAATTTATTTTGAAATCGATTTGTCTGTACGTTTTAAGTGTACCATAGACTTTGCTGTTCTAGGACTTATTCTAATATGAGCATTTGCAGTGCGAATACAGTTACTTTATTTTGGTCAGCAAATGCGTCTGGCATGCTTTGCAACATATTGCAGATAAATTATCTTTTTATGAACTTCAAGTTCATATTATCTTATTTGAGGATCTAGATGTACACATGATAATTCATTCCACATAACTTTTTCTCAACTGTTTATCCTATCTCCCCCTCATATTAGAAAAACTAACTTGCTTACTCAATTTTGTAAACCCACCTTTATGTGTTATGGTATTAATCAAAATATATACCGCATATTAATAATAAGATGAAATTATTTGGTTCCTGATCTAGAACCACTTATGAGGGAGAATTTAATATACTTTCGAGTATAATATATATTAAACTGATATAGATAACTTTGTTCTCGTAAGAAATAATTTAGTTATTTAGTGGAGGCACTCAATAGATCATTTTGCTAACCCAACTGTGATGTAAATCAACTTATCAAGATGAACTGCCGTGAATAGAAAATCTAAAAATTATGCTCGAAATTTAATCATTGAACAACTTACCTCACAAATACCAGGTTGCAGGTTAATAATAATTTCACATGTGACCATGTCATAGATGTATTTTATGTGGTATACATGCCAGGTGAATGAACCCATATTCGCCTTTGATATTTCCAGCATTCATGAGAATTAAACTCAATTTTAGTTGGTCTACTAATTAATGATAATAAGCAACATTAGAGAATTCATAAAGAACTTTCTAGTTATTTAATATTTACCCATATGAATTCTCTTTTATTTTTGCACATCATACTTAAATTAATATTTATGTCAAATGGATAAATTATCAATATTGATAAACTTCAGGTTTACACCATGATGTGTGCAATTATAAATAAACTCCAAGTTTATTATGATATGAGTTTTTATATTAATAAACTTCTATTTTATTATGGAATTCTTTTATTTATGTAGTACAAACTAGAGAATAAAGCAGGTAGTTGTTAAAAAAAAATAATGCCCCGCAAAAAGTTGTAGTAATAAAAAATATTAAATCTTTCCTTTATTTTTAGTCTCAATATAACCAACCGCCCTCGCGAATACTTTAGAAACTCAATAAGTTTCTTTGAAACTTACTGCGACACAATACTTTATTCATAATCAATTTTATTTCTTCAAAATAGTGATAGTTGGCTCTTCCATAGCTCTCAATTAATTTTGTACTACCACATATTCATCAACATCTATATGGTGAATATCTCTCTCAAGGAGAAAGTTATACCATTGTGGTCAAAATCATTATAGGTAAGATATGTTGCTTCTATTATTTTTGCCCTGTAATAATAATTACATTGCCATAATATTTTGGCATAATCACAATAGGTACGTGATCAATGACCATTCATGCCATAATAATGAAATTATTTTCTTATTTCATCTCAAACCTCTTTCTAGAGATTAATGTGGTATATCCACTACTACTAGCACATTCATATTCTTTCAAGAATAATATCTATTCATAAATCAAATATTGTCACATTCATATTATGAATGAACCATAATCATCTATATATGTTTTACAAAATCTCATGTCAAATAGATGACAAACATTACTTTCACAAAGTGAAGGATTATTTTGAGAATCTTTATTATTCACATTACCGCAATGATGACGATTATAATTTCGTCTATTGCCACGTCCACATCTATTGATACCTCCACGGTAATAATTTTGTCTTCTTTTAGACTTATTACATATTGCTACCACATTCTCTCAAGGGAACGAGTATGAAACAAATTTAATGGGGCGAGTTTTCACTTCTTGTGCTCATAATCATACATGAATTTGATCATGACAAGACATAGAAATTTTACCACTTCGGGTGATTATAATTTCTCACAAGCTCTATTAGAGTTATAATCAAAATTTATTGTCTTTGCTTATATTTAAAATCAAATTATAGAATTTCAAGAATTTAAAAGAGAAAAAATGAAAAATAAGATAAAATACTTACCTTAAATCCAGAATTTATTTATGAAGGAATTTCAAAGATCAATTGATAGTTATTATACTCAATATTATGTACAATTGAGCACCATGCACTTATCCCAAAGTCTGGTGACCAAAGTAGGTGCCTCTACTCAATTGGTTAGAGTTTCGTGATGATGACATGTTATAAAACAATGAAAGAAGAAGAAGATTATTAGAGAGAAAAGTAGAGAGATAATTCTTATTGATTTGAGATGATTTTCAATGGAATAGAACCCCTCTATTTATAGGGAAAAAGTGACTTAGCCACAAAGTAGCAAACCCTAAAGTCTCTCTAAATTATAGAGATTCACCATAAATAAAATATTATTTATAACACCTAGAATTAAATTATTTTAGTTTTTCAAACATTGAAAACTATTCGAAGTTTTTTCATTGTTCGAAAAAAAAAAATTCTAAATTTTTTCCAAGAACTTGAACTTTTCTTACTTAAGCTCTTCTTCAAAAATTTGAAGGAAATCCTAATAGATAATGACAGCCGTTGCTCATACATCGTGCCTAAACTAGCACACTTGTGCTTTTGTTTTTGCAATTTGGATTGGACTGGACTAGCATATGCTTTTATTCTTTTTGTATATTTACTCGCTGATATATTTATGGAGAAGATTTACATTTAGAGATTTTAGGTTCAATGCAACATCGAAATTTGTCATAAATTATAATCTATATAATAAAAGCATAAAAAATAGAAACATCGTAAAAATTTTGCACAATATCACTGTAAACCAACTCTCGACAAGTCACAACATTCTAAAGTTCTAAAAAGAAATCCTTTAAAGCTTGACATTGTTGTATGGACGTTGATACCCAATTTTTCCCATAATATTTTTAAAAACTATGCCTGGGCATCAATTAGTATTTTTCATACAATATTTGCACTTTAAAGTAATTTAATTAATTTATCCCAACATTTTATTTATAAAACAATCACTGATTTCATAATATTTTGTGGCTTAATTTTATTATTTGCATTTTTACTAAGTTTCAATTGTTGCACAAATAGCCACTTTTGTATTTTTAGGTTGCAATTATAATTACTTTGTAATTGCAGCCCATGCATGCATTATTACATTACTTTACCAGAAAATAGCCTTTTATATTTTTAAAATATTAAGTAATTATTTTAAAATATTTATAGGCATGAAAATCATTTTTTGTAATTTATTAACTATTTTTAGAAATTATTTTTTATCAATTAAAGAGGTATTTAACAAATAACCTTTTCTATTTTGGACCTAGCCTAATTAAATGCCCAAATTCAACCCCACACCAGCCCAAATCTACCCAGGCCCAAATCCATCTGCCCCTAACCCAATTTAAGCCTACCCGACCCAAAACCCCATCAAATCGTGGCCGTTGATCCTTTAGATCAACGATCCACATTAAGACCTTCCTTTTTTAATCCCAATGACCCCCAAACCCTAGTCATTTGCCTACACCCATCGCCCCTGAAAGCCTCTCCTCTCTAATTCTCTCTGAGACCAAACTTAACCCTATCTGCCGCCACCCAAAATCAGCCCTAATCCCCTTGATTCATACTCGATCTATGGCTTCCCATGGCTATACGAGGCCTCTACTTGTCTCCTATTTCCCCTAATTGCTCAATTGTGTGGTTTTATGGAAGAACCTCAAAGAGATCTGGTCCAGATCTCGTTTAAAACTCTTAAAGAGTCTATCTATGGTCTGTGAGTGATTTCTATCAAAGTTTCACGGCTCAAATCTTTGATTCAAAAGGCCAGATTCTCTTTACCCTTTCTCTTTTCTTCAAAACTTAGCATTTGGACTTGAATCCGTCCAAATCCTTGTAGATCTAGAGCGATTTGAGTTCGTCATTACTTTTTCCTTAAGGCTCCTTCATTTCTTTACTAATTAATCGATTTTTTGAAAATTTTGTTATATTAGGGTTTGTTTTTCTTGTTGTTTGTTGGTCAAACCTCTGGGTATCTGAAGTATTTTCAAACTTCCATGGCTATTCTTTTAGTTTTTTTTACTTATCTACTACTAACCAGTTTTTTAAGCACTACGCTACTTCAAGTTTCGATTTCTATAATTTCTGTTGTTCGAATCTCTATGTGTTGACATGCTTTCAAGTTTTCCATGACTGTTTTCTTTCTTTAAGTGTTTTTGAATTAGGGTTTTTAAAATTATTTTCCGTCTAATTTCTCTGTGTTCCTAAAAGTTTTACTCGACCTATCTTATTTATGGGAACTGATATATTCTTTCCAGAATTGTTGAGTGATTTGCTTTGTTAAAAGATTCGTGTGCATGATTCTTGATTATTTCCGTGTTTATGACCTTAATTAGTCGTTCTAACCTTATTTGATTGCCATATATTTATCGATTCTTTACATGATTCTTTCCTTAATTAAACACTTGATTATTTTATTCGGAAGTTCTTTATTTGGTTTGATTTGAACTCCTTTCCTTAATAAGACCTCTGATTTTTTACTTCTTTACTCAGTCTGATTTGAACCTCTTGCCTTAACTAGTTCCTGTCATTACCGTTGGCTAATTGCCCTTAATTAAGGGGAAGACTATGCTAAACCTCTTTGCATGATTGATTCTGAGATCCCTTAATTGCTGATTATTGATTACTTTAGCATATTTGCTCTACTCTTGAACTACTATATAAACTCTCTTATTTAACTTCTTACACACGAACATTAGTTGACCACTACTCTTACACTCTAAAAAGCTCTCTTCTCTTTCTGTTACTTGTGATCTTCATTAGTGAAAATCTATTCACTTTTAACGGTACTCTCTATACTGTTTAACAAAAACCTTTTCAAAATTATGCACTTTCACTTACTCTTAGATTATTAAGTCCTGCTCCTCTGGTATGTGTACTGCTTAGAGATCCTTGAGATCTCTCTGAACTCTGGCATATCAGGGCTGGCTTTTCCACACTGCACATAATCAGTCTTTATTTGAGAAAGTCTGGGTGTGAGCACTACCCGGGATCCTTGAGGTCCTTAGGGAACTCTGACACACCTGGACACAAATGTGGCAATGAATCTTGGGCATTTGAGACTAGTGAAGGCCTGGTACACCAGGATTTGCTTTGTGCCTACTTCAGGTTCCCTATAGCTTAATTTATATTCTATTTATGTAATTTTTATTCAATTATCGGTTTGTAATAATTAGTTGTAAACAGATATTGGGGTGACTAGTGAAAATGGAGGGTGGCTGTATGGCATTGTGGGTAAAATCGTGTAGAAAACATGTTTCTATGTCTTACATTTGTGTAAATCTACGTTAGAAATCATGTTCTAGGATTACTATATCTATTTGTAATCAAACCATGCCAAACTTGTGCACTAGACATCCTCATTTAGGGCATGCACGTTTATCGCTTCAACATACTGCATATCATGTACCCTTACTCCAACTTTTGATTTGTGCATAAGTACTATCGCATAGAGATCCTGCTATTAGGTCAATAATCCCGTTTTAAAAAGAAAAATAGTCATCCCATGTATGCATTAGATACCATGCTTTATGAACTTTTGTTTGCATTTTTCATTGAACTTGTCCATTTCGACTAAATAAATAGTTGGCTATAAAAAGGTTTAAACAACCTCACACACAAGCATCATGTCTTAAAACATAAACAAAACACCTGTTATAATCTGTGTCATCTAACATAGCATGTTTGTAGTTTACACAATTTCTTAAACTGTTAATCATCTCTTGTAATTGTGATTGCAGACAGTCCCCCGCCTAGGCAAGCCTTAAGTTATCAGTATCTATGTATACATAAACTAGAAACTGTGTTTGATTGTGTTAAACTTCTTAAGCTTAACAAGCTATAAAACCAGTAGAAAAACTGGTTAGGATTCTGCCACTTCTATCACGACCCGGATTTCCCACCCTCGGAAGTCGTGATGGCGCCTACTCGTAAAAGCTAGGCAAGCCATGAACTTAGAAATCATTAACCCTTTTATTTTAAAACTTCTTACCAATTATATTAACAAGAGAATAAACAGTTAAATAACAGCAGAATATGAAATTTAGTGGAAGTCTTAAATAAATAGAAAATCAAAAAGTCTCAAAGACCATCACATGCCTCTAACCAGAACCTGGTGTCACAACATCCACAGACTACTAAGAGTACTAAATACAACCGTTTGAAAGAAATATAACACTGTTTGTCTCGAATACATGAGATAACAAAATATAAAATAAGATAGAGGAGACGCCAGGCCTGCGGACGCCTACAAGGCTACCTCGGTGTCTCGATGGACTGAAGGCTGGCTCCCGAGCTACTGTTGCTGACCAAAGGCTGCTCCGGTATTTGCACAGAGTACAGAGTGTAGTATCAGCACAACCGACCCCATGTGGTGGTAAGTGCTTGGCCTAACCCCGGCGAGGTAGTGCCGAAGCTAGGACCAGACTCCAGATAAAACCTGTGCAGTTATATAATATACAACGAAAAAATAAATAGGAAAAAATAGTTAAAAGGGAGGGGGTACATGCTCGGGGAAACGTATCAACCTATCAGAAACCGAACAGATATGAGAAAGAACAATACAATATCTACAACAAGGTAATAATACTATTGTTGTGGCGCGCAACCCGATCCCTTATCATTTAATACTGTTGCGGCGTGCAACCCAATCCAATCCACATATATAGCTGTTGCGGCGTGCAACCCGATCCAATATAATAGCTGTTGCGGTGTGCAACCCGATCCAATATAATAATTGTTGCGGCGTGCAACCCGATCCAATATAATAATTATTGCGGCGTGCAACCCAATCCAATATAATAATTGTTGTGGCATGCAACCCGATCCAATATAATAATTATTGTGGCGTGCAACCCGATCCAATATAATAATTGTTGTGGCGTGCAACCCGATCCAATATAATAATTTTTGCGGCGTACAATCCGTTCCAAATATACAACTTACAATGATCATAACAACGGTCCCGACAAGGGATCAAAATAAACTAAACTTCCCAGCAAGGGAACTCAACCGTACAAGTGTATATGTCCCGACAAGGGAGAATCAGCTATAACCAATCTCAACTCAGCTCCTAATCATCTCAATTATCACCACTTCTAAATCATAAGTAGCTTCCACGAAAAATCAACTAAGTCCTTGCTCAATGCCACGAATTTACTCACTATTGCAACCATAGTATCATTCAAGAAAAACAACAAGTATCAATTTAATACCCACAGTCATGCTCGACACCAACATATAGATACTCGTCACCATGCCTATACGTCGTACTCAACAAGAAACAAGTAGCAAATATGACTCAACTCCTAATCCCTCAAGCTAAGGTTAGACCGAACACTTACCTCAAACTTCCACGGCCAACTCAATCCTCAATTACTGCTTTTCCTCTCGAATTTGGCTCGAAATTGATTGTATCTATACATAAATGACTTCATAACATCAATAAATGCTAAACAATTCGAATCCAATGCCCAATTATAGCTTTCCAATCATTCTTCCCAAAAACCGAAAAATTGACCCCGGGCCCGCTTGGTCAAAACATGAGGTTCAAACCAAAATCAAATTACCCATTCACCCACGAACCCAAATATATAATTATTTCTAGAATTCGACACCAAAACGAGGTCTAAATCGCAATTAATCAGAAAGCCCTAACTCTATCTAAATCCCTAATTTTCTACTCTTAATCACATGTTTTAGGCCTAGAATTCTAATAGATGTTGATGAAAATGGAAGAAAACAAGTTAAAGATTACTTACCCAAGTGATTATGGTGAAGGATTGTTTCAAAAATTGCCTAAGAGCTTTGGAGAAGAAGAGGTTTTGTGAAATTTTAAGAAATCCCGAAAGTGTTCTGTTTTTGGCTTTTAAAAAAAATCACTGGGAGATTTTACTCTACGCGATTGCGACAGACCCCTCGCGTTCGCGATGGGTCAGGCTTGTTAGGCCTTTGCTTTCGCGTTAACGGGCTCGCGATCGCGAAGCTTTAGCTTCTCGGGCCCTCGCGTTCGCGTGGCCAGGAACGCATTCGCGAAGGTATAGCCCCCTGCTGCCTCGCATTTGCGACTTGCTCTACGCGTTCGCGTAAAAGGAAATTCCTTCAGCAACAATTTACTCATCGTGTTCGCGAAAGCCATCCCACGAACGTGAATAAGGAAATACCAGAACAGCTGAACTACTTTTTCTACAATTTTTCTTAAGTTAAAAACCTCCCAAAACACATCTGAAACACACCTGAGTCCTCGGGTATCCTAACCAAACATAGGTACTAACTCAACAACATCATACGGACTTATCCGTGCGATCGAATCACCAAAATAACCTCAAAAACAATGAATCAAACCTCAAAATCAAGAACTTTTTCTCAAACTTCATCAAGTTTCAAATTTAGTAATTCAAGTCCGAATCACGTCAAATGACGTCCGTTTTAACCAAATTTCACAGGAATGACTTAACGCCATATATAAGACCTGTACCGGGCGTCGGAACCAAAATACGGGCCCGATACCATCACTTTCTAATTAGATTTCATTTCAAATTTCCTTAAACATTTTCAGAAAACAAATTTTCTTAAAAATTCATTTCTCGGGCTTGGGACCTCGGAATTCGATTCCGGGCATGCGCCCAAGTCCCTTATTTTTCTATGGACCTTCCGGGACCGTCGATTCACGGGTCCGGGTCCATTTACCCAAAATATTGACCAAAGTCAAATTTGCTCATTTTATAATCAAAACTTAGCATTTTTCACAGATTTTCATATTTAAGCTTTATAGCTATGTGCCTGGACTGCGCACGCATAACGAGGTGACTCTAAATGAGGTTTTCAAGGCCTCGGAGACACAGAAATCAATTAAGAGCAAGTGATGACCCTTTGGGTCGTCACATTCTCCACCTCTAAAATAACCGTTCGTCCTCGAACGGATAGAAGAATGAAATACCTGAGTTGGGGAAAAGATGGGGATAATGGCTCCGCATATCAGACTCGGACTCCCATGCCTCAGGAGGCTGACCTCTCCACTGAACACGAACAAAAGGGAAACTCTTGGATCTCAGTTGGCGAACCTGCCGGTCTAGAATAGCTACCGGCTCTTCCTCATAAGACAAGTCCTTGCCCAACTAGACAGTGCTGAAATCTAACACGTGGGATGGATCGCCGTGATATTTCCGGAGCATGGACACATGAAACACTGGATGCATGGCTGATAAGCTCGGCGACAATACAAGTTTATAAGCCACCTCTCCCACTCTATCAAGAATCTCAAACGGACCAATGAACCTAGGGCTAAGCTTTCCCTTCTTCCTAAATCTCATCATGCCCTTCATAGGCGACACTCGGAGCAATACCCGCTCACCCACCATAAAAGTCACATCTCGAACCTTGCGATCTACATAACTCTTTTGCCTAGACTGGGCTGTACGAAGCCTATCCTGAATGATCCTGACCTTATCCAAGGCCTCTTGAACCAAATTTGTTCCCAACAACCGAGCCTTCCCCGGCTCAAACCATCCAACCGGAGATCGACACCGCCTACCATATAAAGCCTCATAAGGAGCCATCTGGATACTCGACTGGTATCTGTTTTTGTAGGCAAACTCTGCTAAAGGCAAGAACTGATCCCACGAATCTCCAAAGTTAGTGACACAAGCTCGGAGCATATTCTCCAAAATCTGAATAGTCCGTCCGTTTGGGGATGAAACAAATAAAAATGATTGAAGTTTTTCTATTTGGAATCGTGTTAGGTCTAATTCCTATTACTTTGGCTGGATTATTCGTAACTGCATATTTGCAATATAGGCAAATGTTGTGCTCAACTCAATCTGCGTGCCCAACTCTCGCTGAACTGCTACCCAGAAACGCGAGGTAAACTGCGTACCTCAGTCCGAAATGATAGACGTGGGCACACCATGAAGGCAAACAATCTCCCGAATATAGATCTCACCTAACCTTTCAAAAGAATAGGAGACTGCCACAGGAATGAAATGTGCTGACTTGGTTAGCCTATCAACAATGACCTATACTGCATCCAACTTCTTCCGAGTCTACATGAGTCCAACAATGAAATCCATAGTGATCCGCTCCCACTTCCACTCGGGAAGCTCAATCCTCTAAAACGACCCCCAGGTCTCTGATGCTCTAAAAGAAAGTTAAAAGAAGAAAAATTAAAGTTCTAAATTATCCTAAGCTATTTCTTCTACGATGTTCGCCACAGCCTCCAATTACATTCACTTCGGGGCATACCCCTAAAATAAAATATATACAAATTTCTCGGGGCATTCCCCGGATAAAGTTAACTACGAAAATGACCTCTTGCCTCAAAATTAACAAAAGTCCTAAAGTTTGTTTACCCAAGTGTGGTCGGCCTAAACATGCTCCTAGTGGACTAAGTAATAAAAGTAAAATAAATAAAACTAAAGAAATAAAAAAAATTAATTTCATACTCATTCCCCTTTTTAGCTTCTCTAACAGTTAAATCCTGTTTGCCTGTTACTAAAAACCCCTAATTGGCTAGTAGAAAATCCAAATGGACAAAAAAAACACAACGACTCTTTGTTACTCATCTTAAGACCTACAAATTAACTAGCTATGACGAACATGACATACAATCAGGTCTGTCAACTTTTACTGATTTCATATGATAGAAATTTTCTTTATTAATTCTCTCTTATTCCCTTTCTCTATAATTCTATATGTGGTCATCTCTTTTTTAGTACTATATCAAGTAGACTGGCCAACATTTCCTCACCTGACTTCAACTAGAAACTCGTCCAACAAAATCAGAGAGCAGTCTGGATAAACTTAAATTATATTCTATCCTCAAATTAATTATATGTTCCAACAAAATGAAGGCATGTCAAAACATTTTAATAGAGCTTAAACACATAAGAGATCTAAACAAAATAACTAGAGGCGTGACCAGCGCCTACAGATTCATGCATCTTTTCTCAAGGAAACCAACAAGAATGAACTAAGAAGTTGAAAATGGAATCTGGAGTCAGAACAATCAATAACATAAGCTTCCTCCATTTTTTTAACTATGAAACATATAACAACAACATCGCAAATAACAGAGGGGAGAAGAAAGATGAACCTAAAATAATCTTTTAACTAACGAAAATTCTAGCAACTACACAGATGAAGTTCACCGTAGCTATGACCGTATCTCGAAATTTAGATAAAAATTCGAGCAGAACCAGGATCGGAACTACGAGCCTAACCTCGAACGGCGAATTTAGGATCTCTCGCCAACTCCATATAAGCATAAGTCAATCGATTCCTTGATTCAATTGAATGAGAATTCCTGTATGTTTTCTCCTCTATGTGTGTCTACGTCTGTTTTTAAGCTGGGGATTATGGTTTTTGAGGGTCTTAAGGTTTTGGTGTTATGATTTTGTGAAGAAGATTGGGTAACGGTTATGGTGTTTTGGGGTGTTGTTGATTATGAAAAAGAAGGGAGCTCTAGGGTTTTGATAGTGTATCTTGGTTGAAGAAGAAAGATGGCTCATCCCTTTTGTATGTCTTGTGTGTATTAGTTTTAAGTTCCCTTAGGTCTAAGTTTTCTGGGGTGCTCTCAGATCAGGGGAACACAGCTGATCCCTAGTCTCTTAGGCCTAGGGATTAATTAAAGGGTAGGGGTGTTGGACTAAGGGTTAATTTTGGGGCAACAGGGATTTGGGCTCAAAGGCTAATCCAAAATTGGGTCATTTTCTTGTCCACAATTGAGCTAAAATTGTCTTGAATTAACTAACAATTAGACTTTTTAGAAGATCTGGATTTCATTAACTAAGGGCCTAAGTTTTCCTTATTTAAAATAGTATAAAGCATAAAAAATATAAGACTACTCCCAATAAACTATTAAAGATAAACCATAAATGAAACTGTTTTCTTTTTGGTATTTTTCAAGGTTAAAAATGACTACAAAACATTAATGAAACTATTTTTTTGTAATTTTTATTTTCTTGTAATAAATTAAAGCAAAAGATTAAAAATTAGTTGAAATAACTATATTAGGCCTAAATTAAATATTTACATGCTAAAATATAAGAAATCTTGGGGAGGGTCAAAAATCACATGTCTACAGCACCAAGCCCAATACGGGAAGCATCACAATAAACTGTATAAGGCCCTGAACCTGTGGGAAAAACCAACACCGATGCCGTAGTCAGAGCTGTCTTGAGCTTCTGAAAGCTTGCCTCACAATCATCCGACCATCTGAACTGGGCACCCTTCTGGGTCAACCGGTCATCGGGGCTGCGATAGATGAGAACCCCTCCACGAACCGACAATAGTAGCCTACCAATCCCAGGAAACTGCAAATCTCTGTAGCTGATGCTGGTCTAGGCCAATTCTTGACTGCCTCAATCTTCTTCGGATCAACCTGAATACCCTTTGCTAATACAACATGACCCAGGAATGCAACTGAACTCAACCAGAACTCACACTTCGAGAACTTAGCATATAACTGACTATCCCTCAAGGTCTGAAAAACCACTCTAAGATGTTGCTCGTGCTCCTCCCGGCTGCGGGAATATATCAAAATATCATCAATGAAGACTATCACAAATGAGTCCAAATAAGGCCTGAACACTCGGTTCATCAAATCCATAAAAGTTGTTGGGGTATTTGTCAACCCGAATGACATCAACCAAGAACTCGTAATGCCCATACCGAGTGCGGAAAGCTGTCTTAGGGACATCGGATGCCCTAATCCTCAACTGATGGTAGCCAGATCTCAAGTCAATCTTTGAAAATACCTTGGCACCCTGAAGCTGATCAAACAAGTCATCAATCCTCGGCAATGGATATTTATTCTTGATTGTAACCTTGTTCAACTGCCGGTAATCAATGCACATCCTCATCGAACCATCCTTCTTCTTAACAAACAACACCGGCGCACCCCAAGGCGAAACACTGGGCCTAATGAAACCCTTCTCAAGTAAGTCTTGCAATTGCTCCTTCAACTCTTTCAACTCCGGCAGGGCCATGTGATACGACGAGATAGAAATGGGCTGAGTGCCCGGAGCCAAATCAATGCAGAAGTCAATATCCCTGTCGGGTGGAATCCACGACAGGTCTGAAGGGAAAACCCCAGGAAACTCACGAACCACGGGTACAGAATCAATAGAGGGAACCTCAGCACTAGAATCACGAACATAATCCAAATAGGCCAAATACCCCTTCTCGACCATACGCCGAGCCTTCATATAAGAGATAACACTACGGGTAGAATGACCAAGAGTCCCTCTCCACTCTAAACGAGGCATACCCGGTAAAGCTAAGGTCACAGTCTTGGCATGGCAATCCAAGATTGCGTGGTAAGTTGATAACCAGTCCATCCCTAATATAACATCGAAGGCGACCATGTCTAAAAGCAACAAATCTACACGAGTCTTGAGACCCCCAATCACCACAATACAAGAATGATGGACTCGATCAACCACGATAGAATTACCCACCGGCATATACACCTAAATAGGAATACTTAATGAATCACTAGGCATGACAAGATACGATGCAAAATAAGATAACACATATGAGTATGTAGACCCTAGATCAAATAACACTGAAGCATCTCTATCACAAAACAATACCTGTGATAAATGCATCTGAACCCTCAGCCTCGGGCCTGGCTGGAAGGGTATAACATCGGGGCTGGGCCCCACCACCCTGAACTACCTCTCTAGGATGGCCTGCAGCTGGCTGGCCTCCACCTCTGGTGGCCTGAGCTCCAACTCTAAATCCTCTACCTCTACCTCTAGCACCTCTACCCCTGCCCCTAGCTGGCTGGGCGGTCTGTGCAACATCTAGTGCTTGAATCATAGCACGGGGACCCTGCTGCTGCGACTGAGTACCCACCAACCTCGGATAAGACCTCCGGATATAACCATATTCACCACGCTCATAACGTCCACCTGAATACTGTAGCTGAGAAAACTGAGACTGACCTTGGCGACATGAATGACCACCCCAAAAACTCTGGAGCGGCAGTGCACGAATAAGAGCTGGTGGTGCACTGTAGGGCTGCTGATCAGAATACTGCATGCGAGAACTATGACCACCTGAAGCACCGTGAGAAACCTGAAGAGCTGACTGAAAGGGCCTAGGAGGATGAACTCTACCATATGAATCTCTGCCTCCAGACAAGGCACCACTGAATCTACCTGAATGTCTGGGCCTCTTATCTGACCCCTAACCACCTCTCTGCGACAGGACCATCTCAACTCTGTAGGCCACATTGACCGCCTCCTAAAAAGTGATCTCACTCCCCGCCTCCTTGGCCATCTGAAGATGAATCGGCTGAATAAGACCGTCAATAAACCTCCTCACCCTCTCTCTCTCTCTGTAGAAAGTATGATAAGAGCGGAGCTAAGTCGATGAATCTGGTCTCATACTGGGTGACCGTCATGGAACCCTACTGGAGGCACTCAAACCACCTCCGAAAGGCCTCTCTCTAAGTAATGGGGAGAAACTTCTCCAGAACAACACTATAAACTGCTGCCAAGTCAAAGTTGGCGACCCGGCTGGCCTCGCTAAGCAATAATCCCTCCACCAAGTCTTGGCAGATTTAGACAAGCGAAATGTAGCAAAATCGACCCCATTAGTCTCAACAATACCCATGTTCTTGAGAGCCTCGTGGCAACTGTCTAGATAATCCTGGGGATCCTTAGTAGATGCGCCGCTAAATGTAGAAGTGAAGAGCTTGGTGAACCTATCCAGGCTCCACAAAGCATCGGTAGACATGGCTGCTCGATCGTCGATCTGAGCTACTATACCTGGCTGAACTGCTCCAACTGGCTGAACTGTTGGAATCTAAATCTGGGGAGCCACCTGCTCCGGAGTGTGAGTAGCAGGAGTCTGAGCCCCTCCTCCAGCCTGATACACGACTGGTTCCACAGGAAGCAAACCCGCTCATGTGACACTCTCCATGAGGCCCACCAATCAGACTAGAGCGTCCTGAAGAACTGCGGTAGCAATAAACCCTTTTGGGACCTGAGCTGGGCCCACCGGAACTGCTGGGGCTGAAACCTCCTCGTCAAAGTCAACCTGAGGCTCCGCCAGTGGTGCTACTGCTCGGGGCTAAGCTCTGCCCCTACCTCAGCCTCTAGCACGGCCTCGGCCTCGCCCTCTGCCCCTCGTGGGAGCTGCTGCTGGGGGCTCGGGCTACTAAACGGTAGATGAGGAAGCGCGTGTTCTCGCCATCTATGAAAGAACAGAGTAGAAATTCAATTAGCATTTGAGAAACAAAACCGCACGACACGAAAGAACAAATGTGAAGTTTTTCTAACTCTATAGCCTCCAGAGGATAAATACAGACATCTCCGTACCGATCTCTCAGACTTTACTGAGCTTGTCCGTGAGTTGTGAGACCTATATAACCTAGAGCTCTGATACCAATTTGTCACGACCCGGATTTTCCACCCTCGAGAGTCGTGATGGCGCCTACTCGTAGAAGCTAGGCAAGCTATGAACTTAGAAATCATTAACTCTTTTATTTTAAAACTTCTTACCAATTATATTAACAAGAGTGGAATATGAAATTTAATGGAAGTCCTAAATAAATAGAAAATCAAAATGTCTCAAAGACCATCACGTGCCTCTAACCAGAACCTGGTGTCTCAACATCCACAAACTACTAAGAGTACTAAATACAACCGTTTGAAAGAAATATAACAATGTTTGTCTCGAATACATGAGATAACAAAATATAAAATAAGATAGAAGAGACGCTGGGCTTGCGGATTCCTGTAAGGCTACCTCGGTGTCTCGGTGGACTAAAGGCTGGCTCCCAAGCTACTGCTGCTGACCAAAGGTTGTTCTGGTATCTGCACAAAGTGTAGAGTGTAGTATCAGCATATCCGACCTCATGTGGTAAGTGCCTGGCCTAACCCCGACGAGGTAGTGATGAGGCTAGGACCAGACTCCAGATAAAATTGTGCAGTTATATGATATACAACAGAAAGTAAAGCAGGAATAAACAAGTAAGGATGGGAGGGGGAAACATGCTTCGGGGAATAGCAGGTAAAACAAAATATTCCCCAATTTGCTCGTATCTAGTCACAAATTACTTAATTACATCAATAAATGCTAAATGAATCAATTTGAATGCATGCGGCGTGCAACCCGATCCATATATATATATATATATATATAACTGTTGCGGCATGCAACCCGATCCAATATAATAATTGTTGCAGCGTGCAACCCGATCCAATATAATAATTGTTGCGGCGTGCAACCCGATCCAATATAATAATTGTTGTGGCGTGCAACCCGATCCAATATAATAATTTTTGCGGCGTACAATCCGTTCCAAATATACAACTTACAATGATCATAACAACGGTCCCGACAAGGGATCAAAATAAACTAAACTGCCCCGGCAAGGGAACTCAATCGTACAAGTGTATACGTCCCGACAAGGGAGAATCAGCTATAACCAATCTCAACTCAACTCCTAATCATCTCAATTATCACCACTTCTAAATCATAAGTAGCTTCCACGAAAAATCAACTAAGTCCTTGCTCAATGCCACGAATTTACTCACTATTGCAACCATAGTATCATTCAAGAAAAACAACAAGTATCAATTTAAGACCCACGGTCATGCTCGACACCAACGTATAGATACTCGTCACCATGCCTATACGTCGTACTCAACAAGAAACAAGTAGCAAATATGACTCAACTCCTAATCCCTCAAGCTAAGGTTAGACCAAACACTTACCTCAAACTTCCACGGCCAACTCAATCCTCAATTACCGCTTTTCCTCTCGAATTTGGCTCCAAATCGATTGTATCGATACATAACGACTTCATAACATCAATAAATGCTAAACAATTCGAATCCAATGCCCAATTATAGCTTCCCAATCATTCTTTCCAAAAACCGAAAAATTGACCCCGGGCCTGCTTGGTCAAAATACGATGTTCGGACCAAAATCGAATTACCCATTCACCCACGAGCCCACATATATAATCATTTCCAGAATTTGACCCCAAAATGAGGTATAAATCACAATTAATCAAAAATCCCTAACTCTACCCAAATCAATCATTTTCTACCCTTAATCACATGTTTTAGGCCTAGAAATCTAATAGATGTTGATGAAAATGGAAGAAAACAATTTAAAGATTACTTACCCAAGAGATTATGGTGAAAGATTGCTTCAAAAATCGCCTAAGATCTTTGGAGAAGAAGAGGTTTTGTGAAATTTTAAGAAATCCCGAAAGTGTTCTGTTTTTGGCTTTTAAAAAAAATCACTGGGCGATTTTACTCTACACGATCGCGACAGACCCCTCACGTTCGCGATGGGTTAGGCTTGTTAGGCCTTCGCGTTCGTGTTAACAGGCTTGCAATTGCAAAGCTTTAGCTTCTCGAGCCCTCACGTTCGCGTCCACCCGGCCGCGTTCGCGTAAGGTAACTACCCCTCCCCCTGCCCAGGCCATTTGGCCTTCGCGTTCGCGTGGCCAGGAACGCATTCGAGAAAGTATAGCCCCCCGCTACCTCGCATTCACGATCTGGTCTACTCATTCGCGTAGAAGGAAATTCCTTCAGCAACAATTTACTCATCGAGTTCGCGAGGACCATCCTGCGAACGCGAAGAAGGAAATACCAGAACACCTGAACAACTTTTTCTGCAATTTTTCTTAAGTTCAAAACCTCCCGAAACACATCTGAAACACACCTGAGTCCTCGGGGATCCTAACCAAACATAGGTACTAACTCAACAACATCATACGAACTTATTCGTGCGATCGAATCGCCAAAGTAACCTCAAAAACAATGAATCAAACTTCAAAATCAAGAATTTTTTCTCAAACTTCATCAAGTTTTAAATTTAGCAATTCTAGTCCGAATCACGTCCGTTTTTAACCAAATTTCACAGGAATGATTTAAACCATATATAAGACCTATACCAGGCGCCGTAACCAAAATATAGACCCGATACCATCGCTTTCTAATCAGATTTCATTTCAAATTTCCTTAAACATTTTCAGAAAATAATTTTTCTTAAAAATTCATTTCTCGGGCTTGGGACCTCGGAATTCGATTCCGGGCATGCGCCCAAGTCTCATATTTTTCTACGGGACCTCCAGGACCGTCGAATCACGGATCCGAGTCTGCTTACCCAAAATATTGACCGAAGACAAATTTTCTCATTTTATAATCAAACTTAGCATTTTTCACAAATTTTCATATTTAAGGTTTCCAGCTACGCGCCCGGATTGTGCACGCATAATGAGGTGACTCTAAATGAGGGTTTCAAGGCCTCGGTGACACAGAAATCAATTATCATGTTCTTAGGATTTCTGAACTTCTTTTAAAAAATCTTTGTTTTAGACATACTATTTGATTGCCTATATACATGCGGAGGTGTCACGACCCCAATTCGCCCTTCGTGAACTATCGCGACGGCACCTAGTCTCTACGACTAGGTAAGCCTAACAAGTGCGGAAAAAGGGAAAACAGTAGATAAAACAATAAAGACTGCAGAATAAACAAAATGAAGGTTTAAAATGCCGCTCGGCATATACAAATATAAACTTTCAACTGAACAAATTTTCCCAAACCTCGGAAACCCATGAATCACAAGCTACGAATATAATGAAAATGCTCTAACTCCGGAATGTCTACATCAACAAAAAAGATAGAAGGGATATCACTACAAGATAGAATAGAAAGGGACTCCTCGGTCTGCAGATACGGCAGATATACCTCGAAGTCTCTAAAGCAGTCGCCTCGCCTCAAGGGTGATAGGACTGAGTCAAAGTACCTGGATCTGCACATGAAAAACATGCGCAGAAAGGGCATGAGTACACCACAGCGGTACTCAGTAAGTGCCAAGTCTAACCTCGGTCGGGTAGTGACGAGGAAGGTCAGGGCCCTACTGAGGTTAAATAAAAATATAAAGTTCGACAGTGTAGAACAGAACAACATAAATAAGTACAACAGTAAAAGTAACATAAGATATAAAGGACATCAACATCTACTACAGAGGCAAGGTAAACATAGAAAAAAAATACAACTCAGCACAAATATAACAACCGAGGATCTCCCAAGATACCGTCCTATAGTCCTAATTATACATATCCAGTGGATCTCCCGGGATACCGTCCCGTAGTCCAACACATAGTGCGCGGGGATCTATCGGAATCCTGATCCGTAGTCCCAAAAGTAAATACCTAGTACTGGGGGAATCTACCGGGTGCAGTCCTGTAGTTCCATATAACTGTGCAGGGGGATCTACCGGAATCCCACATCCGTAGTCCCAAATAAACAGACAAGAGGGAGCTACCGAAATCCCACATCCATAGTCCCAAATGTAAATACACAGCAACAACAGGAAAATATTCAGCATTGTCAATTTCAGATTAAGGCAAAACAAATAATTCTAACCTAGCATGCTGCATAGAATTCAGGTAAAGCAGTTTGAGCAAATAAAGCAAATAAATCACTTAGGCATGCTTTCCTAAGCTAACAACATGCTTAAAGTGCAAGTAATATAAACATGAAAGGAAACATACTAGTACTTAATGAAAACCGGATTTTCAACAATTAGTACAAGTACGCACTCGTCACCTCACGTATAAGGCATCTCAATTAACAATAATACCAAATCCTAAGTGGAAGGTCCCCCACACAAGGTTAGGCAAGCCACTTACCTCGAACCAGCTCAAAAATCAACTAGAGACCATGTTATTGCCATGAGTACTCGACTCCAAATGGTCCAAATCTATTCAATTCAATTGCACAATGTAAATAACACTTCAAGTGACTGATTCTACAATGAAATTCTAAGCTAATACGTGAAATTAGGTAAAATAACCAAAACGCCCCTCGGGACCACATCTCAGAATCAGGTAAACTTTACATTTCTAGAATCCTCACACTCTCGAGAGTTCAGTCATACCAAAAGTACCAAAATCGAACCTCATATGGTCCCTCAAATCATCACTCAAAGGTCTCTAATTAATCAAGCCCTAACCCCCAAATTATCACTGATTTTCCTTAAATTTTCATGCTTAAAATGATAAAAATCACTCCAATAACGCGTTTAGGGACCAAAGACCTTACCTCAATGAATTCCTTTGAAAATGCTCCCCAAGGCTTCTTACCATTTGAAAAGAGGTGAAAATAGCTAAATTTCGCGAAGGCAAGCATTTATATGTTTCTGCCCAGCTAATCCGCTTCTACGGCTCTGGGATCGCATTTGCGGTCCCGCTTTTGCGAGGATATGGTCGCATCTGCGACATTTAACTTAAAGCCCAACTTCCGCACCTGCGATTAACCTTACGTAGATGTGGTGCCGCTTCTGCGGTGAAGCTCCCACTTCTGCAGTCCCTGCTGGCTTCTCCCTTTTCCGCTTCTGCGATGACAATGCCGCTTCTGTGGCTACGCACCTGCGGGACCCAACCATAGGTGCGGTTATGATAGAAGACCAGTAGCTGAAGCTGCTCAAACAACTTCCAAGTCTTCCGACAACCTTACAAAACCATCCTGAGGCTCCGGGACCTCAACCAAAGACACCAACAAGTCTAATACCATTGTCCAAACTTATACTAATCCTTAAATACCTAAAACAACATCGAAACGATGAATAAACTGCGGATTCAAGCCTAAGAACTCCAAAACTCTAAAAATACGCTTTCGATCAAAAAGTCTATCAAACCTCGTGTGAATAACCTAAAATTTTGCACACACGTCACATTCAATACTACAGAGCTATTACAACTTCCAGAATTCCATTCCGACCCTCGGATCAAAATCTCACTATCGAACTAGAAACTTCAAAAATTCGACTTTCGGCATTTCAAGCCTAAATTAGCTACGGATCTCCAAAACACAATCTGATCATGCCCCTAACTCTGAAATCACACAACGGAGCTAACAGAACTGACAAAATTTCATTCCAAGGCCATCTTCACACTGCTCTGACTACGGTCAAATTTCCAAAACTTAAGTTCTCATTTAGGGACAAAGTGTCCCAAACCTCTCCGAAACTCAAAACTGAACATCCCGGCAAATCAAAATAGCCAAAATAAACATGAGGAAAGCAGTTAATAGGGGATCAAGGCATAAATTCTTAAAACGACCGACCGGGTCGTTACATCCTCCCATACTTAAACATTCGTTCATCCTCAAACAAGTATAGAGACATACCTGAAGTAGTGAAAAGATGAGGGTAACGGCTGCGCATATCCTGCTCGGTCTCCCAGGTCGCCTCCTCGACCGGCTGACCCCGCAACCGAACCTTCACTGATGCAATGTTCTTTGACCTCAGCATTCGAACCTACCTGTTCAATATCACCATTGGCTCCTCAACCTAAGATAGATCTTTGTCCAACTGGACTGAACTGAAATCCAACACGTGCGATGGATCACCGTGATACCTCCGAAGCATCGAAACATGAAATACCGGATGAACCGCTACCAAGCTGGGAGGTAAGGCAAGCTCATAAGCAACCTCCCCAACACACTGCAATATCTCAAAAGGGAAAATAAACCTTGGACTCAACTTCCCCTTCTTCCTAAATCTCATAACGCCCTTCATAGGTGAAACCCGAAGCAGAACCCGTTCTCCAACCATATAGGAAACATCACGAACCTTCCGGTCCACGTAACTCTTCTGTCTAGACTGGGCTATACGGAGTCTATCCTGAATCATCTTTAACTTCTTCAAAGCATCCTGAACCAAGTCTGTGCCTAATAATCTAGCCTCACTCGGCTCAAACTAACCCACCGGGGATCTACACCGCCTACCATATAAAGCCTCATACGGTGCCATTTAAAAGCTGGACTGATAGCTATTATTATAGGCAAACTCCGCCAATGGCAAGAACTGATCCCAAAACCCTCCAAACTCAATCACACACGCAAGGAGCATATTGTCAAGAATCTGAATAGTGTGCACGGACTGTCCGTCCGTCTGAGGGTTAAATGATGTACTCAACTCCACCCGAGTACCCAACTCATGCTGAACGACCCTCTAGAACCGTGATGTGAACTGTCTGAAATGATGGAAACTGGAATACCATATATACAAACAATCTCCCGAATATAAATCTCCGCCAACCGCTCCGAAGAATAAGTAGTACATACAAGAATAAAGTGCCGAACTTAGTCAGCCGATCCACAGTCACCTAAATAGCATCAAACTTTCTCAAAGTCCGTGGGAGCCCAACTAAAAAGTCCATGGTGATCCGCTTCCACTTCCACTCCAGGATCTCTATCTACTGAAGCAACCCACCTGGTCTCTGGTGCTTATACTTCACCTGCTGATAGTTAAGGCACCGAGCTACAAATCCAACTATATCTTTCTTCATCCGCCTCCACCAATATTGTTGTCTCAAATCCTGATACATTTTCGCGGCACCCGGATGAATAGAATACCGCGAACTATGGGCCTCCTCTAGAATCAACTTCCGAAGCCCATCAATATCGGGTACATAGATCCGACCCTACATCCTCAATACCCCGTCATCACCAATAGTCACATCTCTAGCATAACCATACTGAACCTTGTCCTTGAGGACAAGCAAATGAGGTTCATCATACTGCGCTCCCTGATACGATCAAATAAAGAAGACCAAGAAACCACGCAAGCTAGAACCCGATTGGGATCCGAAAGATCCAATCTCACAAACTAACTGGCTAAGGCCTGAACATCGATCGCCATAGGCCTCTCCGATGCTGGTAAATAAGCCAAACTCCACAATATCTCTGCCCGACGGCTCAAGGCATCGGCCACCACATTGGCCTTGCCCCGGTGGTACAAAATAGTGATATCATAGTCCTTTAGCAACTCTAGCCACCTCCTCTAGTGCAAGTTTAGATCATTTTGCTTGAACATGTGCTACAAGCTCCGATGATCGGTATAAATCTCACAAGGAACCTCGTACAAATAATGACACCAGATCTTCAGGGCGTGAACAATGGCAGCTAGCTCAAGGTCGTGGACATGGTAATTCTTCTCATGTACCTTCAACTATCTGGACGCATAGGCAATCACCCTACCATCTTGCATCAACACCGCTCCGAGGGCAATCCTCGAGGCATCACAATAGACCATATAAGATCCCGAACCTGAAGGCAATATCACAACTAGGGCTATAGTCAAAGTTGTCTTGAGCTTTTGAAAGCTCGCCTCACACTCTTCCGTCCACTGGAACAGAGCACCCTTCTGGTTATAGGGGTTGCAATCGATGAAAACCCCTTCACAAAATGAAGCAAGTAACCCGCCAAGCCAAGAAAACTACGGATCTCTATAGCTGAGAATGGTCTGGGACAACTCTGCACTGCCTTTACTTTCTTCGATTCCACCTGAATACCCTTACTCTATACCACGTGGCTTAAGAATGCCGCGGAATCCAACCAAAACTCACATTTCGAGAACTTAGCATATAACTTCTTTTCTCTCAAGGTCTGAAGCACTGTCCTCAAGTGTTGCTCATGATTTTCCAGACTCCGGGAATACTCCAGAATATCATCAATAAAGGCAATGACGAACGAGTCAAGATATGGCCGGAACACACTCTGCATCATGTATAAAGGCTTCTAGGGCATTGGTCAGCCCAAATGACATAACAAGAAACTCGTAATGACCATACCGAGTCCTAAAAGCAGTCTTCGGATATCTGGCTGCTGAATCTTCAACTGATAGTAACCTGAGCACAAATCAATCTTAGAAAACACCTGTGCACCCTGAAATTGGTCAAACAGATCATCAATACGAGGCAAAGGATAACTGTTCTTCACTATAACCTTGTTCAACTAGCGATAATCAATATACATACATATAGAACCATCCGTTTTCTTCACAAATAAGATAGTGGAACCCCGAGGTAATACACTAGGCTGAATAAAACCCTTATCAAGCAATTCCTATAACTGACCCTTCAACTCCTTCAACTCAGGAGGAGTCATACGATACAGAGGGATAGAAATGGGCTGAGTGCCCGACAACAAATTAGTGCCGAAATCAATATCTCTATCAGGCGGCATGCCCGAAAGATCAGCTGGAAACACATTAGGAAACTCCCGTACTACTGGGACTGAATCAACTAAAGGGGTATCAATACTGACATCTCTCACATAAGCTAGATATGCATCACACCCCTTCTCAACCATACACTGAGCCTTAAGGAAAGAAATAACTCTACTGGGAGTGTGATCTAAAGTACCCCTCCACTCAACACGTTGTACACCTGTCATAGCCAGCATCACGATTTTGGCGTGACAATCAAGAATAGCATAATGGGGTGACAACCAGTCCATGCCCAAAATAATATCAAAATATACCATGCTGAGCAACAATAAATCGGCTCTGGTCTCAAAACCGCCAAAAGCAACCAAACACGACCGATAAACGTGGTCCACAACAAGAGAATCTCCCATAGGAGTAGAAACATAAATATGGGAACTCAAATAATCCCAAGGTACACCCAAATACGGAGTAAAATAAGAAGACACATAAGAGTAAGTGGAGCCTGGATCGAATAGAACTGATGTATCTCTGGGACAAACCAGTATAACACATGTAATGACAGAATCGAAGGCAACAACCTCGGTACGGGCAGGGAGGGCATAGCATCTGGCCTGGCCTCCACCTCTAGGGCAACCTATACCTCCCCGACCTCCACCTCTAGCTGGCTGAGCAGGTGGGGTAGCAACTGGAGCCGTAACCATAGCGTTGAGAACTCTGTGGGGCACGCTGTGGGTAAGAAGTCTGTGGATGTGCACCCCTCATAAGACTGGGGCAATCCCTCACCATATGGCGCGTATCACCACACTAAAAAAAGCTTTGGGAGGATGTGGTGGCTGTGACTGGCTCGTGCCAGGTCTGCTGGACTGACCACTGAAAGCACCCCGCGCAGGAGGCACACTAGATACTGGAGGTGCATAATAAGGCTCCTAAGGCCTAGGAGGAGCTGGAATATCACTGGCTGCTGGAAGAGCTGAATGAACGGGGCGACTCATATAACCCCTACCATGATGACCTGCAGCTGGGGTACGGGCACCAGAATAATGGCCTGACTCTTCCCTCTCCTATCTATCCCTAGCATGCGTACCTCAATCTTCCTAGCAATGCTCACCACCTGCTGATAATGAATATCCATCTCCAACTCACAAGCCATGCTATACTCGATGCTGTGAATGAGCCCCTAAATGAACCGGCGAACCCTCTCGCGAACAGTAGAAACCAAGGCTGGTGCATGTCTAGCCAAGCTAGTGTAACAGACAACATACTCCGAGACTGTCATTGCACCCTAGCGCAAATGCTCAAACTCTGCGCGCCATGCGTCCCTAAGGCTCTGAGGAACAAACTCTCTCAGGAACATATCTGAAAACTGGGTCCAAGTCAGTGAAGCAGCTTTGTCCGGACTGTCTAACTCATAGGTGCGCCACCACTCATAGGCGACCCCTTGAAGCTGGAAAGTAGTGAAAAAAACCCCGCTCGATCCTGATATACCCATGGTATGGAGAATACGGTAGCACTCCTCTAAAAATCCCACGGCATCATCGGAGGCTAACCCACTGAATATAGGAGGATCATACTTCTTGAACCTCTCAAGTCTCCGTTGCTCATCCTCTGAAGCCGCTGCCCTGTCCTCGGGTTGACCTGGGGATACAGGCTATATAGGAATAATCTCTGGGACCTGACCAACATGCACTCACTGCTCAAGAGTGCGGACGACGAGAGTCTATGCTCCTCCCCCGGCCTAATATGTGGTTGCAACAAGGGGAAGCAACCCTGCCTGAGCCAAAGTGGTGTACATGCTCATGAACTGTGGAAGAGTCTCTTTGAGAGCTGGAGTAGTAGTAGCAGTAGGCATATCAGGTGCCTGGGCTACGGTTGGAATTGTTGGTAGTACCTCGGTGGCCGCTCGCGCGGGTGCTCTGGCTGCACCACGTGCACGTCCTTGGCATCTAACCCAGCCTTTGACGGCTACAGTAGGGGTACGGGTGCCCGATCATCTCGGGTAGCACGTGTCCTCACCATCTATGAGAGAATAGAAGACAGAAGTTTAGAATTGTGATATCAAAATCTCGTACGACAAGGAAATCAAATGAAGTAGAATTTTCCTAACAGATACATAGCCTCTCGTAGATAAGTACAAACGTCTCCATATGGATTAGTGAGACTCTAATAAACCGACTTGAAATTCATGACTCCTATGAACCTAGAGCTCTGATACCAACTTGTCACGACCCCAGTTTACCCTCCGTGAACTATCGTGATGACTCCTAGTCTCTATGACTAGGTAAGCCTAACAAGTGTGAAAAAAGGGGAAAAAGTAGATAAAACAATAAAGACTGCAGAATAAACAAAATGAAGGTTTAAAATGTCGCGCGGCATATACAAATATAAAACTCTCATCTGACCAACTTTTCCCAAAACTCGAAAACCCATGAATCACAAACTACGAATATAAGAAAAATTCTCTAACTTCGGAATGTCTACATCAACAAAAAAGATAGAAGGGCTATCACTACAAGATAGAATGGAAAGGAACTCCTCGGTCTGCGGACGCGACAGATATACTTCGAAGTTTCTGGAGCACTTGCCTCGCCTCAAGAGTGATAGGACTGAGTCAAATTACCTGGATCTGCACATGAAAAACATGCACAGAAAGGGCATGAGTACACCACATTGGTACTCAGTAAGTGCCAAGCCTAACCTCGATCGGGTAGTGACGAGGAAGGTCAGGGCCCTACTGAGGTTAAATAAAAATATAAAGTTTGGCAGTGTAGAACAGAACAACATAAATAAGTATAGCAGTAAAAGTAATGCATGATATAAAGGATAGAAACAACTACTACCGAGGCATGGTAAACATAGAAAAGAAATACAGCTCAGCACAAATATAACAACCGGGGATCTCCTAAGATACCGTCCTATAGTCCCAATTATACATATCCAGTGGATCTCCCCGGATACTGTCCCGTAGTCCAACACATAGTGCGCGGGGATATACCGGAATCCCGATCCATAGTCCTAAAAGTAAATACCTAGTACTGGGGGAATCTACCGGGTGCAGTCCCGTAGTTCCATATAACTGTGTAGGGGGATCTACCGGAATCCCACATCTGTAGTCCCAAATAAACAGACAAGGGGGAGCTACCAAAATCCCACATCCGTAGTCCCAAATGTAAATACACAGCAGCAACATGAAAATATTCAGCATTGTCAATTTCAGATTAAGTCAAAACAAGTAATTCTAGCCTAGCATGTTGCACATAATTCAAGTAAAGCAGTTTGAGTAAATAAAGCAAATAAATCACTTAGACATGCTTTCCTAAGCTAACAATATGTTTAAAGTGCAAGTAACATGAACAGGAAAGGAAACATACTAGTACTTACTTAATGAAAATCGGATTTTCAATAATTAGCACAAGTACGCACTCGTCACCTCACGTACAAGGCATCTTAATTAACAATAATATCAAATCCTAAAAGGAAGGTTCCCTACACAAGGTTAGGCAAGCCACTTACCTCGAACCGGCTCAATAATCAACCCGAGACCACGTTCTTGCCATGAGTACTCGATTCGAAATAGCCCAAATCTATTCAATTCAATTGCATAATGTAAATAACACTTCAAGTGACTGATTCTACAATGGATTTCTAAGCTAAAACGCGAAATTAGGTAAAATAACCAAAATGCCTCTCAGTCCCACATCTCGGAATCGGGTAAAATTTTCATTTTTAGAACCCTCACACTCTCTAGAGTTCAGTCATACCAAAAGTACCAATCTCGGACCTCAAATGGTCCCTCAAATCATCACTCAAAGATCTCTAATTAATCAAGCCCTAACCCCCAAATTACCACTGATTTTCCTTAAATTTTCATGCTTAAAATGATAAAAATCACTCCAATAATGAGTTTAGGGACCAAAGACCTTACCCTAGTGAACTCCTCTGAAAATCTCCCTTGAAAATGCTCCCCAAGGCTTCTTCCCGTTTGAAAAGAGGTGAAAATAGCTAAATTTCGCGAAGGCAAGCATTTATATGTTTCTGCCCAGCTAATCCACTTTTGCGGCTCTGGGACCGCATCTGTGGTCCCGCTTCTGCAAGGACATGGTCGCATCTGCGACATTTCACTTAAAGCCTAGCTTCCGCACCTGAGGTTAACCTTACGCAGATGCAGTGTCGCTTCTGCTGTGAAGCTCTCGTTTTTGTGGTCCCTACTGGCTTCTCCATTTCCCGCTTTTGCGATGACAATTCTGCTTCTACAGCTATGCACCTGCGAGACCCAACCGCGAGTCCGGTTATGATAGAAGACCAACATCTGAATTTGCTCAAACAACTTCCAATTCTTCCGACAACCTTCTGAAACCATTCCGAGGCTTCCGGGACCTCAACCAAAGACACTATCAAGTCTAATACCACTTTTCAAACTTATATTAATCCTTAAAACACCTAAAACAACACCGAAGTAACGAATCAAACGCGGATTCAGGCCTAACAACTCCAAAACTCTAAAAATACGCTTTCGATCAAAAAGTCTATCAAACCTCGTCCAAATGACCTAATATTTTGTACACACGTCACATTCAACACTATGGAGCTACTCCAACTTCCAGAATTCCATTCCAACCCTCAGATCCAAATCTCATTATCGAACCGGAAACTTCAAAAATTCGACTTTCGGCATTTCAAGCCTAAATTAGCTACAGACCTCCAAAACACAATCTGATCACGCCCTTAAGCTCGAAATCACACAACTAAGCTAACAGAACCAACATAATTTCATTCTTAGGCCATCTTCACTCTGCTCCAACTACAATCAAATTTTTAAAACTTAAGTTCTCATTTAGGGACTAAGTGTCCCAAAACTCTCCGAAACTCAAAATCGAACATCCTGGGAAATCAAAATAGTAGAAATAAACATGGAAAACGCAGTTAATAGGGGATCGGGGCATAAATTCTTAAAATGATCGGCCGGGTCGTTACAGGAGTTAAATATGAGCCTTCTAACTATTTGTCCCTATTTGCTTGTCCTACATGTTATTTGCCTGTCGCCTAGATTTTTACCTTTTAAAAACCTTAGATTGTCTAGAACTGTTTAGATTTAGAGGTCCCAAAGTCCTCATGGACCATATGGAAGGGACGGGTAGCAGCACGCTTAGAGGCCGTTAATTAAACTCGCTTATATAACCACTAAGGGGAAGGTAATGGTAGTAAAGGGATATGATGACCTACAAGCTAATGTCACGTATAGTTCCTCATTGATGAGTGATTACCGGGCATTGCATGGGTATGATCCTGTAGGCTAATCAACTTAGGACTTCCCTTTCCTAACCCCCTATGTGTTTAAATTTTATAAACTTTATTTTCTTTACATATACATGTGCAAGCTGTTCAAAACTCTCTCTTACTTCCATTACCTGAATCATACATGTACTTAGAATGTAAAACATGCCTTTATTTGCAAATATGTGTTGAAACCGTTTACTGGTTAAAATGACTAATCACATAGTTTAAGTTCGGCCAGGACCCACTGTTGTGGACCGCGAGGGGTGCCTAATACCTTCCCCTCAAGGTTATTTCAAGCCCTTACCCTACTCTCTGGTAATGAAAACTAGTTACATGAGTTAATCGCTCTAGGTGCCTTAACGCACCATAATCAGTTAGGTGACGACTCTTCAAATACCCAATTCCCAAAAGAAAACGAGTTGTTCCCCCATGAATGTTGAAACCCGAACTCCCGTGAGGCAAAAAGGGGGCGCGACAGCATGACGACTCTGCTGGGGATATTTTAGGCTTCTACCATAACGAACTCATTTTTTGTGAATTAGTATAAACATGCTACTTCCCACGTACCCTTTCCCCTTATTTGAATGTAACAGCTTATTTTCAAACATTTATGATTTCTTTATTTTTCTTGAAACTGACTTGTCTCTTTGTTTTCTTTTTCTGTAACTGTCTTTCAATCATTTAAATACAACATTTATTATTTTTCTTACGTGCAAATACTTGACAACATGCTATTTATTTGTTGCATAAATCATGCTCAACATCATATTTCACTCGTGCGTAATCAATCCTATAGCAACGCTTGATGAGTGTTTGCGCTCTTCCTATATATCATTCTTTAAATTTGAAAAGGCGTATTTGCGGTAAAATAAGTCGATCAGTGGTGCATTTGACAGTTCTGTGCCTTTCCCCCTCAAGTTGTCCACTTGAGAGTCCTAGTCTATACCTCTATAACAGCCTTACTCTGATTAATTGTACATGCATCATGGTCAAACTTAGTCAGGTTAATATGTTGTCCACATAGTAACCCTTTAAGACAAGCCTCATCCAAAAGTCCATTAGGTTTTCCACAATCCCAACGGACGTAACCACGATTGTGTGCATTAATTTAGGGAAATAAGTGCCAATATGCTAATCATTACTATATAAATAGACAAACCTGGAGGGGGAAATGGCCTAACTCTCTTTTGTTTTGCAGAAAATGAGGCACAAAGTCCCCAGATTCGGTATGGTCGGTAGTATTCCTTCACTTTTGATAGATTGGTGGAGGGATCTTCCCTTAAGTGATCAAAATCATGTGAAGAGAGTCTTACTGAATTTGCCATCACTATTCGATCTTCAACCAAACAAGATACTAATCGAGGCTGCCACTCTGTTTTGGGTTAAGAAAAGGGTTGTGTTCCGTTTTGGAGACATAGAAATGACTCACTTTCTAGAAGAAATAGGGGGATTTGCTGGGTTGCCTTGGGATAGCCCTAGTCTGCTAGCACCTGAAAATCGTACCACCAGAGGGTTCCTTAAGATAATGGGGCTGAAGAAAAATGATGACTTGGAGTGCCTGAAAAACTCCTACATACCTTTTGATTTCCTTTATGAAAGATACGGTCACAGTAGCTCTTACCGTATTTTTGATGATAAGTTCTCAATCACCTCTTTGGGCTGGGTTCATCGCAGGGTCTTCATGTTCATTGTGTGCTTCTTGGGCATGCTGGTATTCCCAATCCAAGGGGATAAAATCCATACTAGGCTGGCCATGGTGGCCAAAACTCTAATGGACGGGATAAAGGGGCAAATATATACTATTGTCCCTATGATCATTGCAGATATGTATCGGTCCTTGAAACGCTGTCAGAAGGGGTCCAGATTCTTTGAGGGTTGCAACTTGCTGTTACAAGTCTGGTTGTTAGAATATCTCCAAAGGGGTCAATACCGCCAATAGTCTCCACGAAGGCCGTCGAATGACCGCATAGCCTTCCATCACCCTAAAAGAATAACTTACATTCCAGACATGTTCGATCAACCTAAGGATGTTGTAGGATGGGTGTGGTTTTTCAACAAGCTAATTGAAGATCAGGTTTAGTGGATGTTCAAGTGGTTCCCTACTAACGAGTTTATCATAAGATCCATAGATGTTCCACAGTTGGTGCTGATCGGGTTAAGAGGGATATACCCTTATGCTCTCCTTAAAGTTATGAGACATGCATGTAGGAGACAATTCATACCACGGGTTGCTAAGATGAGCCACTTTAGAGCCGATTTCCAGGGTGATGCCATCCCATATAGGAATGAAGTGCAACATATGTGGACTTTGAAGATTATTGTGAAGAAGGATACCATCGAGCCGGACCGATACCATGAGGGCTATTCGTACTTTTACCCCTCATGGTTGGATGATAATCTATCAAGAGTTTTTGAGCTAAGGGTTGGTCCAGGAAATAGGGTCATAGATGAGTTTGCTGAAGTAGAGGTGAAGTACAACAAGCTGCGAAAAAGAGTTCGAGATTCTGAAGCTAAGTATATGGCGCAACATAAGGCTGACATGGAGATGATTAATGAGATGATTAACGAGTGGAAAGAAAGAGCTGTTAAATCCATCGAGAGGCTAGAATATCTAGAGTATAGTTTAATGGAATTAGAGGGGAAGATAAGGAAGAGGGTCACCGACTGTCAGAACGCTGAAAGAAATTAAGGAGGGCATCTGGCAAGGGCATTCCTATTGCTGAACCTGCGCGAATTTGGAGAGTTGATTGACAACAACATCCGGTCTGGAGAGGGTCCTTCTGGGACCAAGTAGATTAGATTTACTTGCTTTCCTTTCAAATGTAATAAGGCCAAGTTCCATTAGCAACATTATCTTATTTAGTTTCGTTTTGGGTCATTTAATTTTACATTAATGAAATGAGGCAATTATTGGCACTAAATTTTTCCAAATTTATTTGTCGCTAGGCCTACCACGGGTACAACGAGGTTCCCAAATTAGGATGCGAATTTACATTCCTACAATATGTGTTTAAATACTGCAAACATTTCAGAACTCTTACTGACTTGTTTACCTTTTTGTTTTTCCTTATTCTTTATTCCCATTCCATAAGGTTGGTTCACTCATATTGGCATCATCAGTGTACCATACCAGATCTAGAGACCCTCCACCTCTTCCTCCTCCAAGTAATACAAAGAGCAAATGGAAAGCTAAAATGGACGATTTATATGGTATTCAAAAAGAGAAGGTGGAAAATGCAGAAACTTCAGATGGTCGGAGTACTCTAACACCAAATGATTTAGGTTTGAGGTTGGAACAAAAGATACTGGAGCTACAGGGAGAGCTTGAGCAGGTCCACAACTTGGCAAACCTATCCCTCACTCTGAATGTCCCCGACATCAACACAAAGAACCCAACACCTCCCCAAAACACACCAAATCAACATCCACAAAACCCTCTTGCACCGTATCAATACGCAACACCACCTTAAAATCTCAATCCCTTACCGATACCAACTCTACCACAACACCACCATCAACTAATCCAATACCCACCAACCGCCACTTATCACACTCCCTAAAACACACCACAACCCATTCCTGATCCTCAAAACTAAACCAATGACCACCACTACACCCAGACATCTAGCACTCACTAGAACAACCCTATATATGTAGAAATCGTACCTCACTCTATCCAACCAACTTCATCTATACCAGAATCCGATAAGAAGGACATGCTCATCAAAAACATAACTGAAGAACTCAAGAATTTGACAAGTCGAGTTCAGGGCGCCGAAGGAGGAAAAGGGATAAAAGGTTTGAATTATGAAGACTTATGCATACAGCCAGATGTAGAACTGTCAGAGGGTTACAAACCTCCCAAGTTCAAGATGTTTGACGGTATAGGTGATCCCAGGGTTCATATGAGGACCTATTATGACAAGCTTTTTGGGGTCGAAAAGGATGAAAGGATCCGGATGAAACTCTTTTTGAGATGTCTTACGGGAGATGCTTTGTCCTGGCATCAGCGAGGATCCTAAGAAATGGTCCAACTGGGGAGTAACCCCATTTACACTAGTCAAACCATCCTGATTATTGGACATAGAAGAAGGCTATGAGGGGAAACCTATCATCATATTGAACGGGTCAATGCCGTCGAGAAGGATACATGGCGGAGTAGTAAAATAGAAAGCATATTGGCTTGGTCTGGATACGAACCCGACAAAGGGTTGGGGAAGAATGTCCAGGGTATCACTAAACCAATACGGCTGAAGGGTCATGATACTGCCTTTAGGCTCAGATATCAGTACACATGGAAAGAATATAATGAATGGTCGCCTCCACGGAACGGACCATATTACCCTCTTGAGCAGCCAGTGCCATGTCTAGATCAAGCTTTTCACCAAGATGATACAATATGGGGAACCACTGAAGAGGAAGCATTAGCTGGATTGAAGAATTTGTTCTTGGAGGATAAAAACATGGAATGCAGTGCCATAATTGAGGAGGAGGAGGAAGAAGTCCTCACTATTCAGACCGTGAAGAAGGGAGCTATTCTCAGGAACTGGACCGCCACACCATCCCGAGCCTGCCGAGTCCCTGGGTAGCTTGGCAGATTTTTACTTCTATAGCCATCCTAGGCATTTAAGATTTCTAGTAATTTTGTTTTAAGATTTACTTGTTTCACAATAAATGCTCGATTCATCGAGTCGTGCTTGTCTGAATGATTTTTTGGTTTTAATCAAATGTATTTGCTCTTTATTATTCATTACTATTTTTACACTTTTTCTTTCTACAATGCTATTATTACTTTTCTTGATGAACCGGTGATTATGACATGTAATGAGGCAACGCAACATGAGAATAGTAGTTCAGATGAAGAGGATGAAATACCCGAGGAAATTGTCAGGGAGGTTGAAATCTTTGAGAATAAACCTAAATCCAATCTGGACGAAATCGAAGCAATAAATTTGGGGGACGCCAAGACCTTCAAGGAGACTCGCATCAGCATTCACTTGTCACCAACAGTGAATGAAGAGTACATCCATTTTCTAAAGGAATATGGGGACATTTTTGCATGGTCATATGATGACATGACTGGCTTAAGCATGTCTGTAGTGGCTCACAAGTTGCCTACTAATCCCATGTGTCCGCCAATAAAGCAGAAACTCCGAAGGTTCAAACCAGATATGAGCCTGAAAATCAAGGAAGAAGTTACCAAGCAGATCAAAGCCAAAGTTCTCAGGGTGGTTGAGTACCCAACCTGGTTAGCTAATATTGTGCTAGTTCTAAAGAAAGATGGGAAAGTCAGGGTATGTGTTGACTATAGAGATTTAAATAAAGCAAGTTCTAAAGACGACTTTCCATTACCAAATGTACTCATCCTGATCGATAATTACGCCAAGCATGAACTCCAATCCTTCGTAGATTGCTTCGCGGGTTATCACCAGATTTAGATGGATGAATAAGATGCAGAGAAAACAGTTTCATTACACCTTGGGGGGTATATTGCTACAAGATGATGCCATTTGGTCTAAAGAATGTTGGGGCTACTTACATGAGAGCCATGATGACCATCTTCCATGATATGATACACAAGGAGATAGAGGTGTATGTAAATGACGTCATTATTAAATCCAAGAGGGCCGCAGATCACATAACGGACTTGAGAAAGTTGTTTGACAGGCTAAGTAGGTATAACTTGAAGCTAAACCCCGCAAAATGTGCATTCGGGGTTCCCGTAGGAAAGTTACTGGGGTTCATTGCCAGTCGTCGAGGGATCGAACTGGATCCGTCCAAAGTAAAGGCTATTCAGGAGTTATCGCCATCTAGGAGCAAAAAGGATGTGATGAGCTTCCTAAGGTGTCTCAACTATATCAGTTGCTTTATAGCACAGTCCACAGTCATATGTGAACCCATCTTCAAGGTGCTAAGGAAAGATGCCGAAACAAGCTAGATAGAGGATAATCAGAGGGCCTTTGACAAAATCAAAGAGTGCTTGTCCACACCACCAGTTCTGGTCCCGCCGGAACCAGGACGGCCTTTGTTACTCTATCTATCTATTTTGGACTGAGGCTCGGATGTGTTCTGGGGCAACATGACGAGACAGGGAAGAAGGAGCAAGCCATATATTACTTGAGTAAGAAGTTCACACCTTATGAAGCATGGTACTCTCTGCTGGAACACACTTGCTATGCTTTGACCTGGACGGCTCAGAAATTGAGGCATTACTTCTGCGCCTACACTACATACCTCATATCCAGGATGGATCCTCTAAAGTACATATTTTAGAAATCCATGCCGGCTGGGAAATTAGCCAAGTGGTAGATATAGTTGAGTGGGTTCCACATCGTCTATGTAACTCAAAAGGCGGTCAAAGGAAAAGCGTTGGCAGATCATCTTGCTCAAAATCCGATAAGAGGAGAATATGAACCCTTGAAAATGTATTTTCTTGACGAAGAAGTATTATTTGTAAGAGAAGACATTACCGAAGCATACGATGGTTGGAGGATGTTCTTTGACGGAGCTGTAAATTTCAATGGAGTGGCATTGGAGCAGTTTTGGTGTCAGAAATGGGTCAACATTATCCGGTATCTGCTAAACTCAAATTTACCTACACCAACAATATGGTGGAGTAAGAAGCCTGCGTACTAGGGCTCAACATGGCAATCGACATGAACATTCAGGAGCTGCTGGTAATCGGTGATTCAGATTTGCTTGCACCAGGTACAAGGAGAGTAGGCTACCAAGAATTCCAAGATATTTCCATATCTACACCATGTGTAGGATTTGAGAAAGAGGTTCACGAAGATAGAATTTCGACATGTGCCTAGAATTCAGAATGAGTTTGCCGATGCCTTGGCCACCTTGTCATCTATGATAAAACATCTACATAAGAACTATATTAATCCCATTCCGGTGAGGATCCATAATCAGCCGACATATTGTGCTCATGTTGAAGAAGAAACAGATGGAAAGCCTTGGTTCCATGACATCAAAGAGTATTTATAGAGGGGAGAATATCTGGAGCATGCAAATCATACTCAGAAACATACACTCCGAAGATTGTCTAATCACTTCTTCTATAGTGGAGGAAAACTTTATAGAAGAACTCCCGATTTGGGATTGCTAAGATATGTCAACGCAAAAGAAGCTTCTAAGCTGCTTGAGGATGTGCATGCCGGAACCTGTGGCCCGCACATGAATGGTTTTGTCTTGGCTAAGAAGATACTCAGGGCCGGCTATTTTTGGATGACCATGGAGACAGACTATATCCAGTATGTCCACAAATGCTTTTAATGCTAGGTGCATGCCGATATGATAAAAGTGCTGCCAACCAAGCTCAATGCAACAAGCTCACCTTGGCCATTCGCCACCTGGAGAATGGATGTTATTGGTCCAATTGAGCCCATTGCTTCAAATGGACACAAGTTTATTCTAGTAGCCATTGATTATTTCACAAAATGGGTAGAGGCTACCTCTTACAAAGCTGTAACCAAGAAAGTCGTCACAGATTTTGTCAAAGATCATATTATTTTTCGATTCGGAGTTCCCGAGTCCATTGTTACTGATAATGTCACCAATCTCAATAATGATTTGATGAAATCCATGTGTGAAACTTTCAAAATCAAGCACAAGAATTCCGCAACTTATAGACCTCAGATGAATGGAGCCGTAGAAGCCACCAACAAAAACATCAAGAAGATACTAAGGAAGATGGTAGAGAACCACAAACAATGGCACGAGAAGCTACTTGTTGCTTTATTGGGATACCTCACTACGGTTCGCACATCAATTGGGGCAACTCCCTACATGTTGGTTTATGGCACCGAGGTTGTCATCCCAGCCGAGCTAGAGATTCCTTTTCTAAGAATTATATAGGATGCTGAACTCAGCGATGCAAAATGGATAAGGAGTCGCTATAAACAATTGGCCCTTATTAATGGAAAGAGGATGAACGCAGTGTGTCATGGTCAACTTTATCAGAACAGAATGTCCAGAGCTTTCAACAAAAGAGTCAAACCAAGGCAATTTGCACCAGGACAGATAGTGTTGAAGAAGATGAAGCCAAAGGGAAATTCTCTCTCAACTGGAAAGGTCCTTTCATAGTTCACAAGGTGTTAACAGGAGGAGAACTCATCTTGAAAAAATGGACGGAGAAATTTGGCCAAAACCAATCAATTCAAACGCAGTCAAGAGATGCTATGCTTAGACAGTTTACATTTCCTCATCTGATGTAATTGAACTACGCTTGAACTGATTCCCATTTAAGAGGGGATACGTAGGTAGCCTTATGCTTTCGGTCATATCATAATAAAATTTTCATTTTCCCTCAAGATCAGAAATCGGGGCAGAATTTTGAGGAGGACCTTCAAAATTCCGGAGCAAGTCCAACCAATGCAAACATATGTAAGAAAGAAAGAAATTGGTTAAGAAACTGGGGCAGAATTTTAAGAAGGATTCTCAAAATTCCGAAGAAGGTGCATCAAGGCCTATTATCCACAAATGGTCAAAAGATCATTTACCAAACTGGGGCAGAATTTTAAGGAGGACCCACAAAATTCTTACACAAGAAAGCTGCAGTGTCTTTGAAATGTGTTACAGTCACTAGTTCATCTAAAATTACTTAATATATCAACATGTTTCTAAAATGACTCTATTTTTATCAATAATTGCATATTCTTTGAAAACTTTATTTCTATAACAGTCAGCTATTACCCAGGGGAACTCGAAAAGGCCTCCAGAACGGAGCAAAGCAAGGCTAGCAGACAGAAGCACAAACCAACCTCCCCTCACAAAACTTACAATTTTTCTTTGAACGCAGGCACATCTGATGCAGCGATAGCATCCGCAAATATATACACATAACAAATTCGCTATCAATCAAGACATCAAACACCGAATATATCTCCAGCTAAGACATATACTACTCTTATTTGCTACTTGTTCTCTACATGAGGCTAATCCTTGCCTCCACATTTGCATGAGGCTAATTCTTGCCTGCATATTTGCATGAGGCTAATCCTTGCCTCCATATTTGCATGAGGCTAATCCTTGCCTCCATATTCGCATGAGGCTAATTCTTGCCTCCATATTTGAATGAGGCTAATCCCTGCCTCCATATCTTGCATGAGGCTATTCCTTACCTCCACATTTGCCTGAGGCTAATTCTTGCCTCCATATTTGCATGAGGCTAATTCGTGCCTCCATATTTGCATGAGGCTAATCCTTGCCTCCATATTTGCATGGGCTAATCCTTGCCTCCATATTTGCATGAGGCTAATCCCTGCCTCCATATCTTACATGAGGCTAATCCCTGCCTCCATATCTGCACGAGGCTAATCCCTACCTCCATATTTGCATGAGGCTAATCATTGCCTCCCTATTTGAATGAGGCTAATCCCTGCCTCCATATCTACATGAGGCTAATCCCTACCTCCATATCAGCATGAGCTTAATCCTTGCCTCCCCACTTGCATGAGGCTAATCCCTGCCTCCATATCTGCATGAGGCTAATCCCTACCTCCCTCTCTGCATGAGGCTAATACTTGCCTCCATACTTGTATGAGGCTAATCCCTACCTTTGTATCTGCATGAAGCTAATCCCTGCCTCCACATTTGCATGGGACTAAGCATTGTCCCTCATTATATAAATATTGCTCTCTTCTAGTGCTATCTATTTATTTTTCTATCGGGTTAAGCTACGCCCTTTATTTCACAAAACTAAGCCCTATCTTGTTAACATCATATATTGCATCTCATAGGATGAAATATCTCCAATCTATCCAATTGCGTCATAGTCTAAAAGGCGTTATCCTCATAGCCGGAAGACACCATGCCATGGCCTGAGGATCCCTCAAATTTGCATATCATTATTCGAAGGCATCATGGTTCGGAGGCACCATCTGCATGACCCGAGAATAACATTTCAAGGCATGCAAATCCCTCACTAAACAATTCATGGCCCAGGACATCATGATCCAAGGACGTCATCTTTAACCGTCCAAAGACAACCTTCAAGGTCCAAAGGGAATCTGCATCATGTTTAAATTTTCACACAAATACATGTCGACAACATCTTTTTATCTGCGGGTGACCAACAAACAACCGCTATCCTAGTAGGAGCGACCTCGCTCTAGTTCTTTCAAACTGTCTCAAACCTTAACTGCTCACCATAGCCATTTTTGCATCCCGTGTTCGTTCTTGCAATGACTTCATCAGTATATTCTACCAATGAATCCAGAACTACACATGGTCTGATTCCTATAAAACCAGGGATATGTAGGCAACTCAAGACTAGAGTCCGGCCTCTGTCTTTCAAAACATCCCTTCCGGTCAAAATTGGCGATATTTCTTTACCCGAAAACTCTTTCATCCTTCCCAGGTAAAGAGGGGCAGTTGTTGATACCCAATTTTTTATCATATATTTTAATACATATATATGCTTTCAAAATAGCACATATGCAGTTATAAGTATGCATAAGCATTTTTATAATTTTTCTATAATTTTTAAAAGTTCCAAATTGATTTATTCCTTCTCTTTTATTTATAAAATTTCCAATAATTATTTTCAAATTCTTTTTTTTGTGATGATTTAGTCATCTAAATTCTTTATTTATGCCAAAATATTATTTAAATATTTTAGTGAATTTTTTTTTAAATTGCGTTTACATTTTTAGGCTATTTTTGCAATAATAGCCCTACTAATGCATAATTACGTTATTGATGCATAAAATGATATTTTATATTTTTAAAATGTTAAACAACTATTTTAAATCATTTTAGTATATGAAAGTATTTTTAAGAATTTATTTATTATTTTTATAAATTATATAACTATTAAAAGTGGCTATTTAAAATCTAGCCTATTTTTATTTTCAATTTCAGCCCCAACCTAACCCAGTTACCAGCCAAATTTCAATTAAATTACCCATCCCAAACCCCATCTACCCGATCCGGCCCCCAAAATCTTTTAATCTCGACCGTTGATCATAAAGATCAACGGCCACAAACGACCATTCCTAAAATAAACCCAGAAGACCCCCCCCCCCAAACCCTATCATTTCATACTACCTGCCACCTTGAAACCCCTCTCTTCTCTCAAACGCTCCCAAAACCTAACCCCTAATAATCTCACTGACCCTCGTTTGTGGCCATCTACGATGATTTCTCACCACCTCTCAGACCTCCAATGGCCTCTCTCACATTAGCCTTGCCATCCCCAAGCCCTCAAGGGACCAGGGCTAGTTGACTTGCATCTATGGTTCCTCTCTCGCCTATTTCAGGCCCTTCCAGTGTGACTCCGAGTAAGATCGTCCTATATTGACTATGATCTATGGTTTTCTAAGCAAGTTTCTTCACCTCTGTATGGTTCTCTTCGAAACATTAAGATGATTTGGGTTTGTTTCATGTGAGCTTTACAATAACCTTAAGATTCTTAAGAAGAATCGTATGATTTTCAAGTGATTTTCATTTTTTCCTAAACTAGGGTTTCAGGAATTTCTTTTTACAAATTATTTGATGACTTTTTGTGTTTAATGTTCTGCTTCTCATATATTTTGATTGATTTTGTAAGTCTGCTACAATCTTAGCCCATTTGTACTGAAAGCCCTAATTCTTTTTATGTTCTTCATCTGGTTTATGAGTACTAGTTTATCGACTGGTTCTTACTTTGGGTTCTTGTGATTTCTCGTGACTTTCTTGACCTAATATGCTTCAACTGTATTTCTTAGTTTGACCTTTCACTGATTCTATGTACTTGTGTTCGCCCTGACTATTCATGTTAAGACCTATAAGATTCTCCTTGAATTAGTGCCGTTCTATGTACTATGTATTTGTTTTGTTAAAATTATGTGGAATCCTGACTATTCATGTTCTACCTTATTTTATATGTTAAACATGCGGACTCTCTCATGACTTTCTCCTTGATTATTCTGAATTCCTTATTTCTTGGTTTGATTTGAACACTTTCCCTTAAACTTTCAATTCTTACCTCCCTACTCGATTTGATTGAATTGCTTGCCTTAATTAATTTTCCTTTGCCTTGTTTGTATTTTGCTGATTCTTACTGATTTGTTTTCTTAATTAAAACTTCTGTTCATTTACCCCTAATTACCTACTCTATACTAATTACTTGATTCCTTTCCTTAAATACTTAGCATGCTTTTACCGTTGATTTAAATTGTCCCTTGATTAAGGGAAAGACTTGCTGATTTACATGTGACTTCCCTGATTTGTTATTAATTGATCTCTTACCTTATTTGTTAAGCTTTTGATTATTATATAAACCCCTTCTTATTTTGATTTCTAGACAACGAACACTAGTTCATCTACACTATTATACTCTCAAAGCTCTCTACTCTCTCTTGTTACTTGCAATTCTTATTAGTCCAGCCGGCTGTAAGCCAATGCTAGCTATTGGCATCATCTCTACTTTGTATTCTATATATTCCCCTTAACTAGTATGTTCTGATTCAATTCACATTCCAAACAATGTGTTTCTTTTGTTGCTGCAGTTCATCAGTTTGTGATTTCCAGTTCTACATGCTATTCTATTTAATATGCAATTAGCATGCCTAGATTACTATCACAAAGCATGTTTAAGCTCATAGCTATTATACTGTTTGGCATGTCATTCCTGCTTTAAATAATTGGTTCACTAGCATGTCCCAAGCTGTATTGTGTGCTTATGATTTCATATAGCATGACTAAACCCTGCCTGTTCTGTATAGGATTAGTATTTCTAAAACCTTGAATGTTTCATGAAGTGTTTGTCTAGTCTAGTTTATTCTATTTCACTAATGAGATCCTATTTTTGTCTTAAACCTATGTGTCTCAACTTAACTTTGCAAATACAATCTGTGTATTTGATTGCCATCACTAAGGTGCATTCTAGGTGTTCCCCCTACCTCTTTCCCTTGTGTGAGGTCTGTTCTGAAACTGTGTATTCTCTGACTTGCTTTCTGATTGTTGTAAAAATGCTCTTCATGTTTTCTCAAACCATTCCTACTCTAACTATGTTCTGATTTTCATAAAATTCTTTCTATTACTAATATCTTCTTTCTCTGTTTACCAAAGTCTTTCAAAGTCATTATGCACTCTCACATTACTCTTAGTATACTAGGTCCTGCCCCTCTAATATGTGTACTACCTTGAGACCCTTTGAGGTCTCTATGAACTCTAGCATGTCAGAGTTGGTTTTTCCACACTGCACCTAAATCAGTTATTATCTAAAAAAAGGTCTAGGTGTGAGCACTGCCCAGGATCTTTGAGGTCCTTAGGGAACTCTGACACACCTAGACATGATATTGTCTATGGAACTTTGACATTTGAGGCTATTGGAGGCTTAAGAAGTCATTGGGCCTACTGCAGGCTCCCTATAGACTAACTACTGTTTATTTATGTATTTTTATTCATTGGTCTGTAATAATTATTGTAAACAACATTAGGGTGATTAGTGAATAAAGGGTGGGTAGTCATATATATGTTGGGTAGCTTGGGTAGATACCATGCCTATAGGGTGTCACACCTCCTCTTTCCGCCCCCGCGCGGGTGCAAGGAGTTTTCTCCAATTAAAGGACAGTCGAAACGGGATTTGTTTGTTTATTTTAGAGTCGCCACCTGGGAATTTTAAGGCGTCCCAAGTCACCGGTTTTAATCCCTGAATCGAGGAGAACATGACTCTATTTGTTATTCTGCGAACCAGAAATCTGAGTAAGGAATTCTGTTAATTCGGGAGAAGGTGTTAGGCATTCCCAAATTCCATGGTTCTAGCACGGTCGCTTAACCGTTATTTGGCTTAATTATCTCGATTTGCTAAATACATGATTTTGGTTACCGCTACAATTAAAGATTTTCTTGAAACGAATCACGCGTACGTATATTCGTGTTATATATTTTTTATAAACGTGAAGAATCGTGTCACGCATACGTGTACACAATAAGATTGGCAATATTTTTTTTTTGTTTATTTTTATTATAAAAATAGACTTATGTTCGAAATTGTTACAATTTATAAACCTAATCTCCTTCTACATCACTTGTTCTTAATCCAATAGGCATGATTATTTTGGTTAATTCTGCTTATGATTGAGTTTGGGATATACATAATCAAACCAATTTTTATTCTCAACCTATGCGAACTATTGGCAAACACTAACTTTACACGTTGTAAAAATTGTTGACGTTATCTTTTACATTATTTTTAAAGAAATGAGTTGATCGCATTTAAATAACTAGGCCATTTGTTATTAAGAAAGAGAACTAATCTACTTGTTGACTTAATAAGATGATACCATATATAACGTAAATATACATCTACACCATTCACCATATTCCAACATTGTGAACATAACGGATTGTATCAATGCACCTTTCAACTATTGATTATAAACATAACCATTATTACGCCATATATGAACAAAATACAACTAACATCATTCAATCAACAATTAAATCGGATATTTGACAAAAATAGGCTAGTAATATAGTTTTTTGATATTTCCATACTATTCCTTACTTAACTAACAATGTCACAAGACTTAATTAATGGCCAACTTTTTGCCATGTTCCCTATCTCAACAATTCAAACAGTAAATGTCATCACTAGTCCTCAAAACATATAAGATTATCGTGGAATTTACTACTCCAGAAGGTTAATTAGTTAACAGTTTATCATGTCAAGTATAATACTATATTAACCAACTAAAACAAAACTGAAACTTAAACTAATAAAATTTAAATGAGTAGAAGACATCCTTATAATTCCAAACTTCATTTACTTGCCATGTTGAAGCTTTTCATGACATGAGTTTACAGATATGTACATGATATTTGAAGCAAAAAGAAAATGAAGATGAGAATCAGCAGCAGTAATAACAGTACAGCACAGCAACAACAGCCTAGCAACAGTAACAACCCAGCAAAGAGTTTGCAAACCAGTAGAGTAGTAATCCCAAAAACAAAAGCCTCAAGCTTTGATGAAACAACAACAATTAATACTGATTTCAAACAAAGAAAGAAAGCAAAAGATTTTTTTTAGTTTTTTTTATTTGAAAGCTTAAATACTTTTCAGAATTTTTCTTTCTCTCTTAAATATTCAGCCCTTTTTCTCTATCTTATTTTCTTTCTCTTCTTCTCTATATTCAGATTAGTTCCTCTATCTGTATTCTCTTTATTTCTGTGTGTTTTCTCAATCTAAATCAGATTCAAGACTTCTATATATATCCCATCACATAAATCTTTTAATAAATTAAAATCAATATTTTTTCCTACCAAACCCATTATTCTTCCCACTCATCCCCATTACATTAAATAAATATATCATCACCACCCCATTATCTTTTGTCCTCCATGCTTCACTAAACAAATACAAGATTCCTCCCCACTAAATGTTGTCTTGTCCCCCCTTTATATTAAACAACTATATCACAACCCACCCCATTATATTTTGTCCCCCATGCTTCACATAAAAAATTACAAAAATGTACAATTCCTAAACTACCCCTCCGACCTTATTGCAATTACTAAACTACCCCTGAACGTACTGCAAATTACCAAACTACCCCATCAGCTATAACAAATCAATTAATCAAACTCAACCAAAATATAGCCAATATGACCAATTTCTACATAAATTCAAACAACAAATCTCATGAACATGATTTCTTCAACATTTCAACAACAAATCACATGAGCATGATTTCAACAACATTTTAACAACAAATCACATGAACATAAATTGAATAACAAAGAACAAATAAAATTTGATTGAACAATATTTTTAGCAACAAACAAATCTATTTTCAGATTCAACAACAACAATCAAACAAGTATATTTAGATTTCTAAATTCAATAATATTGAACTTAAAATTAACTCTAACAACATTACAACAAACAATTCTTATATTAAACTTTAAACAAGATTATGAGACAAATTCAAGAAATAATCATAAATGATAAACAATAAACAAGAAAATCAAACTTATACTAATTTCGTATTCAAGAACAATCATACAAAGTATGGACATGAATTAAATCTAAAAATAAAAACGACGGATTCAAATGATTAAACCAACATACTTCCCTATTACAACTAAGTTATTTTAGGCAAATAACAAAACAAAACTTAACAATTATGAATTTAAACTTGAACTTAACAATATTAACATTTCTGGAAAATACATAACAATACATGAAACAAATTGAAGAAAATAATTCATTAAATTTCAATTTGAATCTAACAAACTAACAAATATTTAAACAATAATACAAACATGAAATAAACATGAAAAACAAACTAATTATATTTCCATTTGAAATCTGAAAATTAAATCAACAAAACACATGAACAAACTAAAAAATTAATTCAAACGATAGACATGAACAAAACAAACATTTGCCGATTTTGGATTTGAGAATATCAAAACAAGATACGGACAAAATAAAACTCAAAATCTACTAACCGGATCGAACGACATACGTACTAACCAACGACGAACTCGACTTTAAGAAGCACGTCGAAACAGTAGCGGCAGTTGATACGAAACCGAAGTAGCTGGGGTGCGTTCGGTTGTTCGTGGGAAGAAGATAGGCAAAAGAAGCAGCGATGGAACGGATGCAGCAACGCATCCATGGACGACGAGCTGGAATAGATGCAGCTCAGCCATGGAGTCAACAGCGACGAGCTACTGTGTCGACGAAACATGAAGAAGAAAGCAGTGTTCGGACTGTTCGCAGTCGAAGACGAAGCAGTAAAGCTGGTCATTTGGATGGGGAAGATGAAGCAGTTGGGGAGGTCGACGATGGTGGATGTTCACGATAGTGAGGTCGAGGAAGAAGAAGGAGCAGCAGCGATGGGGTTTCAGGTTTTTGGTCGAGGGCTTTCCGGCGAAGCAGCGGGCGGAGGAGCTGGTTGTTGGTGGCGTTTGGACGTGAGGGAGTGGGGTCGAGGGCAGCCATGGTTGTGCTTTGGAGTTTTGAGGAGAAGAAGCCACAGTGGGGGGCGGATGGTTTTGGGTCTTTTAGGGTTTTTTTATTTTTTGTTTTTGTTTTGTGTTTTGAAAAAATGAAGAAGGGTGTTGGGTATTTGGACTAGGTCGACCCAGTTCGAAATGGACTGGGTCGTTTGGGAAGATTGGGTATTTTTGGGCTTGTAGCTTGAATTTGAAGAAAAGGCCCAATTCTGATTTTTTGTATTTTTTTTTCTTCTTTTATTTATCTAAAACTAAATTATAAAAATACTTGAATTATTATTAAGAACTAAATTAAGTTATAAAAGCGCAAATTAACTCTCAATAACAATTAACGCACAATTAAGTAATAATTAAGCATAAAATTGTATATTTTGGACATTAATTGCTAAAAATGCAAACGATGCCTATTTTTGTGATTTTTATTTTTTTGTAAAACAAACTTAATTACTAACAATTGTAGGATTAAATCCTATGCAAAATGCGACATACTTTTTGTATTTTTATTAATTTAACAAATAAACATGCACAGACAAATACAAATAATTATTCAAAATATCACAAAATTGCACACCAAGAAAAAATGAATTTATTTTTGATTTTTTTTGGGGAGTAATTCTCATATAGGGCAAAAATTACGTGCTTACAGCTGCCCCTCTTTGCCCGAAGACACGAAGGGTTTTCGTGCAAAGATAAAGCGAGCGATTTTTGCCCATCCGAGTACTCCGTATGAAGCATTTTTTTGAAAAAGATTTGACCGAACCTTTGCCTCAAAGGTTTCCTACATATCCTGGGCTAAACAGGAATCAAGTCAATGTAGTTCGGGAAGTTTTGGTAGCTGGGACTACCGTAGGACTGCAATATTACTGTTGTTGCATGCTATTACTACTGCTTACCGATCTCCTTGTTACACCGTGCTTAAAAGAAAACAAGAAGCTAGGCTAGACTGCAATTTGTTTTTGTTGCCTTGCTTTCTTGTCTGCTTGCATTTTTTTTCGGTGCTTTTCTTCCGATGCTTTTCTTCCTTTCGACACATGCACTTGAGTTTTTGCTGGGACCTCTTATTGCAACCTTCTGCTTCCCAGTGTTGGGGATTTTTATTGTTTCATGCTGGGGATTCCTGTTGTAACTCTCTATTTTATTGTCCTCTGACTTGATCTTGAAATGTATGCCTCTGTTGTATGGGAGGGCTCCCAACTTCAATACTTGAAAATTAAAGACTGAAATGTATGCCTCTGTTATCTGGGCGGGCTCCCAATTCCAACGCTTGAAATGTAAAGACTGAAATGTATGCCTCTGTTATATGGGCGGGCTCCCAACCTCAATGCTTGAAATGTAAAGACTGAAATGTATGCCTCTGTTATCTGGGCGGGCTCCCAACTTCAATGCTTGAAATGTAAAGACTGAAATGTATGCCTCTGTTCTATGGGCGGGCTCCAATCTTCAACAACAACTTTGAAAATAATCGCCATTCCTCTCTTCAGGCGGGCTCCTGACTTCAAAAACAACTTCTAAAATAAAATGCCTTTCCTCTCTTCAGGCGGGCTCCTGACTTCAACCAATAAATCGCCATTCTGTTCTTCAGGGGGGCTCCTGACTTCAACCAATACATCGTCATTCTGTTCTTCAGGGGGGCTCCTGACTTCAACCGATAAATCGCCATTCTATTCTTCAAGGGGGCTCCTGCCTTCAACAACTTTTCACAAAATGCCATTCCTTTCTTTGGATGGCGAGATTTCAACAACCCTTTTTAAAAAACGCATTTCCTTTCTTCAGGCGAGCTCCTGACTTCAACCAATACATCGCCATTCTATTCTTCAGGGGGGCTCCTGACTTCAACCGATAAATCGCCATTCTATTCTTCAGGGGGGCTCCTGACTTCAACAACTTTTCAAAAAATGCCATTCCTTTCTTTGGATGGCGAGATTTCAACAACCCTTTTTTTTAAAAACGCCTTTCCTTTCTTCAGGAGGGCTCCTGACTTCAACAAATAAATCGTCATTCTGTTCTTCAGGGGGGCTCCTGACTTCAACCAATACATCGCCATTCTATTCTTCAGGGGGGCTCCTGACTTCAACCAATAAATCGCCATTCTATTTTTCAGGGGGGGCTCCTGACTTTAACCAATAAATCGCCATTCTATTATTCAGGGGGGCTCCTGACTTCAACAACAAATTGCCATTCTATTCTTCAGGGGGGCTCCTGACTTCAACAACTTTTCAAAAAATGCCATTCCTTTCTTTGGATGGCGAGATTTCAACAACTCTTTTTTAAAAATGCCTTTCCTTTCTTCAGGCGGGCTCCTGACTTCAACCAATAAATCGCCATTCTGTTCTTCAGGTGGGCTCCTGACTTCAACCAATAAATCGTCATTCTGTTCTTCAGGTGGGCTCCTGACTTCAACAACTTTAAAAACGCCTTTCCTCTCTTCAGGCGGGGCTCCTGACTTCAATCAATACATCGCCATTCTATTCTTCAAGGGGGCTCCTGACTTCAACCAATACATCGCCATTCTATTCTTCAGGGGGGCTCCTGACTTCAATCAATAAATCGCCATTCTATTCTTCAGGAGGGCTCTTGACTTCCATCAATAAATCGCCATTCTATTCTTCAGGGGGGCTCCTGACTTCAACCAACAAATCGTCATTCTGTTCTTCAGGGGGGCTCCTGACTTCAACCAATAAATTGCCATTCTGTTCTTCAGGGGGCTCCTGACTTCAACAACTTTTCAAAAATGCCATTCCTTTCTTTGGATGGCAAGATTTTAACAACTTTTAAAAATAAAATGCATTTCCTTTCTTCAGGCTAGCTCCTGACTTTAACCAATAAATCGCCATTCTGTTCTTCAGGGGGGCTCCTGACTTCAACCAATAAATCGTCATTCTGTTCTTCAGGGGGCTCCTGACTTCAACCAATAAATTGCCATTCTGTTCTTCAGGGAGGCTCCTGACTTCAACCAACAAATCGCCATTCTGTTCTTCAGGGGGGCTCCTGACTTCAACCAATAAATCGCCATTCTGTTCTTCAGGGGGGCTACTGACTTCAACCAATAAATCGCCATTCTGTTCTTCAGGGGGCTCCTGACTTCAACAACTTTTCAAAAATGCCATTCCTTTCTTTGGTTGGCAAGATTTTAACAACTTTTAAAAATAAAACGCCTTTCCTTTCTTCAGGCGGGCTCCTGACTTTAACCAATAAATCGCCATTCTGTTCTTCAGGGGGGCTCCTGACTTCAACCAATAAATCGTCATTCTGTTCTTCAGGGGGGCTCCTGACTTCAACCAATAAATCGCCATTCTGTTCTTCAGGGGGGCTCCTGACTTCAACCAATAAATCGCCATTCTGTTCTTCAAGGGGGCTCCTAACTTCAACAACTTTACAAAAATGCCATTCTATTCTTCAGGGGGGCTCCTGACTTCAACAACAACTTTAAAAATAAACTGTCATTCCTTTCTTTAGGCCGGCGAGATTTCAACAGCTTTTAAAAATAAAACGCCTTTCCTTTCTTCAGGCGGGCTCCTGACTTCCACCAATAAATCGTCATTCTATTCTTCAGGGGGGCTCCTGACTTCAACCAATAAATCGCCATTATATTCTTCAGGGGGGCTCCTGACTTCGTAATTTCTTCTTTTATTTTCTTTTTCCTTTGCGCTGCTTTGTTCTTGCTTGCTAGGGATAATACCACTGTGGGAGTCTTCTTTCTTCCTCTCCTACAAATTGATGCTTCATTCTTCTGGAAGCTGGTGGGGATGATAATGGCTCTTTGCTTTTCTGAGCACGAGTGTCATCCCTTTATTCTGTTTGCTGGGGAATACTTCCTCCATTGAAACTTATTAAATTGGGGCAACACTGGTTCAAAGACCACTTCCCTATGACTGGTGTTATCTTTATTCTTCTTCGAATGTGTACCTGACTTCCAGAAAATTTTCCAAATGAAAGGAAAATTTTCTGCCCCAGTTTGACAGTCTCCCTTATGACATGCATTTCTGTCATCAATGCCATTTTTTTTTTACCTGTTTCAAATTAAACAAAATTTGTTAGTTTAAAACACGGTGGTTGGTTGTGATACTCCTACTGGGGATGACTTTCCCTTTCTCCTTCCTTGCTCTGCGTTCCACAACTTGTTGGGGATGATATTATTTGCTGGGAATGATCCCTTTCTGCTGGGGATATCCCTCTTCTTTTTGTGGTACAACTCGGAAACTGGCATTTCCCTGACCTTTTAGTCTCATATGAATTTCCCAAATCATGCTTATTGCTCTCCTTGATTTGTCCACGGGCCTTGGCCTTGAGGTTTAATAACCTTTGATTTCGGCAAGGATATCCCTCTTGACACTCGTTAATCCTTTTGTCAATTCCCTTTTGCTGGGGATATCTTTCTTGACACTGGCCTTGCGCTCGTTCCTTGCTGACTATACCACTTGGATGTACTAGCCAGATCTTATCTTGCATAATTGGAAAGCTGATGGCCTATTTTGAAGTCATTTCCCACTGGTTCTGACCAAACAGACTCTACTGGGGAATTTTTCTATGAAAGGAGAAAGACAAAAAGGAACAGAATAAAAGACAAAGGAAAATGATGACTCTTTAACAAAAGAAACTATAAATAAAAAACCTATCAAACACAGACACCGACTCTAATGGTCATGACATGTATACGTGGCCTATCCCCCATCTGATTCCCAATCTTATTCGACTTGTAGTGCCCGAAGGGTTTTCACTATCAAGTCTCTCTCATTTTGGGTTTTTCTCTCAGCTTTCATCGCCTTATGGTGTCCGTGAAGATTTTCACCGATAAGACTCTCATTTGTATCACTTTGCAGCTGGGGATTTGGAGTGTTGCCGGTATGACTCTCTCTGTTGGAGATTAGAGTTCTTTCTGCTGTGGAACAGAATGTTATGTTCGCCGGTAAGACTCTCATTTGTCTGACTTGACATCTTTTGCAGACTGGTCAGAAGGTCTTTCTTTGGACCGTAATGTGGGTTTTTGGACAGGCTAGAAATAAAGGGTATTAAAGGCTCAAACAACAAATCAATTTGGGGTTCAAAATTACAACTTTCGGAACCAATTTTGCTTACCACAAGCGCAACCCTTGCCCCAGTTTCTTGCTTGGGGATTATTTATTTATAATTAAAATTTTATTTTTTTTAATTTTTTTTTATTACACCAGGCACACTATGACCATTGTGGCCATTATGCACCCTATGACCGAGCCGTGAAGCGCCTACGTATCCTCTTTGAGGAATCAGGTCAAACGTAGTTCCCAATTCCTCTATTTTCTTCTGACTTTTTTTTTATCATTTTTCTTTTCTTTTCTTTTTTTTTTTGATTTTTTTTTTCTTTACCTTACAGGCTCGTATTTCCTAGTCGTTGCTATTGATTCTGAACGAGGGGTATGAAAGAAAATAAATAAGGCTCAAAGGGGGGTAACGAAGGATAAAGTGTTTAGATAGCAGAACAAAATGTCTTCGTCATTCCAGTCTTCAAAACATGCCAAGTGCAAACAACACAATTGATCATTAGATTTATAGTCTCTTCCGATGGTGCTGGACTTGACAATTATGTTAAACACTTGCTTTTTCATTTGTCATTTCTAAAGCACTACTGGGTGACACTCTCACTCTCATGAATGACCCTCATGCCAATTTGGCGAATCTTGCATTTAACGGTTTTCTTTATGTTTTACTTGCCCTAGTTCCACATGACACGGGCTTCAAATAATCTCAAACCGTTCTTATTTCCTTTAAATGCTTTGATTTCCTTTCCGGGGTTTTATGATTAACTTTAAAGACTAGGCCCAAATTGTGTGCGCATGTCATGTCACTGGAATCGGCGCTGAACAAAAATGATAAAAGGACTAAACAAAAGAGGACTGGAAACAATAAAAGACCGGCTTTTGTATTAGACTACCGGCGAAATGGTTTGAATAATAAAACAAACAAAACAACCAGAATAAAATCCTAACACAGCCTTGACAAAACATAAACAAACTGATATGACAAATCAGAAAGATAAGAAGGTTTGACACAAGACAATATTCGGATTACAACCCTAATAATAATCCGGACAATAGAAATGACAACAAAATAAACCACCAACAGCTTCTCTCTTGCTAACCAAGGAACGGAGCGTCCTCCCACTTTATCAAAATTGTCATCTTAGCCACTAAGCTTTGCATTAGTATTGCCAAGACAATTATCAGCTTCAACATCAGCAACCTCCGTCAACAAGTTCTCGATAGGGTTCGAGTGCTCCATGTCACTGTTATTGATCACAATCCGCCCTTCTTGGATCATTTTCTCTACTTCCTTTTTCAAATTATGATAGCTCTCAATGTCGTGCCCTATGACATTGGAGTGGTACGCGCATCGCGCTGCCGGATCAAAGTTTCTTGCATGTGGATCTGGAGTATATGCGGGGAACGTCTCAATCAAGCCATCATGCTTTAGCCTTTCAAACAGACTTGCATAAGATACTCCGATAGGGGTGAGAGCCTTTCCTCGTTTCAGCAACCTTTCGTTCCTAAATGCTTGATTGGGCAGGAAACCTGATCCAGGGGGCTTCCGGTAGGCTTGTGAGGGTGGATAGGCCTTCTGTAGAGCTGGTATTTGGAAAGTGAAGCCCATCTTTGGGAATCTCATGGAGAGAAGTAGCATTGGGGAGGGGAGTAGCGTGGACGAGTGATGGAGCTACTCGGGTAGCTAGGAAAGCTGTCATAAGTGGGTTGGGATGGAGAGTATGAGGGATGGGTAATGCCAGAGTTTGAAAAGCTTGGCGGTGGTGGGGGTGGTGTTTTCCCAGTTATCCATGCCTGATACATGTCTGCCACATGTTGTCTAAGCATTTTCACTTCTTCTACCAACCCGTTGTTCTGTTCGACCAATTGTTGTCGGTCATTAATACCGACCCACCCTGTTCTGAGGTTCTGTGTCATTTGCTTTGCAGGGAGGAGTTACCACAACCAACCACTTTTCTATATATGAACACATCAAAGGGAAGCCATCACGTTAGTGTCAGGGCATTTGACAGATAATCATATATTAGAGATGCAATGCACCTAAGCAGTTAAACCGTTCTATCAGAGATGCGACGCACTTGAGCTTTCCTTTATTTTTCTTTCTTCCCTTTTTTTTCTTTTTCAGTAGTGATCGAATCTTATGGAGATTGCCTACGTATCATGACCCTGCATGAATCAGACCTTGCGTAGTTCGGACCAAATGAAAGGTAACAACAATGAGACATTTTTTTTATCAATTTTCATAATAAAACAAACTGGGTTTCAAAGGTTGAAAGATGACCAACAAACTCGAAAATCAAACAACCCACTTATTCTAATCAAAAGATTTACAAACTCCAAAACAAATGGCCAGCTTCCTTTCTCCATTTGACAAACGCAACCAAACGGTTATTTTTGCAAATGTGGCCCCTTCCAAATTTCACATGAATTTTGAGGCCGGAGAGAATTATTTTATGACACTTTACAAACTTGTCCGTTCTTTTACGAAAATAGCCTTTTGACAACTGAAAGATACTCTAAGGCTATTTCGGCAAGAACGGTTTAAGACACTGCCAAAGCTGGCTCGGCTTATTTTTGACTAAAAATCCAAACTGTATTCACCTGACCGTTGACTCTTTGTTTTTTGTTTTTTTTTAAAAAAATTACAATAAAAACCGGATGTTGCAAACATGGCCCTTCAGCGCCTCGGGGACGAAGATTTTTAAGGCCGTGTGGGTCGACTGGACCAAAATCCTACACATGACCCAAAAAGTGGCTGTTTATGCGAAGTCAGCCTTCCGGCGTCCCTTTCGGGAACATTCGGCTATTTTTGACAAAACAGCACCACCCTCACTTATTTATGACTCATTTTATCATTTTTCAAAAATAGAAAACTCAACATTGCAAACACGGCCTTTCAACATCTCGGGGACGAAGATTTTTAAGGCTGTGTGGGTCAACTGGACCAAATCTTAAACATGACCCAAAAAGTGGCTGTTTATGCAAAGTCAGCCTTCCGGCGTCCCTTTCGGGAACATTCGGTTGTGTCTTGACAAAACACCGTCACCCGAATTCTTTATTAAATTTGACATATTTTTTTGGCTATTATTTTTTAGCAAAAGGGGAGGCTGGACACTGTCCGACTTATTTATGACAAAATTAAAATTTTGACACGTTATTTATTTATTTATTGGTTTTTGGCTATTTTAGCAAAAAAGGGGGTTGGACCCGATGAGGGTTGCCTACGTATCTCACATCCGGTGAGAATCAAACCCGCGTAGTTCGGGCCAAATAACCGAACTATTTTAAAACAGATTTTTTTTTTATTTTTTTTTAGCAACACATAAAAAAAACACTTTCCAAGCACGACTCTTTCATTTTCATTTTGGCATTTTCAGAAACAAATAAAAAAACTATTTTAAAAATAAGACCCCTTTTTTTTTCATTGTCATTTTTCAGGGGAAGACAAACTATTTTCCTTTTTTTATTTTCTTTTATTTTTTTGAAAAATAAGACAGAACAACGATTTTTTTTCTTTCTATTTTTCTTTGCTTTTAATAAAACAAACAAATAAAACATTTTTTTCATTTTCTCAAAATTTCGGCAGAGTTTTGACAGTTATTTGGGCATTGGTTTTTTTTCAAAAATAAACAATCAATTCCCTAACCACTATTTCTTTTTTTTTTCAATTTTAAAATATTATTCCTGATATTCAAAAGTCAGTCAGCACACAAGTCCGAATCAAATAAATGCGCAAGTAGGAGCAAGTAAGATGCATCAGGATGGTCATTTTCATTTTTTTTGGTACACCTGTCCTAGACAGACCCAACCCCTGTGTTGAGCCTCCAAAGTCAAATGCACGTGATGCAAACAATCGCTCCTACTAGGGATCCGGCATGAAGCTGAGTTATTCTAAGTGAAAAAACCTGAGGCATATTGTTCTAGCCCTGGCTTACCCAAGTGGACAGCTTGAGCCGAAGTGGGGGCAACGTACCGGGAGCACGAAAGTCTGCGCGGCCTAGTTACTTGTCCCAACTTCGTCTTATTTGGTATGACTTCTAACAGAAAGGTGGGCCACGCGCACGTGTACAGCATAAATTCAGAAGACTCAGAAAGAAGAAGGGTTTTGTAGCAGTTGTATATACACAATTGAGATAATATGAAAGCGGTAAAAGCATCATTTAGCACATTAGGCATATATCATGTAAACATCAGATAATAAATAAAGCCAACTATAATAGTTATTTTAAGCTCGAATTCTTAAACCCTGAACCAGTGGTTCTGGGCTCCAAATTTCCCCAGCAGAGTCGCCAGAGCTGTCACACCTCCTCTTTCCGCCCCCGCGCGGGTGCAAGGAGTTTTCTCCAATTAAAGGACAGTCGAAACGGGATTTGTTTGTTTATTTTAGAGTCGCCACCTGGGAATTTTAAGGCGTCCCAAGTCACCGGTTTTAATCCCTGAATCGAGGAGAACATGACTCTGCTTGTTATTCTGCGAACCAGAAATCTGAGTAAGGAATTCTGTTAATTCGGGAGAAGGTGTTAGGCATTCCCGAATTCCGTGGTTCTAGCACGGTCGCTTAACCGTTATTTGGCTTAATTATCTCGATTTGCTAAATACATGATTTTTGTTACCGCTACAATTAAAGATTTTCTTGAAACGAATCACGCGTACGTATATTCGTGTTATATATTTTTTATAAACGTGAAGAATCGTGTCACGCATACGTGTACACAATAAGATTGACAATATTATTATTTTTTGTTTATTTTTATTATAAAAATAGACTTATGTTCGAAATTGTGCTTAAAATAAAATTAAGAACGTTCGTCGCTCTTGTATGATTAAATAGTGAACTGCACATCTCGGGTTATATGAAATTGATTTGATATTCTCCGAAGAACCCCCTTTTTATTAAATGTTCGCTCGAAGTTGCGCGAACGCATAATCCGAATTGCCTTTAGAAATATAATCAGGTCACGCGAACGTATCCCTAATCACACAAAATATTCTTGATGGTAGTATAAATTTTCCACAAATTGTTTATTACATCCATACATTTTTTATGTGAAAGTCATGAGAAATCACTATTTGAGATGCCTCTAAATTCCTTGAAAAGAATTCACAATTTATTAAGTGTTGACCGCAAATTATATTTTTCGCGTGTGAATTATATTCCTCAAAACCATTCGAATTTAAAGAGTAAAAAAATAAACAATGTGTGATTAATACTACCATTTTTATAGTAAATACAATATTTGCCTACCCAAAAAGCGAATTGCGTATAAAGCTTAGGAAAAGAATTGATTTAAGAAAGGAAGTGATATTTTCGAAGAATTTTCATTATTCTATTTGTAGCGAATGCTATTTTTACATTCTTAAAATTGTTACAATTTATAAACCTAATCTCCTTCTACATCACTTGTTCTTAATCCAATAGGCACGATTATTTTGGTTAATTCTGCTTATGATTGAGTTTGGGATATACATAATCAAACCAATTTTTATTCTCAACCTATGCGAACTATTGACAAACACTAACTTTACACATTGTAAAAATTGTTGACGTTATCTTTTACATTATTTTTAAAGAAATGAGTTGATCGCATTTAAATAACTAGGCCATTTGTTATTAAGAAAGAGAACTAATCTACTTGTTGACTTAATAAGATGATACCACATATAACGTAAATATACATCTACACCATTCACCATATTCCAACATTGTGAACATAACGGATTGTATCAATGCACCTTTCAACTATTGATTATAAACATAACCATTATTACGCCATATATGAACAAAATACAACTAACATCATTCAATCCACAATTAAATCGGATATTTGACAAAAATAGGCTAGTAATATAGTTTTTTGATATTTCCATACTATTCCTTACTTAACTAACAATGTCACAAGACTTAATTAATGACCAACTTTTTGCCATGTTCCCTATCTCAACAATTCAAACAGTAAATGTCATCACTAGTCCTCAAAACATATAAGATTATCGTGGAATTTACTACTCCAGAAGGTTAATTAGTTAACAGTTTATCATGTCAAGTATAATACTATATTAACCAACTAAAACAAAACTGAAACTTAAACTAATAAAATTTAAATGAGTAGAAGACATCCTTATAATTCCAAACTTCATTTACTTGCCATGTTGAAGCTTTTCATGACATGAGTTTACAGATATGTACCTGATATTGGAAGCAAAAGAAAATGAAGATGAGAATCAGCAGCAGTAATAACAGTACAGCACAACAACAACAGCCTAGCAACAGTAACAACCCAGGAAAGAGTTTGCAAACCAGTAGAGCAGTAATCCCAAAAACAAAAGCCTCAAGCTTTGAATGAAACAACAACAATTAATACTGATTTCAAACAAAGAAAGAAAGCAAAAGATTTTTTTTAGTTTTTTTTTATTTTTGAAAGCTTAAATACTTTTCGGAATTTTTCTTTCTCTCTTAAATATTCAGCCCTTTTTCTCTATCTTATTTTCTTTCTCTTCTTCTCTATATTCAGATTAGTTTCTCTATCTGTATTCTCTTTATTTCTGTTTTGTGTTCAAGACTTCCTATATATAATATATATCCCATCCCATAAATCTTTTAATCAATTAAAATCAATACTTTTTCCTACCAAACCCATTATTCTTCCCACTCATCCCCATTACATTAAATAAATATATCATCACCACCCCATTATCTTTTGTCCCCCATGCTTCACTAAACAAATACAAGATTCCTCCCCACTAAATTTTGTCTTGTCCCCCCTTTATATTAAACAACTATATCACAACCCACCCCATTACATTTTGTCCCCCATGCTTCACATAAAAAATTACAAAAATGTACAATTCCTAAACTACCCCTCTGACCTTATTGCAATTACTAAACTACCCCTGAACGTACTGCAAATTACCAAACTACCCCATCAGCTATAACAAATCAATTAATCAAACTCAACCAAAATATAGCCAATATGACCAATTTCTACATAAATTCAAACAACAAATCTCATGAACATGATTTCTTCAACATTTCAACAACAAATCACATGAGCATGATTTCAACAACATTTTAACAACAAATCACATGAACATAAATTGAACAACAAAGAACAACTAAAATTTGATTGAACAATATTTTTAGCAACAAACAAATCTATTTTCAGATTCAACAACAACAATCAAACAAGTATATTTAGATTTCTAAATTCAATAATATTGAACTTAAAATCAACTCTAACAGCATTACAACAAACAATTCTTATATTAAACTTTAAACAAGATTATGAGACAAATTCAAGAAATAATCATAAATGATAAACAATAAACAAGAAAATCAAACTTATACTAATTTCGTATTCAAGAACAATCATACAAAGTATGGACATGAATTAAATCTAAAAATAAAAACGACGGATTCAAATGATTAAACCAACATACTTCCCTTTTACAACTAAGTTATTTTAGGCAAATAACAAAACAAAACTTAACAATTATGAATTTAAACTTGAACTTAACAATATTAACAATTTCTGGAAAATACATAACAACACATGAAACAAATTGAAGAAATAATTCATTAAATTTCAATTTGAATCTAACAAACTAACAAATATTTAAACAATAATACAAACATGAAATAAACATGAAAAACAAACTAATTATATTTCCATTTGAAATCTGAAAATTAAATCAACAAAACACATGAACAAACTAAAAAATTAATTCAAACGATAGACATGAACAAAACAAACATTTGCCGATTTTGGATTTGAGAATATCAAAACAAGATACGGACAAAATAAAACTCAAAATCTACTAACAGGATCGAACGACATACGTACTAACCAACGACGAACTCGACTTTAAGAAGCACGTCGAAACAGTAGCGGCAGTTGATACGAAACAAAAGCAGCTGGGGTGCGTTCGGTTGTTCGTGCGAAGAAGATAGGCAGAAGAAGCAACGATGGAACGGATGCAGCAACGCATCCATGGACGACGAGCTGGAACAGATGCAGCTCAGCCATGGAGTCAACAGCGACGAGCTACTGTGTCGACGAAACATGAAGAAGAAAGAAGTGTTCGGACTGTTCGCAGTCGAAGACGAAATAGTAAAGCTGGTCGTTTGGATGGGGAAGATGAAGCAGTTGGGGAGGTCAACGATGGTGGATGTTCACGATGGTGAGGTCGAGGAAGAAGAAGGAGCAGCAGCGATGGAGTTTCAGGTTTTTGGTCGAGGGCTTTCCGGCGAAGCAGCGGGCGGAGGAGCTGGTTGTTGGTGGCGTTTGGACGTGAGGGAGTGGGGTCGAGGGCAGCCATGGTTGTGCTTTGGAGTTTTGAGGAGAAGAAGCCACAGTGGGGGGCGGATGGTTTTGGGTCTTTTAGGGTTTTTTTTATTTTTTGTTTTTGTTTTGTGTTTGAAAAATTTGAAAAAATGAAGAAGGGTGTTGGGTATTTGGACTGGGTCGACCCAGTTCGAAATGGACTGGGTCGTTTGGGAAGATTGGGTATTTTTGGGCTTGTAGCTTGAATTTGAAGAAAAGGCCCAATTCTGATTTTTTGTATTTTTTTTTCTCTTTTATTTATCTAAACCTAAATTATAAAAATACTTGAATTATTATTAAGAACTAAATTAAGTTATAAAAGCGCAAATTAACTCTCAATAACAATTAACGCACAATTAAGTAATAATTAAGCATAAAATTGTATATTTTGGACATTAATTGCTAAAAATGCAAACGATGCCTATTTTTGTGATTTTTATTTTTTTGTAAAACAAACTTAATTACTAACAATTGTAGGATTAAATCCTACATGCAAAATGCGACATATTTTTGTATTTTTATTAATTTAACAAATAAACATGCACAGACAAATACAAATAATTATTCAAAATATCACAAAATTGCACACCAAGAAAAAATGAATTTTTTTTTGAATTTTTTTTGGGAGTAATTCTCATATAGGGCAAAAAGCACGTGCTTACATAGGGTCGTGTTAATTTAAATGTGTTTACTATGTTTGTTGTACTACCACAATATTAGAAATCATGCCTATAGGATCTAAATGGTTTTAATAATAGATATCATGCCTATAAGGTTAAAATCAGCTTATATTTAGATATCATGCCTATAGAGATAAAGTAATTAAAGTTCAGTTTTCATTACAACATGTATTCACATTCGTCTTCTTAGATATCATGCCTATAAGTTCAAGAGTCAGCTTTAATAACTAGATACCATGCCTATAGGGATTAAAGTGAGCTCTAATAGAAATCATGCCTATAGAATTTAAAATTAGTTTAGTTAAAAAAATCAGTTAATTCATGTTTGAATTGGTTTAATTAACTATCCGTTTCTTTAAATTAGTTTTCAAATAATGCCTTAAATTAGTACAAATAGAAAACATGTCTATAGGATCTCAAGTTGTCTGTTTAAAATTGATCACTATTTTACTGCATTCCTAATAGATATAATGCTTTTAGAACATCACTGTTATGCGCTTAGGCAAGCCTATAGGGCGATTAAAGTTATGCAACTATAAAACTGTGCTTTGTTATTTAAGTCTGCTCAGATTTAACAGGTCTAAAATCAGTAGACAAACTAATAGGTTTTTGCCACTTTGTCCTAATTCAATACTATATAATCCCTGCTCACCTAGATATCATGTTTTAGGATTTTCTCTTAAATACCTGACTGTTGTTTGAAGACGTGCATTTACTTGTTATATTTGTGGAGGTGACTGTGAGCCTGCAATTTGTTCTCATTAAATGCAGTCCTAATTGTTCTTGATTGACGCTTAGACTTTTACCCTTTAAAACCTTAAGAAGTTCTAGAACTACCTTAATTAGAGGTCCTAAATACCTCCAGGGCCACAAGAAAGGGATAGGTAGTGTACGCATAGGACATTTTCAAGGTTACTAGAACGCTTTAGGCTATAACCAGGGGGAGGGAATTGGGTAGTAAGGATATGATGACTACGCGCTAATGTCACGTGTAGCCCCTCATTTATGAGTGTTTACCGAGCATTGTGTAGGGTGATTCTATAGGCTTATCAACCTAGGACCCCTCTTTCCTAATTCCCGATGTCTAAGCTTTACTTTTTCTCTATATATGCAACTTTTTTTCTCCTTTTATCTCATTACTTGAGTCATACAATGTCCAAAACATGCTTTTATTTGCAAGTATTTGTTTAAACTATTTATTTGTTAAAAAGACTAATTCATATAAGTATAAGTTCGGTCGAGACCTACCGTTGTGGACCGCGAGGGATGCCTAACATCTTCCCCTCAATGTTATTTCGAGCCCTTGCCCTAAATCTCTGCTAATGCAAACTAGTCTAAGAGTTAATCGCTCTAGGTGCCCTAACGCACCATAATCCGTTAGGTGGAGACTCTTCAAAATCAAAATTCCCAAAAGGAAATGAGTTATTACCCCCATGAATGTCGGAACCCGGACTTCTCTCTCCCAGCGAAGGGAAAAAAAGGGGGCGCCACTCCCAACCAGCCACTGCCTATCATACCTATAATTCCCAGCCATCTTATTTCCAGTCACCTCTAACTCGCCAAAATTATCCAAGGCCACGATGGGTCCAGCAATAGCGCCACTCCCAACCAGCCACTGCCTATCATACCTATAATTTCTAGGCATCTCATTTTCAGTCACCTCCAACTCGCCAAAATTATCCAAGGCCATGACCCAATTTTGACCGCAAGCCACACAGACAATACACCGCTATTGCTGGACCCATCGACCAGCTGTATGAAAATTTGAAAGCTGCTGGTTACGTCATCCCTATTCCCGTTGTGGCATTAGAGAACCTATCCCAATGGGTCAACCCAAACAAAACCCGTGCATACCATTTCGGTATGAAAATTCACACCATTGACGAGTGTTGAACATTGAAAGATAAAATCCAGACGCTGATTGACAATAAGGTCATACAATCGAAAGAAGCTTCACCCAATGTCCACAACAACCCTCTCTAGAATCATAGGGAAGGTGGGATACATGTGATAGATATGGACGAAGAATGGGATCCTAAGGGGTCAATTGGGCTTATTCGAGAAGGCGATGACTTTAAACCCTCAGTCACACTTACTCCTATTGTAGTACAGACTCAGTCACCAATTGAGGTTGAGGTAGATGCATCAGTTCCATTTGAGGTAGAGGTAGCTCCACCTACAACTACCCCTGTTCCATTTGAAGTAGAAGTGGCCAGACCTTTCACAGTAACGGTATCAACCACACCTCCTTTCAATTCAAAAGCAATACCTTGGAATTATATTGCCGAAGCTAGGCGAAAAGGAAAGGCAAAGATGGAGGAATCCGATGCTGTGCAAGAAATGACTAGGATCGGGAGAATCTATACACCTGAACACTTGGGAGGACCAAGTAAGGATGCCACTACCAAGCAGCCTGTCATTGAAACAGGGCTAGATGACCTTTGGAGGAAAGTACAAGCAAGGGAATACTCCGTCATTTATCATTTGAACAAAACCCCAGCTCAGATATCCATACTGTCACTATTGCAAAATTCAGAAGCGCACAAGAATGCTTTGATGAAGGTGTTGGGTGAAGCTTATGTACCCAACAATATCACTTGCAGAGGGATGGCAAATATGGTTCACAGGGTTTTAACAGGAGAAACACTCATACTTACAGAAATAGATGGTGAAGTCTCACCAAAACCAATCAATTTAGACAAAGTCAAGAGATACTATGCTTAGACTATTTACATTTCTTCATCTAATGTAATTGAACTACGTTTGACCTGATTCCCGTTTAAGAGGGGATACATAGGCAGCCCTGTGGGTTCTGTCATATCATAATAAAATTTCCATTTTCCCCCAAGATTCGAAACTGGGGCAGAATTTTGAGGAGGACCCTCAAAATTTCGGAGTAAGTTCAGCCAACGCCAACATATGCCAGACGGTCAGAAATCGGTTAAGAAACTAGGGCAGAATTTTGAGAAGAATTCTCAAAATTCCAAAGAAAGTTCAACAAAGCTCGTTACCCACAAACGGCCGAAGGATCATCTACCAAATTGGGAAAGAATTTTGAGGAGGACCCATAAAATTATAAAGCTGCAATGCCTCTAAAATGTGTTACAGTCACTAGTTCATCTGAAATTACCTGATATTTCAATATGTTTCTAAAATAACTATATTTTATCAATAATTGCATATTTTCGAAAACTCTATTTTCGTTACAGTCAGGTGTTACCGGGGGAAACTCAAACGAGGCCTCCAAAATGGAGTATAGCAAGGCTAGTAGACAAAGACGCCAACCAACCTCCCCTCACAAAACTTACAATTTTTCTTTGAATGCATGCACATATGACGTAGCGATAGCATTTGCAAACATGTATACACGAAGAAAAATCACTATCAAATAGGCCACCAGACACTAAATGTATCCCCAGCTAAGAAACATTCTACCCTTATTTGCTATTTGTCCTCTGCATGAGGCTAATCCATGCCTCCATATTTGCATGAGGCTAATCCCTGCCTCCATATTTGCATGAGGCTAACCGCTGCCTTTATATCTGCATGAGGCTAATCCCTGCCTCCGTATCTGTATGAGGCTAATCCCTGCCTCCACATCTGCATGAGGCTAATCCCTGCCTCCACATCTGCATGAGGCTAATCCCTGCCTCCACATCTTCATGAGGCTAATCCCTGCCTCCACATCTGCATAAGGCTAATCCCTGCCTCCATATTCCATGAAGCTAATCCCTGCCTCCATACTTGCATTTGGGTAATCCCTGCTTCCATATCTGTATGAGGCTAATTCTTGCCTCCATACTTGCATGACGCTAATCCCTGCCTCCATATTTGCATGAGGCTAATCTCTGCCTCCATATTTGCATGAGGCTAATCCCTGCCTCCATATTCACATGGGACTAAGCATTGTCTCTCCTTGCATAAATGTTGCTCGGTTCTGGTACTATCTATTTGCTTTTCTATCAGGCTAAGCTCTGCCCTTTATTTCACAAGACTAAGCCCCGTCTTGTTAACATCATATTATTGTATCTCATGGGCTCAAATATCGCCAATCTATCCAAAGGCATCATAGTCTAAAGGCATCATCCTCATAGCCGGAAGATACCATGTCATGGCCTGAGGATATCTAAAATTTGTATATTGTTATTCAAAGATGTAATGGTTTGGAGGCACCATCTTCATGGCCCGAGAACATCATTTCATGGCTTGCGAATCCCTCACTAAACAATTCATGGCCCAGGACATCATGGTCTGAGGACGTCATCCTTAACCGTTCGAAGAAAACTATCATGGTCCAAAAGGGAATCTGCATCATGTTTAAATTTTTGCACAAGTGCATGTGGCATATCTTTACTTGCAGGTGACAAGCAAGCAACTTCTATCCTAGCGGGAGCAATCTTGAATTGACCGTTCACCATAACCACTCTTTCACCCATCCCGGAATCTCGTGTCCGTTCTTGAATGACTTTATCGGTATATTCCGCCAATGAATCCAGAACTACACATGACTTGATTTCTATAAAACCAGGGATATGTAGGCAGATCAAAAGCCAGATTCCGACCTCTATCTTTCAAAATAGCCCAACTGGTCAAAATTGGCCATCATTTCTTTACCCGAAAACTCTTTCATCCTTCCTGGGTAAACATGGGAACCTGTTGATACCCAATGTTTTCCATAATATTTTCAAAAACTATGTCTGGGTATCAATTAGTATTTTTCATATAATTTCTGCATTTTAAAAATATTTTTTATTAATTTATCCCAATATTTTATTTATAAAACAATCACTGATTGCATCACAAATAGTTTTATAATAATTTTTTGTGGCTTAATTTTATTATTTGCATTTTTACTAAGTTTCAATTATTGTACAAATAGCAACTTTTGTATTTTTAGGTAGCAATTGTAATTACAGCCCATGCATGCATTATTACATTACTTTACCAGAAAATAGTCTTTTATATTTTTAAAATATTAAGTAATTATTTTAAAATATTTATAGGCATAAAAATCATTTTTTATAATTTATTAACTATTTTTTATCAATTAAAGAGGTATTTAACAAATAGCCTTTTTTTATTTTGGACCTAGCCTAATTAAATGCCCAAATTTAACCCCACACCAGCCCAAATCTACCTAGGCAAATCTCATCTGTCCTAACCCAATTTAAGCCTACCCGACCCAAACCCCCATCAAATCGTGGTTGTTGATCCTTTAGATCAACGGTCCACATTAAGACCTTTATTTTTTAGTCTCAATGACCCCCAAACCCTAGTCATTTGCCTACAACCGCCGCCCCTGAAACCCTTTCCTCTCTAATTCTCTCTGAGACAAAACTTAACCCTATCCGCCGCCACCCAAAACCAGCCCTAATCCCCTTGATTTCTACTCGATCTATGGCTTCCCATGGCTGTACGAGGCCTCTACTTGTCTCCCATTTCCCCTGCTTGCTCGATTGTGTGGTTTTATGGAAGGACCTCGAAGAGATCTGGTCCATATCTCTTTTAAAACTCTTAAAGAGTTTGTCTATGGTCTGTGAGTGATTTCTATCAAAGTTTCACGGCTCAAATCTTTGATTCAAAAGGCCAGATTCTCTTTACCCTTTCTCTTTTCTTCAAAACTTAGCATTTGGACTTGAATCCGTCCAAATCCTTGTAGATCTAGAGCGATTTGAGTTCGTCATTACTTTTTCCTTAAGGCTCCTTCATTTCTTTACTAATTAATCGATTTTTTGAAAATTTTGTTATATTAGGGTTTTTTTTTCTTATCGTTTGTTGGTCAAACCTCTGGGTATCTAAAGTATTTTCTAACTTCCATGGCTATTCTTTTATTTATTTTTTTACTTTTCTACTACTAACCGATTTTTTAAGCACTACACTACTTCAGGTTTCGATTGCTATGATTTTTGTTGTTCGAATCTCTGTGTGTTGACATGCTTTCAAGTTTTCCATGGTTGTTTTCTTTCTTTAAGTTTTTTCGAATTATGATTTTTTGAATTATTTTCCGTCTAATTTCTCTGTGTTCCTAAAAGTTTTACTCGACCTATCTTGTTTATGGGAATTGAAAAGAAAAATAGTCATCCCATGTATGCATTAGATACCCTGCTTTAAGAACTTTTGTTTGCATTTTTCATTAAACATGTCCATTTTGACTAAATAAATACTTGGCTATAAAAAGTTTTAAACAGCCTCACTCACAAGCATCATGTCTTAAAACATAAACAAAACACATGTTATAATATGTGTCATCTAAGATAGCACGTTTGTAGTTTGCACAATTTCTTAAACTGTTAATCATCTCCTGTAATTGTGATTGCAAACAGTCCCCCGCCTAGGCAAGCCTTAGATTATCAGTATCTATGTATACATAAACTGGAAACAGTGTTTGATTGTGTTAAACTTCTTAAGCTTAACAGGCTATAAAACCAGTAGGCAAACTGGTTAGGATTCTGCCACTTTCCTTATGCATATCTTGTATCTGTAACATTCATCTAGATATTATGTTCTTAGGATTTCTGATCTTCTTTTAAAAAATCTGTATTGTAGACGTGCTGTTTGATTGCCTATATATATGCGGAGGTAAATATGATCCTTCTAATTGTTTGTCCATATTTGCTTGTCCTACATGTTATTTGTCTGTCGCCTAGATTTTTACCTTTTAAAAACCTTAGGTTATCTAGGATTGTCCAGATTTAGAGGTCCCAAATTCCTCCAGGACCATAAGGAAGGGACAAGTAGCAACACGCTTAGAGGTCGTTAATTAAACTCGCTTATATAACCACTAAAGGGAGGGTAATGGGTAGTACAGAGATATGATGACCTACGCACTAATGTCACGTGTAACCCCTCATTGAGGAGTGATTACCGGGTATTGCATGGGTATGATCATGTAGGCTAATCAACTTAGGACTTTCCTTTCCTAACCCCCTATGTGTTTAAGTTTTATATACTTCCTTTTCTTTACAAATAAATGTGCAAGCTGTTCAAACCTCTCTCTTACTTCCATTACCTGAATCATACATGTACTTAGAATGTGAAAACATGTTTATTTACAAATATGTGTTGAAACCGTTTACTGGTTAAAATGACTAATTCACATAGTTTAAGTTCGGCCGGGACCCACCGTTGTGGACCGCGAGGGGTGCCTAACACCTTTTCCTCAAGTTTATTTCGAGCCCTTACCATATTCTCTGGTAATGCAAACTAGTTAAATGAGTTAATCGCTCTAGGTGCCCTAACGCACCATAATTCGTTAGGTGGCGACTCTTCAAATACCCAATTACCAAAAGGAAACGAGTTGTTCCCCCATGAATATCGAAACCCGGACTCCTACGAGGGAAAAAAAGGGGGAGCGACAATGGAGTGAAAATGATAAACCATAATGCACTCAATAAACATGAAAGATGACCACTTTTCTGTGATCTGCCCGCCCGAAACAAGCCAAAGTGTACAAAAGTCAACAAGCATTTCGATATCAATTACTTCAAGAGTGATTTGGCGGTGCAAAAGTGATCATATGGTCACAATATCATTTATTTATTTTAAATTTCTAGCTATTTTTGAGAATTTATTTGGTAAATATTATTGACTTTTCATTGTTGGACGACTTTGGTATTTCAACATACATTTTTTTAGCAGCGATAGATATCAATATAGGGAGATCTTTTGTAGGAATTCTGTACTGTTGAGCATATAGGAAATGACGGTTTAATAAAATTAGTGATCTAAAGTCAAATTTCAAAGAAAAGCCTTAAAAGTTTTTAACAAAATTTATATAGATGCACATACATTTGCATAATTATTGTTGAATTCTTTATTCTTCAAATACTTGTTATTTATAATTATTCTTACAAGAAATAAGACATATAACTTATACAATAATATTATAAGTTAATAAGATGTTAATCATGTGTTTGCAATACATTATCTTAGATCTTGTTGCAAAAAACTTTATTCACTAATATAAAAATTTAAGTAATTTAATTCAAATTTCTAAAATATTTTTATTCTTAAGAAGTATGCGGTTTTTCTTTCTTTCTTTCTTTCTATAAATATTTGGGGTTTTAAAATTTTGGAAGCTTTAATCAAAGGTTGTACTGGTCTCCTCTTTGTGCAATGTATGGGCAGCCTTTCAGTCAATTTTCATTAGGCATGGCAAAACATGCCCAAATCATGTAACCCGCCCAAGTATTAATGGGTTTGGGCTAAATTGATTTTGATGATGGGTTGATTTGGGCTAGCCCAAAGTAACCCATAAAAAACCACTAGCCCAAATTGACCCATGATAGTGCTCAATTATATCACGATCCAGAATTTTCACCTTCGGGATCGTGATAACGTCTAACATTTCACTTGTTAGGCAAGTCAACATTAGAATAATTTTTTCATTTTCAATAGTTCAAATTAAATGATAAAAAAGAAATTGAAATAACTATAATTATCTAAAGTAAAGTGCGGAAGCAATAACAACTAAAATATCTGATACAACCCTGGACTCGGTGTCACAAGTCCACGAGCAATTAGAATAGTACAAATAAGGGTCTAAATAAAACACAAAGTTGTCTGAGGAAAAATACACAGTTAATAAAAAGAAAATGAGACTCTAGGAGCTGCGGACACTGAGCAGCTATACCTCAAGTCTCCGCAAGCTAGCCAACCCGAGCATTCTAATAACCGCCATTGGGATCGACTCCAAAATCTGTGCAATAAGTGCAGAGTATAGTATGAGTACAACCGACCTCATGTACTCTGTAAGTGCCAATCCTAACCTCGACGAAATAGCGACGAGGCTAAGGCGATCACTTACACTATAACCTCTACGCAGTATGTAATAAAGATAGGAGAAGAAAATACGGAACAAAATAAGACAGTTAACTAAAGAAAATAGCTAAATCCCCAAAGAGAAACCTGTGATAATCATAATTATCAATCTTTAGAGTTTCGAATGAAAAATACCGAAAACCAACACAGGTCAAGAAAATGGAAACACATAGATTGTTGCGGCGCGCAACCCGATCCCACTGTATAATACAATCCTCCCTTATTCCACCGTAACAATATCAACAATCATAAATAAATATATGTTGCGGCGCGCAACCCGATCCCACCATATAAGAAAATCAGTATCACAATTCACCCTTATTTCACCGTATCAATCCACCCTTATTCCACATGTTGCGGCGTGCAACCCGATCCTACCATATCAGTACGAATTTGCCCTTATTCTACCATATTAATCCACTCTTATTTCACCTGTTGCAACGTGCAACCCGATCCCACCATATCAGTACCAAATATTCAATGAGCACAAACACATCAATAATTCAAGTCACAAGAACCTCTACGATTGATGAATATGAAACCGAATCAGAAAAGAACATCGTATCAACTTAGAAATTCACATATGTAATATTACACGGGCCAATCAAGTTCAGTGAATAACAATTAAATAGTGCGAGTAAGTCAATTAAGGCAACTAGCAGTGAGTCATGAAAATATGGAAAAGTCTAGCATTTTTAGCAAGAGAAACAATGATTAACAAGTAGCAAATAAAGCATGGGAGGCATTTAGAGCACGTAACAGATAAGGCATGGAAGGAAATAATTAAGGAAAATCAAAAAAATCAGGGAAACAAGTAATTCGGTGGAGTATAAGCACTTGTCACATCGCATATACGCCGCAACACATGAAATTCACATAGCACATAGTCCGAGGGTTCCTAATTTCCTCAAATCAAGGTAAAACTCAACACTTACCTCACTCCGCAGTCAACTCAAAGCTTCTCGGGGCATTTCCCCTAGAATCCGCCTTCAACCCACTCGCATCTAACCATAATTGACTCAATAATATCAAATATTGCTAAAGAAATCAATCACAATGCATAAATTTAGGATTTTCACATTTTCCCCCAAAAGTCAAAAATCAACCCGGCGCTCGCTTGATCAAAACCCGAGGTTCGGACCAAAACCTATTTGCTCATTCACCCTCGAGTCCGATTATGCAATTAGTTTCGGAATCTGACCTCAAATTGAGGTCTAAATCTCTAATTTGCAATAAAAACCCAATTCTTCCTAAACCCCTAGTTTTCTGCCATGGAAGAACAAAAATTAGGGCTAAAAATTAATGGGTGATGCTAGAAATGGAATAAAAGGAGTTAAAGTATACAAACCTATGAATTGGTGTTGAGTTTTCTCTTCAAAATCGCCTCTAGGCCAAGCTCTTCCTGTTTTTGGTCTATATTTAATCACCGGCATTAGGTGTTCATCGTGTTCGCGTGAAACCTGACTCGTTCACGAAGAGCAGGCCTAACTGGCCTATGCGATCGCGAAAGTATAGCCCGCCTCACCTCCGCGTTTGCCAGATTGGTCTCGCATTCGCGTAGAGTTAACCTCAATTTCCAGCCCCCGCCTCTCAAAGCTACACGTTCGCATGGATGTGGACGCGTTCGTGAAGGGCAATTCCTCCCCACTCCGCGTTCACATCCTATTCCTTGCGTTCGCATAGGGTTATTTCTTCCCCAGCCCAGATCACTCTTCGCGATCGCGATGAAGGAAACACCAGGTGACAGCTGAAGCTAAGAATACCAGATTTTTCTAGGTTACAACCATGTGTAGCCTATTCGAAACTCATCCGAGCCCTCGGGTCTCCAAATCAATTATGCACATAAGTCCAAAAATATGACACGAACTCGCTCGCGCGATCAGAACACCAAAATAGCACCTAGAACTACGAATCGGACACCAAATCAAATTAAATTTTCAATGAAACTTAAGAATTTCTATTTTAACAACCGGACGTCCGAATCATGCCAAATCAACTCCGTTTCTTACCAAATTTGGCAGATAAGTCATAAATGTAGTAATGGACCTATACCGAGTTCCAAAACCAAATACAGACCCGGTATCAACAAAGTCAAACATTGATCAAGTCTTTTAACTCTTTAAGCCTTTAAACTTCAAATTTCGATAAAAAGTGATAAATCGAGCTAGGGACCTCCGAATTCGATTCCGGGCATACACCCAGGTCCCAAATCACAATACAGATCTATCAGCCTCATACAATCTTCTGTTGGGCCGACCATGGATACATGCTACTGGGGTTGTGGCTTCTACATTACATCAAGCTGTGAAATTCAAATGGAACCATGATGAGGTGATCATTCACAGAGATGGGAGTAACCCCATTTACACCAGTCAAACTATCCCAATTATTGGAAATAGAAGAAGGTTAGGAGGGGAAACCTATCATCATATCGAACGTGCCAATATCATTGAGAAAGGTAAATGGTGGAGTAGCAAAATAGAAAGCATATTGGCATCGTCTGGGTATGAACCCGACAAAGGGCTTGGGAAGAATCTCCAAGGTATTACTAAACCGATACAGCTGAAGCGTCATGGTACTACCTTGGGGTCGGATACCAGTATACATGGCAAGAGTATTATGATTGGTCGCCTCTATGGCGTGGACTGTATTACCCTCTCGAGCAACCAGTGCCATATCTGGATCAAGCTTTTCACCAAGCTGATACAATATGGGGAACTGCAGAAGAGGAAGCATTAGTTGGGTTGAGGAATCTGTTCTTGGAGGATGAAGACATGGACTGCAGTGTAATAATTAAGGAGGAGGAGGAAGAAGGCCTCACTATTTAGACTGTGGAGAAGGGAGCTGTTCTCAAGAACTAGACCGCCACACCATCCTGAGCCCACCGAGTTCCTAGGTTGCCTGTTAGATGTTATTTCTATAGCCATTCTAGGCATCTAAGATTTTTAGTAATTTTGTTTTTAAGACTCACTTGTTTCAAAATAAATGCTTGATTCATCGAGCCGCACTCGTTTGGATGTTTTAAGTCTTAATCAAATTGCTCATTATTATTTATTATTATCTTCCATATTTTTCTTTCTACAACATTATTGTTACTTTTCCTGATGAACTAGTGACTGTGACATGTAATGAGGCAACACAATATGAGGATAATGATTCGGATGAAGAAGATGAGATACCTGAAAAAGTTGTCAGGGAGGTTGAAAACTTTGAGAATAAGCCTAAGTCCAACCTAGACGAAACCAAAACAGTAAATTTGGGGAACGCCTAGACCGTCAAGGAGACTCGCATCAGCATTCACTTATCGCTGACAGAGAAAGAAGAATACATTCGTTTCTTAAAGGAATATGAGGACATCTTCGCGTGGTTATATGATGACATGACTGGTTTGAGCATATCTATAGTGGCTCACAAACTGCCTACCAATCCCATGTATCTGCCGGTGAAGCAGAAACTCAGAAAATTCAAACCAAACATGAGCCTAAAAATCAAGGAGGAGGTTACTAAGAAGATCAAAGCCAAAGTCCTTAGGGTGGTTGAGTACCCAACCTGGTTAGCCAACATTGTGTCAGTTCCGAAAAAAGATGGGAAAGTCAGAGTATGTGTTGGCTATCGAGACTTAAACAGAGCAAGTCCCAAGAACGATTTTTCACGGCCAAATATACACATCCTGATCAACAATTGTGCAAGGAATGAACTCCAATCCTTTGTAGATTACTTCGCAAGTTATCACCAGATTTGGATGGACGCAGAAGACGCAGAGAAAATAGCTTTTATTACACCATGGGGGGTATACTGCTACAAAATGATGCCCTTTGGTCTAAAGAACAATGGGGCTACTTACATAAGAGCCATGACAACCATCTTTCATGATATAATATACAAAGAAATAAAGGTGTATGTGGATGACATCATCATCAAATCTAAGAGGGCCTCGGATCACATAGCATACTTGAGAAAGTTCTTTAATAAGTTAAGAAGGTACAACTTAAAATTGAACCTCGTAAAGTGTGCATTCAAGGTTCCAACAAGAAAGTTACTGGGATTCATTGTCTGTCGTCGGGGGATCGAGCTGGATCCGTCTAAAGTCAAGGTTATTTAGGAGTTACTACCGCCTAGGAGAAAAAAGGACGTGATGAGCTTCCTAGGACGTCTAAACTATATCAGTCGCTTCATAACACAATCCACAGTCATATGTGAATCCATTTTCAAGATGTTGAGGAAAGATGCCGAGACAAGCTGGACTGAGGATTGTCAAAAAACTTTCGACAAAATCAAGGAGTACCTGTCCACACCACCAGTCTTGGTCCCGCCAGAGCCGGGATGACCTTTGCTACTCTATCTATCTGTATTGGATGGAGCCTTCGGATGTGTTCTAGTACAACATGGCGAGACAGGGAGGAAGGTGCAAGTCATATACTACCTAAGTAAGAAATTCACACCTTACGAAGCACGGTATTCTCTGCTGGAATGCACTTGCCGTGCTTTGACCTGGATGAACCATAAGCTGAGGGCACTACTTCTGTGCCTATACCACATACCTCATATCCAGGATGGACCCTTTGAAGTACATATTTCATAAACCCATGGCAACTAGGAAGCTAGACAAGTGGCAGATACTGTTGAGTGAGTTTGATATCGTCTACGTAACTCAAAAGGTGATCAAAGGACAAGCATTGGCAAACCATCTTGCTGAAAATCCGATGGGAGGAGAATACAAACCCCTAAAAATGTATTTTCCTGATGAAGAGGTGTCATTCGTAGGAGAGGACATTACCGAAGCATACGACGGTTGGAGGATGTTCTTTAACGGAGCTACAAATTTCAAAGGAGTGAGGATTTGAGCAGTTTTGGTATCAGAAACAGGTCAAAATTAGCCGATATCCGCTAAACTTAGATTTCCCTGCACCAACAACATGGCAGAGTATGAAGTCTGCATACTAGCACTCAACATAGCAATCGGCATGAATATTCAGAAGTTGCTGGTAATTAGTGATTCAGATTGTTTGTGCACCAAACACAAGGAGAGTGGGCCACCAATAATTCCAAGATATTGCCATATTTGTACCATGTACAGGAATTGAGAAAGAGGTTCACAAACATAGAGTTCTGGAATGTGCCCAGAATTCAGAATGAGTTTGCCGATGGATTGGTCACCTTGTCATCCATGATACAACATCCGGACAAGAATTTCATTGATCCTATCCTAGTGAGAATTCATAATCAACCAGCGTATTTTGCCCACGTCGAAGAAGAAACAGACGGGAATCATTGGTTCCATGACATCAAGGAGTACTTGGCGAAAGGAGAATATCTGGAGCATGCAAACCACACTCAGAAATGCACACTCCGAAGATTGTCCAATCACTTCTTCCACAGCGGAGGAAACTTGTACATAAGAACTCCTGATTTGGGATTGCTAAGATGTGTCGACGTAAAAGAAGCTTCTAAACTACTTGAAGATATACATGTTGGGACCTGCGACCCGCATATGACTGGTTTTGTCTTGGCCAAGAAGATACTTATGGGCGGTTACTTTTGGATGACCATGGAGACAGATTGCGTCCAGTATGTACGCAAATGTTACCAATGCCAAGTGCATGCTGATATGATAAAAGTGTTGCCAAATGAGCTCAATGCGACAATCTCACCTTGGTCATTCGCCGCCTGGGGAATGGATGTCATCGGTCCGATTGAGCCCACTACTTCAAACGGGCACATGTTTATTCTAGTGGCCATTGATTACTTCACAAAATGGGTAGATGTTGCATCTTACAAAGTTGTAACCAAGAAAGTCGTCGCAGATTTTGTCAAAGATTGTATTATTTGTCGATTCAGAGTTCCTGAGTCCATTGTCACTGATAATGCCGCCAATCTTAATAGTGATCTGATGAAAGCCATGTGTGAAACTTTCAAAATCAAGCATAAGAATTCCACAGCCTATAGATCTCGGATGAATGGAGCCGTAGAATCCACCAACAAAAAACATCAAGAAGATACTAAGGAAGATGGTAGAAAACCACAAACAATGGCACGAGAAGCTACCCTTTGCTTTGTTAGGATATCGCGCTACAGTTTGCACATCAACCAGGGCAACTCCTTACATGCTGGTTTATGGTAATGAAACTGTCATCCCAGCCGAGGAAGAGATTCCTTCTTTAAGAATCATATGCCGAACTCAGCGATGCAGAATGGATAAGGAGCCGCTATGAACAATTGGCCCATATAGATGGGAAAAGAATGAACGCAGTATGTCACGGTCAGCTTTATCATAACAGAATGTCTAGAGCTTTCAACAAAAGGGTCAAACCAAGGCAATTTGCACTAGGACAGCTGGTGCTGAAGAAGATCTTCCCACATCAAGATGAAGCCAAAGGAAAATTCTCTCCCAACTGACAAGGTCCTTATATGGTTCACAGGGTTTTAACAGGAGAAACACTCATACTTACAGAAATAGATGGTGAAGTCTCACCAAAACCAATCAATTTAGACAAAGTCAAGAGATACTATGCTTAGACTATTTACATTTCTTCATCTAATGTAATTGAACTACGTTTGACCTGATTCCCGTTTAAGAGGGGATACATAGGCAGCCCTGTGGGTTCTGTCATATCATAATAAAATTTCCATTTTCCCCCAAGATTCGAAACTGGGGCAGAATTTTGAGGAGGACCCTCAAAATTTCGGAGTAAGTTCAGCCAACGCCAACATATGCCAGACGGTCAGAAATCGGTTAAGAAACTAGGGCAGAATTTTGAGAAGAATTCTCAAAATTCCAAAGAAAGTTCAACAAAGCTCGTTACCCACAAACGGCCGAAGGATCATCTACCAAATTGGGAAAGAATTTTGAGGAGGACCCATAAAATTATAAAGCTGCAATGCCTCTAAAATGTGTTACAGTCACTAGTTCATCTGAAATTACCTGATATTTCAATATGTTTCTAAAATAACTATATTTTATCAATAATTGCATATTTTCGAAAACTCTATTTTCGTTACAGTCAGGTGTTACCGGGGGAAACTCAAACGAGGCCTCCAAAATGGAGTATAGCAAGGCTAGTAGACAAAGACGCCAACCAACCTCCCCTCACAAAACTTACAATTTTTCTTTGAATGCATGCACATATGACGTAGCGATAGCATTTGCAAACATGTATACACGAAGAAAAATCACTATCAAATAGGCCACCAGACACTAAATGTATCCCCAGCTAAGAAACATTCTACCCTTATTTGCTATTTGTCCTCTGCATGAGGCTAATCCATGCCTCCATATTTGCATGAGGCTAATCCCTGCCTCCATATTTGCATGAGGCTAACCGCTGCCTTTATATCTGCATGAGGCTAATCCCTGCCTCCGTATCTGTATGAGGCTAATCCCTGCCTCCACATCTGCATGAGGCTAATCCCTGCCTCCACATCTGCATGAGGCTAATCCCTGCCTCCACATCTTCATGAGGCTAATCCCTGCCTCCACATCTGCATAAGGCTAATCCCTGCCTCCATATTCCATGAAGCTAATCCCTGCCTCCATACTTGCATTTGGGTAATCCCTGCTTCCATATCTGTATGAGGCTAATTCTTGCCTCCATACTTGCATGACGCTAATCCCTGCCTCCATATTTGCATGAGGCTAATCTCTGCCTCCATATTTGCATGAGGCTAATCCCTGCCTCCATATTCACATGGGACTAAGCATTGTCTCTCCTTGCATAAATGTTGCTCGGTTCTGGTACTATCTATTTGCTTTTCTATCAGGCTAAGCTCTGCCCTTTATTTCACAAGACTAAGCCCCATCTTGTTAACATCATATTATTGTATCTCATGGGCTCAAATATCGCCAATCTATCCAAAGGCATCATAGTCTAAAGGCATCATCCTCATAGCCGGAAGATACCATGTCATGGCCTGAGGATATCTAAAATTTGTATATTGTTATTCAAAGATGTAATGGTTTGGAGGCACCATCTTCATGGCCCGAGAACATCATTTCATGGCTTGCGAATCCCTCACTAAACAATTCATGGCCCAGGACATCATGGTCTGAGGACGTCATCCTTAACCGTTCGAAGAAAACTATCATGGTCCAAAAGGGAATCTGCATCATGTTTAAATTTTTGCACAAGTGCATGTGGCATATCTTTACTTGCAGGTGACAAGCAAGCAACTTCTATCCTAGCGGGAGCAATCTTGAATTGACCGTTCACCATAACCACTCTTTCACCCATCCCGGAATCTCGTGTCCGTTCTTGAATGACTTTATCGGTATATTCCGCCAATGAATCCAGAACTACACATGACTTGATTTCTATAAAACCAGGGATATGTAGGCAGATCAAAAGCCAGATTCCGACCTCTATCTTTCAAAATAGCCCAACTGGTCAAAATTGGCCATCATTTCTTTACCCGAAAACTCTTTCATCCTTCCTGGGTAAACATGGGAACCTGTTGATACCCAATGTTTTCCATAATATTTTCAAAAACTATGTCTGGGTATCAATTAGTATTTTTCATATAATTTCTGCATTTTAAAAATATTTTTTATTAATTTATCCCAATATTTTATTTATAAAACAATCACTGATTGCATCACAAATAGTTTTATAATAATTTTTTGTGGCTTAATTTTATTATTTGCATTTTTACTAAGTTTCAATTATTGTACAAATAGCAACTTTTGTATTTTTAGGTAGCAATTGTAATTACAGCCCATGCATGCATTATTACATTACTTTACCAGAAAATAGTCTTTTATATTTTTAAAATATTAAGTAATTATTTTAAAATATTTATAGGCATAAAAATCATTTTTTATAATTTATTAACTATTTTTTATCAATTAAAGAGGTATTTAACAAATAGCCTTTTTTTATTTTGGACCTAGCCTAATTAAATGCCCAAATTTAACCCCACACCAGCCCAAATCTACCTAGGCAAATCTCATCTGTCCTAACCCAATTTAAGCCTACCCGACCCAAACCCCCATCAAATCGTGGTTGTTGATCCTTTAGATCAACGGTCCACATTAAGACCTTTATTTTTTAGTCTCAATGACCCCCAAACCCTAGTCATTTGCCTACAACCGCCGCCCCTGAAACCCTTTCCTCTCTAATTCTCTCTGAGACAAAACTTAACCCTATCCGCCGCCACCCAAAACCAGCCCTAATCCCCTTGATTTCTACTCGATCTATGGCTTCCCATGGCTGTACGAGGCCTCTACTTGTCTCCCATTTCCCCTGCTTGCTCGATTGTGTGGTTTTATGGAAGGACCTCGAAGAGATCTGGTCCATATCTCTTTTAAAACTCTTAAAGAGTTTGTCTATGGTCTGTGAGTGATTTCTATCAAAGTTTCACGGCTCAAATCTTTGATTCAAAAGGCCAGATTCTCTTTACCCTTTCTCTTTTCTTCAAAACTTAGCATTTGGACTTGAATCCGTCCAAATCCTTGTAGATCTAGAGCGATTTGAGTTCGTCATTACTTTTTCCTTAAGGCTCCTTCATTTCTTTACTAATTAATCGATTTTTTGAAAATTTTGTTATATTAGGGTTTTTTTTTCTTATCGTTTGTTGGTCAAACCTCTGGGTATCTAAAGTATTTTCTAACTTCCATGGCTATTCTTTTATTTATTTTTTTACTTTTCTACTACTAACCGATTTTTTAAGCACTACACTACTTCAGGTTTCGATTGCTATGATTTTTGTTGTTCGAATCTCTGTGTGTTGACATGCTTTCAAGTTTTCCATGGTTGTTTTCTTTCTTTAAGTTTTTTCGAATTATGATTTTTTGAATTATTTTCCGTCTAATTTCTCTGTGTTCCTAAAAGTTTTACTCGACCTATCTTGTTTATGGGAATTGAAAAGAAAAATAGTCATCCCATGTATGCATTAGATACCCTGCTTTAAGAACTTTTGTTTGCATTTTTCATTAAACATGTCCATTTTGACTAAATAAATACTTGGCTATAAAAAGTTTTAAACAGCCTCACTCACAAGCATCATGTCTTAAAACATAAACAAAACACATGTTATAATATGTGTCATCTAAGATAGCACGTTTGTAGTTTGCACAATTTCTTAAACTGTTAATCATCTCCTGTAATTGTGATTGCAAACAGTCCCCCGCCTAGGCAAGCCTTAGATTATCAGTATCTATGTATACATAAACTGGAAACAGTGTTTGATTGTGTTAAACTTCTTAAGCTTAACAGGCTATAAAACCAGTAGGCAAACTGGTTAGGATTCTGCCACTTTCCTTATGCATATCTTGTATCTGTAACATTCATCTAGATATTATGTTCTTAGGATTTCTGATCTTCTTTTAAAAAATCTGTATTGTAGACGTGCTGTTTGATTGCCTATATATATGCGGAGGTAAATATGATCCTTCTAATTGTTTGTCCATATTTGCTTGTCCTACATGTTATTTGTCTGTCGCCTAGATTTTTACCTTTTAAAAACCTTAGGTTATCTAGGATTGTCCAGATTTAGAGGTCCCAAATTCCTCCAGGACCATAAGGAAGGGACAAGTAGCAACACGCTTAGAGGTCGTTAATTAAACTCGCTTATATAACCACTAAAGGGAGGGTAATGGGTAGTACAGAGATATGATGACCTACGCACTAATGTCACGTGTAACCCCTCATTGAGGAGTGATTACCGGGTATTGCATGGGTATGATCATGTAGGCTAATCAACTTAGGACTTTCCTTTCCTAACCCCCTATGTGTTTAAGTTTTATATACTTCCTTTTCTTTACAAATAAATGTGCAAGCTGTTCAAACCTCTCTCTTACTTCCATTACCTGAATCATACATGTACTTAGAATGTGAAAACATGTTTATTTACAAATATGTGTTGAAACCGTTTACTGGTTAAAATGACTAATTCACATAGTTTAAGTTCGGCCGGGACCCACCGTTGTGGACCGCGAGGGGTGCCTAACACCTTTTCCTCAAGTTTATTTCGAGCCCTTACCATATTCTCTGGTAATGCAAACTAGTTAAATGAGTTAATCGCTCTAGGTGCCCTAACGCACCATAATTCGTTAGGTGGCGACTCTTCAAATACCCAATTACCAAAAGGAAACGAGTTGTTCCCCCATGAATATCGAAACCCGGACTCCTACGAGGGAAAAAAAGGGGGAGCGACAATGGAGTGAAAATGATAAACCATAATGCACTCAATAAACATGAAAGATGACCACTTTTCTGTGATCTGCCCGCCCGAAACAAGCCAAAGTGTACAAAAGTCAACAAGCATTTCGATATCAATTACTTCAAGAGTGATTTGGCGGTGCAAAAGTGATCATATGGTCACAATATCATTTATTTATTTTAAATTTCTAGCTATTTTTGAGAATTTATTTGGTAAATATTATTGACTTTTCATTGTTGGACGACTTTGGTATTTCAACATACATTTTTTTAGCAGCGATAGATATCAATATAGGGAGATCTTTTGTAGGAATTCTGTACTGTTGAGCATATAGGAAATGACGGTTTAATAAAATTAGTGATCTAAAGTCAAATTTCAAAGAAAAGCCTTAAAAGTTTTTAACAAAATTTATATAGATGCACATACATTTGCATAATTATTGTTGAATTCTTTATTCTTCAAATACTTGTTATTTATAATTATTCTTACAAGAAATAAGACATATAACTTATACAATAATATTATAAGTTAATAAGATGTTAATCATGTGTTTGCAATACATTATCTTAGATCTTGTTGCAAAAAACTTTATTCACTAATATAAAAATTTAAGTAATTTAATTCAAATTTCTAAAATATTTTTATTCTTAAGAAGTATGCGGTTTTTCTTTCTTTCTTTCTTTCTATAAATATTTGGGGTTTTAAAATTTTGGAAGCTTTAATCAAAGGTTGTACTGGTCTCCTCTTTGTGCAATGTATGGGCAGCCTTTCAGTCAATTTTCATTAGGCATGGCAAAACATGCCCAAATCATGTAACCCGCCCAAGTATTAATGGGTTTGGGCTAAATTGATTTTGATGATGGGTTGATTTGGGCTAGCCCAAAGTAACCCATAAAAAACCACTAGCCCAAATTGACCCATGATAGTGCTCAATTATATCACGATCCAGAATTTTCACCTTCGGGATCGTGATAACGTCTAACATTTCACTTGTTAGGCAAGTCAACATTAGAATAATTTTTTCATTTTCAATAGTTCAAATTAAATGATAAAAAAGAAATTGAAATAACTATAATTATCTAAAGTAAAGTGCGGAAGCAATAACAACTAAAATATCTGATACAACCCTGGACTCGGTGTCACAAGTCCACGAGCAATTAGAATAGTACAAATAAGGGTCTAAATAAAACACAAAGTTGTCTGAGGAAAAATACACAGTTAATAAAAAGAAAATGAGACTCTAGGAGCTGCGGACACTGAGCAGCTATACCTCAAGTCTCCGCAAGCTAGCCAACCCGAGCATTCTAATAACCGCCATTGGGATCGACTCCAAAATCTGTGCAATAAGTGCAGAGTATAGTATGAGTACAACCGACCTCATGTACTCTGTAAGTGCCAATCCTAACCTCGACGAAATAGCGACGAGGCTAAGGCGATCACTTACACTATAACCTCTACGCAGTATGTAATAAAGATAGGAGAAGAAAATACGGAACAAAATAAGACAGTTAACTAAAGAAAATAGCTAAATCCCCAAAGAGAAACCTGTGATAATCATAATTATCAATCTTTAGAGTTTCGAATGAAAAATACCGAAAACCAACACAGGTCAAGAAAATGGAAACACATAGATTGTTGCGGCGCGCAACCCGATCCCACTGTATAATACAATCCTCCCTTATTCCACCGTAACAATATCAACAATCATAAATAAATATATGTTGCGGCGCGCAACCCGATCCCACCATATAAGAAAATCAGTATCACAATTCACCCTTATTTCACCGTATCAATCCACCCTTATTCCACATGTTGCGGCGTGCAACCCGATCCTACCATATCAGTACGAATTTGCCCTTATTCTACCATATTAATCCACTCTTATTTCACCTGTTGCAACGTGCAACCCGATCCCACCATATCAGTACCAAATATTCAATGAGCACAAACACATCAATAATTCAAGTCACAAGAACCTCTACGATTGATGAATATGAAACCGAATCAGAAAAGAACATCGTATCAACTTAGAAATTCACATATGTAATATTACACGGGCCAATCAAGTTCAGTGAATAACAATTAAATAGTGCGAGTAAGTCAATTAAGGCAACTAGCAGTGAGTCATGAAAATATGGAAAAGTCTAGCATTTTTAGCAAGAGAAACAATGATTAACAAGTAGCAAATAAAGCATGGGAGGCATTTAGAGCACGTAACAGATAAGGCATGGAAGGAAATAATTAAGGAAAATCAAAAAAATCAGGGAAACAAGTAATTCGGTGGAGTATAAGCACTTGTCACATCGCATATACGCCGCAACACATGAAATTCACATAGCACATAGTCCGAGGGTTCCTAATTTCCTCAAATCAAGGTAAAACTCAACACTTACCTCACTCCGCAGTCAACTCAAAGCTTCTCGGGGCATTTCCCCTAGAATCCGCCTTCAACCCACTCGCATCTAACCATAATTGACTCAATAATATCAAATATTGCTAAAGAAATCAATCACAATGCATAAATTTAGGATTTTCACATTTTCCCCCAAAAGTCAAAAATCAACCCGGCGCTCGCTTGATCAAAACCCGAGGTTCGGACCAAAACCTATTTGCTCATTCACCCTCGAGTCCGATTATGCAATTAGTTTCGGAATCTGACCTCAAATTGAGGTCTAAATCTCTAATTTGCAATAAAAACCCAATTCTTCCTAAACCCCTAGTTTTCTGCCATGGAAGAACAAAAATTAGGGCTAAAAATTAATGGGTGATGCTAGAAATGGAATAAAAGGAGTTAAAGTATACAAACCTATGAATTGGTGTTGAGTTTTCTCTTCAAAATCGCCTCTAGGCCAAGCTCTTCCTGTTTTTGGTCTATATTTAATCACCGGCATTAGGTGTTCATCGTGTTCGCGTGAAACCTGACTCGTTCACGAAGAGCAGGCCTAACTGGCCTATGCGATCGCGAAAGTATAGCCCGCCTCACCTCCGCGTTTGCCAGATTGGTCTCGCATTCGCGTAGAGTTAACCTCAATTTCCAGCCCCCGCCTCTCAAAGCTACACGTTCGCATGGATGTGGACGCGTTCGTGAAGGGCAATTCCTCCCCACTCCGCGTTCACATCCTATTCCTTGCGTTCGCATAGGGTTATTTCTTCCCCAGCCCAGATCACTCTTCGCGATCGCGATGAAGGAAACACCAGGTGACAGCTGAAGCTAAGAATACCAGATTTTTCTAGGTTACAACCATGTGTAGCCTATTCGAAACTCATCCGAGCCCTCGGGTCTCCAAATCAATTATGCACATAAGTCCAAAAATATGACACGAACTCGCTCGCGCGATCAGAACACCAAAATAGCACCTAGAACTACGAATCGGACACCAAATCAAATTAAATTTTCAATGAAACTTAAGAATTTCTATTTTAACAACCGGACGTCCGAATCATGCCAAATCAACTCCGTTTCTTACCAAATTTGGCAGATAAGTCATAAATGTAGTAATGGACCTATACCGAGTTCCAAAACCAAATACAGACCCGGTATCAACAAAGTCAAACATTGATCAAGTCTTTTAACTCTTTAAGCCTTTAAACTTCAAATTTCGATAAAAAGTGATAAATCGAGCTAGGGACCTCCGAATTCGATTCCGGGCATACACCCAGGTCCCAAATCACAATACAGATCTATCAGCCTCATACAATCTTCTGTTGGGCCGACCATGGATACATGCTACTGGGGTTGTGGCTTCTACATTACATCAAGCTGTGAAATTCAAATGGAACCATGATGAGGTGATCATTCACAGAGATGGGAGTAACCCCATTTACACCAGTCAAACTATCCCAATTATTGGAAATAGAAGAAGGTTAGGAGGGGAAACCTATCATCATATCGAACGTGCCAATATCATTGAGAAAGGTAAATGGTGGAGTAGCAAAATAGAAAGCATATTGGCATCGTCTGGGTATGAACCCGACAAAGGGCTTGGGAAGAATCTCCAAGGTATTACTAAACCGATACAGCTGAAGCGTCATGGTACTACCTTGGGGTCGGATACCAGTATACATGGCAAGAGTATTATGATTGGTCGCCTCTATGGCGTGGACTGTATTACCCTCTCGAGCAACCAGTGCCATATCTGGATCAAGCTTTTCACCAAGCTGATACAATATGGGGAACTGCAGAAGAGGAAGCATTAGTTGGGTTGAGGAATCTGTTCTTGGAGGATGAAGACATGGACTGCAGTGTAATAATTAAGGAGGAGGAGGAAGAAGGCCTCACTATTTAGACTGTGGAGAAGGGAGCTGTTCTCAAGAACTAGACCGCCACACCATCCTGAGCCCACCGAGTTCCTAGGTTGCCTGTTAGATGTTATTTCTATAGTCATTCTAGGCATCTAAGATTTTTAGTAATTTTGTTTTTAAGACTCACTTGTTTCAAAATAAATGCTTGATTCATCGAGCCGCACTCGTTTGGATGTTTTAAGTCTTAATCAAATTGCTCATTATTATTTATTATTATCTTCCATATTTTTCTTTCTACAACATTATTGTTACTTTTCCTGATGAACTAGTGACTGTGACATGTAATGAGGCAACACAATATGAGGATAATGATTCGGATGAAGAAGATGAGATACCTGAAAAAGTTGTCAGGGAGGTTGAAAACTTTGAGAATAAGCCTAAGTCCAACCTAGACGAAACCAAAACAGTAAATTTGGGGAACGCCTAGACCGTCAAGGAGACTCGCATCAGCATTCACTTATCGCTGACAGAGAAAGAAGAATACATTCGTTTCTTAAAGGAATATGAGGACATCTTCGCGTGGTTATATGATGACATGACTGGTTTGAGCATATCTATAGTGGCTCACAAACTGCCTACCAATCCCATGTATCTGCCGGTGAAGCAGAAACTCAGAAAATTCAAACCAAACATGAGCCTAAAAATCAAGGAGGAGGTTACTAAGAAGATCAAAGCCAAAGTCCTTAGGGTGGTTGAGTACCCAACCTGGTTAGCCAACATTGTGTCAGTTCCGAAAAAAGATGGGAAAGTCAGAGTATGTGTTGGCTATCGAGACTTAAACAGAGCAAGTCCCAAGAACGATTTTTCACGGCCAAATATACACATCCTGATCAACAATTGTGCAAGGAATGAACTCCAATCCTTTGTAGATTACTTCGCAAGTTATCACCAGATTTGGATGGACGCAGAAGACGCAGAGAAAATAGCTTTTATTACACCATGGGGGGTATACTGCTACAAAATGATGCCCTTTGGTCTAAAGAACAATGGGGCTACTTACATAAGAGCCATGACAACCATCTTTCATGATATAATATACAAAGAAATAAAGGTGTATGTGGATGACATCATCATCAAATCTAAGAGGGCCTCGGATCACATAGCATACTTGAGAAAGTTCTTTAATAAGTTAAGAAGGTACAACTTAAAATTGAACCTCGTAAAGTGTGCATTCAAGGTTCCAACAAGAAAGTTACTGGGATTCATTGTCTGTCGTCGGGGGATCGAGCTGGATCCGTCTAAAGTCAAGGTTATTTAGGAGTTACTACCGCCTAGGAGAAAAAAGGACGTGATGAGCTTCCTAGGACGTCTAAACTATATCAGTCGCTTCATAACACAATCCACAGTCATATGTGAATCCATTTTCAAGATGTTGAGGAAAGATGCCGAGACAAGCTGGACTGAGGATTGTCAAAAAACTTTCGACAAAATCAAGGAGTACCTGTCCACACCACCAGTCTTGGTCCCGCCAGAGCCGGGATGACCTTTGCTACTCTATCTATCTGTATTGGATGGAGCCTTCGGATGTGTTCTAGTACAACATGGCGAGACAGGGAGGAAGGTGCAAGTCATATACTACCTAAGTAAGAAATTCACACCTTACGAAGCACGGTATTCTCTGCTGGAATGCACTTGCCGTGCTTTGACCTGGATGAACCATAAGCTGAGGGCACTACTTCTGTGCCTATACCACATACCTCATATCCAGGATGGACCCTTTGAAGTACATATTTCATAAACCCATGGCAACTAGGAAGCTAGACAAGTGGCAGATACTGTTGAGTGAGTTTGATATCGTCTACGTAACTCAAAAGGTGATCAAAGGACAAGCATTGGCAAACCATCTTGCTGAAAATCCGATGGGAGGAGAATACAAACCCCTAAAAATGTATTTTCCTGATGAAGAGGTGTCATTCGTAGGAGAGGACATTACCGAAGCATACGACGGTTGGAGGATGTTCTTTAACGGAGCTACAAATTTCAAAGGAGTGAGGATTTGAGCAGTTTTGGTATCAGAAACAGGTCAAAATTAGCCGATATCCGCTAAACTTAGATTTCCCTGCACCAACAACATGGCAGAGTATGAAGTCTGCATACTAGCACTCAACATAGCAATCGGCATGAATATTCAGAAGTTGCTGGTAATTAGTGATTCAGATTGTTTGTGCACCAAACACAAGGAGAGTGGGCCACCAATAATTCCAAGATATTGCCATATTTGTACCATGTACAGGAATTGAGAAAGAGGTTCACAAACATAGAGTTCTGGAATGTGCCCAGAATTCAGAATGAGTTTGCCGATGGATTGGTCACCTTGTCATCCATGATACAACATCCGGACAAGAATTTCATTGATCCTATCCTAGTGAGAATTCATAATCAACCAGCGTATTTTGCCCACGTCGAAGAAGAAACAGACGGGAATCATTGGTTCCATGACATCAAGGAGTACTTGGCGAAAGGAGAATATCTGGAGCATGCAAACCACACTCAGAAATGCACACTCCGAAGATTGTCCAATCACTTCTTCCACAGCGGAGGAAACTTGTACATAAGAACTCCTGATTTGGGATTGCTAAGATGTGTCGACGTAAAAGAAGCTTCTAAACTACTTGAAGATATACATGTTGGGACCTGCGACCCGCATATGACTGGTTTTGTCTTGGCCAAGAAGATACTTATGGGCGGTTACTTTTGGATGACCATGGAGACAGATTGCGTCCAGTATGTACGCAAATGTTACCAATGCCAAGTGCATGCTGATATGATAAAAGTGTTGCCAAATGAGCTCAATGCGACAATCTCACCTTGGTCATTCGCCGCCTGGGGAATGGATGTCATCGGTCCGATTGAGCCCACTACTTCAAACGGGCACATGTTTATTCTAGTGGCCATTGATTACTTCACAAAATGGGTAGATGTTGCATCTTACAAAGTTGTAACCAAGAAAGTCGTCGCAGATTTTGTCAAAGATTGTATTATTTGTCGATTCAGAGTTCCTGAGTCCATTGTCACTGATAATGCCGCCAATCTTAATAGTGATCTGATGAAAGCCATGTGTGAAACTTTCAAAATCAAGCATAAGAATTCCACAGCCTATAGATCTCGGATGAATGGAGCCGTAGAATCCACCAACAAAAAACATCAAGAAGATACTAAGGAAGATGGTAGAAAACCACAAACAATGGCACGAGAAGCTACCCTTTGCTTTGTTAGGATATCGCGCTACAGTTTGCACATCAACCAGGGCAACTCCTTACATGCTGGTTTATGGTAATGAAACTGTCATCCCAGCCGAGGAAGAGATTCCTTCTTTAAGAATCATATGCCGAACTCAGCGATGCAGAATGGATAAGGAGCCGCTATGAACAATTGGCCCATATAGATGGGAAAAGAATGAACGCAGTATGTCACGGTCAGCTTTATCATAACAGAATGTCTAGAGCTTTCAACAAAAGGGTCAAACCAAGGCAATTTGCACTAGGACAGCTGGTGCTGAAGAAGATCTTCCCACATCAAGATGAAGCCAAAGGAAAATTCTCTCCCAACTGACAAGGTCCTTATATGGTTCACAGGGTTTTAACAGGAGAAACACTCATACTTACAGAAATAGATGGTGAAGTCTCACCAAAACCAATCAATTTAGACAAAGTCAAGAGATACTATGCTTAGACTATTTACATTTCTTCATCTAATGTAATTGAACTACGTTTGACCTGATTCCCGTTTAAGAGGGGATACATAGGCAGCCCTGTGGGTTCTGTCATATCATAATAAAATTTCCATTTTCCCCCAAGATTCGAAACTGGGGCAGAATTTTGAGGAGGACCCTCAAAATTTCGGAGTAAGTTCAGCCAACGCCAACATATGCCAGACGGTCAGAAATCGGTTAAGAAACTAGGGCAGAATTTTGAGAAGAATTCTCAAAATTCCAAAGAAAGTTCAACAAAGCTCGTTACCCACAAACGGCCGAAGGATCATCTACCAAATTGGGAAAGAATTTTGAGGAGGACCCATAAAATTATAAAGCTGCAATGCCTCTAAAATGTGTTACAGTCACTAGTTCATCTGAAATTACCTGATATTTCAATATGTTTCTAAAATAACTATATTTTATCAATAATTGCATATTTTCGAAAACTCTATTTTCGTTACAGTCAGGTGTTACCGGGGGAAACTCAAACGAGGCCTCCAAAATGGAGTATAGCAAGGCTAGTAGACAAAGACGCCAACCAACCTCCCCTCACAAAACTTACAATTTTTCTTTGAATGCATGCACATATGACGTAGCGATAGCATTTGCAAACATGTATACACGAAGAAAAATCACTATCAAATAGGCCACCAGACACTAAATGTATCCCCAGCTAAGAAACATTCTACCCTTATTTGCTATTTGTCCTCTGCATGAGGCTAATCCATGCCTCCATATTTGCATGAGGCTAATCCCTGCCTCCATATTTGCATGAGGCTAACCGCTGCCTTTATATCTGCATGAGGCTAATCCCTGCCTCCGTATCTGTATGAGGCTAATCCCTGCCTCCACATCTGCATGAGGCTAATCCCTGCCTCCACATCTGCATGAGGCTAATCCCTGCCTCCACATCTTCATGAGGCTAATCCCTGCCTCCACATCTGCATAAGGCTAATCCCTGCCTCCATATTCCATGAAGCTAATCCCTGCCTCCATACTTGCATTTGGGTAATCCCTGCTTCCATATCTGTATGAGGCTAATTCTTGCCTCCATACTTGCATGACGCTAATCCCTGCCTCCATATTTGCATGAGGCTAATCTCTGCCTCCATATTTGCATAAGGCTAATCCCTGCCTCCATATTCACATGGGACTAAGCATTGTCTCTCCTTGCATAAATGTTGCTCGGTTCTGGTACTATCTATTTGCTTTTCTATCAGGCTAAGCTCTGCCCTTTATTTCACAAGACTAAGCCCCGTCTTGTTAACATCATATTATTGTATCTCATGGGCTCAAATATCGCCAATCTATCCAAAGGCATCATAGTCTAAAGGCATCATCCTCATAGCCGGAAGATACCATGTCATGGCCTGAGGATATCTAAAATTTGTATATTGTTATTCAAAGATGTAATGGTTTGGAGGCACCATCTTCATGGCCCGAGAACATCATTTCATGGCTTGCGAATCCCTCACTAAACAATTCATGGCCCAGGACATCATGGTCTGAGGACGTCATCCTTAACCGTTCGAAGAAAACTATCATGGTCCAAAAGGGAATCTGCATCATGTTTAAATTTTTGCACAAGTGCATGTGGCATATCTTTACTTGCAGGTGACAAGCAAGCAACTTCTATCCTAGCGGGAGCAATCTTGAATTGACCGTTCACCATAACCACTCTTTCACCCATCCCGGAATCTCGTGTCCGTTCTTGAATGACTTTATCGGTATATTCCGCCAATGAATCCAGAACTACACATGACTTGATTTCTATAAAACCAGGGATATGTAGGCAGATCAAAAGCCAGATTCCGACCTCTATCTTTCAAAATAGCCCAACTGGTCAAAATTGGCCATCATTTCTTTACCCGAAAACTCTTTCATCCTTCCTGGGTAAACATGGGAACCTGTTGATACCCAATGTTTTCCATAATATTTTCAAAAACTATGTCTGGGTATCAATTAGTATTTTTCATATAATTTCTGCATTTTAAAAATATTTTTTATTAATTTATCCCAATATTTTATTTATAAAACAATCACTGATTGCATCACAAATAGTTTTATAATAATTTTTTGTGGCTTAATTTTATTATTTGCATTTTTACTAAGTTTCAATTATTGTACAAATAGCAACTTTTGTATTTTTAGGTAGCAATTGTAATTACAGCCCATGCATGCATTATTACATTACTTTACCAGAAAATAGTCTTTTATATTTTTAAAATATTAAGTAATTATTTTAAAATATTTATAGGCATAAAAATCATTTTTTATAATTTATTAACTATTTTTTATCAATTAAAGAGGTATTTAACAAATAGCCTTTTTTTATTTTGGACCTAGCCTAATTAAATGCCCAAATTTAACCCCACACCAGCCCAAATCTACCTAGGCAAATCTCATCTGTCCTAACCCAATTTAAGCCTACCCGACCCAAACCCCCATCAAATCGTGGCTGTTGATCCTTTAGATCAACGGTCCACATTAAGACCTTTATTTTTTAGTCTCAATGACCCCCAAACCCTAGTCATTTGCCTACAACCGCCGCCCCTGAAACCCTTTCCTCTCTAATTCTCTCTGAGACAAAACTTAACCCTATCCGCCGCCACCCAAAACCAGCCCTAATCCCCTTGATTTCTACTCGATCTATGGCTTCCCATGGCTGTACGAGGCCTCTACTTGTCTCCCATTTCCCCTGCTTGCTCGATTGTGTGGTTTTATGGAAGGACCTCGAAGAGATCTGGTCCATATCTCTTTTAAAACTCTTAAAGAGTTTGTCTATGGTCTGTGAGTGATTTCTATCAAAGTTTCACGGCTCAAATCTTTGATTCAAAAGGCCAGATTCTCTTTACCCTTTCTCTTTTCTTCAAAACTTAGCATTTGGACTTGAATCCGTCCAAATCCTTGTAGATCTAGAGCGATTTGAGTTCGTCATTACTTTTTCCTTAAGGCTCCTTCATTTCTTTACTAATTAATCGATTTTTTGAAAATTTTGTTATATTAGGGTTTTTTTTTCTTATCGTTTGTTGGTCAAACCTCTGGGTATCTAAAGTATTTTCTAACTTCCATGGCTATTCTTTTATTTATTTTTTTACTTTTCTACTACTAACCGATTTTTTAAGCACTACACTACTTCAGGTTTCGATTGCTATGATTTTTGTTGTTCGAATCTCTGTGTGTTGACATGCTTTCAAGTTTTCCATGGTTGTTTTCTTTCTTTAAGTTTTTTCGAATTATGATTTTTTGAATTATTTTCCGTCTAATTTCTCTGTGTTCCTAAAAGTTTTACTCGACCTATCTTGTTTATGGGAATTGAAAAGAAAAATAGTCATCCCATGTATGCATTAGATACCCTGCTTTAAGAACTTTTGTTTGCATTTTTCATTAAACATGTCCATTTTGACTAAATAAATACTTGGCTATAAAAAGTTTTAAACAGCCTCACTCACAAGCATCATGTCTTAAAACATAAACAAAACACATGTTATAATATGTGTCATCTAAGATAGCACGTTTGTAGTTTGCACAATTTCTTAAACTGTTAATCATCTCCTGTAATTGTGATTGCAAACAGTCCCCCGCCTAGGCAAGCCTTAGATTATCAGTATCTATGTATACATAAACTGGAAACAGTGTTTGATTGTGTTAAACTTCTTAAGCTTAACAGGCTATAAAACCAGTAGGCAAACTGGTTAGGATTCTGCCACTTTCCTTATGCATATCTTGTATCTGTAACATTCATCTAGATATTATGTTCTTAGGATTTCTGATCTTCTTTTAAAAAATCTGTATTGTAGACGTGCTGTTTGATTGCCTATATATATGCGGAGGTAAATATGATCCTTCTAATTGTTTGTCCATATTTGCTTGTCCTACATGTTATTTGTCTGTCGCCTAGATTTTTACCTTTTAAAAACCTTAGGTTATCTAGGATTGTCCAGATTTAGAGGTCCCAAATTCCTCCAGGACCATAAGGAAGGGACAAGTAGCAACACGCTTAGAGGTCGTTAATTAAACTCGCTTATATAACCACTAAAGGGAGGGTAATGGGTAGTACAGAGATATGATGACCTACGCACTAATGTCACGTGTAACCCCTCATTGAGGAGTGATTACCGGGTATTGCATGGGTATGATCATGTAGGCTAATCAACTTAGGACTTTCCTTTCCTAACCCCCTATGTGTTTAAGTTTTATATACTTCCTTTTCTTTACAAATAAATGTGCAAGCTGTTCAAACCTCTCTCTTACTTCCATTACCTGAATCATACATGTACTTAGAATGTGAAAACATGTTTATTTACAAATATGTGTTGAAACCGTTTACTGGTTAAAATGACTAATTCACATAGTTTAAGTTCGGCCGGGACCCACCGTTGTGGACCGCGAGGGGTGCCTAACACCTTTTCCTCAAGTTTATTTCGAGCCCTTACCATATTCTCTGGTAATGCAAACTAGTTAAATGAGTTAATCGCTCTAGGTGCCCTAACGCACCATAATTCGTTAGGTGGCGACTCTTCAAATACCCAATTACCAAAAGGAAACGAGTTGTTCCCCCATGAATATCGAAACCCGGACTCCTACGAGGGAAAAAAAGGGGGAGCGACAATGGAGTGAAAATGATAAACCATAATGCACTCAATAAACATGAAAGATGACCACTTTTCTGTGATCTGCCCGCCCGAAACAAGCCAAAGTGTACAAAAGTCAACAAGCATTTCGATATCAATTACTTCAAGAGTGATTTGGCGGTGCAAAAGTGATCATATGGTCACAATATCATTTATTTATTTTAAATTTCTAGCTATTTTTGAGAATTTATTTGGTAAATATTATTGACTTTTCATTGTTGGACGACTTTGGTATTTCAACATACATTTTTTTAGCAGCGATAGATATCAATATAGGGAGATCTTTTGTAGGAATTCTGTACTGTTGAGCATATAGGAAATGACGGTTTAATAAAATTAGTGATCTAAAGTCAAATTTCAAAGAAAAGCCTTAAAAGTTTTTAACAAAATTTATATAGATGCACATACATTTGCATAATTATTGTTGAATTCTTTATTCTTCAAATACTTGTTATTTATAATTATTCTTACAAGAAATAAGACATATAACTTATACAATAATATTATAAGTTAATAAGATGTTAATCATGTGTTTGCAATACATTATCTTAGATCTTGTTGCAAAAAACTTTATTCACTAATATAAAAATTTAAGTAATTTAATTCAAATTTCTAAAATATTTTTATTCTTAAGAAGTATGCGGTTTTTCTTTCTTTCTTTCTTTCTATAAATATTTGGGGTTTTAAAATTTTGGAAGCTTTAATCAAAGGTTGTACTGGTCTCCTCTTTGTGCAATGTATGGGCAGCCTTTCAGTCAATTTTCATTAGGCATGGCAAAACATGCCCAAATCATGTAACCCGCCCAAGTATTAATGGGTTTGGGCTAAATTGATTTTGATGATGGGTTGATTTGGGCTAGCCCAAAGTAACCCATAAAAAACCACTAGCCCAAATTGACCCATGATAGTGCTCAATTATATCACGATCCAGAATTTTCACCTTCGGGATCGTGATAACGTCTAACATTTCACTTGTTAGGCAAGTCAACATTAGAATAATTTTTTCATTTTCAATAGTTCAAATTAAATGATAAAAAAGAAATTGAAATAACTATAATTATCTAAAGTAAAGTGCGGAAGCAATAACAACTAAAATATCTGATACAACCCTGGACTCGGTGTCACAAGTCCACGAGCAATTAGAATAGTACAAATAAGGGTCTAAATAAAACACAAAGTTGTCTGAGGAAAAATACACAGTTAATAAAAAGAAAATGAGACTCTAGGAGCTGCGGACACTGAGCAGCTATACCTCAAGTCTCCGCAAGCTAGCCAACCCGAGCATTCTAATAACCGCCATTGGGATCGACTCCAAAATCTGTGCAATAAGTGCAGAGTATAGTATGAGTACAACCGACCTCATGTACTCTGTAAGTGCCAATCCTAACCTCGACGAAATAGCGACGAGGCTAAGGCGATCACTTACACTATAACCTCTACGCAGTATGTAATAAAGATAGGAGAAGAAAATACGGAACAAAATAAGACAGTTAACTAAAGAAAATAGCTAAATCCCCAAAGAGAAACCTGTGATAATCATAATTATCAATCTTTAGAGTTTCGAATGAAAAATACCGAAAACCAACACAGGTCAAGAAAATGGAAACACATAGATTGTTGCGGCGCGCAACCCGATCCCACTGTATAATACAATCCTCCCTTATTCCACCGTAACAATATCAACAATCATAAATAAATATATGTTGCGGCGCGCAACCCGATCCCACCATATAAGAAAATCAGTATCACAATTCACCCTTATTTCACCGTATCAATCCACCCTTATTCCACATGTTGCGGCGTGCAACCCGATCCTACCATATCAGTACGAATTTGCCCTTATTCTACCATATTAATCCACTCTTATTTCACCTGTTGCAACGTGCAACCCGATCCCACCATATCAGTACCAAATATTCAATGAGCACAAACACATCAATAATTCAAGTCACAAGAACCTCTACGATTGATGAATATGAAACCGAATCAGAAAAGAACATCGTATCAACTTAGAAATTCACATATGTAATATTACACGGGCCAATCAAGTTCAGTGAATAACAATTAAATAGTGCGAGTAAGTCAATTAAGGCAACTAGCAGTGAGTCATGAAAATATGGAAAAGTCTAGCATTTTTAGCAAGAGAAACAATGATTAACAAGTAGCAAATAAAGCATGGGAGGCATTTAGAGCACGTAACAGATAAGGCATGGAAGGAAATAATTAAGGAAAATCAAAAAAATCAGGGAAACAAGTAATTCGGTGGAGTATAAGCACTTGTCACATCGCATATACGCCGCAACACATGAAATTCACATAGCACATAGTCCGAGGGTTCCTAATTTCCTCAAATCAAGGTAAAACTCAACACTTACCTCACTCCGCAGTCAACTCAAAGCTTCTCGGGGCATTTCCCCTAGAATCCGCCTTCAACCCACTCGCATCTAACCATAATTGACTCAATAATATCAAATATTGCTAAAGAAATCAATCACAATGCATAAATTTAGGATTTTCACATTTTCCCCCAAAAGTCAAAAATCAACCCGGCGCTCGCTTGATCAAAACCCGAGGTTCGGACCAAAACCTATTTGCTCATTCACCCTCGAGTCCGATTATGCAATTAGTTTCGGAATCTGACCTCAAATTGAGGTCTAAATCTCTAATTTGCAATAAAAACCCAATTCTTCCTAAACCCCTAGTTTTCTGCCATGGAAGAACAAAAATTAGGGCTAAAAATTAATGGGTGATGCTAGAAATGGAATAAAAGGAGTTAAAGTATACAAACCTATGAATTGGTGTTGAGTTTTCTCTTCAAAATCGCCTCTAGGCCAAGCTCTTCCTGTTTTTGGTCTATATTTAATCACCGGCATTAGGTGTTCATCGTGTTCGCGTGAAACCTGACTCGTTCACGAAGAGCAGGCCTAACTGGCCTATGCGATCGCGAAAGTATAGCCCGCCTCACCTCCGCGTTTGCCAGATTGGTCTCGCATTCGCGTAGAGTTAACCTCAATTTCCAGCCCCCGCCTCTCAAAGCTACACGTTCGCATGGATGTGGACGCGTTCGTGAAGGGCAATTCCTCCCCACTCCGCGTTCACATCCTATTCCTTGCGTTCGCATAGGGTTATTTCTTCCCCAGCCCAGATCACTCTTCGCGATCGCGATGAAGGAAACACCAGGTGACAGCTGAAGCTAAGAATACCAGATTTTTCTAGGTTACAACCATGTGTAGCCTATTCGAAACTCATCCGAGCCCTCGGGTCTCCAAATCAATTATGCACATAAGTCCAAAAATATGACACGAACTCGCTCGCGCGATCAGAACACCAAAATAGCACCTAGAACTACGAATCGGACACCAAATCAAATTAAATTTTCAATGAAACTTAAGAATTTCTATTTTAACAACCGGACGTCCGAATCATGCCAAATCAACTCCGTTTCTTACCAAATTTGGCAGATAAGTCATAAATGTAGTAATGGACCTATACCGAGTTCCAAAACCAAATACAGACCCGGTATCAACAAAGTCAAACATTGATCAAGTCTTTTAACTCTTTAAGCCTTTAAACTTCAAATTTCGATAAAAAGTGATAAATCGAGCTAGGGACCTCCGAATTCGATTCCGGGCATACACCCAGGTCCCAAATCACAATACAGATCTATCGGGACTGCCAAAATATAGGTCCGGATTTGTTTTCCCAAAACGTTGACCGAAGTCAACTCAAATAGATTTTTTAGGCAAAATTTCATATTTTATCAATTTTAACATAAATGCTTCCGGGAAAAAGACATAGACTGTGCACCAAAATCGAGAAAGGCTAAAATAAGGTATTTGAGGTATTCTTAGCTTTTTTCTGGATTCTTTCTTGATTCAAAGACTAACCACAAAATCACAAAGAAAATAAATTCATTAGTCTGATACCTTGTATAAAACTCATGTGTGTAAGAAATATTCGATCACATAGAGTGTAAAATAGGTTCCTTAACAATTCATATATGAAAAAATGGCAAAAAAGAAAGCATTCACTCCTCTTTTCTATCTTGCATCTATAGTACTTTTGCCCTGATAGTTTTCTTTCTCAGGTAATAAATGTCTGGAATCTTGGGTTACTAATTGGTGGAATACTGGGCAATCCAATTTTTTTTGAATAATATTCAAGAAAAGAGTCTTCTAGAAAAATTCATAAAATTAGAGGAACTCCTCTTCTTGGACAAAATGATCAAGGAATACTCAAAAACACATATCAAAGAGTTTGGATTAGGAATCCATTAAGAAACACAGAATTAAGGTTTAAAACTGTAATGACCTATCATGTCATCACAAACTATGACACATGTGATTTCCCAAAATTCTCTCTTGAAGCTGGACATATGTGAACCTCCCGTGATGCTCAATCAAATAAAAACACGAGTAATTCATTATCCAAAAATGTAGATTTTAATTTATAATCTCATGATAAAACAGAATTATCTTATATAGCCAAAACATTTGTTCTTTTTATAAATCACATTTGTGGATCAATCATACTCTTTGAATATTTGAAATAAAATAGGAATTAATTTAATCTTAAAAGTGAAAGAATAGATCTCATATAATTATTACCTTTGAAAAATTTCATTTTTAGAAAAAAAAAATATTAGTTCCTTTTTAGAAAACAAAACATTGGTTCGACATGAAATCAAAATAAATTTTTTTGTTGGGGATTGAAACTAAATAACTATCAATTAACCGTACGTTTGCGCCATAGATGATTGAATTAGTATTATTCACAAGAATTTGCCTTGCAAATTAAATAATTCTCTAACATTTTCATTTATTTTTTGTTATTACAATAATTAACAAGTTCAATACTACCAGATTTAGAGCTCGTTTGGATTGGCTTAAAAAGGTAGCTTTTAAGTAAAAGTGCTTTTAAGCACTTTTTAAGTGTTGGAGCTGGTTTTATAAATAAGCAGTTATGTGTTTGGATAAAAGTGTTGGAGCTGAAAAAAAGCTGTTAAAATGTTTTATTAAAATGACTGAAATATCCTTAAAGTTGTTAACACTATAAAGAAGCTTATTACTATAATGTTTTATTTTAAACTTATTAATATAAATACGAAATAATTAATATTTGAACTGATCACCTAAGATAATTTTTATAAGTATAATTGTTGAACTCTTATTATTCACTTCTTTCAACCATGTAATTTTTTTATTTATTTCTTGAAATTCCAATCTTACCGGGGAAACATATGAATTGCATGATTATTGATATAAAAAAATAGTATGAAATGAAAAGAAAATAGTTGGGAAATACTTTAGATAATCTCATCTAGATGAGTGGCGGTGGACAAAAAAATGAAGTAAAAACTCAAAGTGAATTAAATCAAGTGTTACCAACCAGAGAAGAAACAGAAAGAAAAAGAGCAATATGAAGAAATACAAGGGAGGAAGTCGTAGGAATAGAGAACGGGAAAGAATAGAGTTAAATTGAGATTTTGTTGTGAAGGAAATTTTTGGAATGATAAATATTATTAGGGATAAGAGGGTAAAATACTTGGTCAAAGATAGTTGGCTTTTAAGCTAAAAAAAAAAAAGTTAGGATCAGCCAATTTGTGGCTTTTGGCTTTTTAAGCCAATTTTAACTTTTTAAAACTGTTTTTTTTTTGCCAAACACTCCCAACATCTAAAAATGGCTTAAAAGTTGGTTTGACCAGCTTTTAATTCAATCTAAACATGCTCCTAAGCAATCGAATTAGTTGTGATCTTAGTCACACAACGAGTTGCTGATAGTGTCTTACAAAAAAAAAATTTGAAATAAAAGAGAACATATACAAAAAAGTAAACATTTCTCATGACATTGATGGTCTATAAGAAAAAACAAAAAGATATTGCATTGAAAAAATAATGGGTCAAGTTGGACGAGTTAGGTTATAACTTATTATTTAGCTCATATTGATTCAATCTATTTTAGTCCAAATAATATTTGGGCAGGGTCGGGTAATAACTCATTTATTGGTTCAGCCCATTTTAACATACCCAATTGTAGCTCAACCCGCCCATTTGTCAACCCTAATTTTCTTCCATCGATATTTGCTTCTACGCTAGTCTTTTCGTTTTCTACGTGCCTTTCATTTATCAACTAAAAGTTGTGCAGCCAGGAACTGGATATGATTTTCTTCGTTGAAGCGTAAAATCTTTCATTTAGTGTTCATACGATATGATGTAATTTTTCATTTAGTAGTTGAGAGGGAGCTATTTGACAAAAATAAAGTTTAAATTCGTATGCAATTGCATTTTTGAATGATTTAGTGGGCGTTTGGATATAAGAATCGTAAAATCTCGGAAAAAAGTAAATATTTTTTTTCAAGTGAAAATGATATTTGTAAATTAGAGTTGAGTTTGGACATGAATATAATTTTGGGCTGTTTTTAGATTTTTGTGAGTGATCTAAAGTGAAAATTTTGAAAAATATTTTTTTGGAGTTTTTCAAAGTTTCGAAGGATTTCGAAACTCATTTCCAAATGAAAATCGAAAATTTTATGGCCAAACACTGGTTTCGAATAAAAGAATCTTTTTTATGACCAAACTGACCCTTAAGTTACTGAACTTTAGTGGGGGCTGGAAAACAAAGATCATTACAATCATACTATTTTGCCATTTTATTGACTTTTTTGTATTTAATTATATGTATTATCAATGTAGATGTTATGTTACAAATTCAAGAACAGTTAATCTTAAAAGAGCTAAAGAAATAGGAGTAACACATACCAGGAATAATATTTTTCTTTTATTATTATTATTATTATTATTATTATTTTATTTTTTTTGGAATTTTACCTTGTTGATATTAGGTCTTCCGAGAAGTGACTAGTCTTTAGCTCCATTATTATACTTAGACTTTATTATAATATTTTTGGACTGAATTTGACTCATGTTCTTTAAGTGTAAAATAACTAAAAAGTTTTTGTTTGTTTAAATTTTACCGTCATTTTAGTATGATCCTAATACCTAAAATAATCCTATTTAACATTCTAACTCTTCAAAACACGTGCCAACCAAAGCAATTTCTTTTGTTGGGACATTGTGTTTGTTATAAAATGTTTTTCAACCAAACACCTTAAATGAAGTTTTTTATTTTTCTAAAATCGCGAATAATTGCTCAAAGTTTTTTCATTTTTGGAAGAGAAAAAGATATCCAAAGAGTTTCTCCAGGAAACTTAAAATTAATTTATTCAAGTGAAGCCTTTTCTTGTCTTAAAAAAAAAAAAAGAAAAAAAGAAAATGAAGCTACTCTTAAGTTTTGTGAAGCAAATACTACGTTTTATTCTTATTGGAAAACTATAATATATATCCATCTCTCGAAAATAATAATCGGTAGAATATATATTTTTTTATATTAATATACAATATTCATATTTTATACATTTAGTGGATATTTTTAGATATTGAGCTGACGGGCCAAATGTATAACTTGCCCTTTATTCTTTTTACTTATTTACTCGTAAATAAATATATATGTTGAGAAGATTTACTTACTATATTTTTATTGTATTATTCAAAAAAGAAATTACTTACAATATTTATTATTGTTGGGCCGAAAAATTATGGGATTGTTACCCAAATAGCTTAGAGGCCCCGTAAGCTATAAATTGAGTCTTTTGAAGAGGCAAAGAAGGAACAGAGCTAGGGCTTTCGGCGTTGGGGATTACAGGTAACTCCCGGGTTCGGATCATCTGTGAATTATGTTTTTCGTTTTGATTCCTGTTCGATAATCTGATAACTATGAAATGCTATTTTTTTTATTTTCAATTGTTGTTTGTATTCGTATTGTCCTTATCGAGGATAAAAATTAATTTTTTTAATTTTATTTTATCGGTGTTTGTTTGTGACTTTTTCACTTCATATGCATCGCAGTATGACTTTTTTCTCTTTGTCTCTTTGAGTGTCTCTATCTGATAGTTTGCATGCGGGATTATTAATAAAATAGGAATAAATTGAAGTTGATTCCTAAGGTGTTATTCGTTTAAGTGTTTAAGAATAATATATGTATAGGGGCCATAGTTTTTGTGATAAATTGTTTGAGAGAGAAAAAGAGTACTGAAACTTTGGTCATGAACTAAATTAATGTCGAGAATTTTCCATGTAAGGAGGCTATTTGGTGTGATTTGCATAATAAAGGTCTCTCATCTCTTGAGCCGTCAAAGGAAATTCATCATATTTAACTCGCAATAATTATAATGGTTATATCCCTAAGATAGTGAAACAACAACAACATACCCAGTATAATTCCAGGTGGGGTCTGGGGACGACGATAGTGAATAGTGAAACTGTGTAAGTAATTTCAAGGACAAGTAATACCAAACTAGCCTTCAAGTTTTATTCCTATCAGTTTTGCAATGCAACTCTGCGTATAATCTTCATGTAACCAGTTCAAGTCTGTATTCCTATGAGCATTGAATTTGTTGGGACATATTCACATAGACATGTCCTACATTAGCAGTCAAGTGTGCAAGCCTAGCCCAATGACCTATTCATACCAAAAGGGTTATATCAATTGATAAAATGTGGAGAATTAACAATTTCATTAGGGGTGTCAAGTGGGCAACGGGCAGGGGTGCATGCAGCGTGAGTACCGGGTTCAACTGATCCAGTACTTTCAACACAGAGCATAGACCTTAAATCTTGGATTCACCTCTAGAAAGGGGTTCCATCTCATCATGGAACGGGATAGAACATAGGGGGACAGTTCAAAAAGATTCATATAGCTAACTCCAAGTAGTTCAGGATTTGAGAACACTTATTAATTGATGAGTTATGTCTTTCATGCTGTTTTGTTTCTTGAAGACATGATTTGTTGATTCCGACGCCCTCCTTTTGTTTCCTATTGCAAGTGCTTTTGTGAATGTGTAAAGAGATAATATCTCACGTTTCTTTGTTTCTATTGATTGACAGCAACTTGCAACATCTGTGACAAAAGCTCCAAGACAAAATGGTGAGTGACCACTTGAATCTCCTTCTTTTTGACTTTGACATGAGTTACTTGGCAATTGTGGTTTCATGTTCTTTTCCTGTGGCCTTATTTAGGGTATTCCAAAGATTTCAAATGACATTGACTTGCTTCACCCTCCTGCTGAGCTTGAGAAGCAAAAGCACAAGCTTAAGCGTTTGGTCCCATCACCTGATTCTACTTTTCTGGTATCTACCATTAATCACTGATATTTTGGATTTCGTTGTGATCTATATATATGATTCATGCCTTTTGTCTTTGTGCTTGCTTGTGAACTTTTGATCAACCGTGCAGGATGTTAAATGTCCAGGCTGCTTCCAAATGTAGGTTACTGAAAATTAGCGGTTAAATTCATCGTGTTATAAGTTTCCATGTAGTAGTAAGGTACTAATAATCGATCCAACTTTTACAGAACAACAATTTTCAGCCACTCACAAACCGTGGTTACATGCGCCAACTGCCAGCAAGTGCTCTGCCAGCCAACTGGTGGACGCGCAAAACTTACTGAGGGATGCTCTTTTAGGGTTAAAGAGAAGGCTATGATGATCGTGGGTTGATGTTTGCTAGAGGTTCTGGTTAAAGCTATGACATACTATAAACTAGGTTTTTGAAGAATGAGTTGGTTAAAGAGAACTTTTCCTTTGCTCAGTAGTTCTTTTTTGTTTTGAGTTCTGACTTTAATGAATACTTCGGCTATCATATTACTCTTACCACATTTTGAAGTACTTAATCATCTTCCTGATATTGATTCTAACATTTTTCAGAAGATACTTCATGTTTGTGCATTTATGTTTTTGGTATTCATGTTTAATGCTAGAAATATGTCCTGTTTTTGGATTTGAAGCGCATGGCTGATACTTCGGATAAAATTAAGTTGAATAAAATACTTTGCGTCTCTCTTGCAATATAGACACGACGTTTGTATGGTACTTTTGACTGGTGCAATGTGCCATGAAAATTGCTTGAATCTGTCAGGAGCTTGACTTACTCAATTGCCTCAGAATGTTTCTAGCTATGTTTAAACCTTTTTGGGATGTTATATGTGTACTTATAAACGAACCGCAACTTTATAGCATCGAGTATAACTGAATGAAGAAGTATGTTCAGGAGATTAATGAATTCTTGTGTTATTGAAGTAGTCAACTTTGTTAAGTTGCTGGTTTTAACCTGGACAGTTGTTCACAATTCCAGGAATATTTGTAAGCGCCACTAGTTTATACTATAATAACACGGTAAGGCAACATGAAAACACTATTTAAAGAGTATTTTAACCCAAAATTAACATACATTACATATACAATGAAACTTCAAATCCAACAATAAAAGAAAAAACCTGGAAGAAAGGCATCACCTTCCCTTTGCCTTTATGACTTGCCTGTGAGTTCTCTTCACATCAGATGCTGTGAAGGCTAATAGTCTACACAGAAAGGTTTGAAGTCACCTTCACTATCATCATTGGTTTTTGTGAAATCCTTCTTTCTCTTCTTTCTCCACATCTTTTTGTGTTTCTTTGCCTTGGAAGAGCAACTGATGGGAGCTGAGATACATATATATATTGGGTCTCAGAGTCCAAGATATATTGACAGTGGAAGCCAAGACTTTCTCACCATAATAAAGAAACAACAAATCTGGAGGGTCCTCCCTCTTATCATTATTCTGTTTATAATATTAGGTCGTCCTACTTAGTTATCCACCACAAAGAAATTTATATTCGTTTCTTTCAACTCAAATTGTTATTAAAGACAAGGAGACCTATTCACTCTCCATGTGTGGAGAAAAAGTAAAAGATTAAAATAAAAGGATAAAAATACCGATTGGTGGAGAATAGAGATGAGCTAAAGTTAGCTGACCAGGTGGAGAAGTGGAGTGTGCCTAATAAAGGTCAATTCAAAGGATAAAATAACGTTAAAAATGTTGGAGGTGCGAACAATTATATAGCAAGTAGCAACCCTCAAAAAGCAGAATACTGTATATTGGAAGATATAGATATGCCTTTCTCTTTATGGATTACAATCACTTTGCAGTTTGCACCGTCCACTTCGTTTACCCAAACACTACCTCCCTAAAAGTTATTCTTTATAATAATACTTCATTGTAACGGTCAGTTTTTTTTAAATCAATCTCTTATGTTATATTGTTATATATATTTTCTATAATAACACAAGCATTTTACTATAACATTAAAAAAACTTCAGAACATACGTAATTGTTGTAGAAATATTTGACTTGTACATTATCAAATTGCTGGGGAGAATCTAATGGAACCCCATAGGCCATAGCGAGTATCCATTGAGATATTCTAATAGCGTCTTTCCTATTAGAATTCCACTCACTTCGTTAGGGCTGGGTATATATCGGGTAAAACCGATAACTCGAACCGTTAATTGTTTATTAGGTTATCGGTATAAGATTATTGGGTTAATGATTCGGTAACAGTTTAGATTTTTTTCACTATTGGGTTATCGGTTCGAGCCTCAGTTTGCCAATTTTATTAAGGGAGATTTTTGTTCTTATACCATATAGGAAACTATATTACCAAATATGTTTATAGTTTGCATATTACCCGCTATGCTAATAGTATTTCTACAAAATATAGACAATTCATTAAATAAGGAATCATTGTAGTTGTAGGCTTTCTTATTTAGGGGCGCTAATATTGGGGAATTAAATATTCATCCAGATATTTTACAACCACCTCACTCACGTATCAAACCACACCCCACGATTTTCTCTTCAATCACCCACAATTTCCTCTTCTAAAACCAGGAAAAATTTGTAACCCCTCCACCATTGACAACCATTAAAAAGCTTGAAGCTTTGAATTCGAATTTGGGTTTTCAAAAGACATTTGTTTGTTTGGATTGGATGTTGTTGCAAAAAATTGAGAATTCTCTCTACGTATCTATCTATTTCTCAATCCCAAATTTCAGTAATACAAAGCAAAGGAAAAAAGAGCAGCAATTCCACCATTGACAACCATTAAAAATTTTGAAGCTTTGAATTCAAATTTGGGTTTTCAAAAATCATTATTTGTTTGGATTAGGTGTTGTTGAAAATAATTGAGAATATGGTTTGGAGTTTATATCTCAATTTTGAGGGGTTTTGGTGAAGATTAGACTTGGTTTTGGCTGAATTTCAGACTGAAACTCGAAGAAGAAGAAGAAGAAGAAGAAGAAGACATGACATACATTATATTGCAGAAATTGTAGACTGTTGTTTTTTTTTATTCATTTACCTATTGTATGAAAGTTGAACAACATTGTATAAAAATTGTATTTAAGTGATATTATATTGTAGTTGTATATAACTTAGTAGAAATAATGTACGAAAATTGTAGATAATTTGTAGATAAGTTGTATAATATATAATTAGTTGTATGAAAATTGTTTTTACTATGTATAAATCAGATACAAAATATACAAAAGACATATTGAATAAAATTTGTATGTAAGTTTTATGTTATTATAGTTGTATTTAACTGGGTGGAAATAATGTGTGAAAGTTGTAGAAAATTGTAGATAAATTGTATTCCTCTATAACGGGAGATGTTGGCATATCAAGTAACTTTAGTGTTCCACACGAACATGCATGAAAATAAAGATAAATTATGTTATGAACAGTTTATAGAAATTTTGTAAAAAATTTGTAGAAACATCGAAATTCTGTATTTTCATATTAATTTTTCAAATGATATGTAGTTTTATTGTAGAATAAATGTAGAAAAAAAGCCATTGTAAGTCTTATTTGACTCATTTCTCACGTTCAACCTATTCTACAAATTCACGCCTCTTTAAATACAATATAACCATACTTTCTTGAATTTAAAGGTATAGCAATATATATATAACTTAAAAAACATCTTCTCCTCTGCACAAGTTAGCTCCAAAACAGACGAAGTGGAAGAACAAGCTCCCATCAAAACTTTTAACACAAAAGCACAAAGCTCAAAAATAAATAAACAACAGTCTACAAGTTTTCTACAATTTCTGCAATATAATGTATGTCATGTCTTCTTCTTCGAGTTTCAATTTGAAATTTAGCCAAAACCAAGTTTAATCTTCACCAAAACCCCTCAAAATTGAGATATAAACTCCAAACCATAATCCCCAATTATTTACAACAACACCCAATCCAAACAAATAATGATTTTTGAAAACTCAAATTTGAATTCAAAGCTTTTTAATGGCTATCAATGGTGGAATTGTTGCTCTCTTTTCCTTTCCTCTTATATTACTGAAATTTGGGATTGAGAGATAGAGAGAGACGTAGAGAGAATTATCAATTCTTTGCAACAACATCCAATCCAAACAAACAATGTCTTTTGAAAACCCAAATTCGAATTCAAAGTTTCAAAGCTTTTTAATGGTTGTCAATGGTGGAGGGGTTACAAGTTTTCGCTGGTTTTAGAAGAGGAAATCGTGGGGATTTGGATAGAGAAACTTGGGGGAGTGGGAATATATGGTTGAGTAAAATTAGGAGACTAAATAATACCATTAAAATCCTAAAATAATATATAAATGGTAATTAGGTATATAGAAGGTAATTATATTAAAAGTAGAGTAATATAGTTTACTATATGACATATGAATGTAAAAATTCCTTTTATTAATGGGTTAACCGATAATCCAATAAGAATTAATAAAATTATGACTTTACCCTTAAGTATATACATATGCTAGGGCTTCAGTTCATTCTCTCCTATTCTTTCTCAGTCGCACTCTTCAGTTGCTTCATCTTCATTCTTCATAGACCTTACTAGTTACTCCTAGCGTAAGCCTTTAGTCTTATACATTAGGCTTTTAATTTCTATAACAAAATTCATCTTCATATAGGGATTGCTCTATGGTTTCTTTTTTTTAGGTTAGACATTTGACAAACAATATCTATATTATATTAGACTGTTTGAGGGCTTCAACGCTTGTGGAAGTGCAGGTATTGTGTGAAATAAAAATTCTAAATCAACTATTGTTGTTATCATATCGGAGGACGCAGCTAATGCCTTGGAATATTTTATGGGAATTGCTGCAGTTTGATAAGTATTTATCCACTGATTTTTTGGTGAAGCCTATAAGGATTGAGTAGTTGTTGTTTTGTTAACTTGAATTTAAATTGTTAGTACTATATGTTTGGACTAGTTAATTTTAAGGTGAAATTGCTACTACTTTATATTATTATTAATGTATTTGGGCAACATGGTTGTTGAAGTATTAGTACTATTCCAGTTGTGGCCACTAGACATAATGCAGAAATGGGTAGTATAGTATATGTGAATTCTTCTCTCTTTTGCTTAACTCCAAGTGAATTGTCTTATCCTTTTTGTTTAACTCTAGATTGAGTTATCTTATCGGGTAAACCGATAACCGAACCGATAATGATCGATAACCGATTAATCAATATCCGATAACCGATATCTTATCGGTTCGGTTATCGGTTTATTAAATTTATAAACCGATAACCGATATGCTAAACCAATAATATTCATAACCGAACAGAACCGACCGATGCCCACCCCTACACTTCACCTTATATTCAAGACTGATAGCTACGTAACATAACAGCTGGCGGAGCTAGAGAAGTAAATGTAAGTTCGGACTAACTTAGTAGCTTTTGTCACTACTAGAAATTCGGTAAAAATCGACCACATATAGCGACCAACGTTGGTCGCTTATCTCAATATACCGACGAAAATGCGTCCAAACAGGCTTGATCGCTATATTGGTGGTCCTTTTACTTTAGCGACCAAAGTTGGTATGTATATTTAAATTACGATATTTTTTTAATTATTATAATTCAAAAATTAGCGATCAACGTTGGTCCATAAATTAAAAGACGTTTCAATTTATGTGAACCCATTTGGCTGGGCACGGAGTTTAAAAAAAGCGAGAAGACTTTTGATTTTGTGGTCTAAAATGAGGCACATATATTATGTGTGACTATAAATCTTTGTGTAAAGGTAAATTGTTTCCAAATAAGGAAAAAAGTCATTCTTTTTGGCACGGCCTAAAAAGGAAATAGGTTCACATAAATTGAAACGAAGGGAGTATTATTTTAAAATATATATATTTAACAATCTAGGTTCATAAGCGATCAACTTTGGTCGCTTATTTTTAATTTTTAATTTTTTTTATATATAAGCGATCAACCTTGGTCGCTAATTTCCAGGATTTTTTTAATAGGGTAGAGACCAACTTTGGTCGCTTATATTAAAATCTAGGTTCATTAGCGACCAACCTTGGTCGCTAATTGCTAGAAAAGTTTTTTTAATAGGTAAGCGACCAACTTTGGTCGCTTTTCTGGGTAATAATTTTGGCATAAAAAACCTATTTTGGCAGCCACACCACCTGCCAGCATACCAAAATCCCTAAATAACAATATAATTCAATTCATAAACTACAACTTCAGTACCAAAATCTCCACAACAACCCAACAACAATAACAACAACACAACAACAACAACACAACAACACAACAACAACAACAACAACAACAACACAACATCAACAACAACAACAACAACAACAACAACAACACAACAACAACAACAACAACACAATTCAAAAACACATTAAAACCAACGAATTAAAGATAGAACTAACAAATTAAACTAACAAAACTAAGTTAATGTTTATTACAACTAGTTCAAAACCGGTTCTATTTATCTAGTTCAAAGTATATAAAAGTCAAGGAGTGTTTTGTACAACATCATTATCATCACCGTCTGATGAATTTTCATCAACAAGACGGCATAGAGAAGGGTCTACTTGTCGAGGACGGGAAGAACGATCATGGGGAGGATGGGAGGAACGAGCACAGGGAGGACGAAAGGAACGTTCACGTTCAAGTCGAGCCTCTGGCGATGACTCACGAGGCCGGGGAATCGGAAAAGCTCCAGAATCTAGGAGAGTTTTGAGTCGAGCTTGCATGCCATGGTACTGAGCTTGCATGCCAATGTACTGAGCATCTCTAAGATTTTCTCTTTCCTTGGCCGCTTCTAGCTCGGATGTGAGCTTTCTCACAGTCTCCCGCATAGCGAAGAGGCTCTCCCCACCAAGTTGCTCGCCTTTCGAGGAAGTCCCTATGTCTTGCATTCCACACTTATAGCGATGGAATTTCTTAGTAGGAAACCCGTATACCTTCCCCCATTTTGGACCGCCAGCAACCTCCATCCATATTCTTTCAGCATCCTCGTTCGAAGGTTGGATTGACTCGCCCGACTCATTAGGTGGCTGACTGCATATGAATTCCTCCACGTCAGCTGTGAAGCGACCCTATAAGAAAAATTACATTGAATTAGTATTTCAAAATTTATATAAAAGTAAATCAAAATACTCAATGAAAAGTGAAAACTTACATGTACAGTCGAGGCTCGACCCACCTTTCTTGATCCGTCTCTTTCTTCTTCTTCTTTACAATATGAGTCTCCTTGAATAGCTCATCTTTGTTTATTGGGCGCCCCAACTTCTTTTCCTGAAAACTTATAAATTTTAGTTAATAAACAGAATAGATAACAACAACAACGACCCAGTATATTCTGTTTTTTTTAATAAACAGAATAGATATAGTTTGAAAATTAAAATAAATTAAGCAATTACGTATCAATCTTCTTTTTATTGTCCCCAAGCTGATTGCACCTCCAATGTGCAAGGAGTCTCCCTTCTCAGATGCACGAGCTTTCTTTCCTTTTTCGCTCTTCTCTAAGAATTTTGCGGTAAGCAATTGCCTTTGCAAATCCTCCCATAAATTTTGAAGCAACCAGTCAGGCTTCTGGTTCAACTTTCTAGCTTTGGAGAAACTATGTGACAACCGCTTGCGAGCTTTGTGATGAAAATTTGTAGCTACTTTTGCGCTATATCGATGTTCCCATACACACTTGCTCTGTATTTCAAAAGTTATATATTATATGGAAATATCATAAATATAAATAATTATATTGCTTAAAAGAACATTTATACCTTAAATTGATTGAAAATTTGCTCCTTCAGCGAGAATGGGAATTCATTCCAAGTCGCATAAGGGCCATCATTAAGCTTTCTGGTGGCTTTGGTGATTATCCTCGTAGTAATATTACTCGGGATGAACTTGTAATTAACAAAAAAACTACATTAATACCTTAGTACAGACTGTACAAAACAATAAACGTAAAAATAACAAATAACTCTTACCCATCATCCTCGGGGACTATAATGATCCTTCCATATTGATCATAATGTATATCCTCATCATCATATCACAGGCATGCAAGGATAAAATAACGTGAAAAATGTTGGAGGTGCGAACAATTATATATAGCAAGTAGCTACACTCAAAAAGCAGAATACTGTATAATGGAAGATATCGATATGCCTTTCTCTTTACGGATTACAATCACTTTGCAGTTTGCACCGTCCACTTCGTTTACCCAAACATTATACCTTTCTATAAAAGTTATTCTTTAACAACATTTCATTATAACGGTCAAATTTTCTTTGAAATCAATTTCTCGTGTTATAAATTTATATATGTTTTCAATAACAACACAAACATTTCACTATAACAATTAAATTTTTTTGAAACATACATAACTGTTATAGAAATATTTGACTTGTATATTATCAAATTGTTGGGGAGAATCTAACGGAACCCCATAGGCCATAGCGAGTATCCATTGGGATATATTCTAATAGAGTCTTTCTTATTCTAATAGCGTCTTTCCTATTAGAATTCCACTCACTTCGCCTTATATTTCAAGACTGATAGCTGCGTAACAGCCGGCGGAGCTAGAGAAGTAAATGTAGGTTCGGACTAACTCAGTAACTTTTATTTAGATGATCGATCTTGTATATATATATAATTGTGAACCTAATAACAAAAGCGAGTTATGAATTCGGTGATAAATTTAAAATTTACAAATTTCAAATTCTGTCTCCGCCTCTACATAAAGCTACGGGATATATAGGTGATCATTTCTAGGATATGATGTAAAAAGTGCCTATTTACCCATTCCTTCCTGCCGAATTTTAAAGGAATGGCCATAGCAAGTGGCTTTGAATTTTGGTCGTCAAGTATACGTTCAATTTCCCTTTTCGGTGCATGAGTCACCGCTCTTGCAAAATTGGCCATTTTTCTCTTCTGACATGTGTTGCCACAGCTGCATTCTCATGCAATCGTGTCTCCTTATAGGTTCGTTTCAATTATAAAGTTGCCTATCATTACCAAACACTCCAGCAAATATTGGACACAATAACAGCAAGTTAAAACCGACTTAATTTTCCCTTTCCCTTAAGCCTCTAAAAATATATATTCGTATCAATTAATCTCCAGACTTTCAATCATCATGGCATACAGAAGTTCAGAAAGTATTGCTACTAAACTGTATATTGCTTCCTGTTTTTATCTAGTGTGTGTTTTTGAAGTACATGACATGGCTTGACCGTCTTATTTCAACGTTGCAGAATTTGTGGAGATCTATGGCCACTCACCTAAGAGGAAAGGCTACTTTTGCAACATCTACTGCTCCTAAAATGAAGTCCTATGCCCATACTGCTAATGTTCCCAACCATCCAGATGCTAGGCCAAAATGAACTTTTAGAAACTATCACTTTGTAAAGAATCTTTAAGAACTTTATTAAGAAGTAATAAAGATATAATTAGATGTTTTAACTTGTGATTTAAGTTATATACGCTAACTTGATGCATGGAGGTTCTTTTTACACCATTTGTGTAGCGTAATTTGTAATAGCAGGTCAGTTACCATTTTTAATTAATGCTTATTATAGAGAAGAGATATAATTGTATAATGACTTGGATTGTTGTGTAACTTTTTTATACCAACAGTATATAGAACTTAAGCTCGATCTTCTACATGTATATACAGGGCAGTAAAGTTAGAGTATTTTCTAGTGACGTGGGACTAGGGTTGATAATGCTACAAAGTATGTTTTGGGGTACACACAATAATGCAGCAGCTGGGACGGTCGCCTAATGTTCGAGTGAAGAAATCAAGGAGAGAAGCTGTATCAGAGGTGGAGGAACCTGAGCTTGTGTTGGAGGAAGCGGACAAGTTCCTCATTAAGGATTTTGATGATCATTCTGTCATAGGATCCTATGCGTGGGGATGTTCTGGCCAGGTATCACTCAATATGTTATAATTAAAAAGAAATAGCAGTAGCATTTGAAATACTCAGTGTCTTAATTAGATTGTTACCGTGTAGTTAATTAATTTGATCTTCGTACTCCAAAAAGGTTTATGTTGGCCGGATTTTTTCACATAAATTGCAAGGAGAGTACATAATAGTGATAGGAACGAAGATAGTACTCCCCTTGTTTTAATTTAGATGACCCACTTTTTTTATTAGTTTATTCAAAAAAAAAAAGATACATTTCTACGTTTAGAAACTGTAACTTTAAACTTTTCATTCTACCAATTTTATCTTTAGTGAGAAGTTTTTATCGTCACATAAATATCATGGTTTAATTTTACTATGTTTCCCCTTAAGGTTGTAGCATTACATATTTTGAAAGTTATTTGTTTTCCTTAAATTTTGTGACAAGTTAACTTACATCATCTAAATGGTAACGGAGGGAGGGAGTATACGATTGGAAAGTACTCCTCCGTTTGATATAGAAACATCTAAATAAACTTGAAGTCTTGGAAAAGTTGTATAGATCAATAATATTCTTGGTCAAATGTGACACCGCATTTTTGATATATAGCTTTGCTGCTTGTTAGACCCAAAATATGTTAAAACCTTTTTGGACAAAACAATTAAAGATGAATGAGTAAATCTTAATCAAATTTAGTTAATTCCAGATTGAAAGATTTAATTATGATGATTGCATAGGTGATGAAAGAAATATCAACAATCTTATTAAGATTCAACATTAATCGATGAGAAAAGAGAATCACAATTGTTTTTCCTCTTAGGATATAAGAATGGAGCTTTTCTTTTGATGTTCATTCTCAGGGAATAGAGAGAGCCCCATTTATTGAAAGCCTTCATTGGCTACATATAGTCGAAGTCCCTTTGCCTTCAGCATGACTTGATGCGTTCTGGTTGATGGTGCATTCTGGCCGTAACTTTAGGCGTTGCTCTTCTCGATTTGAAGGATATCTCGTAGGAGAAATGGAGTGGACCCTGTTGACTTTCACTACCCGATTGCTAAAAAAAAGGGTAGTGGGCAACCTGGTGGGGTGGTTAGATTTTGACCCATACAGTTGGTCCCTCCGTCTGTCGGGGTCGCCCTTTGTCGGGCTCGATAGATGGATCATATTTGTAGCGTAGTCAAGAGAAGTCTGACCCCCAACTTTCCATTCCTTAGTCGCATTCTGTGGATTTTTTGGCAGAGTGGAGGTGTTTTTTCGATACTCATGGACCGTTGCGATGGTTTCAGAATCGAAACGGCGGTTGGCACTGAAACATTGATTCGTGGTTGCCACCATTATGACACACGTTTCTGGGAAACTGAAACATTTCGTGCCCTATCAGATTCAAATGGAGACTCTTGAATTTCGTGCTCGGGGGATTTATGTCCCTTATAAATAGGGGAACTTGTCATTTAATTGATTCACTTCATCATTTGTATGAGAGAGTTCTTCAAATATTACTTTTTCTGATACCTAGAATTTCTGCTTACCTTCTTTTTCTCTAAAAACCTTTCGTCTCTTCTTCCTAAACTTGCCAAAAATGGACGATGATTTTTATCACGATAATCTTCCTACCGCTGATCCGGTACCGGAGAGCTATGTACAAATCACCGGAGAGGCAGATGCGGTGGAGGATGAGAAGGTTACCTCGGTGGATGAGATTCTGCCTCGCCCCGGGAGGGATGCGACTGGACTTTAGTTTCGGCGGTGGTGCGGAGCCGTAACCCGTCGCTTCCATTATGAGAGAAAGGGGTGTTGTATAATTGAGAAAATGGTGGGGGATCCCCAATTACATCAAGATACGTTTGGCGGAGGGGGACGACAGAGTTCACTTTGACCATCCCGGGTACTGCGTGTTCTACGCCTACCCCTTTATTATAGGGTACACGCTTCCTCTTCCCATGTTGGTGGTAGATTTTTGTCGTTACTACGAAGTGTGCCCCGCTCAGCTTTCACCTTATTTGTACAAGTTGTTTCTTATGCTGCTCAAGTATGTGGAGCTTGCCGGTCGTGAGGTCACTTTGGGCCATATGCTCAACATTTTTGCTCCTCAACTTATTCGCGGTACGATGATTCACGCGCGTACTCGGGGGTCGAGGAGTCTAGTGATAAAGATGGATGACCGAACCAACCGTCTTTTCTATGATAATTACTTTTATGTGCGGACCGAGCACATTGTGGCAGACCCAACGGGATTCCCCGAAAGATGGAACTTCGCTCGTAAGTTTGCGTCTTTAATTAATGAAATATTTTGACCGTTTTCTATGGATGCTAAACCGTCTCATTTTTTTTGTAGCTAAGAGATTGCCCTTTCCGCCTATTGAAGGGATTCGTGAATGGGTGGAGGCCATTCTTCCCCATATAGTGGGAGTTCGCACATGGTCGATTTTTCACGAGAGGTTTGGACGCAGGCCTCTTACGGGTGAGATAATGCCTTCATATGCTATCCTTTCTTTTTTATTTTATTTTGTTGTTTAGCTTCTTATGCATCGTTCGTCATTGCTAGAGAGGGTGAGGAGAGCAAGGGCCCCTCAATTAGCTCATTGTTAGCCGGCCGCATCTGCTCGTCCTATCGGCGTACCCACTATACGACCTTCATCGAGGGCCGCTTCGGTTGAATCTGTGGCCTTGGTTACTCCAGCGAGGGCTGCGTCTCAGGACGAGGTCCCGTCCAATGTTGTCCGTTCTACGAACGAGTCACCATCAACTAGAGAGGAAGAGGGGGCCGTCGAAGAGACGAAAAGTAGAGTTTGACATGGCACCCCCAACAGTGATTCATCTGGATGACTCTCCCCTGACGGGCTCTGGAGAAGGTGTTATTGCGGCTCCTCTCGTAGAGGCGGAGCAAACTGTTGAAGTTGTTGGCGCCCGTGATCAGCGATCAGAAACTCTAACCGCCGTCTTGAATCAACTGGAAGTCCCTGCTGTTACTAAAGATCAACACCTTGTAGTTGTAGAGAATCAGACCCCTGGCACCGCTGTTGTAACTTCGAACGTGCCCTCGTCTTCTACAGCAGGTCGTGCTCCTCATTCGGCAGCAGAAATGGGAAAGGGCGTGGTGGTTGACGAGTATGAATCTGAGTCATACCTGGATCCCGACGATGTCAGGATGTTCAAGGAGGGCCTTACTCACTCGGTGGTTAATGTGGGGGGTTCGGTCCGTATTCTTCAGATCCTTTCCAGTGTTAACCTCTTGGCAGGAAGGGGAGGATTTAGTGCCGCAGTTCAGCCTGTTGTGCTCAGAAGCTGAGAATAAGTCCATTCGGGATGTCCTTGATGCTGAGTTGAGGGATGAGGTGGCCGTCATGGGCTTGAGGGTACATTGCATTTTGTTTTTGCTTTAAGATTTCCCCTATTCGAAAGCATTAGTTTAACCTCGTCTTTATGATTTCTAGACATACATGGTGGAAGTAAAAGCATTTGCAAGGCCAAAGTCTGGGCAAGGATTTTCTTGAAGATGATGGAGAAATACCGTTGCTACCATGACAGATGTCATGAGATGCATGAGCGGCTGGGGATGGATCCCCGTAATCGGACTCTTGGTGAGGAGTTGGAAAAAAGGGATCAGGAATTGATGCAGACGATCTATAGTAAGAGCGAACTCGAGGAGCAACTTCGCATTAAGGACGAGGAGCTCGAGTTGGGTAAGGGGATCGCGGCGGAGTGTGAGCATTTGCAGGGCAAGCTGAGGTCAATTCAGTCAGAGATGGACCAGAACTTGGTTAGGTTTGAGGCGATGAGCACAGAGTGGATGAGAAAGTTGACCATGATGGAGAGCAAAGTCGCCGGTTTGGAGAACATCGAGAGAGCTTGGTCTGAGGCTTTGGCGAGGGTAGCGGCTTTGGAGGACACCATCCGCGTACTCCAATCTGAATAGGAGTCGGAGAGAGTGACAACTACCTTTAGGGAGGCGAGGCTCGATGAGCACATTGGAATGATTGATCAGGAGGCGTCGATTTTGGGAGATCAGGTATTGGCCTTGGAGGCAGAAAATGCACGACTACAGGACCAGGTTGAGTCGTCCTCTGCTGTCGTTCCTTGACAGACGCATGAGCTATGGGTTTATGATGAAGCCCAGCGGGACATATATAAGAGTTTGTGGGAAACGTGTATTATGGACGAGGCTGCTTACGAAGAAGCTCAAGAGAAAGGCTTGTGAGGCTCGCATCAACTGTGGATACGACGTGGCGATGCCCGAAGGCAATGGGGGCGCGGATGATGATAATGGTGAACCTCGTGGAGACGGTGATGATAGTGGTGATGATGACGGTGGTGATGACGCCGAATGAAGAATGTTGTCCTTTGTTTTTATTTTTTATTTTGTTCGTTGATTGTCGTCTGTTCATTCCCCCTTTTTTTTATTGGTTGGCCTGGGCCGTATGTAAGTGGTGATAGCCCGCGTTGTGACATTGCATAAATAAAAGTTTTCTTCTTCGCTATTTGCCTTGTACTCCACTTTTTATTCTAAGTGTTCATGGCTTCGGTGCAAGATAGGGGCTCGACTGATGAGTCCCGATTTTTATTTTCTTTCGGTGATTGTCGACCCTTAGTGATGCCGTTTTGAATTTATCGAAATGTCGGCCTGTCAGGTGGTGGCCGTTCGATCGTGGCTAAGATCTCTCTTTTGTGACGAAGGCCCTTGGCCTTAAAGGGTGTTATTTCGAACCTATCGAAATAACAACCTGTCGTCGTTCGAGCGAGGTTGAACGACCTTAAAGTGTGTTATTTCGAACTTATCGAAATAACAACCTGTCGTTGTTCGAGCAAGGTCGAACCTTTCTTTTGTTTCACGGTGAAGGCCCTTGGCCTTGAAGGGTGTTATTTCGAACTTATCAAAATAACAGTCCGTTGTTGTTCGAGCGAGGTCGAACCTTTATTTTGTTTGGCGAAGACCCTTGGCCTTAAAAGGTATTATTTCAAACTTATCGAAATAACAGCCCATCGTTGTTCGAGCGAGGTCGAACCTTTCTTTTGTTTAATGACGAAGGCCCTTGGCCTTAAAAGGTATTATTTCGAACTTATTAAAATAACAGCCCCTCATTGTTCGTAGTTTCTGGAGAGTTGGACATCTTCCGTGGGAGTACCAGTTTGTTTGCTATTGCTTGTACCAGATGGTTCAACGCTGGTGGGCACGAGGCGTCAACATTTCGCGCAAGCGCGCGTTGTAGTTTTCTTGTCTAAATCCGGTCGTTCAACTCGGAGATGCTGCTGGCGGGGAGGGTTTCAGCTGCATCGAAATAATTTTGTTCTTCAATATAAATGTCCTTGCATATGTTAGTCCACGCAGTTGGTGGGGGAGAGCCAGATTATAGCACCGTTTGCCTTATTTTCGGATATTTGCAGCTGATGGGGTGAGGAATTCTCGCATGAGTTAGATTCTCCCTTCGTGCTTTTTTCGGTGCATGATTGTGTTTCTCATCTTTGATCTAGGAAAGACTAGGAGTTTTCACTAGGAAATCGCCACAGATGGCGTCAAATTGTTTGACTCAAAAGATGTTAAACCTTTTTGGACAAAGCAATCAAAGATGAAGGGGTAAATCTTAGTCAAACTTAGTTAATTCCAGATCAAAAGATTTAGTAATGACGATTGCATAAGTGATGGAAGAAATATCAACAATCTTATTAAGATTCAGCATCAATCGATGGGAAAATAGAATTACAATTGTTTTTCCTCTTAGGATATAAGAATGAAGCTTCTTTTTTTCATGTTCATTCTCAGGGAGTGGAGAGAGCCCCATTTATTGGAAGACTTCTTTGGCTATATATAGTCGATGTCCCTTTGCCCTCAGCATGACTTGACACGTTCTGGTCGATGGTGTATTCTGGCCGTAACTTTAGGCGTTGCTCTTTTGGATTTGCCGGATATCTCGTAGGAGAAATGTAGTGGACTCTATTGACTTTCACTACCCGATTGCTAAAAAAAAGGGTAGCAACCTAGTCGGGGTGGTCAGATTTTGACCCATACACTGCTGATATGCTTATTGCAGGAATCCTTGAGCTGTGACATTGAAGTCAGTGTGAGTGGATCCTAACCCAGATGGGCATTGATCACTTTTTCTCATTTCTGATGTGTTATTGTTATCAGTGGGGTGTATGCAAGGAGGATTTTACATGAGCAGTATTTATAATTTGAAGAAATATTTAAATGAACAAATTACTTTAACGAGAAGCGGTGTTATTTTTTATATGTATGCTAATATTTTTATTTTTTCTTATAAATATCTAGTAAAATATTTCGATCAAGTGGTGTCTCGTGACATTCCATGTTGTAAGTTGCATACTCTCTTTCAATCACTTCTTATGCTGTAAGTTGCATACTCTCTTTCAATAAGAAGAAGTGATGTGTCATTCTTTTTTTTTATGTTTTACATTACAATTGCCAAAACTTTCGGTGTCAATTACTGCCTATGTTCAAGCTCTGTGAAGCAGTCATTTTCTCTTTAAGAAACTTTGAAGGGTAGTATTTTTTTTAATCAATCCACTAGGCTAGCCATCACTATTACAGAATCGTACGTGAGATTTTCACCTCATAAGGCTCCTCAGAGGTCACAAATAAATCTAGCCTAGGGCTAGTTTTTATATATATAATAAAACAAAAAGATAAAGTAGCATGTTGTCTTACAATGAGTAAGATCATTAGAGATGACTAATACATAGATCCTCCTACCAATCTTGGGTTGGTGAGGCCCAAAATTGGTATTACAATTTGATCTAGAAAATATATAAACACGCTCAAAGCATATTAAAACTAGCCTATTATAGTAGTAGACAAATTCTACAAGCTTGCCATTATAGCCATCTTCAAGTTGTTAAAATTAGTTACCAAATCAAACCATTGTGTGCTGTATCCAAACATAACTGGCCAGATTAAGCTTGTCGTGCCATGGGAGTCTTTTTGGAAAGAAGCTCCCAATGCTGCCTATGTATCTTCCTGCTCCATCAAAACCGCCCCAGTGAAGTGCTCCACCAAAGATCAGCTGCATTGTCTTCAAACTTTCTTGGCTTATTGTTGCTTGATTCCATATGTTCCAGCCACAAATTTTATCCTCAATTGTCTTAGCTTCCAGACGTACCTGATACTTGTTCCATCTTTGCTCCATTATTCCCGCAAAATTGTCGAAAGTGCATTGTCTCTTGCACCTGGGTGACTTTTGCCTCATACGGATAAAGATGTGCCATATGAATTGAATCCCGTTAATGCACCAATCGTTTAGCACCCATAATAGGTTAGAATTACTTGGGGAACTTACACCCAACCATTAGTATAGCCAAACTCATTAGGCAGAATAGGATGATTGGGTTTCTCTTTTCTCCTTGATCTCATGCTTATGGTTACCCATAACCCCCCTCCAATTGAATGAGTACATAGTACTAATACCACCAACTAAAGGTTTGTTAGTAAATAAGGCATGAGTACAGTAACATGTCCTGCAAGAAAACAAACAATGTTTGTCAGAATCATCATGCCCTCCTCCATGAGGATTTGACCATGGCAATTGCTTATGTGATCTTTAGTAGAACCAATATCCCCCTCTGAAGTTTTGAGGGCAACGTGAAATTTGCATTGTTGGTCTGCAAGAAGTTTTTCCTGGCTCCCTGTATGAAATGTTGAAGTAGTAAATTGCATTGGATTTTTTTATCCACAATGCACCCCACAATCCTGTTATGTATAAATTGTCTACAGTTCTGTAATTGTGCATGTACTTGCAATATTTGATGTAAAATTCTGGTGCTCTCAAGCATCCATTTAATGTATTCTTGGTGTAGCACCATTTTTGGAATATAGAATGAATGAAGTACACTGGACAATGACTTCCTTGTATCTTCATGCTTCCCGTTTTTAGGTGCCAAAACAGTGAATCCTTCATGAATGCCAAGCTCAAAAAACTGGGCAGATTCATCTTGTATCTCAAGTATTGATTGTTCCCTATGTGTACCTTCATTAACTTAGGGATTTGAACTATAGGGTAGTACTTATGGATATCAGTCCATCGATGATTGCAGAAATGTGCATGCCCTAGAACATTGAAGACTCTCCATGCTTTCGTGCTTATGCTCACCAGTGGTATGCCTTCCTAGGAATGAGCACATAGTGCTATACCATCCATGGAAGTTCAACCACATAGTTAGGCATGAAGACAAATATTGTTACCTGCAAAAAAGAACCCACCGTTAGTAAAAACAAATGTAATCACCAACCTCTCTTCCATAAGGATTCGAGGTTAATGATCCAACCTGCTATTGCCCTGCTTCTTCTCCATCTCACTTATGATTCTTTCCTCCTCCCTTTCTAATTCCTTTCTACCTTAATTCTCAAGTTTGGACATTGAAGTTTATCTCATTCACCAGCCTCCTCCCTTGTGTATCCAAATGATGAAAGTCATGGCATTCAATATTACCAGTATCAAATGCATAATTGGCCAATAGATCAGGAAGCTTGTTTCCTTCCCTATAAATATGTGTGACCCTTCCATTATACAACCCTATCATCTTCTTGATTTCCTTAACCTCATCCTTAATGATCCAGGGAGGTTTCCAAATTTCTTGGATAACATTTTTCAGCAATAGTGAATCTATTTCTAACCATATTTGAACCATACCTTGGTGCAAGCAATAATTCAAACCCTCCAGAATCGCAATTGCCTCTGCCTGTGTATTTGTAGTCTCATCTATCTCCTTTCCTACTACATATACAATATCCCCAAGCTCATTCCTCATACAAAAACCTATTGAACTCCTACTAGGGTTACCCCTTGATGTCCCATCCGTGTTTATTTTAATCCATCCATCCATAGGGAGCTCCCAGATCACCTTATTAACCTTCAACTTAGGCATATACCTTTCCATCATGTGTAGTATATCTGTCCACCAGTGTTGAACATTAATCAAACCTGGTTTCCTCACTTTGATTAGGGACTGAATTTTAGTGTTAATTTGATACACTACTCTATTGATGACATAACGTTACCATGCTTATTGCTATTTCTCCTTTTTCATAGCTCCCAAACACTAATACAAGGCAGTTCTTGAAAGATAGGTTTTAATCTTGGAATGACCTCTACTGTCCAGCATTTAATGATCACCTAGTGTAAACTTAAACCCTCTACTGATAGACTGCATGAGAAAAGAAATACCCCCCTCCCCGGTTTTTTGGCTGCATTTCATCTGAAAAAATACATGAGCCACATATTCTTCCTCTAGATTCACAGAACACCAACACCTTGAGGGCATAAAATATCATATCCTCCGTATTGCATCATTTAAAGGTAGTCTGCCTTTCCACAACTTCAACATAAAGAATGAAATTTTGAATAACAATCCCTTCACCTACATATTCTTATATGTTATAGCAGAATCTTTCCTTCTTCTAAGGTAATCCCAAGCTGTTTTGATAGATAAGTTCCCTTTTATTTCCAGGTTCCAGATAAGTTTATCAAACATATTATGTTCAAATGGAGGAGCAAGATTTTCTAGAATATGTGTGGCTAAATCTTCAGGAAATATGTCATATAGTTTCTCCATATCCCAAGCACCTTCATTCACAATATCATAGACATTGTGAATTGTTTCATCACACAAGAATTCAGGTGGTGTAACAAAGTATAGATTCCAAACCAGTCCAGTTATCAAATCAAAAGAGAGACTGTAACGGCCTGGCCAGTCGTTTCACGCGTTACCGCTCCATTTCCCCATTTCTGCTTCTTTATGTATTGTTCAGCTAATTTCATCGTATCGCGTTGGTTGGTTTGGGTTTGTAGTGGTTTTGTAAAGAAATGGGACACTTAGTCTCTTTTTGGGAAACTTTAGTTGGAAAAGTAATTCGGAAGTTGACTTATGAGTAAATAATCTCGGAACTTGGTTTTTATGGTTCGGATACCTTTGTGAGGTAATTTGGGATTTAGGAGCATGATCGGAATGTATTTTGGAGGTCCGTGGTAGATTTAGGCTTGAATTGACGAAATTGAAGTTTTGGCACTTTCCGGTTGGTAGTGAAAATTCTTATACCAGGTTTGGATTGGAATTTTGGAAATTGGAGTAGGTCTGTTGTGTCATTTATGATGTGTGTGCAAAATTTCAAGTCATTCAGATGAGGTTTGTCAGGTTTTTGGATCGATTGCGGAATTTAGAAGTTTGGAAATCTTTAGGCTTAAATCTGAGGGTGATTTGGTATTTCGATGTTGTTTTGAGTGTTCCAAGGGTTGGTATGAGTTTGAATGGTGATATGTGACTTATTCGTATTTTTGGTTGAGGTCCCTGGGGCCTCGGTATGATTTAGGAAGGTTGTCGGAAAGATTGGAATTGAGTTTGAGCAGCTCCAACTGCTGTTCCTATCATAACCGCACCTGCGGATTGGGGACTATAGGTATGGGCCACAGAAGCGAAGAAAGGGTCACAGATGCGACCAAGGTTGAGAACGGCAGAAACCACAGATGCGGTAAGGTGAGCGCACGACCGCAGAAGCAAATTTGGGCGGATAAGTGATTTTCACAGGTGCGACCTGTTAGACTGCAGGTGCGGTCGCGCAGGTGCGAGTTTGCGGTCGTAGGTGCGGTAATGCCTGGACAGAAACTATATAAGCATTCCTTCACGATTTTTATCTTATTTCCTCCATTTTTTAGACGGGTTTGGAGCTTTTTGAGAGGATTTGAAGAGAGATTCAAGGGGTAACACTTGGAGGTAAGATTTTTGAACTCAATACTCGATTATATGGTGATTTCTAACTTATTAGACATGAAATTATTGGAATTTAAGGGTTAAAACTTGAGAATTAGGGCTTGAAATTGAAGAGTTCTCATTGGGGATTTGAGGGGCCATTTGAGGTTCGATTTTGTTATTCTTGGTATGTATAGACTGGTGGGAGGATAAGAATTCTAGTGATGTGACTTTTATTGGAATATTTTTATGTAATTTGATTATTTTCGTGTGGGCTTTGTTACTTTAGCTTATATTGACGGCCTGAATCTGGTTTTGGTTAGATTCGGAGCATTTGGAAGCCGATTCGAGAGGCAAAGACATCGCGGGCTAGAGTTTGGACCGGTTTGAGGTAAGTAATGATTGTAAATGTTGTCCTGAGGGTATGAAACCCCAATTTTCACATCGTGGTGCTACTTTGAGGTGACTCACATGATGGATGACGAGCATGGGGGCATGCATCATTGGGGATTGTGACTTGGTCCGTCCCGTACGACTATTAAGTTGCTTATTTGATTGAAAACTATTTGATACTATTGTGTTTTGGAAAGTATTACTATTGTGACGACCCGGACAGTCTTCTCATGAGTTACCACTCTGTTTTCCCCATTTCTTCTTCTTTATGCTTTGTTTATCCGTGTTATATGGTATCTGGTTGGTCTGATCGAATTCGGAATGGTTTTGGTAAGGTTTGAGACACTTAGTCTCTAAAAGTAGCTTTAGAGTTAGAAAAGTCAACCGAGAGTTGACTTATTTGTACACGACCTCGGAATGCGGATTTTATGGCCCAGATAGCTTCGTTAGGTGATTTGGGACTTAGGAGTGTGTCTGTAATATTTTGTGATGTCCGATGTAGAATTATACTTGAATTGGCGAAAGTTAGTTTGTGGCAATTTCCGGTCGGCAATAGAAAATAGGCTATCGGGGTCGGAATGGAATTCCAACTGTTGGAACAGGTTCGTAATGTCATTTTGGATGTCTGCAAAATTTTAGATCAATCAGAGTTATTTTGGATAGTTTCGGCGTCGTTGGTGGAATTTAGGAATTTCAAAGTTCATAGGCTTGAATTTGATGTGATTTTGGTGTTTTGATGTTTTTGGTGTTTCGAAGGCTCCACTAAGTTCGAATGATGTTATGGGACGTGTTGGTATATTTGTTGAGATTTCTGAGGGCCTCGGGTGGATCTCGAAAGGTTAAGGGATCAATTTAAGACTACAAGAAAAGTTGTTGCATTTTTCACAATAGCATGAACAGTAACTCGGGTGAACAGTAAAATGTGTGAGCAGTATTTATATAAACCCTCCACGATCATTAAACCCTTTTACACTATTTTTGAACGGGAAAAGAGCTTTGAGGTGATTTTGAAGAGAGTAAATCATTGTTCTTCATTGAGGTAAGGATTTTGGACCCTAAAACTCGATTAATTGTGATTAAGGAACAAAATATCAGTGTTTAATTCATGAAAATCAATAGAAAAAGATGAAGTTAGCGATTGAGATTATGAGACCTTCTAGGGATGATTTGAGGGGTCAAACGAACTCCGATTTTCGAGTTCTTTATATGAACAGACTCGTGAGATGATGAAGAACATTTTAGTATAAAGTTTGTCCAGTTCTGTGTTGCATTCCCAGGGGTCGGGTTTTGACTGATTTCGGATTTTGTACTTAAAATCGATATTTTTCAATTGGAATTCATTCATCTAGCATAATTTGATGATAAAAATTTGAACTTGATAGATTTGGAGCACTCGGAAGTTGGTTCGAGAGGCAAGTGTGTTGTAGAGTAGCTTTTCGGGCTAGTTTGAGGTGAGTAATGATTTTAAATGTTGTTATGAGGGTATGAAACCCCGGATTATACAATGTTCGGCTGTGTTGAGGTGACGCATATGCTAGATGAACCCTGAACCAGTGGTTCTGGGCCGGAATTCCCCAGCAGAGTCGCCAGAGCTGTCACACCTCCTTTTGCCGCACCCGCGAGGGCGCAAGGGAGTTTTTTCCAATTAAAGGACAATCGAAATGGGATTGGTTTATTTATTTCAGAGTCGCCACTTGGGAGATTTAGGGTGTCCCAAGTCACCAATTTTAATCCCAAATCGAGGAAAAGAATGACTCTATATTACAGTCTGCGTACCAGAAATCCGGATAAGGAATTCTGTTAACCCGGGAGAAGGTGTTAGGCATTCCCGAGTTCCGTGGTTCTAGCACGGTCGCTCAACTGTTATATTCGGCTTGATTATCCGATTTTATACAAATATGAACTTATGTGCAAATTTTAACTTTTAACCGCTTTTGTCGTTATTATTATTTTTTACAAGAATTACAACGTCGTAAAAATATATCTCGAACCACGTTACATCAATGCACCCGTGGTTATCGATATATCTCGACTCGGTTGAGATTGAGATTTGGGTCACATAAATGTGCACCCGAATTAAGGAGGTAAAATTATTAAATACGCGCTTAAAGAGGCTATCGCGTTATTATTCCAGGAAGTCGTGAGATTTGCTAAACGACCCACCTTAGGGACTGAATGCTTCAATATATACATTTAATGAGGGCCCCGCAATTTGTGCGTTTTTCTTTATTCTTTGTCGAGGCTCATCTCGTCCTTACTTTAAAAGGATATCCTATAGCAAATACGTTTCTTGTCGCGTTTGTCTCTACTAGTTGAAAACAGTAGATAGCCCTAGTTAATTACATGCTTGCAAGTTATCTATAACAGAATTCCGAGTGCTTGCACAAAATCAGAAGCACGACCACATACACAGTCGGCCGAGCAGAAATTAAGGGCCCAAATCCAGCCCATGCGTGATGGACCAGACCTGGGCCATTGTTTGTTCGATGCAGGCCTGCTTGGTCTGTTTCGACCTGGGCTCGACCTTCGTGAGGTTGAGATTGCAGACTCTGTGTTCTTTGTCTTAAAACATGGTTTACCAGTTACATGAAGCAGTTTATCAAAAAGGAAAGAACTTAACTAGTAGTGTACGATTTTCATGCTTGGCCTACATTAAAGGATGTACTACAAAGTTAAACTAAGTCTAAGATACAACCTATTACATTGGGAATATTTTCACCTATCAGCATACATATATAAACTATTATTCAGCTAATCTACATTGATATACACTGGCATACAGGCTACTTCTATTGTCAACACAGGAATGAAAATTATTATACAGTACATGATATCTAATGTAACAATCTATGTAAGAAAGTCAACTTCAGGTCTTTTCTTTTTGTATTCATGCTCAATTTTCCAATTACATTTGACAGTGTATTGGTTGTGTACCTGGTATAGAGAACAAAAGAAGAAAGGAATGATCAGCTGGGTAGTATGCAACAAACACAGCAACAACAGATACACATCAACAACACAGCAACAAACCAACAACCACAAGTGTTTTCCACAGTCCACAGACAACCAGCAACAGTTTCCAGAACAAAGAAAACCAACAGATGGTCGAGCACCAAACAAGCAATCCCAGAAAAGAGTAGTGAAACAACAGAAATAACAGAGTATTCGATGCAGCAACACCAGCAGTTCAACAATCACAAGCAGCTCAATCAGGGCAAACAACAGAACTTGGCCAAGACAGCTTGACCAATGTGAATTCTTCTGTAGTTTTCAGACAGTGTTTGGTTACAGTATTTCTGGAAATTTCCTTATATTTTTTCAGTTTCCTTTAACTCACAAGACCTCTCTCAAGACTAAGTTTTTTTTTCCTTTCTCTTCCTCCTCCTTTTTAAGTTCTGAAATAGCCTATTTATAAGCCAAACAACCAGTGCAGTCAAGCTGCCTGGATTCTGCCATTTGCAGACTGCCCATACCCTTTAAACCCCATGCCTAAGCATCTTTTTGATGCCAGCCATTTGTTCCCCACGCCTGGCTTATTCCTTTTGTTCAAGAGTATGGGTTCATTTAAGTATTCATTTTAAACCCCATACTCTTGTGTCTTGTTCCCCTTTGGCATTAGTTTAATCCTAAATTAGTACCCTACTTGTCATCTCATTTAAACTAAGTTTTTCTATTCTTTTCAAACCCCAGACTACCCCTGTTAGCCCTTGATTATTACTGTCCTGCCTCACTGCAGAATCAGGGCCTTTTGAACTTATGGAAGTCCAAATTCAAGACTGCCCTAGCCTGATTCTTTTCATTGTTTACAATGCAGTTATAGGCTAAACTTAGGCAATGTCGAGCATCCAATTATCAATCAACAGGTTCGTTCACTTTGTACGAATTAGAATATTTGGACATTCAGTCATAGGAAGTCAATCGACGACATTTATCAAGTCGACTATACTAATTATAATAGGTAACAATCAGTCGTTCATATAAACAAATACATATAGGGACCTAAAGGGCTTCAGACAACCTTGGTCAATCACTGGGAACCTATATAGATTATTTATGCGACGACTATCCTAATCGGACATGTTTATCATAGGATACATTCAGAACACAAACAGAAAACAATTGACCAAATAAAAAGGTCTTTGACAGAGATGGAAGAAATTAGGAAAAATAACAGATAATAACAAACAATCACAACAAATCATGCTAACAACTCAATCAAAACTAAAACAAAGAAAAGAGAACATTTACTGGAAAAGTTTAAACCAAAATGACCCAAGTCCGACTTAGCTTTGACCATTTGAGGCCGAACAAACTTTAATCAGGGTGTTCTCACATGAGAACATCTTGATTAAGGTCTATTAGACCTCGAACCCCTGTTAAGCCCGGCCGGATTCCAAGGCTATTCGTGTTCTAGGTTTTGGATTTTCAGATCTGGTTTTTTAGGAGTTGTGGGTAGATTCGGACCAAACCAGTCTGGTTTGGTCACGAGGGAGGTCAGGGGAGTGTCTGGTATGAAGATGGTGAGGTTTGGCATAGATCGAGTTTTGTCTCGAATCTTTAAATCCAGATTCGAGACGATGAGAGGTGATTCGCGGTACATGGTTAGTGAATTTGTGCTCAGGGTGGTTGGATGTTTCAGAGGTGTGAAGGGGGTGGTCACCGGCGTTCGTGCCACCGGGTTCTGGTGAATGGGAAATTAGGGCGGCTGCTAGGGTTTCGGGGGGGTGTCAAGGCTTGGTGAAGAAGATGAGGAAAGGTGGGGTTCGGATAGGGGGCGTGGGGTGAAGGGTCAAGTTTATATACGTAAAGAGTAATTAGATCCTGGCCGTTGGATGCATCGAGATTGATGGCCAGGATCTTTTAATTAGAACGGAACGACACCGTTTGGCCTCGGTTGGGGGTTGGTTCGGACTGGTTCTTGGGTTGGGTTTGGAAACGGGTTACTGACAGGGAGCCTGGGCCGTTGGATTGGATTGGTTGGAACGACTGAGATGAGCCGTCCTTGAAACGACGTAGTCTTGGTATTGGACGACGTCGTTTCGATGACCTGCGGATGGGTCTTGGGTTGGCTGACTTGGACTGGTTTTGGGCCTTCAAAATTTTGAAATATCATAGGCCCAATCCGATTTCTTGCACTTTTTTTTATTTTGTTTTCTAATTTTTGAAATACAACTAAATTAAAAATGAATTTGAAATACCCATTAATCAATACTTAACACAATTATTCACACACATATATATATATAAAAACTTTTAAATGGTTAAATTACAACCTAGAAATGCATACATATTTTTTGTATTTTGTTTGATAATGATTAAATGCAAAATGGACAGACCCACAAATGACTAACAACACATGTCACGGAAAACTCGAAAAATTGTACAGCGAAGTCATTTGTCACTTTTTTTTATTTTCTTTTGGAGCGATTGTCCGTGAAGCAAAAATCACGTGCTTATAGCTGCCCCTCTTTGCATGAAGACAAGAAGGGTTTTCGCGCAAAGATAAAGCGGGCGATTTTTGCTCGTCCGAGTACTCCGTGTGAAGCATTTTTGAAAAAGATTTGACCGAACCTTTGCTTCAAAGGTTTCCTACATATCCTGGGCTGAACAGGAATCAGGTCAATGTAGTTCGGGAAATTTTGGTAGCTGGGACTACCGTGTGATTGTAGTGCTCGCTGCTGTTGTGCGCTGTTGCATGCTGCTGTAAGATGCTACCGCTCAACCGATCTCCCTGTTACATTGTTCTGAAAGGAAAAACAAGAAGCTAAGCTAGACTATGGATCATGAGGTCTAATCTATCTTCAACTTGTTCTTGTTGCCTTGCTTTCTTGTCGGCTAACGTTTTACTCTGATGCCTTTATTTTGTGAACTTGGGGGATGATACTGGTCCTTCGCCTTTTCTGAATGCCAGTTTTCATCCCTTCGCTTGCTCTGCTGGGAACATGGCTCTCTTCTTTAAGCCTTTCAATGGTTTCTTCGGTGGTATGGCTTTCTTCATCAAAATTGTTATGTTGGGCATGCTATAACGCTCCCAAATTGCCTCTTTTGAGACGCGTTCCTTCTTCCTTTTGAATCGCGCGCTTGCCTTTGCAGCCTTCTGCTTCTTGGTGCTGGGGATTTTATTGTTTCCTGCTGGGGGATCTCTGTTGTAACCTTCCGCCTTCAGGTGGGGTTACTGATTCCAAAATCTAGAACTTAAATGTATTCCCGCATTATACTGGTGGGCGACCTAGAACTTAAATGTATTCCCGCATTATACTGGTGGGCGACCTAAAACTTAAATGTATTCCCGCATTATGCTGGTGGACGACCTAGAACTTAAATGTATTCCCGCATTATACTGGTGGGCGACCTAGAACTTAAAAGTATTGAAATTGTTTCCCCGTTCTTCCGAGAAAATTTCGACAATCGGCAGAAAATTTTCTGCCCCGGTTTTTGGTGATTTCCCTGGCGTTGCGTCTTGCTGCCATCATCAATCCTTTGTTTTCCTGCTGGGGCTGGTTTTCAATTTATCCCCTTTCCTGCTTTCTCTTTAAGCACATGCTGTGGGAGTCTGTTTTTACTCCTGAAACCACTCCCTTTAGGAGCTTACTTCCTCCAAAACTGCCAGGCACGATCATTGCATTGCCTGGGGCCGACCTTTAAGACTGTTTGTGTTATCCTGCATTGGATGAATTCCCCTTCGGTCTCTGGTAGTAAGCTTTGAAAAATTCTTTTCAAGACAATTTTTTTTAGGAAGAGAAATAAAAGATAGAAAAGGGAGAAAATCATTCTGAACCAATATTTGGTGGGAGAAGAAACTCAAAAGAACTTATCTGGAGGACATGACTGGTCCCCGTGATCATGACGTTCACCATAGATTCCCGACCCAGTCTATTTGTATCAATCGATTTGCCTGATGGTCTGACTTGCTGGGGATGATAAATGAGTGTCCATTGCGAATGTGGTCGCTTTTTTGTTGATCTGTCTTGTCGCCTCATAGTGCCCTTCGAGGGGTTTTCACTAATGAGACTCTCTCTTTTCTCTCATCTCCCGGCGCCTTATGGTGCCTGTGAAGGTTTTCACCAATAAGACTCTCTCATTTCATATCTCTCATCTTACGTCGCCTTTCGGTGCCTGTGAAGGTTTTCACCGATAAGACTCTCTCATTTTATTCTTCATCTTATGTCGCCTTTCGGTGCCTGTGAGGGTTTTCACCGATAAGACTCTCTCATTTTATTTTTCATCGAGGAATCGGGGTGTTGTCGATACGACCCTCTCTTCTGGGGATTCCTTTGATCATCAATTCCTTCCCAGTATTATGATCCTCTCCTTTGCTGGGGATCAGCGTATTATTCCTGGCCCTATTTGCCTGACTTGGTATCTCTTGGATATTGATCTGGAGGTCTTTTGGGCATCGATGTTGGTTTTGGTGTGGGGTTAAAGAAAGGCTATCAAAAAATGAAATAATTTGATGGGTGATCTGCTACAACTTTTGGAATCAAACCTTTGTTGGAACTTAAACATAACCTCTGCCCCAGTTTTCTTGCTTGGGGAATTTTATTTTTTACACTTATGTTGAGCTATGTATGTTACGCACACTGTGCCTCTTATGCACCCTATGTACATTATGCATCCTATATACACTATGATGCACACTATGACCGAGCCGTGAGGCGCCTACGTATCCTCTTTGAGGAATCAGGTCAAACGTAGTTCCCACGGTTTTGTATTTCATATGATTTTATCTTCTTCTTTTTTTTCTTTTCTTTCTCCTTCTTTTCATTTTCCTTTAAAGATTTTTTCTTTTTATTTTCTTTTCCTTTTCTTTTCCTTTTTTTCCCTTTTTTTTCATGTCTTTTCCATTAGTGATTCCAAAAGAGGGGCATGAAAGAATAACTTAAGGATCAAAAGGGGAAGCAAGGGTTAAAAGTGTTTGGATAGAAGAAAGAATTGCCTCCGCCATCTCATTATCCAATAAATGTCAAATACAAACAAACGAACCAAAATTGCCATAATTAAAGAAATTACGCATGATATCTCTTGACTGCATCAGAATTGATAGCCATGTCGACACATCTCCCCTCGATACCTGTCAAACACAAAGCACCATTGGACAATACTCTGGTCACGATATAAGGCCCTTGCCAATTTGGGGCGAATTTGCCTTTTGCCTCGACCTGATGTGGGAGGATCTTCTTCAATACCTGCTGCCCTACTTCAAACTTCCTAGGGCGCACCTTCTTATTATATGTTCTCGCCATTCTCTTCTGGTATAGCTGACCATGGCACACCGCTGCCAATTTTTTCTCATCTATCAAGCTCAACTGTTCCAATCAAGCTTTGACCTATTCCTCATCATCAATCCCGGCCTCAGCGACAATCCGGAGGGACGGAATTTCGACCTCTGCCGGTATTACAGCCTCAGTCCCGTACACCAACAAATAAGGAGTTGTACCTATGGAAGTCCGGACGGTAGTGCGGTAACCCAACAAAGCAAAAGGTAACCTTTCGTGCCATTGTCTGGATCCTTCCACCATCTTTCGCAGTATCTTCTTGATGTTCTTATTGGCTGCTTCGACCGCTCTATTCGCCTTGGGACGATATGGGGTGGAATTTCGGTGGGTAATCTTGAATTGTTGGCATACCTCTCTCATCAGGCTACTGTTAAGATTCGCACCGTTATCCGTGATGATCACTTTTGGGATTCCAAATCTGCAGATGATATGGGAGTGAACAAAGTCCACCACTGCCTTTTTGGTTACTGACTTGAAGGTTTTAGCCTCAACCCATTTGGTGAAGTAATCAATGGTCACTAGAATGAACCTATGACCGTTGGATGCTGCCGGCTCAATGGGCCCAATGACATCCATGCCCCATGCCACAAACGGCCAGGGTGCTGACATCGTATGTAACTCTGTTGGTGGAGAATGAATCAAATCTTCATGTATCTGGCACTGATGGCATTTCCTCACGAAAGTGATACAATCGTGTTCCATGGTGAGCCAATAACACCCTGTTCGAAGGATCTTCCTTGCCAATACATACCTACTCATGTGTGGTCCACATACTCCAGCATGTACCTCTGCCATAACCGTCGTGGCTTGAACGACATCTATGCATCTCAACAATCCCAAATCCGGGGTTCTTTTGTACAATACTCCTCCGCTAAGGAAGAAACCATTCGACAAACGCCGAAGGGCTCTCTTTTGGTCTCCAGTGGCCTATTCTGGATATATCCCCCTTCTGAGGTATTCCTTGATATCATGAAACCAGGGTTCGCCATCTGGTTCCTCTTCTATGGCTTTGCAATAAGCGTGCTGATCATGGACCTGGATGTGCAGAGGATCAACATACATTTTGTCAGGGTGGTGCAGCATTGATGCTAAGGTGGCCAAGGCATCCGCAACCTCATTGTGAACTCTCAGGATATGTTTGAACTTCACCGACCGAAATCGCTTGCTCAGATCATGCAAGCATTGTCGGTATGGTATGAGCTTTAGATCTCGCGTTTCCCATTCACCCTGAATCTGATGTACCAAGAGGTCCGAGTCTCCCAAGACCAAGACATCTTGGACATCCATGTCCGCAGCTAAGCGCAGACCCAAAATGCAAGCTTCATACTCGGCCATATTATTGGTGCAATAGAAGCGTAGTTGAGCCGTAACAGGATAATGGCGTCCTGTTTCAGAAATGAGTACTGCTCCTATTCCAACCCCTTTTGCGTTTGCAGCTCCATCGAAGAAAAGCTTCCAACCCGGTTCCTCAGTTAATTCCATCTCATTTGTATGCATTACCTCCTCGTCGGGAAAATATGTTCTTAAAGGCTCGTACTTTTCATCAACGGGATTCTCTGCCAAATGATCGGCCAGCGCCTGAGCTTTCATGGCTGTCCTCGTCACATAGACGATATCAAACTCTGTGAGCAGAATTTGCCATTTTGCTAATCTTCCCGTAGGCATAGGTTTCTGAAAGATATACTTCAATGGGTCCAAACGGGATATGAGATAAGTAGTATATGAAGACAGGTAGTGCTTCAACTTCTGAGCTACCCAAGTTAGGGCGCAACATGTTTTCTCGAGTTGAGTGTACTTGACCTCATGTACTGTGAATTTCTTGCTAAGATAGTAGATGGCCTGCTCCTTCCTTCCTGTGTCATCATGTTGCCCCAGTACACAACCAAATGAATTTTCCAAGACCGTCAGGTAAAGAATTAAGGGCTTCCCAGGCTTAGGCGGGACCAATACGGGTGGATTAGACAGATACCCTTTGATTTGGTCGAAGGCCTCCTGACACTCTGCCGTCCAACCTACCGCAGCATCCTTTCTCAGCAACCGAAATATGGGCTCACAAGTTGCTGTGAGTTGGGCGATGAACCTGCTAATGTAATTGAGTCTACCCAGCAAACTCATTACCTCTGTTTTGTTCCTTGGCGGTGGCAAATCTCGGATGGATTCAATTTTGGATGGGTCTAACTCAATCCCCCGTCGACTGACGATGAATCCTAGCAGCTTTCCTGATGGAACCCCGAATGCGCATTTGGCCGGGTTGAGCTTGATATCATACCTTTGGAGTCTTTGGAAAAATCTCCTTAGGTCTGCTACATGGTCCTCCTGACGCCAAGATTTGATGATCACATCATCGACGTACACCTCGATTTCTTTGTGTATCATGCCATGAAACACAGCAGTCATTGCTCGCATGTACGTTGCCCCGGCGTTCTTCAATCCGAACGGCATTACCCGATAGCAGTAGGTTCCCCATGGCGTAATAAATGCTATTTTTCCGCATCTTCCTCGTCCATTAGGATCTGATGATAACCCGCATAGCAATCCACAAAGGATCCGATCTCGCACCCCGCGCAATTATCGATCAGGATATGAATGTTGGGTAACGGAAAATTGTCCTTGGGACTTGCTTTGTTGAGGTTGTGGTAGTCGACGCACACCCTGATTTTCCCATCCTTCTTCGGGACTGGTACCACATTGGCCAACCACTCGGGATATCGAGTGACCCGAATGACCTTCGCCTGTAACTGTTTAATCACCTCTTCTTTGATCTTTACACTCATTTCTGTTTTAAATTTCCTTAGTTTTTGCTTGACCGGAGGGTATGCCGGGTCAGTGGGCAATTTGTGAACCACCAAATTGGTGCTTAATCCCGGCATATCGTCATATGACCATGCAAAAACATCTTTGAATTCCACGAGGGTTTTGATCAATTCTTCCCTGACATTCGGCTCAATGTGGATGCTAATTTTGGTCTCTTGGACGTTATCAGCGTCTCCTAGATTCACAGCCTCAGTGTCATTTAGGTTAGGCTTGGGTTTCTCTTCAAATTGGCACAGTTCTCGGTTTATCTCTTTGAAGGCTTCACCTTCGTCACATTCAGATTCATCGTCACGAACGACCTCTTGCATCATTGAGTCAGATTCAGATTGATTTATTAGACTAGGTCGAAGATCCGCTGTGCATGCCATGTCATTAGAACCAGTAAAAAGAGAACTGTTCAGAAAGAAAAAGAACAAAGCAAAAATTAAAATAGGACAAAAAGAGAGAACTTTATTAAACTTGCGGGATAAAAGGGTTCACACTTTTACAAGACAAACGTAAAATTTGGATTACACCCTGGAAAAATCCGAACAAAACAAAACAAACAAAACATAAATCAAAGCCTACTACCAAGACTCCCCTCGAACAGGAAGAGGAGTAACAGTCCAATTGTTGGTTTTGGCCTCAGGCCCCACAAACTGTATCTCTGTTCTGCTGGAACCTTCTCCAACTTCTACCACACTGACATCAGCGAATAGCCTCTCAAAACTCTGATTCAGGTCCTCATTTATACCGATCAATGGTCCTAGAATCTTTGGGACCGATGACCCCTTGGCACTTGCTTTAACAAAAGACCTTGAGAGACGTGGCACTGGTTTGGGCAGAAACCAAACCCTCTTCTTCATTTTTCGCGCTTGCTTCCTATCTGCTGCGGTTGGTTTGAACCCCAATCCGAAAGTTTCCAGATTTTTAGGCAAGGTGACAGGTTGGACAATCCCCTGAAGCTCGGCTCCTAGGCCCTTTCCCGGCACAAATCCATTACCCAGCATTTCTGAGACCATCATGACTGTCGCGGCAGCTACCCTAGGGTGTGAGATGATCTCTCCTTCAGAAATTTTGTTGGCCGACCCTGTATCGAAAATCTGGTAGACCCAAGGGCCTTTGTCGTCAGCGGTCTCTATGAAAGGTACAATGGCGCCACCCATGGTGCACGCCGGGTCCTCGCCGTGTAGCACGACCTCTTGTCTTTCCCACTCGAACTTCACCATCTGATGTAGGGTGGAGGGTATTGCTTTGGCTGCATGAATCCATGGTCGTCCTAACAGCAGGTTGTAAGATATTGTGGCATCTAACACCTGGAATTCCATGGTAAACAGGACTGGACCGATGGTCAGTTAAAGTACAACATCCCCCACAGTGGCTGTTCCGTTTCCATCGAACCCTCGGACACAGATGTTGTTCTTGTGGATCCTTCCGTGGTCAATTTTTAACTGGTTCATGGTATATAGTGGACAAATATTGGCACTTGAGCCGTTATCCACCAATACTCGAGTTACCACCGAGTCTTCACATTTGACAGCTAGGTATAGAGCTTTATTATGCTCCGTACCTTCCATCGGCAGGTCATCATCTGAGAATGTCACCCTGTTCACCTCGGAAATCTTGTTGGCAATGGTTTCCAGGTGGTTTACAGAAATCTCATTGGGTACATGAGCTTCGTTCAATATCTTCATCAGGGCCCGACGATGCTCCTCAGAGTGGATCAGTAATGACAGCAGTGAGATCTGGGCCGGTGTTTTTCTCAGCTGTTCGACCACAGAATAGTCCTGTACTTTCATCTTCCTCAGGAACTCCTCAGCCTCTTCTTCGGACACAGGTTTCTTGGTTGCAGCTGGGTTGGTTCTCCTTAGTTCCACTGGAGCGAAACATCGACCTGATCGAGTCAGCCCTTGCGCTTCACAACTAACTTCTTCCACCTGTTTTCCTTTATACATCACCACCGCCTTTTCATATTTCCAAGGCACAGCCTTGCTATCAATCATCGGCAGCTGGACCACAGGCTTTATGGTTACCAGTTCTCTATATGCCCCCTTCAACACAACTGCAGGTGCGGGCGGAATCCCTGATATTACCAACTTGTTTGGCTCGGGTTTGCTTGTTATGGAGGATGGGCTCTTTCCCAATATCACTACTGGCTTGACGCTCTCTCCCTGTGACTGTACCCTTGTTCCCCCGCTGGTTGAGACTTCTTTTGGGGCGGCCTGGATCATCATCACTGTTTGTGAGGGTTTTCTCAACTCTCCTCCCTCGTATACCAACTCAATCATATGAGTCTCGTGGTGCGCTGGTAGTGGGTTGTGGTTGATGTTAGGAGCCTCTGGTGTTTGGACCTCGATCCTATTGGTGTCAATAAGATCCTGTATGGCATGCCTCAATTTCCAACACTTCTCGGTATCGTGCCCGAGCATCCCTGAACAGTATTCACAACTTATTGATCGATCCAAATTCTGGGGTGGGGGATTTGGTTCTCGAGTCTGGACAGGACTAACCAAACCCAGCCTCAGCTTGTGGAACAAAGCGGTGTAGGTTTCTCCCAACTCCGTGAAAGTTCTCTATTTCCGCAACCTGTCATTCCTAGCATCTGTATTTCCCCGAAAACCTGCCCCTGAAGGGTTTCTATACGCCCTTGGTGGGGGATAGGTGTTTTGTGGTGGTGCATATATGTTCTGGGGAGCCGGCGCGCGCCATTGCGGGCGAACCGGAGGCTGGTTGTATGCCTGGGCCTGGTGTACGGAACAATGTGGTTCTCGAGGTGGATAGAAATTTTGTGGTGGGTTGTATGGGTAGTTTGACCTGTGAGGTCTGGGTTGGTTGTAGTGTGGCCTGCTAGCCCTGGACCAACTGCCTGCCTCGATCGTGGCAACCTCTTCTTTCTTTCTTCTCAGCGCACCTCCCGTGCCGCTTTGAATAGCCTGGGTTGTGGCCTTGAGTGCCGAATAGTTCAAGATTTTGTCAGACTTCAGACCCTCTTCTATCATGACCCCTATCTTGACCACCTCGTTGAAAGATTTTCCAACTGTTGTCACCAAGTGGCCAAAGTAGGTTGGATCCAATGTTTGCAAGAAATAGTCCACCATCTCTCCCTCTCTCATGGGAGGATCGACTCTAGCTGCTTGTTCTCTCCAGCGGAACCCGAACTCGCGAAAACTTTTCCCGGGTTTCTTCCCAGTTCTTAATAATGTGAGACGGTCAGGGACTATCTCGAGATTGTACTGGAAATGACATGCAAAAGCCTGCGCCAGATCGTCCCAAGTATACCACCTACTGGAATCCTGCCTGGTATACCATTCTAGTGCAGATCCGCTCAGACTTTGGCCGAAATAAGCTATCAGCAGCTCATCCTTGCCGCCTGCCCCTCTCATTTTGCTATAGAATCCCCGCAAATGTGCCATGGGATCACCGTGTCCTTCATATAAATCAAACTTAGGCATCTTGAACCCAGCCGGGAGTTGGACGTCTGGGAAAGGGCACAGATCTTTGTATGCTACGCTGACCTGGTTGCCCAAACCGTGCAGGTTCCTGAAGGACTGCTCCAGGCTTTTGAATTTTCTCAATACTTCATCCTGTTCAGGGGCCTTAGCCGGCTTTTCAATCTCTGCCGGCACTTCCAAATGTGGACTGTAAGCCTGTGGTTCGGGGGCATGAAACGTAGGCTCAGGGAGATAGTATTGTGTATCGTGAGCCTGAAACAATGGCTCACTGGTCGTTCTTTGCAAAGGGGCTGATGTTGGTCCCACAAAAATAGGAATATTGGGTGTTGGGAGAGGTTGATGGGGTGGTGGAGCTTGGGAATAATTAGGGCTTCTTTCTTGATGATAAAAGGGATTTGGACGGCTTGTGGAAGGGCCGGAGTGAGGGTATTCTGGCATGTGTCCCAGTGTTTCAGGGCTCTTTTGTGTTTTGGCTATGGCTAGCTGCATTGCACTCATCTCTAGTCCCATCTTTTCAATCTTTTCCATCGCCTCTTTCAACAACTGGCTCATCGGCCTCTCTTCCTCATTACTATTGTCTGAGGTAGTCATGCTTGTTGCTATCGGTCCTTTGGATCTGGTTTGGTAGGAGTGTGTTGCCAGAGTTCTTTAACAACTAACTTGTCTGGTATAGACAACAACAAACTTTGTTAGCGTTAGAGCTTAACAGATTTGATCATAATACATAGAGGATGCAATGCTCCTAGGCAGTTAACCGTTTCTACATGCTTTGCTTCAAACAACATGCGTCGTCCCGGCTTGCTCATTTGTACCCTTTTCTGTTATTTTACCTTTTTGTATTTTCTTTTCCTTCTTTATTAAGAGCGGTCGAATCTTATGGGGATTGCCTAAGTATCACGTCCCCGCGCGAATCAGACCAGGCGTAGTTCTGCACAAATGAGCGTAAAAGCAAACAACCTTTTATTGTTGAAAGGGCCTTTTACAAACTACATTTTGCAAACGAAAGAGCAAACTTTGAAAATAAGCCTAGACTAAAAAATAGACCAGAAATCACCCTAAAAAAACAAGCAAAAAGTGCTAAGATACAGACTTTGACTTATGAGTACATTATGGTTTTGAAAATTGGTGTCCGCAGGGCGTCGTTCGGCCTTGCCGCGGTCCTAGGTGCGAGATCCCTCTCAAGTTGCTCCAGCTCATGCATGGTCAGCTTGACATAACTCATCACTGCCGAGAGGACGGTAACGCTGGTCATGTTCTCACATCGTAGACATCGTCGGGTGATGGCATGGGCAATGGCCTTGATCGTATTTCTGGTTTGCTTCTTCTCTATAAGTAGGCATTTTATCTGATCGCTGCACATCTTGAATACCTGAGCATCCTGGATATGCTGATTCTTAAGTTGCCGTACTTCTAACTTCATTCGGGCCAACAAGTCGTACCAGTATCTGCTCTCAATTTGGAGATCCTTGGCCTGATTAGCTGCTTTGATTTCAAGTGTAGCCATCTCTCTCTTCATTTTAGCAACAATTTTCTCGTGGTCGCCTTCCAATTGATTCAGGTATCGGCGATGCTTATCTGCTCTTGTATCCCACTGTGCCCTGAGCTCTACTATGACGTTTTCGGATTTCTCCAAACCATCTTGCCATTCCCTGATTTCACTTTTTAGCCTTTTTATCAGTTGCTAGTCTGATCGACGCCTTGGCTGTTTATCCGCATCCACCCTTATCTGTTTGATCTGGGCTCTGAGCATTTCGTTTTCCTGAATTAACCTGTTCTTCTCTCCCAGATTGGTAGCAACTTGCACATTGTGCTCATATTTCAAGCTTTCCACTTGTCGCTTCAACCTGCTAATTTCGGCGCAATAGCCTCTTTCCTTCGCTAACCAATCCCACTGCTTTTGCGATGATTCGGTGAAATTCCGGATGTGGGGTCTCTTAGCCGGCCTTTCATGCTCAAATTCCCTTCTATACCATGCAAGGTAACCTGGCGCCGTCTCTCCTTTGGCTCGATCCCGCACGCATGTATCTGATTTCAAATATTGACACTCATTCGAGATTTGGCGAATCTTCGCTTCTGGGAATTGTCCGTTAGGACTTATCTCAACTGCTTCAGTGCTAAGATCCTCCTCATGAGGTACTGTCTGGCATTTTCCGAACTGTCTCAAAACTCGGCAGGGTGTGTAAGGTTGAATGCTCTTAATCCCCATCAGTAAGAAATGAGTTTTATTTGCCGACATATATAGGATCTCATCAACAGGCAACCATCCTAGCGTCCATTGTATTTGGCTGGCAGTAAGAGCTTGAAAGAACGAGGTCCATGCCAGGACTCCTTTGGGCAAACTGATCTCTTTGGTTCTCGTGTAAAATTCTTCTATGCAAGTCTTTTCTGGGGAACCATGGCTCAAAATCTCGGAATGATGGCAGAGGTGCTCGGTCATCCATATTTGTAGGAGCAAGTTACAACCTTCGAAGAAATTTCCCCCAACTTTACAAGCTGTAAGAGCTCGAAAGATGTCAGATACCACCATAGGTGCGAGATTACTGTCATTTTGCGTGAGTAAAGTGCTGACGACCCCAGATATCTTCAAATCAATGTTTCCGTATTTCCTTGGAAATACCAGAAGGCCCGGGAACATCATCATGAAAGCTACCCGTCTGTGTTTGTCCCACTTCTGACGAACACCTTTGCTGCACAGTTTGTTGATTGGATTATTGAATCCCCCCTCATGACCGTACCTATCATATATGAAGCATGGAGTACAAAATCCGGCTGCCAGATCCGGGTTGTGGACCGTTCTGGGTATCTTCAATGAATCTAGGAACCGATGTATCGTGACAACTCTTGGGGCGACCAAGTATTTTTGCCTCAACGGAAGTTCAGCATTCCCGATGTACCCGGCCATTTCTTCCAAAGTCGGGGTGAGTTCAAAATTAGAGAAATGGAAAACATTGTGCGCCGGGTCCCAGTAGGTAACCAAAGCTCTTATGATATCTCCCCGAGGCTGGATTTCCAACAAACCCACGAGACCTTTCAGATATTTCTTGACCTCATTTTGTCCTTCAACATCTAGATCATTCCACCATAGCCGTAACTTGACAGGGATTTTGGTCATTATTGAAAAATGTTCATTTTGCATCGTGCTCATCCTGCACATTTATTAAGGTGATTTTAACAAAATGACTTGACTCAAAATATTTTACAAAGGGGAGCAAGTTTTGAACACGACCTTTAAACACTTCGGGGACGAAGATTTTAAGGCTGTGTGGGTCAACTGGACAAAAATGCTAAACAAGACTCAAAGGTGGCTGTTTATGCAAAGTCAGCCTTCCGGCGTCCCTTTTCGGGAACATTCGGCTATTTATGACAAAACAGCATCACCTGACTTATTTATGACTCTTTTAAAATTTGACACATCTTTTCTCTTTTTTTTATTGATTTTGGCTATTTTAGCAAAAATGGGGTTGAACCCGACGAGGGTTGCCTACGTATCTCACATACGGTGAGAATCAAACCGGCGTAGTTCGGGATATCGTGAATAGAGAAAATCAAATAAACCTAGAAAACGAGAATATATATTTTTTATTATTATTTTTATTTTTATTTTTTCTTTTGAAAAGAGGTAAAGACTAAAGAAAATATTTATTTATTTATTTTTTAGGAAATATTTGGACTATTAGTCTGAATTTATAAAAGGGGTACTAAAGAATATATATTTATTGATTTTGAAAGTGATAAAAAGAAAATTTTTATATTTTTTTTTTGGAAGAAATTCCGGCGAGGTTTCGACACTACTCGGACATTGGTTTTTCCAAAAGAAGTAATCATCTCCCTACGCTGCTATTTTTCCCTTTTATTTTTAGAAACCGGTCAACATGCGGAACTGAAGTAAATAGATGCGTAAAACAAATAGGATGCAGCAGGATGGTCTTTTCATTTCAGGTTGCTAGTCCTAGACGGACCCAACCCCTGTGTTGAGTCCCCTAAGTCAAATGCAACATGATGCAAATAAGCATTCCTACTAGGGATCCGGCATGAAGTTTTGTTATACTAGGTTCACAACCTGGGTATTTGTTCTAGACTGTGTACCCGAGCGGACAACTCGATTCGAGGAGGGGGCTACGTACCGGGGACCCGCGAAATCGTCCTGCTTTGTAACTTGTCCGACCTCTTTCTTATTTCAGGTATGGACACTAACAGAATAGGGAGTCTCGGCCAGCGAGCTTCTCCCCGGGGGTAAGAAGAGAAGGGTTTCGGCACAGTTTATATACAGTTCAAATAATATCAAAGCGGTAAAAGACAACATTTAGCACGTTATGCAAAAACATGTAATAAAGATCAGATAATAAAGCCAAATATAACAATTATTCTAAGCTCGAATTTTTGAACCCTGAACCAGTGGTTCTGGGCCGGAATTCCCCAGCAGAGTCGCCAGAGCTGTCACACCTCCTTTTGCCGCACCCGCGAGGGCGCAAGGGAGTTTTTTCCAATTAAAGGACAATCGAAATGGGATTGGTTTATTTATTTCAGAGTCGCCACTTGGGAGATTTAGGGTGTCCCAAGTCACCAATTTTAATCCCAAATCGAGGAAAAGAATGACTCTATATTACAGTCTGCGTACCAGAAATCCGGATAAGGAATTCTGTTAACCCGGGAGAAGGTGTTAGGCATTCCCGAGTTCCGTGGTTCTAGCACGGTCGCTCAACTGTTATATTCGGCTTGATTATCCGATTTTATACAAATATGAACTTATGTGCAAATTTTAACTTTTAACCGCTTTTGTCGTTATTATTATTTTTTACAAGAATTGCAACGTCGTGAAAACATATCTCGAACCACGTTACATCAATGCACCCGTGGTTATCGATATATCTCAACTCGGTTGAGATTGGGATTTGGGTCACATAAATGTGCACCCGAATTAAGGAGGTAAAATTATTAAATACGCGCTTAAAGAGGCTATCGCGTTATTATTCTGGGAAGTCGTGAGATTTGCTAAACGACCCACCTTAGGGACTGAATGCTTCAATATATACATTTAATGAGGGCCCCGCAATTTGTGCGTTTTTCTTTATTCTTTGTCGAGGCTCATCTCGTCCTTACTTTAAAAGGATATCCTATAGCAAATACGTTTCTTGTCGCGTTTGTCTCTACTAGTTGAAAACAGTAGATAGCCCTAGTTAATTACATGCTTGCAAGTTATCTATAACAGAATTCCGAGTGCTTGCACAAAATCAGAAGCACGGCCACATACACAGTCGGCCGAGCAGAAATTAAGGGCCCAAATCCAGCCCATGCGTGATGGACCAGACCTGGGCCATTGTTTGTTCGATGCAGGCCTGCTTGGTCTGTTTCGACCTGGGCTCGACCTTCGTGAGGTTGAGATTGCAGACTCTGTGTTCTTTGTCTTAAAACATGGTTTACCAGTTACATGAAGCAGTTTATCAGAAAGGAAAGAACTTAACTAGTAGTGTACGATTTTCATGCTTGGCCTACATTAAAGGATGTACTACAAAGTTAAACTAAGTCTACGATACAACCTATTACATTGGGAATATTTTCACCTATCAGCATACATATATAAACTATCATTCAGCTAATCTACATTGATATACACTGGCATACAGGCTACTTCTATTGTCAACACAGGAATGAAAATTATTATACAGTACATGATATCTAATGTAACAATCTATGTAAGAAAGTCAACTTCAGGTCTTTTCTTTTTGTATTCATGCTCAATTTTCCAATTACATTTGACAGTGTATTGGTTGTGTACCTGGTATAGAGAACAAAAGAAGAAAGGAATGATCAGCTGGGTAGTATGCAACAAACACAGCAACAACAGATACACAGCAACAACACAACAACAAACCAACAACCACAAGTGTTTTCCACAGTCCACAGACAACCAGCAACAGTTTCCAGAATAAAGAAAACCAACAGATGGTCGAGCACCAAACAAGCAATCCCAGAAAAGAGTAGTGAAACAACAGAAATAACAGAGTATTCGATGCAGCAACACCAGCAGTTCAACAATCACAAGCAGCTCAATCAGGGCAAACAACAGAACTTGGCCAAGACAGCTTGACCAATGTGAATTCTTCTGTAGTTTTCAGACAGTGTTTGGTTACAGTATTTCTGGAAATTTCCTTATATTTTTTCAGTTTCCTTTAACTCACAAGACCTCTCTCAAGACTAAGTTTTTTTTCCTTTCTCTTCCTCCTCCTTTTTAAGTTCTGAAACAGCCTATTTATAAGCCAAACAACCAGTGCAGTCAAGCTGCCTGGATTCTGCCATTTGCAGACTGCCCATACCCTTTAAACCCCATGCCTAAGCATCTTTTTGATGCCAGCCATTTGTTCCCCACGCCTGGCTTATTCCTTTTGTTCAAGAGTATGGGTTCATTTAAGTATTCATTTTAAACCCCATACTCTTGTGTCTTGTTCCCCATTGGCATTAGTTTAATCCTAAATTAGTACCCTACTTGTCAGCTCATTTAAACTAAGTTTTTCTGTTCTTTTCAAACCCCAGACTACCCCTGTTAGCCCTTGATTATTACTGTCCTGCCTCACTGCAGTATCAGGGCCTTTTGAACTTCTGGAAGTCCAAATTCAAGACTGCCCTAGCCTGATTCTTTTCATTGTTTACAATGCAGTTATAGGCTAAACTTAGGCAATGTCGAGCATCCAATTATCAATCAACAGGTTCGTTCACTTTGTACGAATTAGAATGTTTGGACATTCAGTCGTAGGAAGTCAATCGACGACATTTATCAAGTCGACTATACTAATTATAACAGGTAACAATCAGTCGTTCATATAAACAAATACATACAGGGACCTAAAGGGCTTCGGACAACCTTGGTCAATCACTGGGAACCTATATAGATTATTTATGCGACGACTATCCTAATCGGACATGTTTATCATAGGATACATTCAGAACACAAACAGAAAACAATTGACCAAATAAAAAGGTCTTTGACAGAGATGGAAGAAATTAGGAAAAATAACAGATAATAACAAACAATCACAACAAATCATGCTAACAACTCAATCAAAACTAAAACAAAGAAAAGAGAACATTTACTGGAAAAGTTTAAACCAAAATGACCCAAGTCCGACTTAGCTTTGACCATTTGAGGCCGAACAAACTTTAATCAGGGTGTTCTCACATGAGAACACCTTGATTAAGGTCTATTAGACCTCGAACCCCTGTTAAGCCCGGCCGGATTCCAAGGCTATTCGTGTTCTAGGTTTTGGATTTTCAGATCTGGTTTTTAGGTGTTGTGGGTAGATTCGGACCAAACCAGGTCTGGTTTGGTCACGAGGGAGGTCAGGGGAGTGTCTGGTATGAAGATGGTGAGGTTTGGCATAGATCGAGTTTTGTCTCGAATCTTCAAATCCAGATTCGAGACGATGGGAGGTGATTCGAGGTACATGGTTAGTGAATTCGTGCTCAGGATAGTTGGATGTTTCAGGGGTGTGAAGGGGGTGGTCACCGGCGTTCGTGCCGCCTGGTTCTGGTGAATGGGAAATTAGGGCGGCTGCTAGGGTTTCGGGGGGGTGTCAAGGCTTGGTGAAGAAGATGAGGAAAGGTGGGGTTCGGATAGGGGGCATGAGGTGAAGGGTCAAGTTTATATACGTAAAGAGTAATTAGATCCTGGCCGTTGGATGCATCGAGATTGATGGCCAGGATCTTTTACTTAGAACGGAACGACACCGTTTGGCCTCGGTTGGGGGTTGGTTCGGACTGGTTCTTGGGTCGGGTTTGGAAATGGGTTACTGACAGGGAGCCTGGGCCGTTGGATTGGATTGGTTGGAACGGCTGAGATGAGCCGTCCATGAAACGACGTAGTCTTGGTATTGGACGACATCGTTTCGATGACCTGCAGATGGGTCTTGGGTTGGCTGACTTGGACTGGTTTTGGGCCTTCAAAATTTTGAAATATCATAGGCCCAATCCGATTTCTTGCACTTTTTTTTTTATTTTGTTTTCTAATTTTTGAAATACAACTAAATTAAAAATGAATTTGAAATACCCATTAATCAATACTTAACACAATTATATATATATAAACTTTTAAATGGTTAAATTACAACCTAGAAATGCATACATATTTTTTGTATTTTGTTTGATAATGATTAAATGCAAAATGAACAGACCCACAAATGACTAACAACACATGTCACGGAAAACTCGAAAAATTGTACAACAAAGTCATTTGTCACTATTTTTTATTTTCTTTTGGAGCGATTGTCCGTGAAGCAAAAATCACATGCTTACAGCTATTTTTTCTGTATATTTGGTAGCTAATTGTTTGATATTATTATACTTTGGGTTGAATGTCATATTTGGGCTTCGTGCCAACTGTTTGAACCATTAGGGGATAGTTAATGATATTTTCCTCACTATTTGATTTCATACTTGTGCTCAGTCATGCCAGATCTTTCAATGTATTCAAACCTCAGCTATGTTATTCTGTTTTAGAAACCTTAAATGGTGTTTTAAAGATATTTTGAGCTGAGCTGCATATTTTTACTATTGCCCAAAGGGCTTATAAGATTCTGACTGAGTAAAGCCGAGAGCCTGTATTGTGAGGATACTTTTGGGTCTGGTTGCACGCCGCAGCAGTGATACACTAATTATGACAATGAGGTCGATGGCTTGAGGTTGTACGCCACGAGGTGGCTTGATATTGATATGAGGCCGAGAGCCTGTTTATGATGCCACGAAATGGCTTGATATTGCGCTTGGGCCATAAGGGGCCCCTCCATGAATCTGTACACCCCTAGTGAGCGCGAGTACCCATTATGACATGAGATATAGCCCGAGGGGTTGGTATTGTTTTGTGTTATTGATCGATGGGCTGATTTAATGTTATTGTGCCCGAGAGGTAGTTCTTATGTGTTTACCATTCCTAGTTGTTTTTCCTATCTATTATTGATTGCTTAAAAGGGTATTTTTATGAGATTTCATTGTTAAATTGTGTTACTGATTTTGCTATGCCTCTGATAGCTAAATGTTGTGTTTAATGTGATTTTATATCATTCAGTCTTCATTTATTCTTATTACTCACTGAGTTGGAAGTACTCATTTTACTCCCTACACCTCTGTGTGCAGATTCGGGCGCTACAGGTCCTGCTACTAAGGGTTGACAGTTCCAGCAGATCTTCGGAGGTTTACTTGGTAGCTTCTTGGCGATTTGTAGCCTAGTGCAACATCCCTTTATCTTATTTCTTTTCTGATTCAGTTATTTAGTAGTGGAGTAGACTTTCAGACTAGTAGTATTATTTTAGATGCTCATGACTGGTGACACCCCGATGTTGGGCTGTGTTAGCTTTTATTTTCGCAAATTATATTGTTAAATACTTATTTTGGGATTTTATTTCTGATTAAAGACTTAGTAGTTATTATTTTAATTGCTTAAAGTGAATTGGAAGTGAGTCGACTGGACTTGTCTTCAAGAGAGGTGCCATCATGATCAGGTTAGGTTTAGTGTCGTGACAAGTTGGTATCAGAGACCGGGTGGCTTGATTCAGAGGGTGGATATTTCAGAGTGGAAGTGGCAGAGGATCACTATGGACTTTGTAGTTGGACTTCCACGGGCTTTGAGGAAGTTCGATGCTATTTGGGTGATTGTGGATCGACTGACCAAGTCCGTGCACTTCATTCTTGTGTGTACTACCTATTCTTCAAAGCAGAGATCTATATTCGAAAGAGATTGTTCAATTTCATGGTGTCCCAGTTTCCATCATTTCAGATAGGAGTTTCCATTATTTCATATAGGGGCACTCAGTTCACTTTGCAGTTTTGGAGGTCTGTGTAGTGAGAATTGGGCACTTTGGTTGAGTTGAGCACAACTTTTCACCCTCAAATGGATGGGCAGTCTGAGTGCACAATTCATATATTGGAGCGCATGTTATGTGCTTGTGTCATTGATTTCGGAGGGTCATAGGATCAGTTTCTACCGCTGGCAGAGTTTGCTTACAACAACAACTACCAGTCGAGTATTCAGATGGCTCCATATGAGGCTTTGTATGGGAGATGGTGTAGATCTCCAGTTGGTTAGTTACAGCCCAGTGAGGCTAGGCTGTTGGGGACAAACTTGGTGCATGATGCTTTAGATAAGGTGAAGGTGATTCAGGATAGGCTTCGTATAGCGCAGTCGAGACAAAAGAGTTATGCTGACAAGAAGGTTCGGGATGTGTCCTACATGGTTGGTGAGAAGGTTCTATTGAAGGTTTCACCCATGAAGGGTGTTATGAGATTTGGGAAGAAGGGTAAATTGAGTCCTCGGTTCATTGGGCCTTTCGAGGTGCTTAAGAGGATTGGGGAGATAGCTTATGAGCTTGCTTTGCCACCCAGCTTGTCGAGTGTGCATTAGGTATTTCATGTTTCTATGCTCTGGAAGTATATTGGGGATCCATCTCATGTTCTAGATTTCAGCACGTTTCAGCTGGATGGTGACTTAACTTATGATGTGGAGCCAACAGCTATTTTGGAGCGTCAGGTTTGAAAGTTGAGGTCAAAGGATATAGTTTCAGTGAAAGTGCAGTGGAGAGGTCGGCCCATGGATGAGGCTACCTGGGAGACCGAGCGGGAGATGCGGAGCAGATATCCTCACATGTTTGAGGCTTCAGGTATGTTTCTCGACTCATTCGAGAACGAACGTTTGTTTAAGTTGGGGAGGTTGTGACGACCCGACCAGTCGTCTCATGAGTTACCGCTTTGTTTTCCCCATTTCTTCTTATTTATGCTTTGTTTATCCATGTTATGTGGTATCGGGTTGGTCGGATCGAATCCGGAATGGTTTTGATAAAGTTTGAGACACTTAGTCTCTAAAAGTAGCTTTAGAGTTAGAAAAGTCAACCAAGAGTTGACTTATTTGTAAATGACCTCAGAATGTGGATTTTATGGCTTGGATAGATTCGTTAGGTGATTTGGGACTTAGGAATGTGTCCGGAATATTTTTGTGATGTCCGGTGTAGAATTAGGCTTAAATTGGCGAAAGTTAGTTTGTGGTGATTTCCGGTCGGCAGTGAAAAATAGGCTATCGGTGTCGGAATTGAATTCTGACAGTTGGAACAGGTTCGTAATGTCATTTTGGATATGTCTGCAAAATTTCAGGTCAATCAGAGTTGTTTTGGATAGTTTCGGCGTCGTTGGTGGAATTTAGGAATTTCAAAGTTCATCGGCTTGAATTTGATGTGATTTTGGTGTTTTGATGTTGTTTTGGGTGTTTTGAAGGCTCGACTAAGTTCGAATGATGTTATGGGACGTGTTGGTATATTTGTTGAGATTTCTGAGGGCCTCGGGGGATCTCGAAAGATTAACAGATAAATTTAGACTAGAAGAAAAGCTGCTGCATTTTTCACAACAACATGAACAGTAACTCAGGTGAACAGTAAAACGTGTGAGCAGTATTTATATAAATCTTCCGCGACCATTTAACCCTTTTACACCATTTTTGAACGAGAAAAGAGCTTTAAGGCGATTTTGAAGAGAGGAAATCATTGTTCTTCATTGAGGTAAGGATTTTGGACCCTAAAACTCGATTAATTGTGATTAAGGAACAAAATATCAGTGTTTAATTTATGAAAATCAGTAGAAAAAGGTGGAGTTAGGGCTTGAGATTATGAGACCTTCGAGGGATAATTTGAAGGGTCAAACGAACTCTGATTTTTGAGTTCTTTATATGTACGGACTCATGAGGTGATGAAGAACATTTTGGTATAAAGTTCGTTCAGTTCCGGGATGTGGGCCTAGGGGTCGGGTTTTGACTGATTTCGGATTTTGAGCTTAAAATTGATATTTTTCAATTGGAATTCATTCGTTAGAATAATTTGATGATAAAAATATGAATTTGGTAGATTTGGAGCACTCGGAAGTTGGTTTGAGAGGCAAGTGTGTTGCAGAGTAGCTTTTCGGGCTAGTTCGAGGTGAGTAATGATTTTAAATGTTGTTCTGAGGGTATGAAACCCCGGATTATATAACGTTTGGCTGCGTTGAGATGGCGCATAGTCTAGATGACGAGCGTAGAGTCATGCACTGTTGGGGATTGTGACTTAGTCCATCCCGAATGACTATTTTTTCTGTATATTTGGTAGCTAATTGCTTGATATTATTATACTTTGGGCTAAATGTCATATTTGGGCTTCGTGCCAACTGTTTGAACCCTTAGGGGATCGTTAATGATATTTTTCTCACTGTTTGATTTCATACTTGTGCTCAGTCATGCCAGATCTTTCAATGTTTTCAAAACTCAGCTATGTTATTCTATTTTAGAAACCTTAAATGGTGTTTTAAAGATATTTTGAGCTGAGCTGCATATTTTTACTATTGCCCGAAGGGCTTATGAGATTCTGACTGAGTAAGGCCGAGGGCTGTATTATGATGATACTTTTAGGTCGGGCTGCACGCCGCAGCAGTGATACACTAATTATAATAATGAGGCCGAGGGTCCGAGGTTGTACGCCATGAGGTGGCTTGATATTGATATGAGACCGAGAGCCTATATATGATGCCACGAGATGGCTTGATATTGTGATTGGGCTATAAGGGGCCCCTCCAGGAGTCTGTACACCCCTAGTAAGCGCAGGTACCCATTGTGATATGAGATATAGCCCGAGGTGCTGGTATTGTTCTATGATATTGCCCGAAGGGCTAATTTGATGTTATTGTGCCCGAGGGGCAGTTCTTATGTGTTTACCATTCCTAGTTGTTTTTTCTATCTATTGTTGACTGCTTAAAAAGGTATTTTTATGAAATTTCATTGTTAAATTGTGTTACTGATTTAGTTTTGCCTCTGATAGCTAAATGTCTTGTTTAACGTAATTTTATATCGTTCAGTCTTCATTCATTCTTATTACTCTAAGTTGGAAGTATTCACTTTACTCCCTACACCTCTGTGTGCAGATTCGGGCACTACAGGTCTTGCTACTGAGGGTTGACAGTTCCAGCAGATCTTCAGAGGTTTACTAGGTAGCTGCTTGGCGATTCGCAGCCCAGTGCAACCTCCCTCTATCTTATTTCTTTTCTGATTCAGTTATTTAGTAGTGGAGTAGACTTTCAGACTAGTAGTATTGTTTTAGATGCTCATGACTGGTGACACCCCGATGTCGGGTTGTGTTGGCTTTTATTTTCCCAAATTATACTGTTAAATGCTTATTTTGGGATTTTATTTCTGATTAAAGACTTAGTAGTTATTATTTTAATTGCTTAAAGCGAATTGGAAGTGAGTCGGCTGGCCTTGTCTTCACGAGAGGCGCCATCACGACCGGGTTGGGTTTAGGGTCGTGAGAACTATATTTTGTGGCTGAATGTTATATTCGGTCCTCGTGCCAACTGTTCGGACCCTTAGGGGATTTTTACTACTATTCCTTACTATTTTGACTTAATATTTGTACTCAGTCATGCTGTATTTTACTGATTTTACAACCTAGCCGTATTTACTCTGTTTTGATACTTAAAATGAGATTTTGGGCTGGGCATCCTGTTTTACTGTTGCCCGAGTGGCTTGAGAGGTTTCTGACTGAGTGAGGTCGAGGGCTTGTGTTGTGAGGATATTATGGGATCGGGTTGCGCGCCGCATCATATTGTACTGATTTGTGATATACGAGGGGCCAAGGGCCTGATTTGTTATGCCACGAGATGGATTGTTATAGCGCTTGGGCTGTAGGAACCCCTCCAGAGTCTGAACACCCTCAGTGAGTGCGGGTACCCAGTGTGAGTGACGTGATGTAGCCCGAGGGGTTGTTGTTGATTCATATTGTTGTCCAGGGGGCTGATTACGAGTGACTATGAGGTAGCCCGAGGGGATTCAAATGCTCTCTACCTAAACCCTAATCTCCAAACACCGTCACTCACCAACTGCCCTCCTATGGTGGTTCTTCACCACCTTAGGCCTCTAATGGCCTCCTGCTTGCTATGGTGTCTCCATTTCTTGGATCCTTGAGGAGATCCTCAAGGGACCTAGGCGGTTTGTTTACACCTTGGGTTTTCTTGCTGGTTTCAGGCTATTTGGCTTGACCTTGAGTAAGAACTTTCTCGTTTTATCCATGGTTTCCTAAGTCTATGCTCATCTCTGATGCCTTTCTAAAAACCCTAATTTTTATCCTTTATCCTCTCAGATCTGTCCAGATTTGAGATGAATCAAACCTATTTCACATGTTTTCACGAAGGTCTTATGGGTTTTTTATTCGATTCTCCGTTTTCCAAAAAACTAGGGTTTACTGAACTCACCTTTTCAAAGCCTTTCTGATTTTCAAGTGTTTAATCGTGGTTCTTAAGTGTTACTGACTAATTCATGTTAATATTGTTTGAACTTTAGTCAATTTAAGCTAAAGCCCTAATTTCTTACATTTTTTTGCTCTGATTCTAAGTCTTTCCGTGTTACTTGTTACATTGTTTATTTCTGTGTTTTGACTTTCATGATTTTCCTTAGTCTAATTCAGTATCTTGTGACTTTTACCCTAGTTCATCTCTACTAGGGTTTTTAAGAGGGGCAGCTGTGAGCACGTGATTTTTGCCTCACGAAAACAACTCCAAAATAAATCAAAAATAAATAAAACAAATCTCTTTTAGTGTGCAATTTTTAGAATTTGTGTGGTGTTTGTTAATTATTTGTGTTGTCCGTAAATATTTGCTTTGTTATAATTAAACAAAATAAAAATAAAAATACATGTTTCATGCATATCTAGGATTTAATTATGCACTTAATAATTGATTTAAAAATAAAATCACAAAAAATATGCATTTGTTCTATTTTAAATGTTCCACTGTGTGATTAATGTTTTGTCTATGTGTTAATAGTTGTTAAAAAGGTAATTAATATCTTTGTAAGGGTAATTTTGTTTTTATAATTTTAATTAGGATTTTAATAATTAGGGATAAATTTAGGAAATGGAAAATAGGTTGAAAAAAAAATCGGACCTGGATTAAAATCCAGGCCCAAACCAATTAATCCCCTCACAGCCCAGTCCAAATACTCATGTCCGGTCCAATGCAACCAAAACCAAACGACGACGTTTGGTCATGTTTTATCAAGGGCCGTTGGATCAAATCCATCCAACGGCTGAGATCTCATCACCCTAACCCGTGATCCTTACCCGACCCATTGCCCCGACTCAGCCCGACCCTGGCATTAAACCAAACGACATCATTTGGTTTAATGAACTGATCTTGACCGTGTATCATGCTTGATCTAACGGTCAAGATTAATCCACCCTTCCCCTATATAAAGTCCAAACCCCTACCCCGGCCCCCTAACTAAACACCCCTCCTCCCCTTTCTTACTATTCATCATCTTCTCCGAATCACACCCCTAACCCTAGCCGCCCTCATTCCCCACCGCCTGAAACCCGACGGCAACAACGCCGCCGGTCACCACCTTAACACCCCAGACTCCTCACAACTTCCTCTTCACGGATCTGGCATTAGTTTCCTTCGAATCAGGCCCCAACTCTTCGAATCTTAAATCGAAGGTTGGCCTGAAAACCTTATCTTCTCCAATGGCCTCCAAAATAACACCACAGCTTCCCCTAGATACCCTCACCACGGATCCGTTAGTAGCATGGCTCGAATCCTCCTGGAATTGCTCGAATCTTCATTTGAAGATTCGAGTGAAACCTGACCCTATCCCAACCTACCTCGGACTCACACCAGTTACCCATCTGACCTCTCTCGTGCCTAGAATACAATTGGTTTGATTCCAATATACCTAGAAATGTTAGAATTTGAGATCAAAGAATCTGAAACCCTAAAAATTTTCCAATCTTGGAATTTTTCCAATTCGAGTGAAGGATTGAGGTCTAAGAGACTTTAATCGAGGTATTCTCAACTGATAATACTTCGAATAAAGTCTGTTCAGCTTCAAAAATGTCCGAATCCAAGTTGAGTCTGTGTCCGAATTCTTTTGAAGATTCAGAGGTATTTTTCTATTTCTTTTGTGTATTCTACGTGTATTTTATTTTTGTTTCATTAGTCTGTGTAATTTTCCCATCTTTTATTTTTATTCTGTCTCATACCCGTCTATATGATCAAAATATGAAACTGTTTCTATTGGTTGTGATTATTTACAATGTGAGTAATCGACTCGATTAAGTTCGTCGAGTAGTTACATCATAGAATCCTATTTCTGAAAATGCTATTTGAAATAATCTGTTATCAGTTATTTGTTGACGATTGTTGTAAATAATCAGTTTTAATTAATACTCGTCAGTTAAATCATCCTGGTTTATATGAATCTGTCAAAATAAGTGCTGTGTATATGTTATTGTCTGAACATTAAGTTTCAGGGCATTGTCAGTATATTGACAATGCTCCTGTGTTTGTTTGATCTTAGTTCAATGCTGAAATTCAGTTTGACTTGTTATGTTGAATTCAGTATAATGTTGTTGTGATGTTGGGTTTGAATTCAAGTTTACAGGGTTTGGGTAGATACAACTGTGTTAGGAAGTTGATTAGGATTGGTTCTAGCTGTTTAAATCAGAGGGATAATTAAACTTGGACAGATTTTAAAATCTGTTTTGTATCAGATTCTGAATTTTAGTTTAAAGGCAGTAATAACAGTAATTACAGTAGGATTTCTGGGGTATTTCTGGGATAAAACTGTGAGGGTAATATGTTAATAGTAGTGTGCTGAAAGTGGAATGTTAGTGGTTGTTAATTTAATGGGATAATGGGAAACAAAGGGTAATGGGAATGCTGGAAATCAGGAAAAGTTCACTTAATGGGATTTAAAGTAGTTAAAAGCAGATTTTGGATATGATTTTCTGGTTTTTAATAGAAGAAGGGGTCCAGGCAGCACTTAAAAAGAAAGGGGCAGACCTGTATAAATACAGGAAGCAGAGTTTTAAGAAAGGGGACTGATTTTAAGACTAAGATTTGAAGAGAGAAAAGATCATATTTTAGAAACAGAATTTAAGAGAGAGAGAAATTTGAAAATTAAATAGACACATTGAAGAGAAAGAATACACATAGAGTGAGATAAAAAGAAGAGAAAAGCACACAAAAGCAGAAACAGAAAAATCAGAAATAGGAATCTGAAACAGATAGAGGAAAGAAACTGAAATCTGAAATGTTATTTTTCTAGAATCTGTCCGTTGTTTGTTTGTGGATATTGTTCGGTTTAAATCTGAAATTTTTCTCAAGTTTCTGTCACTGTTCATCTGGGTTAACGGGTCTTGTTCAGACTTGCTGTGTTATTGGTATATTCTGCCGGTGTTTTGTTGCTGCTATTACTGCTGAAATTTACTCCTTCTACCTTCATTTCCAGGTACATTTTTTTTAAACTCACGTTGTGAAGAGCTTCAACATGACAAATAAATGAAGCTTGGGAATTACAATTCTGTTTTCCATTCGTCTAAGTTCATTATTTTAAATTTCAGTCTTGTTTCATGTTGGTTAATATAGTAGTATGCTTGACATTATAATTATCAGTTAATCATTCTCTTTTGAAATTCGTATAAGTGTTGTAATAGTGTTATCTATTTCAGAATTTCATTAAAGTATAGTTATGATTGAATTGTCAAGATAGGGAACATGGCATAAAATTGGCCATTAATTAAGTCTTGTGACATTGTTAGTTAGGTACAGAGTAGTGTGGAAATTTCAAGACAACAACATTACTAGTCTATGTTGTTAAACATCTGATTTTTAAGGCTAAGATAGTATTGATTGTATTTTGTTCATATTTAGCATAATAATGGTCATGTTCACAATCAATAGCAATTAACTAAAATAATCATGCATATCGGGTTAAGAACAAGCGATGTAGAAATAGATTAGATTTATAACGTGTAACAATTTTAAGAGTGCAAAAATAGCATTCGTTGCAAAAGAATATTGAGAATTCTTCGAAAATATCATTTCTTTTCAAGAATTGATTTTTTTAGTTTCATACGCTATTCACATTTTTAGTATACATATGTTGTATTTACTAAAAAATAGTGTTAATCATATGTTTATTCTTTTCTTTAATTCTGAATAGCTTTGGAGGAATGTAATTCATACGTAAAAATATAATCAGCGGTCAATATTTAATAAATTGTGAATTCTTTTCAAAATATTTAAGGGCATCTCAAAAAATGGGAATTTCTCATGATTTTCACATAAAAATGTATGGATATAATATACAATTTGTGGAAAATCCATATTACTATTACGAATATTTTGCGTGATTAGGGATGCGTTCGCGTAACCTGATTATATTTTTAAAAGCAAATTCGGATTATGCGTTCGCGCAACTTCGAGCGAATATTTAATAAAAGGGATTTCTCCGAGGATGTTAAAATAATTTCATATAACCCGAGATGCGCAGTTCATTGTTTAAATACAAGGGTGACGATGTTCTTAATTTTATTTTAAATTTTGAACATATGATATTTTAATAAAAAATATAATATTGTCAATCTTATTGTGTACACGTATGCGTGACATTATTTTTTGCGTTTATAAAAATATATAAGGCGAATATACGCACGCGTGATTCGTTTCAAGAAATTCTTTAATTTGGTAAACAATCTAAACGAAAGCGGTAACAAAAATCATGCAATAAAAATGTATTTAATAAATTAAGATAATTTAGGCCAAAAATAAAAAACAGTTAAGCGACCGTGCTAGAACCACGGAATTCGGAAATGCCTAACACCTTCTTCCGGATTAACAGAATTCCTTACTCAGGATTTCTGGTTCGCAAAATAACAAAAAGAGTCATATTCTCCTCGATTCAGGGATTAAAACCGGTGACTTGGGACGCCTTAAAATTCCCAGGTGGCGACTCTGAAACAAATAAATAAATCCCGTTTCGACTGTCCTTCAATTGGAGAAAACTCCCTACGCGCCCTGCGGGCGCGGAAAAAGGAGGTACGACAGCTCTGGCGACTCTGCTGGGGACATAAGTGAAAACTGTAACCCAGAACCACTGGTTCAGGGTTTAAAGAATTCGAGCTTAAAATAACTGTGATAATTGGCTTTATTTACTATATGATTTTCAACTGTTTATATGCTTAATATGCTAAATGTTGCTTTTTACCGCTTTAATATTATTTGAATTGTGAATATATACAACTGCTACGAAACCCCCTTCTTTCTGAGTCTTCTGAATTTATGGTGTACACGTGCGCGTGGCCCACCTTTCTGTTAAAGTCATACCAAATAAGACGGAGTTGGGACAAGTAACTAGGCCGGGTAGACTTTCGTGCTCCCGGTACGTTGCCCCCACTTCGGCTCAAACTGTCCGTTTGGGTAAGCCAGGTTTAGAACAATATGCCTCAGGTTTTTACCTAGAATAACTCAGCCATGTACCGGATCCCTAGTAGGAACGTCTATTTGCATCATGTACATCTGACCTTGGAGACTCAACACAGGGGTTGGGTCTGTCTAGGACAGGTGAACCCGAAATAAAAAGACCATCCTGATGCATCCTACTTGCTACCTGTGCATTCATTTGCCTCAAATATGCTTGTTGACCAGCTTAATTGAAATCATTGTGAGAACCGAGGAATAAAATGAGTTGTTTTAAGAAATTCCCAAAAAATAGTTTTAAATCTTGTAATAAAGGTGTTTAATAAATAAAAATTGAAAATGATTTTTTTTTAGTGTATATTTTCAAAATGAGTCTTGACTTTATTAAAATTAAATTTCAGATACAAAATGAGCACCACACAAAACCCCCCATCCACGAATACAGACGAGTTTCTATTTCAGCTTCAAATGTGGTGGTATGAATTAGGCGAAGATGGTCAAAAATGGGTCGTCAAGCATTTGGGAAATCTCACGGATATTATGAAAGTTAAACCCCGTGATGATCTGATTGCGGCGTTAGTAACTTTTTGGGACCCTGTTCACAATGTCTTTCGTTCTCTGATTTCGAGCTTACTCCTACATTAGAGGAGATAGCTGGATATGCTGGTTTTGACGGAAGTCTAAGAAATCAGAGCCTGATATTCACAAAGGCTCCCTCGGTACATCGATTCTTCGGTCTTCTGAACATCAGTAATCAAATCAGGAAAAGCAATGTCATCAACGGATGTTGTTCTTTCAACTTCTTATATTCAAGGTTCGGAAAGCCAGATGGATTTGAAATTCATGAGAAAGGCCTTACTAACAAGCAAAACAAAGACACTTGGCAGATTCACCGTCGCTTTGCCTTCATGGTGGCTTTTCTAGGAATCATGGTCTTCCCAAACAAAGAGCGAACAATTGATATTCGCACCGCGAAAGTTGTGCAAGTCCTCACCACCAAGGAAAATCACACCCTTGTCCCCATCATTCTCTCAGACATTTATCGGGCGTTGACTTTATGTAAATCACGAGCGGAAGTCTTCGAAGGATGCAAAATTTTGTTGCAAATGTGGGTGATTGAACATCTCCAACAACAGCCCAAGATCATACAGTATGGGCCAAACAATGATAATTGCATCGAGAGTTATGAGGAAAGAATAAAAGATTATAAGCCTCCAAAAGGGATAAAAGCATGGGTATCTCATCTAAGGGCTTTAACGGCAAATCAAATTGAGTGGACTTTGGGATGGCTTCCGATGAGGGAAGTGATACACATGTCAACCTCAAATAGTTATTTGCTACTATTGGGATTGAGAAGCATCCAGCCATATGCACCCCTAAGAGTCCTAAGACAACTAGGGAGATACCAAGTAGTTCCTGATGATGAAGATTTGAGTATGCAAGTAATCGAATTACACCCAGAAGCCACTATTCCCGAGGCTCTAATTCAGCAGATGTGGAATGGATGTCGATACTTGAAAAGTGATACTCAAGTCCCAGACACTACAAAAGGTGAGATAAATCCTGGATATACAAGGTGGTTTGAGAAACGGTCTCGCATGGATGATGTACCAGAACCTGAGCTAAGAAGGCCAACAAAAAGACCCCATATTCAAAACTTTAATGATAAAACCCAAGAGCGGTTGATCTGGGGAGAAAAGGAAAAAGGGTACAAAGCAACTATCCATGCCCTAAAGGAAAATCTGAGGAGCCTCAGTTTGGAGAAAGATTTGCAAGCACAAGAAGCCGAAGGCGAGAAGAAGAGTCTAGCTTGTGAGAATGAAAATCTTCATGCTCGATTTCAAAAAATGAAAAAGGCTTCTGAAACACCAATGAGGAGTTGGAAGGATAAAAAAACCATCGCCAATCTTTTTGAAAGAATGCAAGATTATGATTCCATTCTTGCTAAAAACGAAAGGGCGTTTAGCAAAGCAAAAGAAAGAATCCAACAATTAAACGAAGAAGCTAGATCTAATAAGGAACGCCAAGTAAGGCAATCTGAAGAAGACAGGGCACAATTCAAGAAGGAAAAAGACCATTGGATACGATCAGAAGACCAACTTCGTGCACAACTAGAAGAGGCAAGAAGATACAACAGAGAACATCAACAAGCGGACATCGACAGAGAAAGAGCGCAGGCAAGATTAGAGCAGGCCAGACTCCGAGCTCTATTAGAGTCAGCTCTAGATCGTGAAGACCGTGTCAGAGATATAGCCACCACTCGCCAGCAGCAATTGCAGAACCAAGACCAACGTCTTCAAGATTTCAGGGCACAAATCCACGACCTGGCAGTCTACACCTCTCAAAGTTATGTAAACTGCCAAGGAATGGATTATGAAAGGTTTACAGAGCATGCACCCACATTTGCCCGTCATCTAGCAATAGAGTTGGAAAGTATGTATCGTACGCTGGGAGGTCATCTAGGTAAAGCCCCACATTGAGCAGATAATCTAATGATTGACAACAAAAGTGGAAAGTGGGGCATGTTGTGAGATGTTAAGAGTTGTATCTTTTATTTTGATTTAAGTGTGTGTGTTTCAAACCATTTTCTTATAAGGTTTTCAAATGTAATGTCTATTCCATCTTTGTATAATGAATAAAAGTGTTTGCCTTATGACCAAACTACGCAAGGTCTGATTCATGCAGGGGCATGATACGTAGGCAATCTCTATAAGATTCGACCACAATAAAAAATATATAAAATAAATAAAGAGTGAATAACAATAAAAATATCAAGAAAGCTGGGACGACACAAGCAGCCGAACAAATGCATAATAGAAAGGGGATATTTGTCTAGGAGCATTGCATCTCAATGTGTAATTATATATATGTTAAACTCTCAAAACTAACAAGTTTGTTCATTTCCAGAATTCAACCAATTAGTTTCTCTAAAGAGTATACTGGCATATTATCATTATCACACGAGATCAAAAGGACCAATACCCGAAAGTATGTCTATCCCAGATGTTGACACAGGTATTGAGCTAGAGGATATGGATGTCGGGAAAATGAAAGAAGAGATGTTTAAACTCAAGCAGCAAATGGCTGAAATGTACCAGGCCTGGTCTACAGGGCAGTTACCCCCATCTTACCCAACTAACCTTGCTTCATCAATGGCCCAAACTCAGGATAATCTTACGACTGAATTATCCCCAAATTTCCCCATTTACCAACACTACCGAGGCACCACCTCTCAGACACCGCAGTCTCCCCCTCCTAAACCAGTTCCATACTTTTCTCCACCTATAACTCCTGTCTTTGTGGCACCTCCCACAGCTACACTCCACAAATCTCCTAGTGAGCCTACATTCCAGGCCCAGGACAACCAATATTACCCCCCGGAGCCCACCCTCAAAGCCTCCGAAATTCATTCAACTACTCCTCGTTTTGACCTCCCAACTGAAATTGACAAGCCAGCCAAAAATGTTGAACAAGAAGAGATGTTCAGGAAGGTCAAAAGCCTAGAACAATCGTTCCGAGACATGCGAGGGCTAGGTGGGCAAGTCAGTGTAGCATACAAGGATTTGTGTTTATTCCCAAATGTACAATTACCAGTTGGCTTCAAGATGCCTAAATTTGACCTATACAATGGGCAAGGCGACTCAGTAGCCCACCTAAGGGGATTTTGCAGCAAGATGCGAGGAGCTGGGGGAAAGGACGAATTATTGATGGCTTACTTCAGTCAAAGTTTAAGTGGATCAGCTTTGGAGTGGTATACACGCCAGGACCATGGGAGATGGTACACCTGGGATGACCTGGCACAGGCATTCGCATACCATTTCCAATACAATCTGGAAATCATCCCAGATCGACTATCTTTGACAAAATTTGAGAAGAAACACAATGAAAGTTTCAGAGAGTATGGCTTCCGGTGGAGAGAACAGGCAGCAAGAGTGGATCCTCCTATGAAGGAGAGTGAAATGGTAGACTACTTCCTCCAAGCCTTGGAACCAACTTACTATGCCCATTTGGTTTCAGCAGTAGGTAAATCATTCAACGAAGTAGTAAAAATGGGAGGTATGGTGGAAGAAGGCCTCAAGACAAATAAAATCATGAGCTATTCAGCAATTAAGGCGACTACTCAAGCTATTCAAGGCGGGGTAGGAGGAATCGGAAGAAAGAAGAGGGAGGAAGCAGCGGTAGTTGATTCAGGAATTTGGTCGGGACACAGAGGTTCACCACCTTACTATAATCAACAATGACCTCGCCAATCAACTTACCACCATAATTCATCCCAACACTACTATCACCCTTCGGAGCCTCATTTTTCCATTAACCATGCACAAGTATACAATCAGCCACCTGTTCACGCTAATTGGCGTGCTCCTGCCATACCAGGTACTTACCCACGAGCCTATCCCGGACCAGGTTTCAGGCCTAGGCCAGCATTCAGGGGAGAAAAGGAACAGAAAAAGAGAACCTACACTCCATTGGGAGAGTCTTACACTAGTCTGTTCCACAGGCTGAGACAGCTGGACATGCTAAGACCAATACAATCCAAGCTACCATATCCTCCTCCAAAGAATCTGGACTACACCATTAGCTGTGAATATTATTCCGGTACACCAGGCCATGATACGGAGAAATGCTGGCATTTAAAATATGCAATACAAGAGCTGATTGATACTAATAAAATCGTGGTTCGAAACCCCGAAGCTCCCAATATCAATAGAAATCCAATGCCAGCCCATCAGGAGGCCAATATGATGGAAATCATACAAGCTGATGGGGAGACAAAGAAGCTGTCACAAACTGTCATGATGATCAAGTCTCATGAAGCCAAGCTAGATAAGCAGTTAACAGAGGAGAAGCCGGTACCTAAGCAGAACAGAAATGGTGATGAACCATCTGTGGTAGACGAGAAGGGGTCTTCGAGCAAGGTTGCCACAAAGCAAGAAAGGTTGAAAGTGATAGTACCAGGGGTTGCCAGTAAACCCATTGTAGTCGTGGAAGGAGCCCGTATAGATCGGGTTATTATCAAACCTGTAACCCAGCTACCAGTGATCAACAACAAAGCTATTCCATGGAACTATGAACGGGTGACTGTAATGTACAAGGGAAAAGAAGTCAAGGAAGAAGTATGTGAGGTGCAAGGCTTGACTCGTTCGGGAAGATGTTTTATGCCCGAAGAGTTAAGAAAAACTAAAAATAATCCAACACCAATAAAGAGAGCTGTGACGGAAGAAGAAGCGGAAGAGTTTTTAAGAAAAATGAAACTCCATGACTATTCTGTTGTGGATCAATTGAAGAAGACGCCCGCTCAAATTTCATTGTTATCATTACTGATCCATTCAGAGGAGCACTGTCTGGCTTTGATGAAAATCCTAAATGAGGCTCATGTTCCTGAAAAAATCTCTGTAAATCATTTGGGAAGAATAGCCAATAGAATCTTTGAGGCAAACAGAATTACATTTTCTGATGATGAATTGCCTATTGAAGGTACTGAGCACAACAGAGCTCTTTACCTCACCGTGAAATGTGAAAACTCCGTAGTAACCCGGGTATTGGTTGATAACGGGTCAAGTGCAAACATCTGCCCTCTCTCCACTTTAAGCAAATTGAAAATCAAAGAGGAGAGGATCCAGAAGAATAGTATTTGCGTACGGGGGTTTGACGGTGGAAGCAGAGATTCATTTGGCGACATAGTGTTGGAACTGACAATAGGGCCAGTTGAATTCACAATGGAGTTTCAAGTACTGGACATAACTGTTTCTTATAATTTGTTGTTGGGTCGACCATGGATCCATGCTGCTAAAGCAGTCCCGTCAACACTACACCAGGCGGTCAAGTTTGAATGGGATCATCAAGAAATAGTTGTGCATGGGGAAGAAAGTTTAAATGCTCACAGTAGTGCCATTGTACCGGTTGAGGGAACAGAAAATGACCTGGGACCATGGGTATACCAAGTGTCCGACACAGTGTCGGTAGAGAAAATTCCAGAGGAAAAGTACCTTCCGAATCCAAAGATAACCTCTGCATCAGTCATGGTAGCCTATGAAATGTTAAAAAATGATTTTATACCCGGCAAAGGTCTGGGCTCATCTTTGCAAGGAATTATACATCCAGTATCTCTCCCCGAGAACTGGGGAACATTCGGTTTGGGGTTCGTACCCAATGTCAACGACGTAAAAAAGGCCAGAAAGCTGAAACAAAAGGCATGGGCTCTGCCAAAACCAGTCCCACATCTATCAAAGTCTTTTGTCAAGACCGGTGTTAAAAATCGCCCGATAACAACAATTCCTAAATCCCTGGTCAATACTGAGGAGGAATTAATTGAAAGATTCGAGAAATTGTTTGACGATGTGAATATGGTGGAAAGCGGGGAAGGTTGTAGCAACGCAGAAGTTCAATTCGTTGGGCCAGAAACAAAGCTTAATAATTGGAAAGCCACTCCTCTCCCCATTCGAAAGGAGTCTTGGTAGTTTATTTTGATTTTCTTTCAGTTTATTTGGGTTACCTCAGGGTTGTAATCCCAATGCTTATCTTACAGTTTGTTTGAAGTGTGCAAACCTTGTTATCTTTCAGCATCCAATAAAATACAGTTTCCTTTTTCATTATCATTCCTGATAGTTTTCTTTTTCCCTTTTTTTCTTTTTCTGTACAGTTCTTTTTACGCTGGCTCTAGTGATATGGCATGCATGAGGAATCCTCAACCCAGTCTTAAAAATCAATCTGGTTCCGAAATATTAATTCAAGAAATATATTGTGATTATGAATCAGAATATGATGAAGATGAGGTTTTTGAAGAGATTAGTAAAGAGTTAATTCACTTTGAGGAAAAAACCAAACCTAACTTGAGTGATACCGAGGACATCAATATAGGGGACACGAGTAATATCCGGGAAACTAAAATAAGTGTCCATCTCGAACCAAAGATCCGAGAAGAGTTAATTAAAGCACTCATAGAATTCAAAGATGTTTTTGCATGGTCATATGACGACATACCGGGCCTAAGCACTGATTTAGTGGTTCACAAATTGCCCACCGATCCAACGGTGCCTCCTGTCAAGCAGAGGCTGAGAAAATTCAAGCCTGATATGAGTGTGAGAATTAAGGAAGAAATCACCAAATAGTTGGAAGCAAAGGTCATTCGAGTCACTCGATATCCTGTTTGGTTAGCTAATATCGTTCCTGTGCCAAAGAAAGACGGCAAAATTAGAGTATGCATCGACTACCGCAATCTCAACAAAGCAAGTCCGAAGGATAATTTCCCATTACCCAATATCCATATTTTGATCGATAATTGTGCCAAGCATGACATAGGATCTTTCGTGGATTGTTATGCCGGGTATCATCAAATTCTAATGGATGAAGAAGATGCAGAAAAGACGGCATTCATCACACCATGGGGAACTTATTGCTACCGGGTAATGCCATTCGGTTTGAAGAACGCCGGAGCAACCTACATGAGAGCGATGACCACAGTGTTTCATGATATGATACACAAGGAGATTGAGGTATACGTGGACGATGTGATCATAAAATCAAAGCATCAGGCCGACCACGTTGGGGATTTGAGGAAATTCTTCTTAAGACTTCGCAGGTACAACCTCAAGCTTAACCCTGCCAAATGCGCATTTGGAGTTCCATCTGGAAAGTTGCTGGGATTCATAGTCAGTCGGCGAGGCATCGAGCTAGACCCATCAAAAATCAAAGCCATCCAAGAATTGCCACCTCCAAGGAACAAAACTGAAGTAATGAGTTTGTTGGGAAGGATGAATTACATCAGTAGGTTTATTGCTAAGCTTACGACAACCTGTGAGCCTATTTTCAAATTGTTGAAAAAAGATGTTGCGGTCAAATGGACCGATGAGTGTCAGGAGGCGTTTGATAAGATAAAAGGATACATGTCAAACCCACCCGTGTTAGTCACGCCAGATCCAGGAAGACCTCTGATTCTTTACTTGACGGTCTTGGAAAATTCATTTGGTTGTGTATTGGGGCAACATGACCTCACCGGCAGAAAGGAACAGGCCATCTACTACCTTAGCAAGAAATTCACAGCTTATGAGATTAAGTATACTCATCTGGAGAAGACATGTTGCGCCCTGACCTGGGTAGCTCAAAATTTGAAACACTATTTGTCTTCCTACACTACTTACCTCATTTCGCGTTTGGATCTGTTGAAATATATTTTTCAAAAGCCTATGCCAACAGGGAGACTTGCAAAGTGGCAGATATTGCTCACAGAATTTGACATCATCTATGTGACTCAGACTGCAATGAAAGCCCAAGCACTGGCTGATCATTTAGCTGAAAACCCGGTCGACGAGGAGTACGAGCCGTTGAAAACCTATTTTCCCGATGAAGAAATAATGCATATCGATGAGATCGAGAAAATTGAAAAACCTGGCTGGAAACTTTTCTTCGATGGGGCTGCTAACATGAAAGGAGTCGGGATAGGAGCTGTAATCATTTCTGAAACAGGGCATCACTATCCTGTTACGGCTCAATTGCGATTTTATTGCACCAATAATATGGCTGAATATGAAGCTTGTATTTTGAGGTTAAGACTATCCGCAGACATGGATATCCAAGAAATCTTAGTCATGGGAGATTCGGATCTTCTGGTACATCAAATTCAAGGAGAATGGGAAACCCGAGACTTGAAGCTCATACCATACCGACAATGTCTACATGATCTTTGTCAGCGGTTTCAATCAGTGGAGTTCCGGCATATTCCAAGGATCCATAATGAGGTTGCCGATGCATTGGCTACTTTGGCATCAATGTTGCACCATCCAGACAAAGCTTAGGTGGATCCACTACATATTCAAGTCCACGATCAGCACACTTATTGCAATATGGTTGAAGAAGAATTTGATGGTGAACCATGGTTCCACGACATCAAGGAGTATATCAGGATGGGGATATATCCCGCACAAGCCACATGAGATCAAAAGAGGACCATTAGGCGATTGGCAAATGGATTCTTCTTAAGCGGAGGAGTTTTGTATAAAAGAACACCAGATCTTGGATTATTAAGATGCATAGATGCCCGACAAGCTACGACTGTCATGTCTAAAGTACATTCGGGAGTTTGTGGACCCCACGTGAGCGGATATGTGTTAGCAAAGAAAATCCTCCGAGCTGGTTATTATTGGCTTACCATGGAGCGAGATTGTATCAGTTTTGTGCGCAAGTGTCATCAATGCCAGATACACGGAGATTTGATTCATTCTCCACCATCCGAGTTGCACACAATGTCGGCACCATGGCCTTTCGTTGCCTGGGGCATGGATGTGATTGGACCAATTGAGCCGGCAGCATCCAATGGGCACAGGTTCATTCTGGTAGCCATTGATTATTTTACCAAATGGGTTGAGGCCAAAACATTCAAATCAGTGACCAAGAAAGCTGTGGTCGATTTTGTCCACTCGAATATCATATGTCGATTCGGAATCCCAAAGGTGATCATCACAGATAACGATGCTAATCTTAATAGTAACTTAATGAAGGAAGTATGTCAATAGTTTAAGACTACTCATCACAACTCTACCCCATATCGGCCCAAGGCGAATGGAGCAGTCGAGGCAGCCAACAAAAACATAAAGAAGATACTTCGGAAAATGGTAGAAGGTTCAAGACAATGGCATGAAAAACTACCATTTGCGTTACTGGGATATCGCACTACTGTTCGCACTTCAGTAGGAGCAACTCCTTATTTGTTGGTATATGGCACTGAAACAGTAATTCCTGCAGAAGTTGAGATTCCTTCCCTTCGGATCATCGCCGAAGCAAAGATTGATGATGATGAATGGGTCAAAACCCGTCTGGAACAGTTAAACTTGATTGATGAAAAACGATTGGCCGCAGTATGTCATGGTCAATTGTATCAAAGAAGAATAGCAAGAGCATACAACAAAAAGGTGCGTCCACGGAAGTTTGAAGTGGGTCAACATGTGCTGAAACGTATTCTTCCACATCAGGTTGAGGCAAAAGGCAAATTTGCCCCGAATTGGCAAGGACCATTCATTGTGACCAGAGTATTATCGAATGGTGCACTATGCTTAACAGATATTGAAGGCAAATGCATAGACATGGCGATCAATTCTGACGCGGTAAAGAGATATTATGCATAACTTTTTGAATGTTTGTATTTAGCATTATTTCGAAGATTGGAATGACAAAGGCAATTTGTTCTGCTATCCAAACACTATACCCTTTGCTTCCCCTTTTGAGCCATATTTGTTACTTTCCTACCCTCTCTTGGAATCAATGAAAATCAAATATTAAATAAAAAAAAAGAAAAAAAAAAGAAAATCACTATTATTTAGTGAACTACGTTTGACCTGATTCCTCAAAGAAGGATACGTAGGTGCCTCACGGCTCGGTCATAGGGTGCACAATATGCATAATGTGCACAAAAAGAAACATCAAGAGACCCCAATCAAGAAACTGGGGCAGGAATTGTATTGGTAATAAGAAAAGATTCCAAGAGTTGTAATTTTAAACCCATATCAAAACTGTTTAACTTTTGATACCTTTCCATTTTCAACCACATACCAAAAAGACCTTTCGATCAATCTTAGAAAAATGCTAAGTCAAGCAAATGAAGATGGTTCATAACACTCTGGTACAAACAAGAAAAGAAAGTAAAAATGAGAGAGTCTTATAGGTGAAAACCCACACGGACACCATAAGACGACGGAAGTTGAGAGAAAGTAAAATAAGAGAGTCTTATTGGTGAAAACCTTCGCAGGCACCACAAGGCGAAAAGGAAGTAAGAAATGAACAAATGATGAAGGTTTGTCGGTGAAAACTCTTTGAGATATTGCAAGTCAAACAGGTCTGTAAAATGAAAAATGAAGTTGGGTTATGGAAATTTCGGGGAAAAATGAGAAAATTGAAAGGAGATTGATTAAAAGATTGGGTTGATTAATCCAAATTGCATACCATGATCATTGGCGCCAGTGACTCCAATCAGATAAGTCCTTTATTCCTTCTCCAACAATCATCCAAATTTGGATTTTTCTTTTCGTTCTAGATTGTCGAAATCATCATGTTTTCGTCACTAATAATCTTACTCTTCTAAAGCTTTTGAGATGAGTTTTGTTCCAAACAAATAAGAAAGGATGTCAAGGTATACTACCAAGATTCAAGGTTTCCTAGGACAAAAATACGGCCATGATGGGAAGGAGGTAATAAAAAATAATAAGATATGGGTGTAAGAAAAGTGGAATCAAAAGCGAATCAGCAATGTCAGGAGAACATATGATTACGGTTAAAAGGGTTTGAAGGAAAACATACAGATGAGAATCCTATAGATAAAGATCAATTACAAGGACAAACAGTCTTTTCAACCATTCCAAGGCAATAAAACAAGACGAAGAGGAATCCCACCGTCGGCAAGAATGCCCCAGTTAACTATCCTGTTTTAAAACTAACAAAGTTTTCTTTGATTTAAAAACAGGGGCAAAAACAACATTTGTGTCAGGAAAAACCCGATGAAAGAATTTAAGAAGAAGTCAAGCGTCCACCTGGAGAATGAGGATGAATAATTAAAGAAGAAGTCAGGCGTCCACCTGTAGAATGAGGATAAAGAATTTAAGAAGAAGTCAGGCGTCCACCTGGAGAAAGAGGATGAAGAGTTAAAGAAGAAATCAGGCGTCCACCTGGAGAATGAGGATGAAGAATTAAAGAAGAAGTCAGGCGTCCACCCGGAGAATGAGGATGAAAAATTAAAGAAGAAGTCAGGCGTCCACCTGGAGAATGAGGATGAAGAATTAAAGAAGAAGTCAGGCGTCCACCTGGAGAATGAGGATGAAGAATTAAAGAAGAAGTCAGGCGTCCACCTGGAGAATGAGGATGAAAAATTTAAGAAGAAATCAGGCGTCCACCTGGAGAATGAGGATGAAGAATTAAAGAAGAAATCAGGCGTCCACCTGGAGAATGAGGATGAAGAATTAAAGAAGAAATCAGGCGTCCACCTGGAGAATGAGGATGAAGAATTAAAGAAGAAGTCAGGCGTCCACCTGGAGAATGAGGATGAAGAATTAAAGAAGAAATCAGGCGTCCACCTGGAGAATGAGGATGAAGAATTAAAGAAGAAATCAGGTGTCCACCTGGAGAATGAGGATAAAGAATTAAAGAAGAAATCAGGCGTCCACCTGGAGAATAAGGATGAAGAATTAAAGAAGAAGTCAGGCGTCCACCTGGAGAATGAGGATGAAGAATTAAAGAAGAAGTCAGGCGTCCACCTGGAGAATAAGGATGAAAATTTAAGAAGAAATCAGGCGTCCACCTGGAGAATGAGGATGAAGAATTAAAGAAGAAGTCAGGCGTCCACCTGGAGAATAAGGATGAAGAATTAAAGAAGAAGTCAGGCGTCCACCTGGAGAATGAGGATGAAGAATTAAAGAAGAAGTCAGGCGTCCACCTGGAGAATAAGGATGAAAAATTTATGAAGAAATCAGGCGTCCACCTGGAGAATGAGGATGAAGAATTAAAGAAGAAGTTAGGCGTCCACCTGGAGAATGAGGATGAAGAGATAAAGAAGAAATCAGGCGTCCACCTGGAGAATGAGGATAAAAAAATTGAAGAAGTCAGGCGTCCACCTGGAGTATGAGGATAAAGAATTTAAGAAGAAGTCAGGCGTCCACCTGGAGAATGAGGATGGAGAATTAAAGAAGAAGTCAGGCGTCCACCTGGAGAATGAGGATGAAGAATTAAAGAAGAAGTCAGGCGTCCACCTGGAGAATAAGGATGAAAATTTAAGAAGAAATCAGGCGTCCACCTGGAGAATGAGGATGAAGAATTAAAGAAGAAGTCAGGCGTCCACCTGGAGAATAAGGATGAAAAATTTAAGAAGAAATCCGACGTCCACCTGGAGAATGAGGATGAAGAATTAAAGAAGAAGTCAGGCGTCCACCTGGAGAATGAGGATGAAGAGATAAAGAAGAAATCAGGCATCCACCTGGAGAATGAGGATAAAAAAATTGAAGAAGTCAGGCATCCACCTGGAGAATGAGGATAAAGAATTTAAGAAGAAGTCAGGCGTCCACCTGGAGAATGAGGATAAAGAATTAAGAAGAAGTCAGGCGTCCACCTGGAGAATGAGGATGAAGAATTGAAGCAACAGAAGTCAGACGCCCACCTGGAGAACAAGGAAATATAATTGAAGTATTGAAATCAAAAGCCCGCTCATATGAGAAAGGAGCACACTTAGAGTCAATAAAGCAGAGGAGTCCAACAAAATCCCCAGCAGGAAACAACAAGAGTCCCAAACAGAGAAAGAAAATACGGGACACAATGAAAGGGAATGCAGAATAAGCCAAATGCCCAAGAGTCACCAAGATATCAAGACAACAAGAAACGCAAGGGCATGATCTAGATAAGATTTTATAATTCATGTACCATAGTCTAGTTTAGCTTTTTGTATTACCTTTGAAGTAAGGTGTAATAAGGAGGTCAGCAAGTAGTAAAAGCAGCACGAAACAGCAGTAGCATCACAGTCCCATGGTAGTCCCAGCTACCCAAAACTTCCTGAACAACAGTGACATGATTCCTTTATAGCCAAAGATATGTAGGAAACCTTTGAAGCAAAGGTTCGGTCAAATCTTTCAAAAAATGCTTCCCACAGAGTATTTGAACAGGCAAAAATCGCTCGTATCCGCTCACTTTATCTTTGCACGAAAACTCTTCGAGTTTCCGCACAAAGAGGGGCAGCTGTGAGCACGTGATTTTTGCCTCACGAAAACAACTCCAAAATAAATCAAAAATAAATAAAACAAATCTCTTTTAGTGTGCAATTTTTAGAATTTGTGTGGTGTTTGTTAATTATTTGTGTTGTCCGTAAATATTTGCTTTGTTATAATTAAACAAAATTAAAATAAAAATACATGTTTCATGCATATCTAGGATTTAATTATGCACTTAATAATTGATTTAAAAATAAAATCACAAAAAATATGCATTTGTTCTATTTTAAATGTTCCACTGTGTGATTAATGTTTTGTCTATGTGTTAATAGTTGTTAAAAAGGTAATTAATATCTTTGTAAGGGTAATTTTGTTTTTATAATTTTAATTAGGATTTTAATAATTAGGGATAAATTTAGGAAATGGAAAATAGGTTGAAAAAAAAATCGGACCTGGATTAAAATCCAGGCCCAAACCAATTAATCCCCTCACAGCCCAGTCCAAATACTCATGTCCGGTCCAATGCAACCAAAACCAAACGACGACGTTTGGTCATGTTTTATCAAGGGCCGTTGGATCAAATCCATCCAACGGCTGAGATCTCATCACCCTAACCCATGATCCTTACCCGACCCATTGCCCCGACTCAGCCCGACCCTGGCATTAAACCAAACGACATCGTTTGGTTTAATGAACTGATCTTGACCGTGTATCATGCTTGATCTAACGGTCAAGATTAATCCACCCTTCCCCTATATAAAGTCCAAACCCCTACCCCGGCTCCCTAACTAAACACCCCCCCTTCCTTACTATTCATCATCTTCTCCGAATCACACCCCTAACCCTAGCCGCCCTCATTCCCCACCGCCTGAAACCCGGCGGCAACAACGCCACCGGTCACCACCTTAACACCCCAGACTCCTCACAACTTCCTCTTCACGGATCTGGCATTAGTTTCCTTCGAATCAGGCCCCAACTCTTCGAATCTTAAATCGAAGGTTGACCTGAAAACCTTATCTTCTCCAATGGCCTCCAAAATAACACCACAGCTTCCCCTAGATACCCTCACCACGGATCTGTTAGTAGCATGGCTCGAATCCTCCTGGAATTGCTCGAATCTTTATTTGAAGATTCGAGTGAAACCTGACCCTATCCCAACCTACCTCGGACTCACACTAGTTACCCATCTGACCTCCCTCGTGCCTAGAATACCATTGGTTTGATTCCAATATACCTAGAAATGTTCGAATTTGAGATCAAAGAATCTGAAACCCTAAAAAAATTCCAATCTTGGAATTTTTCCAATTCGAGTGAAGGATTGAGGTCTAAGAGACTTTAATCGAGGTATTCTCAACTGATAATACTTCGAATAAAGTCTGTTCAGCTTCAAAAATGTCCGAATCCAAGTTGAGTCTGTGTCCGAATTCTTTTGAAGATTCAGAGGTATTTTTCTATTTCTTTTGTGTATTCTACGTGTATTTTATTTTTGTTTCATTAGTCTGTGTAATTTTCCCATCTTTTATTTTTATTCTGTCTCATACCCGTCTATATGATCAAAATATGAAACTGTTTCTGTTGGTTGTGATTATTTACAATGTGAGTAATCGACTCGATTAAGTTCGTCGAGTAGTTACATCATAGAATCCTGTTTCTGAAAATGCTATTTGAAATAATCTGTTATCAGTTATTTGTTGACGATTGTTGTAAATAATCAGTTTTAATTAATACTCGTCAGTTAAATCATCCTGGTTTATATGAATCTGTCAAAATAAGTGCTGTGTATATGTTATTGTCTGAACATTAAGTTTCAGGGCATTGTCAGTATATTGACAATGCTCCTGTGTTTGTTTGATCTTAGTTCAATGCTGAAATTCAGTTTGACTTGTTATGTTGAATTCAGTATAACGTTGTTGTGATGTTGGGTTTGAATTCAAGTTTACAGGGTTTGGGTAGATAAAACTGTGTTAGGAAGTTGATTAGGATTGGTTCTAGTTGTTTAAATCAGAGGGATAATTAAGCCTGGACAGATTTTAAAATCTGTTTTGTATCAGATTCTGAATTTTAGTTTAAAGGCAGTAATAACAGTAATTACAGTAGGATTTCTGGGGTACTTCTGGGATAAAACAGTGAGGGTAATATGTTAATAGTAGTGTGCTGAAAGTGGAATGTTAGTGGCTGTTAATTTAATGGGATAATGGGAAACAAAGGGTAATGGGAATGCTGGAAATCAGGAAAAGTTCACTTAATGGGATTTAAAGTAGTTAAAAGCAGATTTTGGATATGATTTTCTGGTTTTTAATAGAAGAAGGGGTCCAGGCAGCACTTAAAAAGAAAGGGATAGACCTGTATAAATACAGGAAGCAGATTTTTAAGAAATGGGAATGATTTTAAGACTAAGATTTGAAGAGAGAAAAGATCAGATTTTAGAAACAGAATTTAAGAGAGAGAGAAATTTGAAAATTAGATAGACACATTGAAGAGAAAGAATACACATAGAGTGAGATAAAAAAAAGATAAAGCACACAAAAGCAGAAACAGAAAAATCAGAAATAGGAATCTAGATAGAGGAAAGAAACTGAAATCTGAAATGTTATTTTTCTAGAATCTGTCCGTTGTTTGTTTGTGGATATTGTTCGGTTTAAATCTGAAATTTTTCTCAAGTTTCTGTCACTGTTCATATGGGTTAACGGGTCTTGTTCAGACTTGCTGTGTTATTGGTATATTCTGCCGGTGTTTTGTTGCTGCTATTACTGCTGAAATTTACTCCTTCTACCTTCATTTCCAGGTACATTTTTTTTTAAACTCACGTTGTGAAGAGCTTCAACATGACAAATAAATGAAGCTTGGGAATTACAATTCTGTTTTCCATTCGTCTAAGTTCATTATTTTAAATTTCAGTCTTGTTTCATGTTGGTTAATATAGTAGTATGCTTGACATGATAATTATCAGTTAATCATTCTCTTTTGAAATTCGTATAAGTGTTGTAATAGTGTTATCTATTTCAGAATTTCATTAAAGTATAGTTATGATTGAATTATCAAGATAGGGAACATGGCATAAAGTTGGCCATTAATTAAGTCTTGTGACATTGTTAGTTAGGTACAGAGTAGTGTGGAAATTTCAAGACAACAACATTACTAGTCTATGTTGTTAAACATCTGATTTTTAAGGCTAAGATAGTATTGATTGTATTTTGTTCATATTTAGCATAATAATGGTCATGTTCACAATCAATAGCAATTAACTAAAATAATCATGCATATCGGGTTAAGAACAAGCGATGTAGAAATAGATTAGATTTATAACGTGTAACAATTTTAAGAGTGCAAAAATAGCATTCGTTGCAAAAGAATATTGAGAATTCTTCGAAAATATCATTTCTTTTCAAGAATTGATTTTTTTAGTTTCATACGCTATTCACATTTTTAGTATACATATGTTGTATTTACTAAAAAATAGTGTTAATCATATGTTTATTCTTTTCTTTAAATCTGAATAGCTTTGGAGGAATGTAATTCATACGTAAAAATATAATCAGCGGTCAATATTTAATAAATTGTGAATTCTTTTCAAAATATTTAAGGGCATCTCAAAAAATGGGAATTTCTCATGATTTTCACATAAAAATGTATGGATATAATATACAATTTGTGGAAAATCCATATTACTATTACGAATATTTTGCGTGATTAGGGATGCGTTCGCGTAACCTGATTATATTTTTAAAAGCAAATTCGGATTATGCGTTCGCGCAACTTCGAGCGAATATTTAATAAAAGGGATTTCTCCGAGGATGTTAAAATAATTTCATATAACCCGAGATGCGCAGTTCATTGTTTAAATACAAGGGTGACGATGTTCTTAATTTTATTTTAAATTTTGAACATATGATATTTTAATAAAAAATATAATATTGTCAATCTTATTGCGTACACGTATGCGTGACATGATTCTTTACGTTTATAAAAATATATAAGGCGAATATACGTACGCGTGATTCGTTTCAAGAAATTCTTTAATTTGGTAAACAATCTAAACGAAAGCGGTAACAAAAATCATGCAATAAAAATGTATTTAATAAATCAAGATAATTAAGCCAAGAATAAAAACAGTTAAGCGACCGTGCTAGAACCACGGAATTCAGAAATGCCTAACACCTTCTTCCGGATTAACAGAATTCCTTACTCAGGATTTCTGGTTCGCAGAATAACAAACAGAGTCATATTCTCCTCGATTCAGGGATTAAAACCGGTGACTTGGGACGCCTTAAAATTCCCAGGTGGCGACTCTGAAACAAATAAATAAATCCCGTTTCGACTGTCCTTCAATTGGAGAAAACTCCCTACGCGCCCCGCGGGTGCGGAAAAAGGAGGTGCGACACTCTTGGCTAATTTATGTGTGTTTATGAAGTTTTATTTAGCCTACTCGTTTATTTGTGAAAATTGATATATTCCCTCTCTTTAAATCAGTACTATTTTAAATTTTGATTTATTGATTTGATTGGTTAAAACCTATGTGTTGATTCTTGATTTATTCCCTTGTTTACGACTCTAATTATTCTTATTACCTTATTGCCTGTAATGTTACTGACACTTCACGATTATTTCCTTAATTAAACTTCTGCTTGTTTACCTTTTTACTTAGGTCTGATTTGATTTTCTTTCCTTAAGTGACTCATGTCCTTTAATCGTTGAGTAGGTGTCCTTAATTAAAGGAAGACTACACTGATTTCGTGTGTGATTGATCTTGTAATTTCCCTGATTGCTGAGTTTTGACTTATTTTACCTTATTCTGCTCCGCTCCTAAACTTCTATGTATACTCTCCTCTATTCTCAGTTCAAGACAAACATTAGTTCACTATTACTCTTACATTCTAAAAAGCTCTCTGTTCTTTCTACTACTTGTGATCTTCATTAGTCTTTCCAGTTGTAAGCCAAGGCTAGAAACTACACAACACATGTCTTACATTTTGTGTTCTCTTTCCCTTAACTGGTATGCCTCTGATTAAATTTTAGAATCTACACCCTATGTGTTTTATTACTGCCTTAGTTCATCAGTCATGAGTTCATTCCTGCTCCTGTTTACTGTTTATCCAGCATGCCTGATATTGCCTAGTTTAATATATGATTGGCATGCCTCAACTCTACTTGCATGTCTACTGTTTATCTAGCATGCCTACTACTGCCTTGTTCAATATGTGATTAGCATGTCTCAACTATGCTTACCTATCTACTGTTTATCTAGCATGTCTAAAATTTTGTTTTGTTCTGTGTGTGATTAGCATGCCTACATTATGAATGCTTGTATGGTGTTTTGCCTAGTCTGTTCATTTAAGTCCTTTCCTACTCTGCTTTGCTAAGTCATCTAGTCTCTCTAGTTGTATGTTTGAGGCTTATGTGTTCTCAACATCTTTGCTCCATGTCTCAATCACCCACCCTTGTAACTAACTTAGTAATTGTATACATTTGTTTGCTTCTGTGCTCCACTATACACTAGGGTATGTTCTATGTGTCCCTAACCCCTCTCTCCCTGTGTGGAACCTGCTTGCCAAGTGTTTCTAAATATGGTTGTTTGTGATTTGTGTTTTGATTTCAAAGTATTTTCATACTTTCCTTGAGCTATTTTACCACCAAATTAGTATTGGTTTTCAGAAAAAAAATTCACCTCTAAGAATCTTCTCTGTACTGTTTACCAAAACTCTTTTCAAATTATGCACTCTCACTTACTCTTAGATTATTAAGTTCTGCCCCTTTGGTATGTATAGTGCTTAAAGATCCTTGACAACTCTATGAACTCTGGCATACCAGGGTTGGCTCTTCCACACTGCACATAATCAGTCCTTATTTGAGAAAGTCTGGGTGTGAGCACTGCCCGGAATCCTTGAGGTCCTTAGGGAACTCTGACACGCCTGGACATGAAATTGGCAATGAAACCTTGGGCATTTGAAACTACTGAAGGCCCAGTACATTAGGATTTGCTCTAGGCCTACTTCATGCTCTCTATAGCTTAATTTAAATTTTATTTATGTAATTTTTATTCAATCATTGGTCTATAATAATTAATTCTAAACAGATAATGGGGTGACTAGTGAAAAAGGGGGTAGTTATATGGTATTGTGGATAAAGCTAGGTAGATAACATGAATATAGGGTTCATTTTGGTTCAAATGTGTTTTGTTAGATAGCATGCTTATAGGGTTTACTTTGGTTCAAATGCGTTTGTTAGATAACATGCCTATAGGGTTTTCTTTGGTTGAAATAAGTTCTACCTACTTTGATTTACATGATTAGACGTCATGCCTATGGGGAATAAAATAACTACGGTCCAACTTTCGTTACAACATATAGTCAAATTTGTCTCTTTATAAATCATGCATGTAGGTTTAGTAGGTTGTCACACTTGCTCAGTCAGTATGTGTGTCTAATAAGAACTAATAGCAGTTTCACTCATTAGAATTCCTGTCCATAGGGTAATTATCATTGCTTTAGGTATTAAAACTGGAACTTTATACATCGTCTTGTTAAATATCACTAGAAAGCATGCCTATAGGATAAAAAACTTCAAACTGTTTCCCAAAATTGTGACTGTATATACACACTTAGGCAAGCCTTAGGACGTTAAATAACTGTGAAACCAGTTCTGTTTATGTGTGAAATTATCCAGGATTAACAAGCTGTAAAACAAGTAGGCAAACTAGTTAGGATTTTGCCACTTCCCTTAAAACAAATGTTGCATGTTCTGTTTTGTGATGTTCATCTACATATCATGCTCCTAGGCTTTCTGAACTTATTCAAAAATCAGTTGTTTGAGACGTGCTATTTATTTGCTTATGTACATGTGGATGTAAATATGAGCTTTAACTGCTGTCCTTATTTGATTGTCTTATATGTTCTTTGCTTGTCGCCTAGATTTTCCCTTTTTAACACCTTAGGCTGTATAGAACTGCTCTGATTTAGAGGTCCTAAACTCCTCCAGGACCACAAGGAAGGGACGGGTAGCAGCACGCTTAAAGGTCATTAATTAAACCCGCTTATATAACTACTAAGGGGAGGGTAATGTATAGTAAATGATATGATGACCTGCGCGTTAATGTCATGTGTAGCCCCTCATTGAGGAGTGATTATCGGGCATTGCATGGGTATGATCTTGTAGGCTAATCAACTTAGGACTTTCCTTTCCCAATTTTCATATGTGTTTAAATTCTCTAAACTTCCTTTTCTTTACATATGCATGTTGTCCAAACCTCTCTTACTTTCATTATCTGAATTTCCTTGATCATATATGCATTTATAATGTGAAAACTACCTTTATTTGCAAATATGTGTTGAAAATGTTTACTTGTTAAAATGACTAATTCACATAGTTTAAGTTCGGCCAGGATCCACCGCTGTGGATCGCGAGGGGTACCTAACACCTTCCCCTCAAGGTTATTTCAAGCCCTTACCCTAATATCTGGTAATGCAAACTAGTTAGATGAGTTAATCACTCTAGGTGCCCTAACTCACCATAATCCGTTAGGTAATGACTCTTCAAATACCCAGTTCCCAAAAGGAAACGAGTTTTTCCCCCATAAATGTCAAAACCCGGACTCCCGCGAGGGAAAAAGGGGACGCGACAGGTTCGTTCAGGGATTTTCATCTATTACATCACCCTTGACCAAATTGACTCAAAAGGGTGCTCCATTCAGGTGGTCGGATGAGTGTGAGGTGAGCTTTCAAAACCTCAAGAATTCCTTGATCACGGCTCCAGTGTGAGTTTTGCCATCAGCTTCAGGTTCATATACACTGTATTGTGATGCTTCAAGAGTTGGTATTGGGTGTGTGTTGATGTAGGAGGGTAGAGTGATTGCTTATGCTTCTCGTCAGTTGAAGCCCCATGAGAAGAACTACCATGTTCATGATCTAGAGTTGGCTGTCATTGTTCACGCGTTGAAGATTTGTAGGCATTATTTGTATGGTATGTCTTGTGAGGTGTTTATTGATCATCGTAGCCTCCAACACTTTTTTAAACAGAAGGATCTCAATGTGAGGCAGTGGACATGGTTGGAGCTGCTAAAGGACTATGATATTACTATCTTGTACCATCCGGGGAAGGCCAATGTGGTGGCCGATGCTTTGAGTAGGAAGGCGGTGAGTATGGACAGTTTGGCATATATTCTTGTTGGGGAGAGACCTCTTACATTTGATGTTCAAGACTTGGCCAATCGGTTTGTGAGGTTGGATATTTCAGAGCCCAGTCGGGTATTAGCTTGTGTGGTTTCTCGGTCTTTCTTGTTTGATCGCATCAGAGAGTACCAGTATGATGATCCTCATTTGCTTGTCCTTAGGGACAGAGTTCAGCACGATGATGCCAGATATGTGACTATTGGTGATGATGGGGTATTAAGGATGCAAGGCCAGATATGTATGCCCAATGTAGATGGGCTTCGGGAGTTGATTCTGAAGGAGGCCCATAGTTTACGGTATTTCATCCATCCGGGTGCCGCGAAGATATATCAGGATCTAAGACTGCACTATTGGTGGAGGAGAATGAAGAAGGATATTTTGGGATTCGTAGCTCGGTGTCTTAATTGGCAATAGGTGAAATATGAACATCAGAGACCGGGTGGCTTGCTTCAGTAGATAGATATTCCCGAGTGGAAGTGGGAGCAGATCACCATGGACTTTGTAGTTGGACTCCCATGGACTTTGAAGAAGTTCGATGCTATTTGGGTGATTGTGGATCAGCTGACCAAGTCCCCACACTTCATTCCTGTGTGTACTACCTATTCTTCGGAGAGGTTAGCAGAGATTTATATCCGAGAGATTGTTCGCTTGCATGGTGTCCCAGTTTCCATCATCTCAGATAGAGGTACTCAGTTCACATCGCAATTTTGGAGAGCCGTTTAGAGAGAGTTGGGTACTCAGTGTTACACGCCGTAAGTTTAACAACCTTGATACCGTTTATATATATTTTTTATATGGTATTTTGAGTGGAATATTTTTGTAAAGATATGAATTATTTTCTTACATGAAAAGAAGGTTATCTTTTTACCATTTCAAAAAGTAAGCGTACAAAAAATTTGTACTCTTTATAAGAGATTAAGAAAATTAGAAGTTGAGAAAATGTGCGTGTTTTTTTTTTGCATGTATGTTTTAATAAAATAATAGTGTATGTATTTATTTTATATGGTACCACATGACCACGATACTAGGATACATAAGGTATATTAAGAGTGAATAGTATATTAAGTGATTTGAGATAATTCTTAATTATGTGGGTAATTGGTTGATTATTGCTTAATGGGGGATTAATTAGTTAAATAAGATTATAGTAATAATCTTGTCTTTAAGATAGGCAAAGAACGTGGCAATCCCTCCTTGTTTATTTAAAATGACTCTTAAGTCATTAGTATAGGTGGCAATGCACCAACTTATCTCATTTTTTAAAAGAAAAAAAAAGGAACGTATTCCAACAGAAATTCCATCTTTTTTAAGAATTGCAAATTTAGTGGTATAACTTGGTTCTCTTGGATAATTGTTTTCCAATTTTAAGTGTGCCCACAATTATGCCAAACAACATCTTAGGACATCAACTGAATTCAGCTTCCAAGTGTTTAGATATTTCTACTGTATGTATACTAATTATAACCTTTTTCTTCATGGAGTTAACATACATTGTCTGCCATGGCTCCATGCTGGGCATTTAGAGAAGAAATTGCCTCTCATCTATCGCAATTGTTTCCACTTTCCACACTCCTGTCTCTATAATTAACATCCACGGGAAGATGTAAAGATAATATTGTAGCAATTGATATGGTTGCTGAGTTGGAAGATATGTTTATACATTCTGGAGAAAAGGGGAACCCTTGTAGTTACTTGGTTAGTTTGTCTCGCACTCTTGCTAGGCATGCATGTATATAGGATAGTGTTGTCAAGAGAATTGACTCAAGTATGTTAAGGCTATCCCTTCTTTCTTTTGGCATGATCCTTACGATACGAACGAAACGTGCAAATGCACAAATTTCACATATGACTCTATTCATAGAAGTATTAGAAGTACCTATGTTCTTGAATTTCCATATGTATTATTATTCCATCGTCTGTTCATAGGTCTCAGAAAATACGTAAAATGATGTTATGATATTACCAAAGGTATAATGGTCTTATGACGTATCGAGAGATTTTGTTATTGTATTTCATATGCATTTCATGCATTTATACATGTACATTGACCCATGACTCAGACGGCATTATATACGCATATATATGTATGTATATATATGTATATGGGATATGGGAAAAGGTTACGACGTTATATACGCATCTTACGACGTTATATACGCACCACCACCTGATCAGTTGGTATATGATGATGATGTTGCCCACAGTGGCTGAAATATGATTCAAACGGCGTTATATACGCATATATGGGTATGTATTCAAATGGCATTATATACGCATATATATATATATATATATATATATATATATATATATATATATATATATATATATGGATGTATGTATTCAAACGACATTATATACGCATATATATGTAGATATATATATGGGATATTGGAAAGGTTATGGCATTATATACACACCACCACCTGATCAGCTGGTATACGATGATGATTTTGCGCACAATGGCCGATATGATATGATGGGATGCCCTTAGAGGCTGATGATGTTATGAAACATGTACCTATGCACGACATGACAGCCATACACATATGCATGATGCTAAAAGTAATTTATGATTTGCAAAGTTATTCAGACTTACAGGTTGAGTCATGTACTCTATATGTCTTCCATGTCTCCTATGTATTTATTTATGTGCCTTACATACTCGGTACATTATTCGTACTGACGTCCCTTTTGCCTGGGGACACTGCATTTCATGCCCGCAGGTCCTGATAGACAGGTCGAGAGCCTTCCAAGTAGGCTATCAGCTCAGCGGAAGATGTTGGTGCACTTCATTTGCTTCGGAGCTGCGTATTTGGTTAGTATGATTTAGACGTCTATTGTTTGGTATGGCAGGACTCTGTTCCGACCTTTATGACACTTATGTACTCTTAGAGTCTTGTAGACATATGTCATGTACGTGGAAGATTGTACGGCCATGTCGGCCTATGTTTGAGTTTATAAATGATTATGTTAGCCTATTAGGCTCATATGTCACATGTATATAATGATGTAATAAGAAAGGTACATTATGTTAGTACTCAGTCAAGTAAGGTACTGGTGCCCATCGTGGCCCATCGGTTTGGGTCATGACAAAAGTGGTATCAAAGCAGTTCTGTCCTAGGGAGTTTACAAGTCGTGTCTAGTAGAGTCTTGTTTATGGGTGTGTCATGCACCACACTTATAAGCAGGAGGCTACAAGGCATTTAGGACTGTCACTCTTTCTTCTTACTCTAGATCGTGTGGTAGAGCTCAGTTGTAAGAACTCAATTTCCTAAACTCTACCTTATTCATAATACGACGATGCCTACATCCAGAAAGACAGGTGGTAAGATATATAGCTATGGGAGAGTTGAGTCAGAGGAACTCGACTTTGCATCATGTTTATGATAAGTAAATATGAGGTCTTCAGCAGATCACGTGCGTATTAAAAGGTGTAAGCCTCTTGGTAAGGATCTTGAGGCAAGAATACATATCCACCTTAATGGTGAATGACAATGAGAGATTTAGAAGGTAAATACAAGTGTCAACAAGTAAAGGAAGTAAGATGAAGAAAAGTACGAGGCACCCAGTTAATAAAGGTGAACAGTGTTTATAATTCTGGCAGAGCAACATAAGCTTTTTGAATTATATTCAATAGTAACATAAGTATATACAATTGGTCGTACCCCTTCCAGATATGCCCTATGGGGGTTAACAAAAGCAGTATAAGAAGATATGATGGATGAATTGATTGCGTCAGTTGACATTTTCGAAGGATATTACAAATGTGTTGATAGATCTCTTTATGAGATGCCTAGATTGTGCACTCTAAAATAGTGCAGCCAGATATGAGTACTACAAAGACATGCACTATAAGCCTTGGAGGGATAAATATTACCTTAGTACAACTCGCGTCCCTAGTAAAGCAAGAACGTTAAGCAACTTGAAGAGCCACTGGATGGATCAAAGGAAAGTTTAAAGCAAAAGAATGTCATATTGAAGGTTTCACAAGAAAAGGGATATGCAGAAATAGTAGCAGAATAATAGAAAGAGAGATAAGGAAACATTATGAATAAGGTGTGATACATGGATGAAAATGGTAGAGTGCTACAGAACCTATAGTCAAATGAAGGAAGATACGAAAGGTGATGGGCCTTAAGACGACGAAAGAGTATAGGCCATAAGGTTATATCCTCATTTTGAGAAATAAGTTCGTGACTCCAACGCGATTACCAGAGGGGAGAGTTAATCCCTAGAGTAACAGAGATCAGTATGGAGTGGTAAACAAGATAAACTAAACATGAAATAGGGACTGAGTGAGTTGATAAGAGTCGGTATCATATGAATTTCATATCGTATTACGGCAATAATAGGATGGATAACAGAAGAAGATTCATGAGAAATTCAGAGAATGATCATTCAGGAAGACGCTTCCCTACAGCAAGCAATGTGAGCAAAGTTCAGCTTAAGGGACTGTATGTGCTAGTTATACTAAATTTCACCCTCGTGAGTAACGGATTTTGCTATCCTTGGTATGGAAGGATTATCGAAAGGCGAGTAAGAGTCATCGATGATATGAAAGGATGCCAAAGATGAAAAGGTGAAACATCAATAGGCAGGTCGTCGTAGCTGCAATTGTTAGTATTCCCCAAAGGGGGGGGAATATGGAATGATAAAAGGAAGAATGCGATAAAAATGAGAAAGGGATGAGATTTCACTTATCTAAATACTACAGATATGCTACGATTCCAAAACATTATGCAAACGTGATGTCAGGGAGAAGAAGTAAGGGTTCCTGTCCGAGACATAAGTTAAGACCAAGGAAATAACCCAAGAAAGATTTCACGGAATATTGACATGAGGATGGGCCAATGAGTAGTTAGTAGTTGATTCAAAAAGAGCCTAGGTATGGCGAGTCAAGAGGATACAGAACAAGACAGCAAGTCGTGCAAGATAAAGATAGTAAATACTAATATAGTGAATTTAGCCCCATAGTTATGACATTGTAATACTTGAGAAATATTCAAATAGGAGTTGGGGTATTTAAGGTTATTATGAGTGTTACGGAAAGATAGTTCCACAAGGAAGACAGTCAAAACTTCAGTTCAGAAGCAGCCGTACGAGCAGATGAGTAGGGAGGTAAGTAACTAAGGATAATTACAGGCGAGCACGAACATCAAAAATTCTATCGGGAATACAGTATAATAATTTCGTATCTTTACAAGAGTCAAATGGTCTTCCCTAAATACTACAATGAAAGACAAGTTGAGGAAATAAGGAAGAAGGCTTCAACCTAAGCACAACGACATAAAGAGGAAATGGTCGTGTAACAATAGTCTCACAACAACACTGGAAGCACTCCAACGGAAAGTGGCACCTACCGTGGCTAATGAACGAGAAGTAAAGATAAAAGTAATATTCAAGATCATATGAGTTATGTGAAAACTCTGGCATGTGTGGACACTAAGATAAGCTAAGTATGGACGCAACAAGGGGCAGAAAAACAAGGAAAAGTAATAACTTACGTTGAAAGAAAGATATGATGGAATGAAAGAATTATTTGATCAATGATCCAGAGTTAGTACGTTATAGATACACTCAAGATTTTGGAACATTATCCAGGCAACATATTTGTTGACAATCATAAAGCCATAGAAGACTCCGGTATAAGTTAAAAGAAATAATTGAGCCCAGGGCATAGACAAAGGATTGAATTATTAGGAGATTGTATCATGTATATTCCATAATACCCATGAAAGGCTAAGGTAATAACTGATACCATGAGCCACAAATCGGAAGATAGCTTAAGCCTACGTAAAAGCTGATTAGAAGGAAGAGAAAACTGAAGAACTACATCACCTAAGCAAATAAGGAGTCTGATTATTGGACCTAGAAAAATTATAGAAGTTAAGCTTGAGAACATGATAGAATCGCTCTTAATATCAGATGTTCAAGAGAAATAACACAGTGACCATAATCTATAATGGCTCCACAAGGAAGCCAGTTAGAAGAAGTACCAGCTTCATAAAGAGTCAGTACGAAGCTCCCTCCGGATTATGTATATACCAGAGGTGCGAGTATTATTATAGAGCTTCAAGTTATGGACGTGAATTACGCCTAAGTGGAAGGGAGGTTATGAAAGAGATAGAAGATACGATGCGAGATTGAAAGGTAAGTAAGTTAAATGTGACGAATATATAAGATACTCAAGTACAAAAGGTTGTGAATAGTCAAGACTTCATATATAGTTTGAGTTTTAAGTTTAATTTACAGAGGAGACCCTAGTGAAAATTTTGCAACCCTCTAAGAGTTAACATTCGAGGACGAATTTTCTAAAGGGGGGAAGGATGTTACACCCCGTAAGTTTAACAACCTTGATACCGTTATATATATTTTTTTATATGGTATTTGAGTGGAATATTTTTGTAAAGATATGAATTATTTTCTTACATGAAAAGAAGGTTATCTTTTTACCATTTCAAAAAGTAAGCGTACAAAAAATTTGTACTCTTTATATGAGATTAAGATAATTAGAAGTTGAGAAAATGTGCGTGTTTTTTTTTGCATGGATGTTTTAATAAAATAATAGTGTATGTATTTATTTTATATGGTACCACATGACCACGATACTAGTATACATAAAGTATATTAAAAGTGAATAGTATATTAAGTGATTTGAGATAATTCTTAATTATGTGGATAATTGGTTGATTATTGCTTAATGGGGGATTAATTAGTTAAATAAGATTATAGTAATTAATCTTGTCTTTAAGATAGGCAAAGAACGTGGCAAGCCCTCCTTGTTTATTTAAAATGACTCTTAAGTCATTAGTTTAGGTGGCAATGCACCAACTTATCTAATTTTTTAAAAGGAAAAAAAAGGAACGTATTCCAACAGAAAATCCATCTTTTTTAAGAATTGCAAATTTAGTGGTATAACTTGGTTCTCTTGGATAATTGTTTTCCTATTTTAAGTGTGCCCACAATTATGCCAAACAACATCTTAGGACATCAACTGAATTCAGCTTCCAAGTGTTTAGGTATCTCTACTGTATGTATACTAATTATAACCTTTTTCTTCATGGAGTTAAGATACATTATCTGCCATGGCTCCATGCTGGGCATTTATAGAAGAAATTGCCTCTCATCTATCGCAATTGTTTCCACTTTCCACACTCCTGTCTCTATAATTAACATCAACGGGAAGATGTGAAGCTAATATTGCAGCAATTGATATGGTTGCTGAGTTGGAAGATATGTTTATACATTCTGGAGAAAAGGGGAACCCTTGTAGTTACTTGGTTAGTCTGTCTCGCACTCTTGCTAGGCATGCGGGTATATAGGATAGTGTTTTCACGAGAATCGACTCAGGTATGTTAAGGCTATCCCTTCTTTCTTTTGGCATGATCCTTACGATACGAACGAAACGTGCAAATGCACAAATTTCACATATGACTCTATTCATAGAAGTATTAGAAGTACCTGTGTTCTTGAATTTCCATATGTATTATTATTCCATCATCTGTTCATGGGTCTCAGAAAACGTAAAATGATGTTATGATATTACCAAAGGTATAATGGTCTTATGACGTATCTAGAGATTTTGTTGTTGTATTTCATACGCATTTCATGCATTTATACATGTACATTGACCCATGACTCAGACGGCATTATATATATATATATATATGTATGTATTTGTATGTATATGGGATATGGGAAAAGGTTACGGTGTTATATACACACCACCACCTGATTAGTTGGTATATGATGATGATGTTGCCCACAATGGCTGAAATATGATTCAAACGGCGTTATATACGCATATATGGGTATGTATTCAAATGGCGTTATATACGCATATATGTATGTATGTATTCAAACGGCGTTATATACGCATATATATGTAGGTATATATATGTATATGGATATGGGAAAGGTTATGGCGTTATATACGCACCACCACCTAATCAGCTGGTATACGATGATGATTTTGCGCACAGTGGCCGATATGATATGATGGGATGCCCTCAGAGGCTGATGATGTTATGAAACATGTACCTATGCATGACATGACAGTCATACGCATATGCATGACACTAAAAGTAATTTATGATTTGCAAAGTTATTCAGACTTACAGGTTGAGTCATGTACTCTATGTGTCTTCCATGTCTCCAATGTATTTATTTATGTGCTTTACATACTCGGTACATTATTCGTACTTACGTCCCTTTTGCTTGGGGACACTGCATTTCATGCCCGCAGGTCTTGATAGACAGGTCGAGAGCCTTCCAAGTAGGCTATCAGCTCAGCGGAAGATGTTGGTGCGCTCCATTTGCTTCGGAGTTGCGTATTTGGTTAGTATGATTTAGACGTCTATTGTTTGGTATGGCAGGACTCTATTCCGACCTTTGTGACACTTATGTACTCTTAGAGGCTTGTAGACATATGTCGTGTACGTGGAAGATTGTACAGCTATGTCGGCCTATGTTTGAGTTTATAAATGATTATGTTAGCCTATTAGGCCCATATGTCACATGTATATAATGATGTAATAAGAAAGGTACATTACATTAGTACTCAGTCAAGTAAGGTACTGGGTGCCCGTCGTGGCCCATCGGTTTGGGTCGTGACACTCAGGTTAAGTTGAGCACAACTTTTCACCCTCAGATGGACAGGCAGTCCGAGCGCACTATTTAGATATTGGAGGACATATTATGCGCTTGTGTCATTGATTTTTGGGGTTCGTGGGATCAGTTTCTACCGCTCGCGGAGTTTTCTTATAACATCAGTTATCAGCCAAGTATTAGATGGCTCCATATGAGGCTTTATATGGGAGACGGTGTAGATCTCTAGTTGGTTGGTTTGCGCTAGGTAAGGCAAGGCTTTTGGGTACAGACTTGGTGAAGGATGCTTTGGACAAGGTCAAGGTGATTCAGGAGCGGCTTTGTATAGCGCAGTCAAGGCAAAATAGTTATGCTGATAGAAAGGTTCGAGATGTGTCCTACATGGTTGGGGAGAAGGTTCTATTGAAGGTTTCACCAATGAAGGGTGTTATGAGATTTGGGAAGAAGGGTAAATTGAATCCTCCGTTCATTGGGCCTTTTGAGGTGCTTCGGAGAATTGGGGAGCTGGCTTATGAGCTGGCTTTGCCACCTAGCTTGCCGAGTGTGCATCCGATATTTCATGTTTCTATGCTCCGGAAGTATATTGGCGATCTGTCTCATGTTTTAAATTTCAGCACGGTTCAGTTAGACGGTGATTTGACTTATGATGTGGAGCTAGTGGCTATTTTGGAGCGGCATGTCTGAAAGTTGAGATCAAAGGATATAACTTCAGTGAAGTGTCGTGGAGAGGTCGGCCCATGGAGGAGGCTACCTAGGAGATCGAGCAGGAGATGCGCAGTAGATATCCTCACCTATTTGAGGCTTCAGGTATGTTTCTTGACTCGTTCGAGGACGAACGTTTGTTTAAGAGGGGGAGGATGTTACGAGCCGGCCGGTCGTTTCATGAGTTACCTCTATGTTTCCCCTATTTTTGCTTCTTTATGTGTTGTTCAGCTACATTTCATTGTATTGCGTTGGTTGGTTTGGGTTCGGAGTGGTTTTGTAGAGAAATGAGACACTTAGTCTCTTTTTGGGAAGCTTTAGTTGGAAAAGTCAACTGAAAGTTGACTTGTGATTAAATGATCTCGGAACTTGGTATTTATGGTTTGGATAGCTTTATGAGATGATTTTGGACTTAGGAGCGTGATCGGAATGTATTTTGGACGTCTGTGGTAGATTTAGGCTTGAATTGGTGAAATTGGAAGGTTGTTAGAAAGATTGGAATTGAGTTTGAGCAGCTCCAACTGTTGTTCCCGCCATAACTGCACCTGCAGATTGGGGACCGCAGGTGCGGGCCTGTAGAAGTGAAGAAAGGGCTGCAGATGTGACCAAGGTTGAGAAGGGCAGAACAACAGATGCGGTGAGGTGAGCGCACCTGCGAGGGTGCAGGTGCGGGTTAGTGATCGCAGAAGCAGTTTTGGGCGGATAAGTGATTTCCGCAGGTGCGACCTGTTGGATCGCAGGTGCGGTCGTGAAAGTGAGAGTTTGCGGCCACATGTGTGGTAATGCCTAGGAAGAAACTGTATAAGCATTCCTTCGCGATTTTCAGCTTATTTCCTCCATTTTTGAGATGGGTTTGGAGCTTTTTGAGAGGATTTGAAGAGGGATATAGGGGGTAATGCTTGGAGCTAAGATTTTTGAACTCAATACTCGATTATATGCTGATTTCTAACTGATTAGACATGAAATTATTGGAATTTAAGGGTTTAAATTTGAGAATTAGGGCTTGAAATTGAAGAGATTTCATTGGTGATTTGAGGGACCATTTGAGGTCCGGTTTTGATGTTCTTGGTATGTATAGACTCGTGGGAGGATAAGGATTCTGGTGATGTGATTTTTATTGAATTTTGAGACGTGGGCTCGGGGGTCGGGTTTGGCCAAATTCGGGATTTTTAATGTAATTTGATTATTTTCGAGTTCCTTTAGCTTATATTGCTGGCAAGAATCTAGTTTTGGTTAGATTCAGAGCATTTCGAGGCTGATTCAAGAGGCAAAGGCACCGCAAGCTAGAATTTGGATCAATTTTGAGTTAGTAATATTAAATGTTGTCTTGAGGGGTATGAAACCCCGGATTTCACATCGTGGTGCTACTTTGAGGTGACACACACATTAGATGACGAGAGTGGGGGAGTGCACCGTTGGGGATTGTGACTTGGTCCGTCCCATACGACTATTAAGTCGCGTATTTGATTGAAAACTATTTGATACTATTGTGTTTTGGAAAGTATTACTATGTTTTGGGTTGAATGCCATATTTGGGCCTCATGCCAACTGTTCGGGCCCTTAGGGGCTTTTTATTAATACTCCTCACTGTTTTGACTTAATATTTGTAATCAGTCTTGCTGTATTTTACTAATTTCACAACACAACTGTATTTACTTTGTTTTGATACTTAAAATGAGATTTTGGGCTAAGCATCCTGCTTTATTGTTGCCCGAGTGACTTGAGAGGTTTCTAACTGAGTGAGGCCGAGGTACTGTGTTATGAGGATATTATGGGATCGGGCTGCTCGCCGCAGCATGTTGTACTGATTTGTGATATATGAGAGGCTGAGGGCCTGATTTGTTATGCCACGAGATGGCTTGTTATAGTGCTTGGGCTGTAGGAGCTCCTTCAGAGTCTGAACAGCCCAGTGAGCACGGGTACCCAGTGTGAGTGATGTGATGTAGCCCGAGGGGCTATTATTGATTCATATTGTTGTATGAGAGGCTGATTACGAGTGATTGTGAGGTAGTCTAATCATACCCAACTCTAGTCCTAAAAAGTATAAGTGATCGCTGCAAATATAATCCGGTCTAAAAGTCCGGAGTCGAATCCCACAGAGAACTAAGACTTAGTTATATCAGTTTAATATCATTAAAACGACAAGTTTAAACAATTTTCTAAATTATAAAGATTGAGATTTATATTTTTAACTAATTAACTAGCAAATACTAGAAACAGTAAATTATCAACTAACGAGACAAATGGTTGGTAACTAAATTAAGGAGATCTAGAGTTATGATTTCCCCAATTGTCGGAATCCTTCTAGCTATGTTCCCTACAATATTTCCAATGTATTCTCTACTGATCGTAAGCACTTTAGGTGTCGTAATTCTCTCTCGAGTAACTACAATAATTTACTAGACATATTCACTCGAACTACGCTAGTTGGCTTTATCTAACCGCTCATTATGACCACGTCATGGCTTTGTTATTTCTAAACCTGCCTTTAAACCCACTGTATTAATTTCTCACATACGTTAGGAGTGACGTATGTGATCACATCCAACTCTAGTCCTAAAAAGGATAATCGGTCGCTGCATATATAATACGATCTAAAAGTACGGAGTCGAATCCACAGAGAACTAAGGCTTAGCTATATCTGTTTAATATCACTAAAAAGACAAGTTTGAACAAATTTCAAAATTATAAAGACTGAGATTTATATTTCTAACTAATTAAATAGCAAATACTAGAAAATGGTAAAATTATCAACTAACTACACTAAGGGTTGGAGACTAAATTAAGGAGGTCTAGAGTTATGATTTCCCCAATTATCGGAATCCTTCTAGCTATGTTCCTTGCAATTTTGCCAATGTATTATGTACTGATAGTGAGCACTTTAGATGTCATAATTCTCTCTTGAGAAACTAAAATATTTTACTAGACATATTCTCTCGAACTACGCTAGTTGGTTTTATCTAACCGCTCATTATGACCACGCCAAAGATTTGTTATTTCTAAACCTGCCTTTAAACCCACTGTATTGATTTCTCACATATGTTAGGAGTGACGTTGTTCAATAACTACCTAAATATGTACTCTCTCTCAAACACTACACACTAAATAGGCACAGTCAATTGATGGCCATTCCATCAACAACAACAAACACACTAGTTGAACAAGTAGAGAAATCCAACGGCTCAATTATATAAAAAAAACATAACAAGAATTTATCCTACAAAAGGTTCTATCAAAACCCTAGATAACAAATTAACTATTCATAATAGTATGTAAAACTACAATACTAAAAGTCATAACCAACAATGAAAAATAGGAAGAGGAAGGAAAAACTCGTATAAATTCTTCACCTTGCTCATATTGTGTCTCTGCCTCCTTAGGTCGAATATGTGTTAAAAATTGGTCTCTTCCCCTCCTTAGCTCTAAATTATGTCAAAAGTATGTATCCTCCCTCAAAAATACCATTTTCCATGTATATATACCAAGTAGGGTCGGGCCCAAATAATTATACCTTTTCCTACTCGAAAAATGATAAGTTTTCAGGACTGGATGGCCACGGTCGGGGCGCAGCACGGACGCGGTATTTGGCAAGTATATTGCCTCAGCCCGCCTCAGGTTTGCGGTCGCAGTTTCGACCGCACTTTTAACCCTGTTCCATTTGGAATATGGAAAAACATAAAACATGAAAGTTGTAGTCCTTTGAGTTAGCGTTCTAACCATATATTGTGAATCCCAAATGGAGTTCTGAGAAAAATGTTATGTTCATTTTACTAGATAGTGCACAATATGGCTACTTGATTCTTCGTTTTGTTGGTCTATCATCTGTCGATCCTCGAATATGATCCCGACTTAATTCCTTGGGCTTTTACTCAGAATTCAAATCTCCAAATCACTTGAATTCATTCCATAACATCTACATAGCTCGGAATCACTCCTACAAGGCATAAAACACACAATTAGTGCAAGACACTAGCGATTAAAGCTCAAACTCAATTAAAGTGCAGTAAATTTGAGTGTAATAAGCGACGACTAAAATACGTAATTATAGCCTATCATCAACACCCCACACTTAAACCATTGCTCATCCTCGAGCAATCAAACTATACTTTTTTTTATAGACACGACCTTTTTAAACAATTCTCCTAACTCATCACACCAAGAGTATTTAAAATAGACTAAGCACAAAAGTGTAACATCTTCACCTCAAGATTTGACTCACAAGTACCACGCATTATTCATAACTCATCCACTTACTCTAACATAGAGGTCACTGACATTACCTTTTCTTCATGAATCAAGTGTCCTCACACAACAAAAGAGAGTAGTTCCACACAATAAAATTTAAGAACCCTTAGGAACTCAAGATAGAAAGAATTCACTCACTCTGAGAAATAACATTCATATGCCACAAAAGATGCACCATAAGCTTGCCTGTAGTGTACTACTCCGCTAATCGAGCTCATTCAATCTAGGATCAATTAGGACTTTATTTGGTTGTAATTTAGACTAGGATACGGGTAGAATACATTTAGATATAAGAGTCACTACACCTTCCTAAGCACTTTAATACATATACTTTAACATTCAAACCCCATACTTATGTCAAACCAAAACTCCACCTTCACATAAATGTATATTACCACATTCTTCTTTAAACACACTTACATCAAGAGCCACCACTTATCAAGGAATTATTTTTTCACAACAATCCAACTATTTTTTTCCTTTTTCCTTTTTTTTCCAATTCAAGTGGCTCTTACTTTTTTCAAAACAGTGCACCTTTCTCCTTATTTCATTAGTTCCACTCAAAAGCCAAACCAATCACCCCACACTTTAACTTTTACACAGTTCATAATAATTCAAGTGCTAATGAGAGGTTAAAAGGTTCAAATAGATGATTAATTCAAACAAATGGGTAAGACTTGTAATGTAGTTGCCAAAGAAACAAGATTACAAGCTCAAAGGGGTTAACTACGGTACATAACAATTAGGTGAGTAAAGTATACATATCTGGCTCAACAAAGAAACGCCTATATCAAATGCAATGCACCGAATATAACAAATCCTAACACACACATGACACATAACTCACTCAGGATTGCACTCATCAAGACACTCTAGTCAAAGCAGTTAAGCAAATTTAAGGTACTTATACAAGAGTCAAAAACTGAGCCTAAGCGTCACAACCAAAGTACTCACTATTCTCAAGGCATAACAAAGTCAAGGGATATTGCATCAATTCAAAACACAACACAATGGCTCCTATTCCTAAAAAACTAACTACACCCGGTTCAAATAAAACCCTTGGAAAAGAACCGTGGTTTAAAGAAAAACCAAGGGATAATTGCTACACTACCTAACAAAAGAAAATCTTTTTGTTTTTTTCTTTAAACTTAAATCCCTCAAGAAAATTGTCTAATAGATCCATCGTAGGGAAAAGTCCAATCTTTTCTATTTTTTTAAAAAAATTATTCAATTAAACTAACACAACTAAAATAGCATAGAAAGTCACCCAGACATTCTCCTCACCCCACACTTAAAATTGTGCATTGTCCCCATTGTACACCATAACTAATAAAAGGTAAAAGAGACTCCTTAGTAGGCCAATAGCCGAAGTACTAACAGCTCATGGGTACTCAGACTTCTCCCAAGCTTGGTCCTTCGTGCAGGTACCTCACACTTAGTTCCAACCATTTGGTTTGCTGTTGCATCCTTCCAATACCTTTGCTTTCCATGCTCCTAGAAAATAAAAAATTCAATACAAAAATAATACAATTAAAAAAAAGTAATAAAGTTGGGTTGCCTCTCAACAAGCGCTTGATTTAACGTCGCGGCACGACGCGATCACTTTTTGCCTCCACCTCAAGCTAATGAATTGAACCCCCAATTTGGAATCAAGTTTTTGGCTGTGCTCCGGGGGTGGAGGAACAAATCTAATTGGCCCAAGCAACCATTGTACTATTCTACACTTCTTGGATTTTAGATGAGGTATGTAATCATGTCTTTCTGGCAAGAAAAATTCCAGAATGTAGGCACCTTGTTCCTTATTACTTGACTTGTCAATCGGCTCGGATGACTCTATTTTCATATCGTCATCCAAGCACAATGTAGAAAAATGTTTGGAGTGAGGACCAATGCGCTCACACACATGAACTTCAGGACTTTCAGCATCCTCAACATCAATGATACTAGAGTCAACAAAATTTGTATCCTCAATGTCCTTGGCTGACTCTAGTCTCACTTCTTCAACATAGACATCCTTAAATTGTAGTTGGCTAGGTTGTTGATGTTCTACTCTGATCTACCCAATTAACACCTCAAATTCATGCTCTTCTTGGCTACTATCATCAATATTGATTTGTTGAGCATTAAAAGCTCCAACCACTTGACTCAATTGAGCCTCCAACTTGTGAATAGTTGCCTCTTGCCTTTCTATTCGTAGTTGTTTCTCATTATTTTGTTCCAGAAGGCACTTTAACATATCATTGATCTCCTTCACGCCCGCATTCCTAGGTTCTTTGTTCTTATTAACTTCACAAGAAAAGGTAGAACCATCATAGTAAGGGGTTGGGGGAAGATAAGAAATATAAGCACAACCATTAAAGTGACCATATTTACCACCACATATATCACACACATTCCACAAATAAGATTGCGTTGGTGCACATAACTCGCTCTCGGGAATATTTTGATAATTTTGATACGGGTGGTTTCCTTCACAATATGTATGAGGATGAATAGTAGAATTATCTACACCTAAATTCCCATAATTCCAAGATGTCATGTTTCTCAAATCAACAGTTATAAGAAAAATACAAAAAAAAAAAAAAGAAAAAAAAAGTTCAAACTTGAACCCTAGCAATATATACAGCCATATAGATGAACTTCAGCAACATTTGGCTACAGAAAGACTCATTGATGCTTAAAAACATTATAGATGGACTGTGGAAACCACCTTGGATATTGTGGATGTAGTAGAGGAAATCAACAATCTCAAAGAGGGGTGTAATTTCAAAATATCCCATATATTTAGAGAGGGAAACAAACTAGCAGATCACCTTGCAAACTATGCTCTTGACAGTGGTAACATCGAGAGTTTTGATTTTTGGGAACTTGATGTATCGAGCAGGAGGATGGTAAATGAACATAAGCTACAATGTCCAAAACTGAGAATAAGAATTGCAAGAAACTAGAGAAAGAAAGGGAAGAAACAAATGACAACATGGGGATATTCACTAACATTTCTTACCTTTTGCAGGTACTAAATTTGTACTATTGTACTTTGTTGTCAAGAAATCTCCAGTGGTGGTATTAATGCAATGCATTCATTCCAGTGGAAGTAACTTGCAGCTGAGCAATGATACAAACCATGGAAGCATTAACAAACAAGAAAAATATTTTGTTACCTTGTCAAGAGAACTCAAAAGGATAGAAGAAATCTGGAGATTAAGAATTGGATTCAGATGTTTTAAGAGAAAGGGACAGCTGAGAGTTCACGTCATTTTAAGTCAAAGAATTAGAAATGTGCAGGATTAGCTTAATAATTTGAGTGTGACATTGTTTTCACAATACCATATGCACCAGCATCACTCAAGAGAATCAAAAAGCAATGGTCACAGCTTTTTGCACTGCACGCTTATCTTCATTGGCATCTCTGAGCGTAATCCAAGAAAGGTGGTCTATGTTGGAGGCTATGAGAACAATGTCACATGGGAGACGGCAGTCTGGAAAAAGGTCATAGGCATCAGTGAGAGAGTCAGTGCTAATTCAATTGAAGAGAACAGTTACGATCAGTTGTTGCAGCATCACGTATTTTGGCGAGCTTTTACTTGGTACGATGCAAAAGAGACAATCCACGATAAAGTTCAAAAGCACACCTTTCATCGAGCAAAACATCAACCGATAAAGGCATTAGATGGTCAACAAGCATGGGGAACAAGCGTGACTTGGAGGAAATGCTAGGCACTAAACAAAGTCCAAGACAGTTTTTAAATTCTATAATCCACGACTGCACTTTGGGAAATGAAAGAATGGGCACTAAAGTACAATGGAAGCTTTTGTATTGTTTAATGCACGCATATATCACACCCCCATATGCACGAATATTGCCATGTGAAGCTACAAATCTCAAGAATTCTTTTAAGACTATCAAATGGGGTAACTTGAGGCATCTTGGATTATTAAATAGGTCAAAAGAAGGGGCCAAAGCATGGGTGTTTCATGGTCTCACGTGCTGGAGGGTCAACTGGACATTGAGCATTTTGGAAAATGAACGAATGGAGATTAAAATTGCACACTACACGACCCAATTTTCCTTGGGAATGCAACAGCTTTTGGGAGTAGGAAATAAGGGCCTTTTTTTATTCTAACAAAGTTTGCTTTTTTGCAAGGGCTATCTGAGAATATAAAAATGTTGGCATTGTAAAGTGGAGCTCACATTTCTTCAAGAAAATCTGGAAAATAAAAATAACTGGAGCAAAAAAAATGTGCTCAAGTGGAAAAGTTACAGTCAAGTTTGTCTATTTTTTAATGAAATTTCAATTGGTGGTATTAATGCTATGCATTCATTTCAATGGAAGGGATTTAAAAATAGGCAAATTAATATCCACGAGGAACAATACTCGTATGAAGAAAAACCCATCCATGCGTGTCTGCTATTGAAAAGGATGTTCAGCACTTTTGAAATTATTGTATTGATGGGGATATTTGAAAACATGGGACAAAAGCTAGTGCTTTCCTCTTGGAACATTAAAAAGCTAACATTGGGTGGAGGAGATTGTATATTTTTTAATATATAGATCATCTCCCAATCTTGGAATGCAAGACAAACGCATCCAATTGAAGAGGAAGGCATGCACATGAGGATTTTTAAAATAATACCACTGAAGGGAATTTTCAATAAAAAAAACAAAAATCACAATGGGCTGTCAAAATTTATACACTGGAGCAGGTCATGTGCCAAGGTTATCTGAAGCATTCGGGTAATTATCGACCATAATGGGCTGTCATATCAACGCAGCAAGGTAGAAGGACAACACAGGATGAAGCACATGCAAGGATATCACCAAAAATCAGTTTAATAAGCTACAGTACCAGATGGCTACAGTAACCGTATGCTACAGTCCCATATGCTACAATGACGTATGCTACAGTATCGTATGCTACAGTGCCGAGCTACCAAATTGGTGGAGTCTACGTGAAGTTGCCGAAAAGGGGCTATTTACGCAAATCAAATTTCACACTGGAACTGGGACGCTTTGGACTGGAGATACAACGTCGACATGGACTCACTTGGGCTGTTTTTACAATTACAAAGTTTATTAGGCATAATGTGATATCAATTTGAGTATTATGCTCAATTTTGATAGTACGTTACATTAGAGTGCAAAGTCTATTTCCTTTCATTGAAGGAAGACAATGACAATTTCCTAATTGTTGTATTTTTCTTTTCTGTTATTAATAAAAAACTAGCCCTAGGCGATTTCCTAGCGGATTGAAAAAAAAGCAATATATACAGCTACAACTACACCGTTAGTTCCCCGGCAACGACACCAAATTTGATCACGCCCAACTCTAGTCCTAAAAAGGATAAGCGGTTGCTGCAAATATAATCCAGTCTAAAAGTCCGGAGTCGAATCCACAGAGAACTAAGCTTAGCTATATCTGTTTAATATCACTAAAAAGACAAGTTTGAATAATTTTCTAAATTATAAAGATTGAGATTTATATTTCTAACTAATTAACTAGCAAATACTAGAAAATGGTAAAATTATCAACTAACTACACTAAGGGTTGGAGACTAAATTAAGGAGGTCTAGAGTTATAATTTTTCCAATTGTCGGAATCCTTCTAGCTATGTTCCCTACAATTTTGCTAATGTATTCTCTACTGATCGTGAGCACTTTAGATGTCATAATTCTCTCTCGATCAACTACAACAATTTACTAGACATACTCTCTCGAACTACGCTAGTTGGCTTTATCTAACCGCTCATTATGACCACGTCAAGGCTTTGTTATTTCTAAACCTGCCTTTAAACCCACTGTATTGATTTCTCACATACATTAGGAGTGACGTTGTTCAACAACTACCTAAATATGTACTCTCTCTCGAGCACTACACACTAATAGGCACAGTCAATTGATGGTTATTCAATCAACAACAACAAACACATAGTTGAACAAGTAGAGAAATCCAACGGCTCAATTACATAAAAAACATAACAAGAATTTACCCTACAAAAGGTTCTATCAAAATCCTAGATAACAAATTAACTATTCATAATAGTATGTAAAACTACAATACTAAAAGTCATAACCCATAATGAAAATATAGGAAGAGGAAGGAAAACCTCGTAGAAAAATTCTCCGTCTTACTCCTATTGTATCTATGCCTCCTTAGGTCGAATCTATGTCAAAAATTGGTCTCCTCCCCACCTTAGGTCTAAATTATGTCAAAAGTACGTCTCCTCCCTCAAAAATACCGGTTTTCCATGTATATATACCAAGTAGGGACGGGCCCAAACAATTATACCTTTTCCTACGCGAAAAGGACAAGTTTTCAGGCCTGGATGGCCGCGGCCGAAGTCAGGGCGCGCATGGATGCGGTATTTGGCAAGTATACTGCCTCAGCTCGCCTCAGATCCGTGGTTGCGATTTCTACCGCATTTTCACCCTATTCTGTTTGGATTTTGAAAAAAACGTAAAACATAAAAGTTGTAGATCCCTGAATACGATCCCTACTCGATTCTTCGTTTACTAGACAGTGCGCAATATGGCTACTCGATTCTTCTTTTTGTTGCTCTATCATCTGTCGATCCCCGAATACGATCCCGGCTTAATTCCTTAGGCTTTTACTCAGACTTCAAAGATCCAAATCACTTGAATTCATTCCATAACATCTACATAGCTCGGAATAACTCCTACAAGGCATAAAATACACAATTAGTGCAAGACACTAGAGATTAAAGCTCAAACTCAATTAAAGTGCAGTAAATTTGAGTGTAATAAGTGACTAAAATACGTAATTATAGCCTATCATCATAGTCCGAGAGGCTAGTTCTGTTGATATTTGGCCCAAGGGGCGGTTTATAGTACATGTTATGCCCGAGGGGCCGTTTACGTTTCTATCATTTTTGCTCACTGTTTCACCACTTATTTGAAACTGTTGAAAGATTTTAATAAAGGTTTTACTGAAACTGAGTTGTTTTTACGAGTTAATTGATTTTCTCTATTGTTCTGGACATATACTATTTGTTGTAGTGTTATGACGTGGAATTACCTGTTATCTTACCGCTTAATTGCTTTTACTTTTATTACTTACTGAGTTGGCATACTCACATTACCCCCTATACCTTGTGTGCAGATCCAGGAGTCTCGGGGCATGATAGTGAGTGTTATCTATCTTCCAGCAAGTCTTCAAAGTTGGCTAGGTACTTGCTTGGCATTTGCAGCCCTATACTTCTCCTTCTTACCTTACTCATATTGTCTTAGTATTTTATTTTCGGACTATGTTAGCCTTTCTTGTTCTTAGACGGGTTTGTAGTTGCTCATGACTGGTGACACCCCGATGTCGGGCTTGTGTTATATTTCTACACTACTTATTTAAACTTATATTGTGAGATATTTTTGCTCATTAATGGCTTAAAAATAACTTTTATAGAATAATGGTTCGATTTGGGATTGTGTCGGCTGGCCTAGTTCCACGATAGGCTCCATCACGACTGGGTCAGTTTTAGGATTGTCGACGCCCCCTTTTTCCCTTCCTAAAAGAAGGCGAAATCGGGTTTACAACATTATGGGCAAAACAACTCTTATTCCCTTTTGAGGAATCGGGTTATGGAATTTGAAGAGTCGCCACCTAATGATTATAGTGCATTAGGACACTTTAGAGAAAAGAAGAAGATTTTTTGGAAGAAAACCAGAGTTTGGGTAAGGGCTTGAGATTATCTCGAGGGGAAGGTGTTAGGCACCCCTCAAGATCCACTAGTGTGGTTCCCGGCCGTACTTAGCTGTGACTTTAAGAAGAGTAGAAGTAACAGACAATGTTTGCACATAAGGAATACAAATAAGTTGAAAAGAGAGAAAGAAAAGACATAAGTGGTTTTGGAAAGAAAAGATTGATTGAAGAAAACGTTACTTTTAAGAATACATCACATCGTATAAATAAAGAAAAAGGTCCTAGGTTTAAATACAATATGGATCACCTTGGTGCAATACCCAGCAATCATTCTCACACGAGATATTAGCGCACCGGTCATCATATCCATATTCTACCCTTCCCACCCCGTTAAGGTGTTAAAGCGCGTTTAGTCTCGTTTACTTATTGCATGCTAATACCCGTCCCGACCTATCAGTCCTGCGGTTTTGGGACTTCTAATCCTAAGGGGAGGAGGAAGGGAAGTATGGGCATATATGGAGTTGCAAAAGGATAAAATACTAGGGCGTCAATCAAAACAAATAGCAAATGAATAGGGAATGAAACAAACATACAAAAGGCTCATATAATCCCCATAAATCACATAGCAACTAGTTTAGCATGTCTTACGTGTACTGATTTGGTCTTTAAAAAATTAAACAGCGGACAAATTGGTTCAACACGTAGAGTTGGATAAAAAGTCTACATTAGGCAGCCCGGATCCAATTGTCAGAAATTGAAGTATTTTAAGAGAGTAAAAAAAAAGCATTGTTTTCAGAAAGGACCTAACTCAGAATAGTTTAAGACATAAGGTTGAAAATTTGCAGAGCTTCAGAGATGACTTGAAAATCAACAGAATTGTTTAAGTGAAACTACAGTAGAGTTATGAAGAAAAGTTTTCGAAAGTGAAAAGACCTTACAGGAATAGTGAGTTAAAGGTTGTTTTGAAATATTAGCTTCATGAGATGAATAAATTCAAGCAGAGGGTTAAAGGAACCGTTTCAAAAAAAAAAGATGCAAGTTTAGAAAATTTAAGAGCATTGCAGATTTGTAAGAGTTTCAAAAGCAAACAGATTTGGAAGAGTTTTTGTTGACAAAGTTTGAAGGCAATTGACAGATTATTCTTACTTAAACACATTAGGCGAGTTTAAACTCCTATAGGCATTGTATCTACGTCTTGATTTTTTAAGGCTTGTTACTGTTATTAAACCGGTAAAGGAATGAGTATTTGATTACCCTACAGTTTGCCTAGCAGTTATGCATTTCCTATAGTCATGATTTCTATATGCAATTGGTTACATAAATAGTAGGGCCTATAGGCAGGATTTCTAATGATTGGCAACATGGTTGAACATTAAATCTTATAGACATGATCTCTAAATGATTGAAAGGAATGCAAAAGCCTGTAGACATGATTTCTAGGTGATTGAATAAAAGGAATGCAAAAACCTATAGACATGATTTCTAGGTGATTTATACGTTTAACCTATAGGCATGATATCTAAGTGATTAAACAACAATGTTGATCCTATAGGCATGGTATCAACCCTTTAACATATCCAAGTAAATATAAACCCCCTCCCATACCCTTTACTGATACTTCCTCGAATTCCTTTTTTACAAAAATATTACAGAACCAGAAGAAAGAAGGTAAACAAAAAATAGATCACAGCTTACAGCCAGATCCGAGCAGACTAATTCAATATTAATATCCAATAACATGTGTTTCACCAACCCGGATTCCAGATTTCCAAGGTCTTCTCTTACCCAAAGTGTTTCAAAGTTCCAAGGAGCCTCGAGATCCTAGACAATGCTTACACTCTGAAGAGTAAATATTGTAACAGAATAGTGCAAGTGTGGAATTACCAGCCCTCAGGCATCCAAGTTCAAAAGGAACTCCAGGGTCCCTAAGCATGGCTTACAAAAGGGGGGTAGAACTTAGGAACTAGGAATGAGTGCAAAGTGAGAGGGGAACCATAGCAGAGGGTGGTCATATCCAGCCATGGCATAGGCTGGCACACCCTTAACCCTTTGGTTAGGTCAAAAAATATGAGCAGACTCTAGGGAGTCAAACATAGGGTCTGAGTGGTGATTAGGACACTACCAGACCCAAGTTAAAGCTCAACACATAAAGGGGAGAGGAAATGGGAAAGCATTTGAGTAGAGACTCAGGAGAGTCTGATTCTGGATCATGGTTAGCAATATCAGATGCTGCCATGATTCAGAATAGTACTAGCACACAAAAGGGAATAGGGGAAGGGATTTCCATACAGAAGCATACACAGACATTAAAAAAATATAAGAAAGCATAGCAGACTGCAGATGCAAGGACATAGAAGAACATGCTACAGAACATAAACACACAATGAAGAATATGTAGAAGAAGAGAAGTGAATACACATAGTAGGAGAGTATTATTTAAACCAGAAGGACATACCAGTTGCAATCTCAGTACAGCAAGACAAACAACAACAGATAAACAGCCAGAAAGTTAACAGGAGCAACTCAAAAACTTCAGCAAGTACTTGAGAATTCAAAGGAACTCAATAATATTTTCGCAATAATGAGAAGAGGAGCAGGGTGCTCAGTAGAGAAAGCAGTAGTAGAGAAAAATCAGTAGTAGAGAAAGTAGTATACTTTTTTAAGACAGAGGTGTCTGTATGTTTTTGAACTCTATTGTTCATGTGTTTAAAGGAAAAAGAGCAAGGTATTTATAGTTTAAAAACCAGGCAAGTAAGCAAGGCAAAGAATAATTCAGTATCAATTAGAATCAATCAGGAGAAGGGGATTCCTTTAATTAAGGGGTCCAAATTTGAACGGTAAAAGGGCAGAGTTTTATTTAAGGAAAGAAAATCAAGTAACACATTGGGCAATGAAGGGTAAATACATAAGGGAAGTTTAAAAATACACGGTTAGGTAAATAAGGTAAGAAGTAAATCAACTAGTACATAGTAAATCAAGGAATCAAAGATTCTCAATCAATAATGAACCAAGTCAGAAAAAGGTCCAAATTAGACAAAGAAAGAATCAAACAAGCTCACATAATGGTAGTCTGAAATCAATCCCCAAAATTAGGGTTATTTCGAGAGGGAAAGGTCTGACTATAAAGAGTGCATAGCTTTAAACATGTGAGGCTGGAATTAAACAAACAGAGTGGTCATGCAATCAAGAGTAGAAGAACATAGCTAGAAGAGAGTGTCAGATAGCATGAGAGAAATCAAAAGGTCTTGTAAAGCTCAGCAAGAATCAGAGAACATGATACGAACTTAGAAATTAGGGTTTTCGAAATCAAACTAGTTTAGACACAGGAAGCAAAACAATCGCACACAAGTGTTTTGAAAACCCCCAAAATATAGGGTTTCCTCCATAGATTAAATGTAAAGACGAAAGCGTAGAAAATCAGGCAAAGTAAACTCAGAATATCCAAGGAACATAAACATTTCATGGAATCATAATGAAAGAAAACACAGTAAAAGAAATTACAAGGAAACGTTAGGAGGAAATATAGTAGAAGAAAACACATAGGAATCACAGTAGAAACACATAGGAGTTATAGTAGAACAAATACAGTAAGAGTAACACATAGGAATCACAGTAGAACACAAGTAAAATCAAAGAAAACCTAAGTCGGAGAAGATGAACAGTTTTTTAAAGCAAGGCTTTGAGAGGGACTTAAGAAATCGTTTGAAAACCCTAAAATAAATACGGATCTGGAGCAGATCTAGAGAAAATAGGAAAACCTCGAAAGGCTAGGGTTTCAGAAGAACCCTAGAAGTGAGAAAGGCTTGGAAAAGGGTCTGCTTTGAGTCGAATGAGTCAGGGATGGACTCATAGGGCTAGGATACGCCGGAGCCAAACTGGAGATGGTCGCAGAACTCGAATCGGCGGAGGTCTGAGCATGAGACTTCAAGGTCAGACCTTGAATCTTCAAGTAACATGGGTATAAGGACACATGGAGGTGAGTATAGGTTACTCGGGGCTTGGGGTGCCATTGATTCCGGTGAAACAAGGTGGAAACCAGCGGGATGGGGGCTAGGGTTTCGAGTGTTAGAAAGAGTCTGAGAGACAAGGGAGTTTGAGGGCGGCGGATTTTGGAAATGAGATACGGTTAGGGTGGTTTGAGAATTAAAAAAGGTAAGGATAGTTTGTGGCCGTTGATCACAGAGATCAACGGCCTGGATTAAAAGAAATTCGGGCGGGTTTAAGTAATGGGTTAGGGGCCGGGTAAAAAATGGAATTGGGTCGTCGATTTGTGCTAGACTTGGGGTCAGAATTGGATGCCCAAATAGGCTATGATTGAAAGTAATTGAGGCCATAATTGAAATAGCCAGTTTTTCCCTTTTGATTTTATAAAAAATAGTGAGAGATGTTTAAAATCAAATTAAAAAAACTGAGTTAATAAATAATATTTAATATTAATTTTAAAAATATTGGGATTGATTTTGTAAAAAAAATGCTATCAAATCTGAAAGTGGGCTAAAATTGCAATTAAATGCAATTTAGTTTAAAAATATCAAATGGGCTTGTAAAATTATGCAAAAAATCATGAAAATTATATTTTGGTGTAAATACGGGAATGAAACAAGTTATTCACCAAAATGATAATTTTGAGAATAGTTATTGGATTTTGTGGTATTGAAATAGGTGATAAATTGATTTAAAATCGTTAAAAATGCCAAAACTCTTTGGGGTGCTTATATATGCACATATATATCATTTTGAAAATATTTTGGGTACAAAAAATACCTAGGGAAAAATTGGGTATCAACAAGGGTCATGACAGAGATGATCCTATTTTTGACTTCCATACAATATGATGCTCCACATGACTTCTACACTCTAGAATTTTTCTCCAAACATGTGATCCTCTCTTCCAAGGAACCATCTATGCATTTAATTTCTTGCAGTATTTTTGGCTCATGAAAGAACTCCAAAGTGATGGTTTAGTTCTAAAATTCCACCATAGCTTACAAAAAAATGTCTTAGACATATCTTGTAATGATCCAAATCCTACACCTCCTTCATCACAATGCAAGCATAAAGTATCCTAAGAAGCCCAATGTCTAGCTCTCCTATCTATTGAATTGCTCCAGAAAAACCTTGCAAAAAGCTTGTAAAGTTTGTTAATCGCAAATGCAGTTGGATTCACTGCTGACAACAAGTGAATGGGCATGCTTTGCAATACATGAGTGATCAAAACTGCTCTCCAATAGACAGTAATTTCCCCTTCCACGACTATAATTTGTCTAGGAATTTGTTGATAAGTCCTTCATAATACTCCATCTTCCTTCTAGTATAAAAGATTGGGCATCCTAGATATATGAAAGGAAAATCTTGCCTTCTAATCCCTATAATTCTTTCCACTTTCCTAACCACACCATCATTGGTAGAGTGATGCATATAGACTCCAGATTTGGACTTGTTTATCTTCTGTCCAGAGGCTACTTCATATGCATACAATACTTCCATGATCAATTGAAGTGAAGTAGAATATGAGGAGGAAAATATGATCGTATCATTTGCATATGCTAGGTGGTTTATCTTAGGACTTCATTTAGGAAGTCCAAAGCCAAGGAAGTATAGGTTCCAATGAAGTGAATTCAAGCCTCTTGAAAGTGCCTTAGCTGCCAATATGAATAGAGTAGATGATAATGGATCACCTTGCTTTACCCCCCTCGTGGATTTGAAGAAGCCATGAGGCTGGCCATTTATAAGAACTGAATATCAATTGTTGGAGATGATTCCACACACCAAACCAATAAATCACTCATCAAATCCCATCTTCCCTAATACCTTGGTTAAAAACAACCAAGATAGTCTGTCATATGCCTTCATCATGTCTAGCTTGATCACAACATTAGGGCTTGCCTTCGTTCTCAATCTCAAGTCAATGATTATTTTCTGAGTTAGCAACACATTTTCCACAATACTCCTTCCTTTTACAAAACCTATTTGTTCATCAGAGATGAGGTTCGGAAGAAAGCCAATTAACCTCTCATGGATGACCCTAAAAAATAATTTGTTGATGAAATTACTAAGGCTAATTTGTCTCATATCCGAAAAGGTAGCCACTTCCTTTTTTTTTTGTAATAAGACTAAGTTTGTATGAGTCAAAAACTTAGGGAGTTCCTACCTATTGAAGAATGCCTTGACCATTTCCACCACGTCTTCACCTATGATATCCCAATAAACATGAAAGAAACCTCCATTAAATCCATCTGGACCCCAGCACTTTCACCATTCAACCCATACACTGCTTGCTTAACTTCTTCATTTGTTGGCTGCTTTAGAAGTTCTTGATTCTATTCTCTATTTAGCATATGAGGAATATGATCTAAAATGCCAAAAGCAGTAGGGACAATATCCTCATGAAATTGAGATGAGAAAAAACGCATTGCCTCATCTGCTATCTCCACATTCTTCTCAAGCCAATTACCATCACTGGATTGGATTCTCTTTAATTGCAAATGCTTTCTTCTTCCTCTAACTTGTGTGTGAAAAAACTTCGTGTTTCTATCTCCTTCTTGAAACCATGTCATACTTGACTTTTGCTTCCAAAATTCCTCCTCCAATACCATATATTTATACAAATCTGCTTGCACTCGATGTAGCCTTTCTCTATTCTCTAGAGTAGGCCTCAATATAAACTGAGCCTCATGAACTTTCACCACCTCCTCTAGACTGGATATCTTTTGAAATATATCCCCATAAGTAGCCTTACTCCATGTAGAAAGAGCCTTCTTCAATTTCTTCAGCTTATACTTAAATAGATGAAGGGATTAACATGAAAATCAGCTTGTCAGTGTTCTCGATCTACATCCTTAAATGAATCATGTTTGATCCAAAAGTTTAAAAATCTAAATGACTTCCTAATAGGAGCAACTTCTAGATTCAGAGTGATCAACAATGGGCAAAGATCAGACCCAATTTTTTATAGACGTTCAATCTCTAGTCCAGGCCATAAGTTCTGAAATTCTATATTTGCCAAGCATCTATCCAACTTCTTAAAAATACAATCTTCCTCTGCCCTTCCGTTCCACCATGTATATATACTCCCCTTGAAGCCAAGATCAAACAAATTGCAAGTATTGATACAATGTCTAAAATCATCAACTTCATTAATATGCACTGGTAACCCTCTAAATGTTTCTTCTGTATCCCAAATGACATTAAATTACCACCAACAAGTCATGGAAGAGTCATATCACTGGCCAATGCATATAATGAATTCCACAACTTTATTCTTTCAATCGTATTATATTTTGCATATACTAGAGTTAGGATGAATTCCTACTGATCTTTAGTATCATAAATTTTCAAAGTTAGCTGTTGCACCATGTCCATCATTACTATAACCTCAAATCTCTCATCAAAAAATGCCCAGATTTTGTTAGAAACATTTTTGATGGCCTAAGGAAAATCAATTTTCCTACAATATTTATCCAACTTCTTCCCTTGTTACATTGGTTCCATTAAGCCTATGAATTGGAACTTATGTCTTCTATGCACTGAAATGAGCCTCTCAAAAGCTCTTTTAGTTTTTACTGAATGAATATTCCAAATCAAAGCATTCATATCTAATTGATTTATTTGGAAATTGTCCTCCTTGTTTGAACCCCAGGTGCTTGCACACTAGGCAACTCCTTTGATTGCTTTCTTCTTACTCTACTTGTTGATCTTCCCTTCTCCATTTTTGTAGGAGATATATCACCTTGCTTAGCAATATGCATGAAATTCTAGGTCGTTGATTCAGTATCTAAATCCTTTTCATTGCCCAACTGATTATCTTCATCTTCTGTGTGCATCTCTTTGGTTGCAAACTGATTCTTGGAGGCCAATTAAATTCTTGCTCACATTTCCTTTCCCAATATGTCTAGCTAGGTCAATTGGTTTGATTGCACAAACTGTGATTGATTGTCCTTTATCTTGATTAGGATCCCCTCCTTTATCAATTGATAGCTGAATGACATTCTGCATATCCACATGAGACTGCATATCTTTAACTTTATCACCTGGAGAGAGTTACAGTAATAGGAAGGTTAGTGTTAGGGATAGAGTTAGATTTTGATTTGGGGCTAAAACTTTGGTTCCTTCTGCGTTGGCTTTATTCCTGGACAGCTCCTCTATCAATTTTGAATTACAACCTCCTTGTTGTATCATCAACTCTCCGTTGTTGCCATTTACACTTTGTTCTTTTTCTCCTTGATCATCTTCCTCAATTTGATCATTCTCTTCATTATTATCCAATAAATCCTCATCATCCTCATCTGAATGCTCCTCCATTTGATCGCTCCATAATCTCCCTTGAGTAAATTTAACACGATCTTGGAAATTCTCCTACTCTTCAATAATTGTTGTATCTAGTGATTGTGATGGTACTTCCTGACACGACTGATTATTAGTAACATTATTTACTCTAAAAGCTCGAATAACCCATTGTGTAGTGGATTCTGTCACCTCCTTCTGAAAATTGGTTTCTTTCTCAATTGCCTTAGTAGTTCCAACCCCAGGAGACGTAGGATTAAATACTGGTGCAGCTGGATTCAATGCCTTCCCAGGTGAAGTATGCTTATTAGCTGACCTTGCCATCCCTCTCTCATTAGCATTAGGATTAGGACTTTGAGGAGCATTATTCTAGGACACCGATGCTAATTCATTGTTATCGTCTTTCTCTCCACCATCAACTTCTAAAATTGAAAACTTGTTGGTTGTTTGAACCTGCTGTGACACTACATTATCCCCTGGAAGCTGCTGCACTACACCTTGATTAACTAGGACAATCTCTTTTCCAGTAGCTTATTGATTTCACCTTGTCTTGCAACCCTTTTCACTCTATTGTCCTTTATTTCCTTCCATTGTTACATAACATTACAAACTACTTTACCAGTCGATAAAATCACAATTTGATTAACTGTGTTGTTCCTCTGCCCATTCTGATCAGCAACTTCCCTACCTTGAACCTCTTGTAAAAATTGCTTACCACTTTCTTTGTTTCCTATTAATTCTGGATGAATACACCAACACTTAAACTCATCATGCCCTTATAGTTTGCAAATCTTGCAATATTTAGGAAGGTAATCATACTTAATATTCACCCATTCAGTACAAATTTCACCAGTGGCTTCATTCTCAATGTCCATGTGTACTTTCTTTGGTAAGTCAGCTAGAAGATCAACAAGAACTTTAACCCCCACACAACTAGTCGAGTCTTATTTATAGTAGCCATATCCAAGTGTAAAGGCTTTCTCACAGTTGACACTAAGGAAAATAGACATTCTTTAACAAAGAACGTGGGCAGTAGGTTTGAAAACGAGATCCATGCCATAACCTTAGGTGTTTCTTCCCCAACTTTAAATTTAGCATCATAAATCAGTGTTCTAAGTTGATATTCGTATCCATCTTTTCCCTTCACATAATACACATTTTTTGACGTAAAATTTATGAAATCTTCCCATAAAGTCAACCTAATCAAAACATGTCTATCTCTCAAATAACCAATGTTACACTCACCATTAGTTCAATATTGTGCAAGCATAATCCTACGTAATTCTAGAAGTTCAGGCCAACCATAGGAGAACTTACAAAACAACAACATACTGAAGTCCTTCAATGACATTCATACGCTCAACTTCAGCTTCAGTAAACTTCATCATTGATTGTCCATTGACAAAAGTATCACGTCGAAGAAGCACTGGATCAACAGTCACACTAGAACTAGGGGCAGCATTCATCGTGACTAGTTTTAGAATATGGGAGTAATCTAGGGGTGTTTTTGATTGTCTAGAGTTAGGAATGATGTGAGGAGGTTAATTGGGGAGGCAAACCAGCCATTGGAGGAGGCTGGCTACCGGCTGGAGTGGCCATTGCTCGTGAGAGAGTCACAGTGTAGTCATCTCCTTTTCGTCTGTCTCCAGAGCCTTTACGCAAAGGGAGTCTCAATTGAAAGATTTGATTATTTGATTTTAACATAAAAATTAATAAGCTAGTATTAACTAGTACTATTAGCTTCTTTTTTTTAGGTATACAACCACAACCTAACTTGCACGAGATTCAACAACCGAAGCTACTGGTAGTCCCGAGGGGCGACTGCTAAAAAAGTTTGCAGCAATAGCCATTTTTAGCCCGTTATTTAAGGTATATTCATAATTTATAATGTATTTAAAGATTAACTAATTTGTCAAAATTTCAGAATTAAGTATTCTGAATTTGGAAATTCAGGATTTAGTGTCATGAATTTTTGAGTTGCTAACTTTCTGAACTACTTTTACTAATTTAACATTTACGAACTTTTGGATACAATTATCGTTAGGACATGATGTCCCCTGAAGTTTGAGCGAAATTAGCTAATCTTTATATATAATAAACTGTGGATATATTTTAAACAACATGCTTAAAAGAGACGACTTGACATCGTTTTGAATGAAGTCAAACAAGTTGGTAAATGTTATAAATAATTATCTAATGGTGGATGTTCATAATTCATAAAGGAGTAATACCCACTACTCTTCTCCATTATCTTAATAATTCCCACTACTTCAATACTTATGGAGTTATGGTTGTAACTCCCATACCTCCATAACTTTCCCATGATCTTCCTGCATGATCCCAAATATTAAATGTCATGTTTAAGACATATTTAATGTCATGTTTAACACAACACAACAATCTGGTGTCACAAGTCAAGAGCCTCTAAATATAACCCAAACTGACTGAATAATACATCATAAGCCTAAAATAGCAGAAAACTAAGATAGGAAGGAGGAAAGCAGGGCTGCAAACGCCGTGCAGCTACCTTGCAATCCCGGTAAAGCTCTGAGAGTGCTGAAAGCTCTCACTCTGATCTTCGTGCACCTGCATCTTCACACAAGGTGCAGGGAGTAACTTGAGTACGCCAACTCAGTAAGTAACTAAGGTAAATAAGGTCTGAGTGCAGTGACGCGCAGTTAAAAATCATATAAGAGTGTTCAAGAGAATATCAAGTCAAACTCAACAGTTTAATAGTTAATTACTTCGTAAAAACTTCAGTTTCAATTGAAATACCTTGAAATCATTTATTCAACATCTTCCAACAGAGGCTCAGTATAAAAGAAGAGTGAAAACATCAAAATGTTATAAACGGGCCCCTCAGGCAAGGTTTCACTCAAAGTATAGCCTCTCGGGCAAGCCTCTTAGTCACTCGTGACTCAGCTCTCATCAATAGTACTCACACTCAGCACTCTGGCTCAATAATATCTCATAGTAGTAATAATCATAATAACCTTTGCAGCGTGCAGCCTGATCCATAGTTTATAGTCGACTACACTCATTAGGGGTGTACAGACTTAGGGCTCCTACAGCCTAAGCGTCATATCGCTGCGGCGTGCAGCCCGATTGATAACTAGGGATTTTGATGCATTTTATACTCCTTCTTGTTCATGATTTGATTAGAAACTCATACAAAATAGTTCTAAAAGACTCATAAGTTGTGTTTGATTGCAGGCTTGATCAACAAAGTGATAATATGTCAAAGATCAGCTCAAAAGGAGTGAAACTTGCACAATTACCAAAGACAATAGAAGCTCAAGCAAAATAGGTCCAATGCGGCTGAACACCACTTTGTGCGGTCCGCACTAGGAGGTTCAGAGAGCAGGTATTTAGGCTAAAAGGCAATGTGGTCGCACTAGATTTAGTGCGGTCCACACTGGAGTCCATGTGGCCGCACTAGCATTCTGTGCGGTCCGCAGAGCCAAGATTCAGAGAAGCTGCAGATTGGAGCTTTCAAGCTAATGCGGTCCGCAGTCCATTTTGTGCGGACCGCACTAAAAGTCACCGCGGTCGCAGTCCATTCTGTGCGGTCCGCGGAGCCTGAGTTTAGAGAGCTGGATTTTGGAGCTAAGAGTCCTAGTGGGGCCGTAGTCCATTCTGTTCGGTCCGCACTAACCCCGTAGGGGCATTTTTGTCCAGATTTTTTAGCTTAGTATAAATAGATCCTCTTTCCATTTTTAGGTCATCAGATATTGTAATAGTATAGCTACGCTCGTGGGTCGATTTTTCTTGGTCATTTTTGGGCAACTTTAACTATATTTCATCATTTAATCATTGTATTTAGCTTAGAAAATAATTAATATGTGTTTTTCTTCATCTATTTCTTGTTTTTTCTTTTTTGAATATGAGTAGCTAGACCCTATAGCTAGGGTTGTGGCTCAACCCTAGTGTGGGTAATTGATGGGTCTTGTATTTTAGGGCTAAATCGATTATGGGTGTTTGATATTTGGGTTAATTTCATGGTTAATTGCTGAATTAGTGGTTGCAAACACTAGTTTGTGTTTAGTTGACTAAGGCTCTTCTTGAGAAAGAGAGTCTAAGTCTCCGAAATTGATCCAACAAGGAATTGGGGCGTACTCAAGAGATAGATAGCCTCAATTAAAGGGTTTAAACCTTGAGAGAGTAATACTCGACTTGAACCTAAGTTGCTTGTGCAAATTAGCATACCCAGTTGGTTTTGAGAAAGTCAATTGGGCAAAATCACTTGAACCACCCAGAGGTGTAGAGTGGGTAAAATAGTGCAACAGTTATATCATACTCCCCAATCATGTCAATTGTGCCTTAGACTCAAGTACCCGTCAATTGACCACCTAGGCAGATGTCACTACCCTAGTGCCCTTTAAACTATTTGAACAACGACCCGTAGTATTTAACTCTTATCTTAATTTACAATTTGTAGTTTGTTAAAAGTAGAATTATAAAGAAAACCCCCAAAAATGATTAGAAGTGTAATTTGGAACATATACGTAATCCTAAACTAGATAGATACTCGACTCCATTTCTAGCTCTCTGTGGATATCGATCCCGACCCAAAATCGGGTAAAAGCTGCTCTAACCCTCTCTCGCTATATAATTAGTAGTGCGGAGTTGGTCGTGATCACTTTTTGGCACCGTTACCGGGGAGCTAACGGTTTTGGCTATCTATTTAGTTAGGTTTGTGTATTGTTCTTCTTTCCTTCTTTGTTACTTACTTGTTTGTGTCACTACTCAGGTACCATAATGGCAGCTAACAATGCTAATGACCCTCTTGGAAACATGATTGCGAGGGAGGAGGTAGATGATGTGGATGAAGATGAGGTGCCTCTTGTACCTCAAAGACAACGTAGAGGCCGAAATGCTAATGCTAATCCAAATGGTGATATTCCAGACCCTCCTCCGCCACTTCCAAGGTTGGCTCCCAGAGTACTTCCGAACCAAGGCTATGCAAGTGTTATTGTCCTACCCCGAATCCGGGCGGGCAATTTTCAAATAACCAATGTGATATTGACCTTACTTGATAAACATGGGTATTTCACAGGCACTGTGGATCAAAATGCCTACAAAACATCTCAAGGGGTTCGTGGATACATGTTGGGGGAGCAAGCAGACGAATGTGTCCGAGGATGCTCTTAGGTTGCGGATTTTCCCATTCTTACTTCGGGGGAAGGCATTGGATTGGTTAGAGAGACTCCCCAACCATTCCATCACAACTTGGGATGAGTTGGCGGATAAGTTCATTGCTAAATTCTTCTCGTCGAGGCATATGGCGACATTACGTGATAAGATATTAGCTTTCAAGCAAAAGCCCACGGAACCTTTGCATGAGATTTGGGAGCAGTATAGAACGATGGTGAAGGAATTCCCCAATAATGATATGACTGAGGCTATGATCTAACAAACTTTCTACCGGGGCATCAATACAACAAATCAATGCTTAGTGAACCAACTTGTCGGGGGCAACTTTATGAAGTTATTGTATGATGAGGCAACATTATGAAGTTATGGCTGACACTTCTTCTGCATGGCAAAGTAGAGCCAATGTGCCTTAAGGTGACCCTACAGTTATTCATTTGCACAAGGAATTACATTACCATGGGCAAGTTATAGCGGAGTTGGAAACTACTATGAACCAATTGGCTAAGGCACAGTTACAACAAGTCCAAAATCCTCTCCAAGTGAATGCCATGGAGGGTGTTAATATGCTTGTCAACAAGAGAAGGCAAAGAAGACAACAAAACCAAGGGAATTCTGTGCAATTTGATGATGGATGTGATGGGTTTCAAAATGATGGTTATGATGACCAAAGCGAAGAGGTTCAATATGTAAACAACTATCAAGGCTAATGGGGCAACTCTTCCAACCAACAACAGTGGAGACCTCAAGGCACTTGGGGCAATCAACAACAAAATAATGGTAATTGGGGGAAGTGATCATAGGGTAAAAACTCGTATTTTAGTCGTTGTAACAACATTTTAATTATTGCATTTTACAAAGGTTTGAGCTTAAATGATAATGAATTGTACTAAATTCATGCTTTATGCCTTAGAGGAAGCTAATCTGACTTAAGAACTAACTTTGGGATGAATTTGATTGATTTGGGGCTTTGAAGTCTAAGTAAAAGCTAAATAAATCAAGTTGGGATTGTGTTCGCGGGTTGCAAAGCAACCCCGGATATCAAAACAAATGAAAAAACAAAGCAGCGCAAAATATTGCACTGCCGCGCTGCGGGGGCGCCGCGTGGGGCACCGCGGCAGTGCAAATATTTTCGCTACATTGTTTTGCTCCGTTAAAATGCATTATGTCTCTGTCCAATCCATGTACACATTTCACGGGGCATTGCTAGGCGCACCACGGGTATGTAAAAATCATAAAATTATTCTATTTCGGACTAAAAAGGGCATACTTGTCAAACCCCTTCCTACACGATTAAAAAGGCAAAAGCAGTGCCATTATTGGGGGAGACCTATTTTTGTAGAAGAAAAAGAGGAAGGAGATTCATCTTGAAGAGGAGAATCAAGGAGGAACATCAACTTGGAGCAAGGATTAAAAAGAGTTTTTCTAAATCCCAAATATTCTGGGGTTATGAGTGTTAGATGATTATGTTGTTTAAAGCTTAAATTGATGATCTTGAAATTATCATTAAGGGTTGTTTATTTGATTCTTCTATTAATTATTTTACTGCGTAGCTAATAGTGAAATACTATTTACGAATCTTGAGTTAAACTTGAAAAAGGAAATTCTTGATTGCATATAGAATCAAATAGAGCAAGATCTGGATCCTGGGTATCGGGTGAAAGATTCGCGATTAAGATAGAACTATACTTAATTGCCTTGTTTGGTTGAGAAATAGGATTTGTAAATGCATTTGAGTTAATATTAATACCATTAAAATATAGGTATTATTTTAACTTGAATAGGCGCATAAGAAATCGACAGATTCTTATGGGTATTATCAACCCTATAATCAATAACCCAGATAATTCAATAAATCCTTTTTAAGCTAAAAATGTAGCATGATCTTTAGCAAGCCCATAACCCCGGGATATCTCTTTTATTAATTGTTAAAAGAAAAATTCATAAGTGGTGTAGTAACTTTACGTTGTATTATTGTTTGTCTACTAGTTAAATTATAAATTGGTTATTTATGTATTTTGTGATGAATTAGCTTGAATCAATAATTGTTTGAGTTTGCATCAGTCGTTAAGTTAATAACAAGTCCTCGTGGGAACGATACTCTACTTATTACTATATTACTTGAAGATCGCGTACACTTGTGTGAGTGTTTTGGTCGCAACAAGTTTTTGGCGCCGTTGCCAGAGACTTGGAAATTAGATACTTGACTAAGTTAAGCTTTTATCATCTATTGGTTTAAGTATTAATTTTCAGTTCACTTTGTTTGTGTCACGCAGGCTCTTCTCTTGAATGCGGAGGAGTAGAAGCACAAGCAATCTCTTCCCTCTTGATCCCGAAATTGAAAGAACACTTCATAGAGCGAGGAAGGAGTTGGAAGCTAGATACAAAACAGAAAGAGAGTTGGACATTTTGGTTCAACCACAGTCAACAGTGATGGCAGGTAATGGAGGGCATCCGGTGATAGAAGCTGCAAGGCCAAATCTTGCTAATATGACCCAGGCTATTGTCAAGCCTGATATCACTGGTCACTTTGAGCTTAAACAGTACATGGTACAGCTGATTCAGTCCATTGGGCAATATGTAGGTCTATCTCATGAAGACCCGCATAGGCACATTCAGAATTTTTTGGAAATCACGGATACTTACAACTATCCAAATGTTTCCAAGGACTATGTCAGGCTAACCTTGTTTCCTTTCTCATTGTTGGGGGAAGCTAAAGAATGGTTGCAGAAGGAGCCTGCTAATTTAATCCATACTTGGGATGATTTAGCAAAGAAATTCTTAATCAAGTTTTTCCTTACTAAAAAGACAAAGTCTTTGCGGATCCAGATTCTTGGGTTTCAACAACGGGATGGTGAGACTCTTCGTCAAGGTTGGGAAAGATACAAGAAATTACTCCGAGATTGTCCACATCATTGTCAAACTGATGAGGTATTGGGCCATACTTTTTTTGATGGATTAGATGAGACTTCAAAGATGAATCTTGATTCAGCTTGTGGAGGTAGTTGCATGGCGAGATCATATAGTGAAATATAACTTCTACTAAACAACTTTACTGCTAATGATCATAATTGGCAAGGTGAGGGAGAACCAAGGAGAGCAATGAAACAGAAAGCAGCAGGGGTACTTGAAGTGGATGATTTTTCAGCCATGAGAGCAGATATAGCAAAATTGGCAAATCAAATGAATAGAATGACAATGAACCAGACACAACAATTGCAACATGTTCAACAAATGTCGATTTGTTGTGAAATGTGTGGTGACAATCACACAAGTGACATGTGCCTAACGAATCCTGAATCTATTTATTATGTGGGACAACAAAGCAGAGGTCCGATGAACCAACAGGCACAATATGGGAACAATTACAATGCAAATTGGAGAAATCATCCTAATTTCTCTTGTGGTGGAAATCAATCAAATAAGAATCAATATAGACCCCAAGGAAATTTTAATCAACCTCAAAGGCCACCCCAGCAGGTAGAAGAAAGTACAAATGATTTGTTGAAGAAATTGTTGCATGACAATCAACAACTCAGAACTGATTTCAGAAATCTTGAAAGGCAAATGGGACAGCTAGCTGCAAATCAAAACACTAGACCTGCAGATGCTCTACCAAGTGATACAGAAAAAAATTTGCAAGTTAGTGCAATTACACTTAGAACTGGAAGGGAATTAGAAGAAGTTCCAAAGAAGAGAAAAGACAAACCTATACCTGAGGGTGAATTGATTCCCAAAGCAACACAGGAATCAAAGAAAGATGATACAGTTTCAGCACCTGTGAATGTTCCAAGGCCACCACCACCTTTTCCACAAAGATTGCAGAAAAAGAATGAGGATCGCATGTTCAACAAATTTCTCTCTATGTTGAGTCAGATTCAATTGAATATTCCGTTGGTAGATGCGATTCCTGATATTCCAAAGTATGCCAAGTACATAAAAGATATTGTGGTTAATAAGAGGAGATTGACTGAATTTGAAACAGTTGCACTTACTGAGGAGTGCACTTCAAGGGTCCAAAATAAGCTTCCTCAAAAGCTTAAGGATCCTGGAAGCTTTACTATCCCTGTGAGAATAGGCAATGTTGATGTAGGCCATGCACTTTGTGATTTGGGAGCAAGCATAAATTTGATGCCATTGTCCTTGTACAAAAATTGGGTTTGGGAGCTCCAAAACCCATCAATGTGATGTTGCAACTAGCAGATAGGTCCATAGCTTACCCGAAAGAGGTGATTGAAGATGTGCTGCTGAAAATTGGGAAATTCATTTTTCCGGCTAATTTCATTATCTTAGATTTTGAAGCAGATGAAAAAGTTTCTATTATATTGGGAAGACCTCTCTTGGCTACAGGTGACAATGAGGAAGTTGTTTTTAATGTATACAAAGCAATTCAACTTCCTCTCCATTATGAAGAATTGTCTATGATATCTGTCATGGAGATGGATGAGCAACTTATTGCCCCAAGTGTATATTCGAAGGATTCTTTAGAGAAAGCAATTGTGTTGTTCGAGAGTTTGGAGATTAATGATGAGGTTGAAGAGATGAAGCATATTTTGAATGCATCATGTGAATATATGAAAGGTTTAAATCCCTTTGAACAGACCAAATGGTCCTCCCCCGAAGCCGTTAATTGAAGAAGCTCCAAAATTGGAACTAAAGCCTTTACCTTCTCACCTTCATTATGCTTATTTGGGTAGTTCTGATACGTTACCTGTTATTATTTCTTCTGACTTGTCTGAATTGCAGGAGGAAAAATTGCTGAGAGTACTACGTGAGCATAAAAGAGCAATTGGGTGGACAATGTCTGACATAAGAGGTATTAGTCCAGCTTTTTGCATGCATAAAATTCTCATGGAGGAAGGACACAAGCCGAGCATAGAACAACAATGCCGCCTAAATCCCAACATGAAAGAGGTGGTAAGAAAAGAAGTGATTAAATGGCTTGATGCAGGTATTGTATTTCCAATCTCTGATAGCAAATGGGTAAGTCCAGACTAATGTGTTCCAAAGAAAAGAGGAATGACCGTAGTGAGAAATTAAAACAATGATCTGATTCCCATTCGAACTGTTACTAGGTGGAGGATTTGCATAGATTATAGAAAATTGAATAATGCCACCCGTAAAGACCATTTTCCTCTCCCCTTTATTGACCAAATGCTTGATAGATTAGCTTGGCAAGAATACTACTATTTTTTGGATGGTTACTCGGGATATAATCAGATTGTTATAGCCCCAGAGGACCAAGAGAAGACCACATTTACATGTCCCTATGGGACATATGCATTTAAAAGAATGTCATTTGGTCTTTGCAATGCACCTGCGACTTTTCAAAGGTGTATGATGGCTATTTTTACTGATATGGTTGAAAGATTTGTGGAAGTATTTATGGATGATTTTTCTGTATTTGGATATTCTTTTGATGAATGTTTAATGAATCTTGACAAGGTGCTTGCTAGGTGCGAAGAAACAAATTTGATACTAAATTGGGAAAAATGTCATTTCATGGTAAGAGAAGGCATAGTCCTAGGGCATAAAGTGTCCAAGAATGGATTGTAGGTGGACCAAGAAAAGGTGGAAGCAATTGAAAAATTACCTCCACCGACATCAGTTAGAGGCATTTGCAGTTTCTTGGGCCATGCAGGTTTTTATCGTTGTTTCATTAAAGATTTTTCAAAAATTTCATCTCCTTTTTGCACGCTTCTTGAGAAAGATACATCCTTCAAGTTCGATGATACTTGTCTGAAAGCATTTGATGAGCTGAAAAGAAGATTAGTTACTGCACCAATTATCATGGATCCAGATTGGAAACTTCCATTTGAGTTGATGTGTGATGCAAGTGATATAGCCATTGGAGTTGTTTTGGGGCAGCGGAAGGAGAAAATCTTTTACTCCATTCATTATGCGAGCAGAACTCTTAATCCAGCTCAAATGAATTACACTGTTACTGAAAAAGAGTTGCTCGCAGTAGTATCAGCATTTGATAAGTTCATGTCTTATCTAGTGGGAGCCAAAGTCATAGTTTACACAGATCACTCAGCTATTAGGTATTTATTTGCAAAGAAAGACGCCAAGCCAAGGTTAATCCGATGGGTTCTTCTTTTGTAGTAATTTGATTTGGAGATTCGAGATCGAAAAGGGACAGAGAATCAGGTTGCAGATCACTTATCCAGGCTAAATTGAGGCCATGTCACTGAAGGAGAATCAATCAAAGAAACATTTCCTGACGAACATTTGCTAGCCATCACTTCAGATGAAACCCCGTGGTATGCTGATTATGTGAATTTCATTACAAGTGGGGTGACTCCACCAGAATTCACAGCTAATCATAGAAGAATATTCTTACATGACGTGAGGTTCTACATGCGGGACGAGCCTTTTATATACAAGCAATATGCAGATCAATTGGTAAGAAGGTGTGTCCCTAAGAAGGAGATGAATGCAATATTGCATGACTGTCATTCTTCTCTGTATGGAGGTCATCATGGTGGAGACAGAACTGCACAAAAGGTTTTGCAATCAGGTTTTTACTGGCCAAAATTGTTTAAAGATGCACATACTTTTGTTAAAATTGTGACAGGTGTCAAAGAATAGGTATAATCACAAAGAGGAACGAAATGCCTTTGCAAAATATTTTAGCAATACAGCTCTTTGATGTCTGGGAAATTGATTTCATGGGACCATTTCCATATTATAATGGGCACAGATACATTTTGGTTGCAGTCGATTATGTGTCTAAGTGGGTGGAGGCCATTGCTCTTCCTACTAATGATGCAAATGTAGTGGTATGCTTTGTAAAGAAGCACACTTTCACATGCTTTGGAACTCCAAGGGTGTTGATAAGTGATGGAGGAACACACTTTTGCAACAAATTATTGAAAAATGTTCTAGCAAAATATGGGGTAAGACACAAGGTTGCTACTGCATACCATCCTCAAACGAGTGGTCAAGTTGAAGTGTCAAACAGGGAGGTAAAACAGATTTTGGAGAAAACAGTGAGTGCAAATAAGAAAGATTGGTATGGTAAGTTAGAAGATGCATTGTGGGTTTACTGAACTGCATACAAGACTCCAATAGGTACTTCTCCGTACATGTTGGTTTATGGAAAGGCATGTCATTTACCCGTTGAGCTAGAACACAAAGCTTATTGGGCAATCAAAAAGCTAAATATGGATATGGACTTAGCCGGTGAAAAAAGACTGCTACAACTCAATGAACTTGATGAGTTTCGGTTGCATGCTTATGAAAATGCCAAGTTATATAAAGAAAAGACCAAGAGGTGGCATGACAAGCATATCCAACATCGTAAGTTTGAGCCGGGTCAAGAAGTTCTCTTGTTTAATTCAAGGCTAAAGCTTTTTCCTGGAAAGCTTAAGTCCCGTTGGGCAGGCCCTTTCGTTGTGGTAAATGTGACTCCTCATGAAACAGTTGAATTGCGGGACATAAATTCAAGTGATACATTCTTGGTGAATGGGCAGCGAGTAAAACACTATTGGGGTGGTGATATTAAATGTCACAAGAACTCGATAGATTTAGTTGATGCATAATGACGTGTTGAGTCGTGCAGCGACGTTAAATTAGACGCTTGTTGGGAGTCAACCCAATGACTAACATCACTAACTTTTAATTGTAGTTTAGAATTATTAGATTTTATATGTATAATGTTTTTAGTCAGGTGCAAGCATGAATTTGGCATAAAATCAGTGTACAATGATGTAGGGGTGAATGGTGAGCTAAAAAATAAAAAAATATGCTAACTTTGTGAAAAATTGGCCTACCGTATCGCATGGGGCGTCGTGCCACACAACGCGCCAGGCAAAATTGCACAGATGAGGCTGAATACAAAAATTTTGGAGCAGCTAAGATTTTTGGCCTACCGCGCCGCGGGGTGCGCCATTTTTTTTTTAATTTTTTTTTTAATTTTTTTTTACTTAAATACGAAACCCCCTCCCTCTATTTCATTATTTCACTCCTCAAACTCTCATCTTCTCTATCACCAAACTCAAGCACCCCAACATACAACTTCATTCAAGGATTCATCCACAAATCATTCTTCTTCTTGCAAGGTAAGTATTCTCTTCTCTCTTTTCCTTCAAACTAGTAGTATTTCATTTTGTATTTCTTTCTTATTTTCAAGTATATTTGTATAAACCCTAGCAAGAATTGTGTTCATAATCTTCTTTTAGTTTCTTTTGTTAATATTGTTAAAAATAGTATTAGAAACTTAGCTTGTATATTCTTTATGGGGTTATGGAGGATTTGAAGGTGTGTTGAGGTGAAATGAGTAGAGTTTCTTGTTGAAGATTGTTAAGGAGTGTACTAATCCGAAAATGCATATGAAAAAAGTGAAAAATTGTGTATTGAATATTATTGTGAAGATGTGGTGATGTTATAGTTGTGATGAGAGGCATATTAGTGTTGTTGATATGGTGATTAGACCTCTTTTGAAGTTGAAATTTTAGACACGCTTACAATGTGTTTGTTAAAATGTCTAAGTGACATAAAATTGAGTAATGTTGCAAATTAAGAAACAAATTGCATTGTGAGATGTTATTATTGATAACAACTATAACATTAGGCCAAGCCGTGTTTTTTTTTTTTTTGCTTTGCTTTATGTAAAAATGAGATGTAAAATTCATGCTAATGTGCCTATGTAGTATATTTTGTATATAAATTTTGAATTTTGTAAAATAGACAAATTTCTTTTTATGTTTATGTTTAATATTAATTTAGCTTGTAAAATCTAGTTTAGTTTTTGATTTTTATTTTATTTTTAATTGTTGTAAGTCTCTTTAATGACCGGGTAGGCCAATAAGCATTATATCATTCTAATTGAAGAACAGGATAGTATGAATCCCTGTTATACATCCTAAGTGTCAACATGATATAACATAAGTGTGGGGTATTTACTCTATTTGCTCTTAAAATAATTTTGTGTATCTTTAACTAATATATCATGTTGTGTAGGTAAAATGTCTCGACGCCCAAGCAAACGATCAAACGCTGGCCTAACTGAGGTTGCATCTACTAGCCGACGTAAAGGTAGAAGGGCACCACCTCCGGAACCAGTGGAGGAGGAAGAGGAACACTTTGAACCTGATGCAGATGAGGTGCCAGAGTGTAAATATGGCATCAGGACTATTCCATCCCATACAGTACAATGGTTCCAATCCTTCGTCCTTGCTGTGCCACCAATCCCAGAAATTGCCATAGATGAAGCAAAGCTTGCCCGTAAGTATAATGCCATATATACTAACATTCGAGCTTTGGGTTTTGAAGGGTTGTTTCGCCAAGGTGATAGTGTGAACATCAACTTGGTAAAAGAATTTTATGCCAATTGGCAATCGGGCGGTGATTTAGATGACATCTATTAAGTCAGGGTCAGAAATAGAGTGATCCCATTTTCGTCAAAGGTCATAAATCAAATAATGGGTTTTACTGAATATTCACATAAGCTATTCCAGAGGTTCGTGCATAGACCATATTACCCAGACATCCGCAGACAGCTATGTGGTAAAGATTCCTTTGTCGTGTGGACTAGAGATACAAATGAGTGTCACAAGGAAATGAAAAAAGGAACATTCCAGCGGCCTGCACGAGTCATTTTGAAGATAATAAATGCCAAAATCATGCCAACACAAAGTGATACAGACATATCAAAACTAAAGGTTTGCTTGATTTATGCATTTTTAATAGGAATGCAGGTGGATCTTGGGAAAATCATGTTGGAACACATGTCAAAGGTGAGACCGTTTTGAGGATGCCGCCTACACTATCCGAGTATGATTACTCGGTTATTGCAGACGCACTTCATTGAAGAAGAGTATCACTATGATCGGAGGATAGAAGTAACATATCCTATCAGGGCACTTGATGTCACGACTGTGATAGATCCGCCTGCAGCTGCACTTAACCCCGATCAAAGGTTTGTCCGAGTGGAAGAGACTTTGTAGATATTATTTGCTGACCTGCGCCTTCGCGCTTCTATAGGGGAAGTGAACTTGGAAGAGTTGCAATAAAATCACCCTTTATCTCCTTTCACATAACAGTGGTTAGGAATGGCTCAGCATGGACAAATCCCACCGGATGAAGATGTGAACTCTATTCCCTTAGATGACGAAGAATATTTGCGCACTTTGAGGATGACAATGCTTAGGCAAATGGCCTCAGGGAGTCTTTTCTGATCTATTTTTGATCTTTTTGCATTAGGGACAATGCAAATTTTTTAAGTGTGGGGTGGTTGGCCCCTATTGTAATGTACTTACTTTTATATTTTTCGTATTTTGTTTGATTGAGTTTAGTTATTTTGTTTGATTTTGTTTAGTTTGTTAAAATTGCTTTTAGTTTATTTTATTAGAATATAGTGTTGATAAATAGTAAGTAATCCTAATTTCGGTATAGATCCCTCTTAGATCTTCTTGTTGAAAAAAATCTTAAGTTGGAAAAAAAATCCATCAGAAAAATTTGAAATTATTGAGTTTGCAATTTTGTTTTATTTTCAGTTTAGTGTATGCTAGTTTTGGTTTAAATTAAAACTTCCCCCTTGGTTTTTCTTTACACCACGGTTCTTTTCCAAGGGTGTATTTGAACCGAGTATAGTATAATTTTTTATTTCAATTGAATAAAAAGTTCCTAACTTACAGAGTTGATCTCCTCAAATGCACATGCATTAGAAGTTATATGTACCTTATTTGTGATGTTCAAATCTCAGTTCTTGATTCTAAAGTAAGTGCCTTAAATTGTGTATTTATAACTATGCTTAACTGCTTTGACTAGAGAGTCAAGAAAGATCCAAGCTTGAATGAGTTGTGTGCCAATGTGTGAGTGAAGTTGTTGAAATATTCTGTGCGTAACAGTTGATATCTAGAACTTGCCCTCAAGTGTTTTGCAAACCGAAATAATAGCATTATTCAGTTTAGGAGATGATATAGGCATTTCTTTGTTGAACCAGTTTGATAATTATCTCCGCCTATTGTATATATCTTAGTCAAACCTTTTGAGCTGTTAATCCTATTTCTTTGGCATCCGCATTATAAACCTTACCAATTTATGTAAATATATCAGTTGTTTGAACCTCTATCTCTTATGAGCACTTAGTCTTGTTTTAATATTGTTAAAGTTGAGAAGAGATTTGTTGGTTTATTGAAGGAGTTTAAAAAAAAGAGTGAAGAATAATTCATATATGTGTATATATGTATATATATAGGGGGTGAATTTTCTGTGCGTAACAGTCCCTAACTTATGGTGCTTAAAGAAAAAGGGTAACATTCCCTAACTTAGGGTGCTTAAAGAAAAAGGGATTTGTTGTTAGTATGAAAAATCTCAAAAAGGTTGGAGATGGTTTAACATAAGAGTAATGCTGAAATTGTGAAATAAAATGGTGTATATATGAAGTGCTCAAAGATATGTAGCTACTACATTCTATATTTATCACACCCTTCCTCAGCCTGCATTACAACCAATTAAAGTCCTATTTGATCCTTTATAAGCTCAATTAGTAGAGTATTACATTAGGGGCAAGCATATGGTATGTCATCTGTTGCACATGAATTTCAATTCTGAGAGTGAGTTAATTCTTCCTATTTTGAGTTCCTAAATATTTGTGAATACTATGTTGAGAGGAACTAGTCTATATTAGTTGTGGGAGGGCACATGATTTGTGAAAGCAAGGAAACGTTTTGACCTTTGTGTTAGAGTAAGTGAGCAAGTTATGAAAAATGCGTGGCACTTGTGAGTCATGTCTTGAGGATTGAACTATTATGAATTGGTACTTAAGTGTTGGCATGTGTTGTTAGAGAAATTGTTTGATAAAAAGGTCGTCCTTATGTGAAATGTATGTTAATTGCTCGAGGACGAGCAATGGTCTAAGTGTGGGGTGTTGATCATAGGCTAAAAACTCGTATTTTAGCCGTTGTAACAACACTTTAGTTATTGCATTTTACAAAGGTTTGAGCCTAAAAGATAATGAATTGTACTAAATTCATGCTTTATGCCTTGCAGGAAGCTAATCCGACTTAAGAACTAACTTTGGGATGAATTTGATTGATTTGGGGATTTGAAGTCTGAGTAAAAGCTAAATAAATCAAGTAGGGATTGTGTTCGGGGGTTGCAAAGCAAGCCCAGATAGCAAAACAAATGAAAAAATGAAGCAACACAAAATATTGCACTGCCGCGCCGTGAGGGCACCGCGGGGGGCGCCGCGGCAGTGCAAATATTTTCGCTGCATTGTTTTGCTCCGTTAAAATGCATTCTGCCTCTGTCCAATCCATGTACGCATCGCACGGGGCGCCGCGGGTGTGTAAAAATCACAAAATTATTCTATTTCGGACTAAAAAGGGCATACTTGTCAAACCCCTTCCTACACGATTAAAAAGGCAAAAGCAGTGCCATTATTGGGGGAGACCTGTTTTTGTAGAAGAAAAAGAGGAAGGAGATTCATTTTGAAGAGGAGAATCAAGGAGGAACATTAACTTGGAGTAAGGATTAAAAAGAGTTTTTCTAAATCTTCTCCTAGTATTTACTCATATTATGTTTATGACTTATATTGTTGATGTTTGTATAATTATGAGTGGCTAAAAATCCAAATATTCTGGGGTTATGGGTGTTAGATGATTATGTTGTCTAAAGCTTAAATTGATGATCTTGAAATTATCATTAAGGGTTGTTTATTTGATTCTGTTGTTAATTATTTTACTGCGTAGCTAACAGTGAAATACTATTTATGAATCTTGAGTTAAACTTGAAAAAGGAAATTCTTGATTGCATATAGAATCAAATAGAGCAAGATCTGGATCCTGGGCATCGGGTGAAAGATTCGCGATTAAGATAGAACTATACTTAATTGCCTTGTTTGGTTGAGAAATAGGATTTGTAAATGCATTTGAGTTAATATTAATACCATAGAAATAAAGGTATTAATTTAACTTGAATAGGCGCATAAGAAATCGACAGATTCTTATGGGTATTATCAACCCTATACTCAATAATCCAGATAATACAATAAATCATTTTTAAGCTAAAAACGTAGCATGATCTCTAGCAATCCCATAACCCCGGAATATCTCTTTTATTAATTGTTAAAAGAAAAATTCATAAGTGGCATAGTAACTTTGTGTTGTATTATTGTTTGTCTACTAGTTAAATTGTAAATTGGTTATTTATGTATTTTGTGATGAATTAGCTTGAATCGATAATTGTTTGAGTTTGCATCAGTCGTTAAGTTAATAACAAGTCCTCTTGGGAACGATACTCTACTTATTACTATATTACTTGAAGATCGCGTACACTTGCGTGAGTGTTTTGGTCGCAACAGGAACAACAACCAAAACAACAACTGGGGCAATCAGAACAACATCAAGGCAACCAAGGAAATTGGAATGGTAATAACAATAATTGGGGTGGCAACACTAATCAAGGAGGATGGAACAGTGGAAACCAAGGAAACTAGGGTCAAGGCTTTCAAAGGTCCCCAATGTACCAACAACCAAACAATCCACCCTTATTTCCATCTCAAAGTCCTAGTTCTTCGGGTAATGATATGGGTAGAATTGAAATGATGTTCGAGCAGATGATGAAGAAGAATGCGGATTCTGATGCATAGTTAGCTTCTCATAATACCTCTATCCGGAACTTGGAGGTGCAATTAGGCCAAATCTCTCAGTCATTGAATACTCGCCCGAAGGGTGCTCTACCAAGTGATACGGTAGTGAACCCAAAGGGTGGGAACAATCATGTTATGGTGGTTAAAACAAGAAGTGGGAGAGGCGGCGATGTGAATGCATCTAAGCAAAAGCAAGTCATGGATGATGATGTTGAGTTGCAAGATGACAAAGTCCCTTTGGTAGTTGAAGATGTGGTTGTTGAAAATTTGAACAATGAAGTGAGGATTGATATTCAAGAAGTCGAGGTAGAAACTCAAAATGATGTGAACCCATCTAGGGAACACATAATTGACATGCCGGAGACGGTTGTGCCTAAAGCCAAGGCATCTTTTCCAAGGCCACCTCCACCTTATCCTCAAAGGCTCGCAAAGAAAAAGAATGATAATCAGTTTAGAAAGTTCATTGACATGATGAAGAGCTTATCTATTAATGTGCCTTTGGTGGAGGCACTTGAACAAATGTCGGGCTATGCAAAATTCATAAAAGACTTGGTCACAAAGAAGTGTTCTATGGATTGTGAAACTATAAAGATGACTCACTAAGTTAGTGTTATAGTGCATTCAATGGCCCCGAAGCTTGAAGATCCCGGTGCTTTTACCATTCCTTGCACCATTAGGAGTGCGGATTTTGCCAAGGCTCTATGTGATTTGGGATCTAGTATCAATTTGATGCCTACTCAGTTTTCAAAACTTTGGGTATTGGGCAACCTAGTCTGACTTCCATGAGGTTACAAATGATGGATAGATCGATGAAGAGACACTTGGGTATTATTGATGATGTGCTTGTCCGGGTGGACAAATTTATCTTGCCAGCTGATTTTGTGATCTTGGACTGCGAGGTGGACTACGAAGTTCCTATCATATTGGGCAGACCTTTCATAGCTACGAGGAAGGCATTGGTAGATGTGAAAGTAAGGGAACTCACCTTCCGAGTGGGTGATGAAAAGGTGGTCTTTCATGTGTGCAAGTCTATGAAGCAGCCCAACAGTACCGAGGTGTGCTTTTTTGTAGACCTCATCACAACAGTGATAATTGATGACACTAGTGCCATGATCAATGTGGAGACCCATTGGAGGCCGTTTTGTTGAATCTTTATGTCAATGAGGATGCAAGCCACGTGGAGTGCGTGAATGCTTTACATGGAATGGGCTCTTATTCTTATGAGCCTAGGAAATTGTCTTTGGATCTCGAGAATAGAAAGACTCCACCAACCAAACCATCGATTGAGGAGCCTCCGGTGTTGGAGTTGAAACCACTTCCTCCATACCTCGAGGCTCAAATTCTACTTTGCCAGTTATTCTTTCTTCTTGCTTTACTAACATGCAGGTTGAGGCCACATTGGTAGTGCTTCAAAAGCGGAAGAAAGCAATTGGATGGACTTTAGCTGATATTCGGGGAATAAGCCCCGCATTTTGCATGCACAAGATTATTCTGGAAAATGATGCAAAGCCATCTTTGGAGCACCAAAGGAGGCTAAACGAGGCAATGCAAGAGGTTGTGAAAAAAGGAGGTGATCAAGTGGTTGGTTGTCGGGGTTGTGTACCCCATCTCTAATAGCTCATGGACTTAGCCGCTGCAATGTGTACAGAATAAGGGTGGCATGACTGTGGTGACAAATTCAAAAATGAGTTGATTCCGACAAGAACCGTCACCGGTTGGAGGGTATGCATGAACTACCGCAAGTTGAATAAAGTGACCCGCAAGGATCACTTTCCTTTGCCATTTCTGGATCAGATGCTAGACCGACTTGTTGGGCGTGTCTTCTATTGCTTCTTGGATGGGTATTCTGGGTACAACCAAATCTTGATTGCTTTGGAAGATCAGGAAAAGACCACATTCTCTTGTTCGTATGACACATTTGCTTTCTCTAGGATGCCTTTTGGGTTGTGTAATACACCGGCTACATTTTAGCGGTGTATGATGGCCATTTTCACTGATATGGTGGAAGACATTTTGGAGGTGTTCATGGATGATTTTAGTGTTGTGGGGAACTCATTTGATGAATGCTTGAAGAATCTTGATAGGGTGTTGGCCCATTGTGAAGAAACCAATCTTGTCCTCAATTGGGAGAAATGTCACTTTATGGTGGAAAGGAATCGTTCTCGAGCATAAAATTTGGAAGCATGGCATTGAGGTGGATAAAGCAAATATAGATGTGATTTCAAGGCTCCCTCCCCTACATCCGTCAAGGGAGTCCGAAGTTTTCTTAGGCATGCGGGTTCTATCGGAGATTCATCAAAGACTTTTCGAAGCTTTTGAACCCCTTGTGCAAGTTGTTGGAAAAAGATGCTAAGTTCGTGTTTGATGACAAGTGTATGCAAGCCTTTGAAGTTCTCAAGCATAAGTTGACCACCACTCCTATCATTACCGCACCTAATTGGAGCATGCCATTTGAGCTCATGTGTAATGCTAGCGATGTTGCGGTTGGGGCAGCTTTGGGTCAACGAGTGAACAAAATGTTTCATCCTCTATACTATGCGAGCAAGACAATGAATGGTGCTCAAGTGAACTACACAGTGATCGAGAAGGAACTTTTGTCTATTGTGTTTGCTATGAAAAAATTTCGGCAATATCTCATGGGTGCTAAGCTTATTGTTCATACTGACCATGCCGCTCTCCGGTACTTGATGATGAAGGAGGACTCCAAAGCTAGACTGATGCATTGGGTCTTGTTACTTCAAGAGTTTGATTTGGAGATTGTGGACCGGAAAGGTAGTGAGAACCAAGTGGCGGACCACTTGTCCCGCTTGGAGGAGGAGGGAAGGCCTCGTGATGGCCTAGACATCAATGATTCATTTTCCGACGAACAACTCCTTTCGGTATCGATGAATGATATGCGTTGGTTTGCCGATGTTGCTAATTACCTTGTGACCGGAATAATCCTGTGTGAGCTCTCTTCTAACCAAAGGAAGAAACTCAAGCGAGATAGTTTGGATTTCTATTGGGATGAGTTGTACATGTTCAAGATTTGTACGGATGGTGTGATCCGAAGGTGTGTCCCGGAGGAAGAGCAATTGAGTATCTTGGAGGCTTGTCATTCCTCTCCCTATGGTGCCCATCATGGCGGGGCGAGGACGGCTTCTAAAGTTCTTAGTTGTGGATTTTATTGGCCAACTTTGTTCAAAGATGCGGGTGATTTTGTGAAGAGATGCGACGAGTGCCAAAGAGCGGGTGGAATTTCGAAGATAGATGAGATGCCTCTCAATACCATCCTCGAGGTTGATATTTTTGATGTATTGGGCATTGATTTCATGGGCCCATTTGTTAGCTCTTGTGGGAACACTTACATTCTTGTGGCGGTGGATTATGTTTCAAAGTGGGTTGAAGTCGTGGCTTTACCTAACAATGAGGCCCAAAGTGTTGTTGAATTTCTCAAGAAAGGTAATTTTACAAGGTTTGGTACTTCTCGTGCAATCATAAGTGATGGGGGTCTCATTTTTGCAATAGAGCTTTCGACACGTTGCTTTCTAAGTACGGTGTCAATCACAAAGTTTCTACCCCCTATCATACTCAAGCAAGTGATTAAGTGGAAGTCTCCAATATGGAAATCAAAAGTATATTGTCAAAGACGGTCAATGCTAATAGGACTAATTGGTCGAAGAAGTTGGATGACGCTCTATGGGCTTATAGAACTACTTACAAGACTCCGATTGGTATGTCTCTGTATCGGTTGGTGTTTGGGAAAGTTTGCCATCTACTAGTTAAGTTAGAGCACAAGGCTATGTGGGCTTTGAGGAAGCTTAATCTTGAGTGGGATGTTGTAGCCAATCTTCGTGTGGAGTAGCTCAATGAACTTGATGAATTCTGATTCCATGCCTACTCCAGTTCGTCCTTGTATAAGGACAAGATGAAGTACCTTCATGATAAATATGCTCGTGGAAAGGAGTTCAAAGTAGGTGATCTGGTTCTCTTGTTCAACTCCTGGTTACGTCTGTTTTCGGGAAAGCTCAAATCAAAATGGAGTGGACCTTTTAAAGTGGTGTGTGTGACCCCGTTTGGTGCTCTTGATTTAAAGAACAAAAATGGTGAAGTTTTCAGAGTTAATGGGCATCAGGTCAAGCATTATCTTAGGAAAATTGATAACAGCCACGTGATGACACTTCTTCATTTCAAATAATGTGATGGTAACACGCGTCGTGCAGCAACGTTAAATCGGGTGCTTCTTGGGAGGCAACCCATGTGTTTTTATTCTTTTTTTTATTTTCTTGGTAGTATAGGATTGATTTTTGGGTTTACTGATTGTGAGATGTTACAGGGACATAGTGGAAAATTTTCCAGGTCTCTGAAGTTGCCAATGCGGCCACACTACATTCTGTGCGGACCGCATTGGTGAGGGTAAAATGTAGCCTCTCTGAAGTTTGCCACTACGGCCGCACTACATTTTGTGTGGTCCGCAGTGGACCTCTGCGGCCGCAGTCCATTTTATGCGGACCGCAGAGCGTTGCCTTCTTAAGCTTGAACAAAATAGTGCAGTGCGGACCGCGGTCCATTTTGTGCGGTCGGCACTAGTTGGTGAGACTGGGCCTCATGTCCTTTTTTATAAATAGGGCCTGAGTCCCCCCTTTAACCCTTTTTGAACTTTCAATTCTCAGAAGCATATAAACATTGTTCATCACTCTTTTCCATCGTAACTAACTGCTTGGAAATGTAGTTCTTCATTTCATCTCATTATCTGGTACCATTATCTTCCTTTTATTTGTTTAATTTTGTTAATTCCTTTTACTTTTTGTTTTAACTTCTTCCCCTTCTATGCTTAGCGTATTTTTCTTCAATTTGTTAGGTTAGAGTAATTAATTCTTTCATTAAAGTAAGCCTAGGTAGTTATAATCACTGGAAAATCACTTAGGGACATTAATTAGGGGCAAAAATTGAGCTTAAAATAAAAAATCATGAAACCTTAACTTAGTGCCGAAACTGGGCACTCAGTACAGACCGTAGTCATTTCTGTGCGGTCCGCGGTGCCCCTCTGCAGTCCGCAGTACCATTTTGTGTGGACTGCACTGATGATCTTCTGAAAGTTGAACCTTGGGCAGTGCGGTCGCACTACATTTTGTGCGGACCGCACTGGCCCTTGTGCGGCCGCACTGCCCAGATACAGAGGATGCGTAGTTTGATCCCTATCCCTGTGTGGACCGTATGGACATTTTTTGCAGTCCACACTGACCCTTGTACGGCTGCACACCATTTTGTGCGGTCCGAATTGGGTGGCTTCTACAACCCTTCTGCAATTTTTTTCTCTGTTCTGCAACACTGCTTCTTAGCTGCTGCAACTGATACTAACAAGTCAGTTGATTGTGTTTGCAGACAATGGTTAAACAACGAGGCAAAAAATCTAAACAACCGGTAGAGGTGAATCCTCCTGGGGAGGGAAGCAGAAAATGGTAAGACTTACTTCCCAAGCTAGACATGTCGGGGAGTGAGTACGAGCCCTCTCGGGAAATCTCTTCGGACTCTATACCTGAATACATCCGTGACTGGTCGGAGAGGCATAGATTTAGAGACACTCCTCCTACTTCCCCCGCCGCCCAAGCATCAGTGAACATTTCTTATGAGTCGTCTGAGGGCTCAATAGCAGGTAGTAGGGAATATTCCACATCTCCCACAGCTTCATTATCCGGAGAGGACGCAGTAAGAGGTGAGGAAAAAGTAGAGAAAGATGAGGTAATAGTAGAAGGAGGTGAGCCTCAGGTGGGAGGCATTGCTAGAACTAGAAAGCCTGAGGCTTGAGAGGACAAATTTGTAAGTAAGGTGGCGTACCATAAATTTCGAGAGTGGTGGCCGGTGAGAAAGTTGATTCCGGAGAGGAGCTTCATAGATAGAGACTTGCTACCTCACAACCCCAATATAAGGAGGCAGTTTAGGATGAGAGTTGGATAGGAGCATTTTCTGGATGACTCTGTGGACGCCAACGAACACTTGGTCAAAGAATTCTACTGCAACGTATCCCACATCAAAAAGGGCTCCAAAGTGACCAAGGTTCGGAATTTGAAAGTGTTATTCGACGAAAAGTCGATAAATGAATACCTTGGATTTAATGAGGAGGACGAGACCTTGTATATGGAAAAGATGGAAATGGGCGAGGAGGTTCGTCCCTTGTTAGCACAGTACCTAGCAATCTCAGGTATCACCCCTGACTGGTTGACTACTGGAGTCTAGATTCTGAGATGGAGTTTGAATTTTGAGGCACGGGGGTGGGAGACTTTTGTTTGCAGCCGGTTGGACCCTACCACTCATTATAACTCTCTTCCTCTCCACCGTGCTATGTTAGTGGCTTTTATAATGGTGGGGTACTCCATTAACGTGGGAAATGTGATGTCATGGATTATTACCGTTGTGGGTGCGAAGCATGACAGAAACTATTCATTCCTCAGTTTCCTCACGATGTACTTCCGGGACTTGAAAGTGGACAAAAGGCACTTCGACATCAAAGTTAAGGCAAAAGCCCCATTTTTTTGGTACAGCATACAGAGGGATGACAACCTCAAGAGCAAGAACTTCAAAGGTACAACTACTGCTCCAACTGGCCAATCTGAAGAGCTAGTTGTGGTAGTGGCTCCTGCTGAGCCCACCTCCACTTCCACAGACATCCCTACCAGTCCTTCCACATCCACAGCCATTCCTGTTGGCCCATCCACCTCAGCAGGCCTGAAGATTCCATCTTCCTGGGCCCATCGTATTACTGCTCACCTACTGAGCCATGCGCTTCTTAGCATGAACAACTAGATGCATACTACCTCATCTAAGTTGTCCACACTTACCACTGCGGTAGAGGCTCAGTCAACACCTCCAGCCCCATAGGTTCCCCAGTCAATTGAGGATACTCTTAGAGAGATTTTAGACAACCAGAAGAAAATACTCAACACTTAGGAAGTGCTCTTAAAGGCAGTTGATTCTCATAGCAAGGCTCTCAAGGAGCTTGCTCGGGAGCACAAGAAGCTGAGGAAGACACGGGCCTCTAAAGAGTCCGTGAAGGTGTTGAGAGTTGCTGTAGACAGACTGAAAGCGGATCACCTGCCTTTGGATTTATTGCTCCAGGACCCAGCATCAGCAGTTCATTTAGAGTCGGAGTAGTCACAGAGGCCTCCCAAAAGGAAGAGGATGATCCCTCGAGATGATGATGCAGTCATCCAGCTGGCTGACCCACAAGAGACCTCTTCCAATCAGCCACAGGGTGCACTACCTACAGAGCCTGTCCAGGTACAAGCCCAGGTCCCAGTAGCGGAGTAGCAGGCCATAGGGGACCAGTTTGAGGTCCCCGAGCACAGAGAGGACCCAGGGACCACACATGACCCTATGCAGACACACATGCCATAGAGAGTTTCTTTTATCATTTTTCCTCTTATCTTTTTGGTGCTTTATTTAGACTAGTTGGCATTGGGGACAATGCCAGCTTTCATTTGAGGGGGTAGGCCCTACCTATTATTCATTCGGATGACTGTATATATATATATTTGATACATTTTTATGCTTTCTTGATTTTTCATCTTTGGTCTGTATATAATTCTGCTATTTCGTTATATTTATCATACTTTTATTTTACTTTGGATCTGTATATAAAGTTATGTTTCATTATACATATTCATCACATCTATTGTATATTCAAATCCCCTCTTGTATATAGTCATTCTATTTTCCGTAAATTTTTCGTTCTTAGCTTCTTATTGTGATTTGTAGCTTCTTGTTTTCAAAGTTTGCAATAAGCTTTTGGTTTTCTTAATGCCACGGTTCTTTCCAAAGGTGGAGTGTTGTGTGAACCGGGTGGCTCTTCCTGATGATGGATGGTGTGACAACCTTCTTAAGGGTTTGAGTTCGTTTTTAGTAGTTGGTAGTTAAGGGTACTTCAAGCAAAGCTTTACTTGGGCCTAGCACATTTGCCTTTGATCTCATGGTCAAAAACAAATTGTTGTGTTTAGGATGGTGAAAGTCATGGCCTTGAGACTCTTATGTTGACCGATAATCATCAAGTGGTTTTTCGGGACCTTTGTGTGCTCAAATCGTATCTAAGGTCGTTGTGGGCCCCAAACTCTATGTCTTTAGCAATCCCTTAGCTTGTGTGGTGAGTAATTGCAATTGCAAGTCCAAGTCCCGAGCCATTGGTCTAGAACTTGCCTTGAATGTTTGTTGAGGCAAAATCATAAGTGAATTTTGACTTGAGACATGATTATAGGCTTTTCTTGATCCAAATGATAGTCTGAATAATTCCATAGCCTACCAATGATAAGATCCCTAGTTAATCCTTTTAAGCCTCAAACCTTTTTCTTTCAAGAACTATGATACAAGCATATACCTGTTCTAAAAGATACCCTCTCTTGGCACACAATCTTTCCTTTAGCACATGGAAAAAGTATAAGTTTGGGGGGACAGACGAGGATTGCAACAAAGTGGTAAAAAGGCACGGAAATGAAGAAAAGGAAAGGCAATAAAAAAGAAAGAATAGCAAAAAGACAAAAAGATTGTTCAATGTAAAAAAAACAAAGAATGAAAGGTGTGGAAGGTTGACAAAGGAGAAAAGGTTTGAAATGCCTAAGAAAGAGTGACAGTGTGTCTCTCTAACCCCTTAGAAAGAAGTGAAATGATTCAAAGAGTCAAGTGAATATATGCCAAATGAATCAAAAGAAGTGCTCAAGAGAATATGGAACCTACTTAGACCAAAACACTTCCTACCCTGAACCAAAAGCCTTCATAATGTCTCCACAAAAAGTCCTATATGATCTTTACTTGAATGAAGCTTACATTAGTGGATACTCACATAAGGGGCAAGCATATGGTACTTAGAGTCAGACTTGTGACTTTTTCCTGAGAGAGATGAGTGAATTGTCATTAACCTCATTTTGCGTGCCACTATTCTAAAGGTGAGGTTTGCTTAGGGACAGTTGAGGATGTGTGAGTTTGGGTTCCACAATGACTAAAGTAATTGAAAGAGTTCTTTGATGTGTTGAGTCAACTTTTGATGCTTTTGTGTCACACTTAATCCATGGTGTTTCAAAGGTTAAATGTTGTTAATAATTCATTTGTATTGAGGGAAATTGTTAGTCCCAATTGATGCTAGTTGAGGTTGCTTTAGGATAGCTGAAAATTTCTTGGATTTTCCCTTAAGGGGTGGGTCTTATTTTGTTTGCTTGAGGACAAGCAAAAGCTTAAGTTTGGGGGAGTTGATAACTAGGGATTTTGACGCATTTTATGCTCCTTCTTGCTTGCGCTTTGATTATAAATTCATACAAAATAGTCCCAAAAGGCTCATAAGTTGTGCTTGATTGCAGGTTTGATCAACAAAGTGACAATATGTCAAAGATCAGCTCAAAAGGAGTGAAACTTGCACAAGTACCAAAGACAAGACAAGCTCAGGCAAAATAGGTCCAATGCGGCCGCACACCACTTTGTACGGTCCGCACTAGGAGGTTCAGAGAGCAGGTATTCAGGCTAAAAGGCAATGCGGCCTCACTAGATTTAGTGCGGTCCGCACTGGAGTCCATGGGGCCACACTACCATTCTGTGCGGTCTGCAGAGCCAAGATTCAGAGAAGTTGCAGTTTGGAGCTTTCAAGCCAATGCGGTCCGCAGTCCATTTTGTGCGGACCGCACTACAAGTCACCGCAGCCGCAGTCTATTCTGTGCGGTCCGTGGAGCCTAAGTTCAGAGAGCTGGATTTTGGAGCCAAGAGTCTTAGTGTGGCCGCAATCCATTCTGTGCGGTCTACACTAACCCCGCAGGGGCATTTTTGTCCAGATTTTCAGCTTAGTATAAATAGATCCTTTTTCCATTTTTAGGTCATCGGATATTGTAATAGCATAGTTGCGCTCGTGTATATATATATATAATTTTCACCATTAGGTCCTCAACCTCTCTTAGTCATTAACCTCACAGCCACTCGGGCATATTAGTGAAAATCAGGGAACTCAGCCCAAACAGTTTTCATATATTAAGAAGTAGAGTGATAAAACCGGATTTAAGCAATAAACAGGTAAAACATGACTGAATATATGCTTTCAAAACAAATAGAGTGAGAAAAAAAGTAAAAATACCCTAAGGGTCTAAGTAGGTCGGCACAAGGACCCAAACATGACATACAGCCCAAAATATTGTATCAATCTCTAAAATACGGAATATCATAAGATTTCAAATCAAATACAAGGCTTAATAGTCGCTACGGGATGGACCAAGTCACAATCCCTACCAGTGCATGCCCACACGCTCGTCACCTAGCATGTGTGTCACCTCGTTTATCAAAACAATACGAAATACCGGGGTTTCATACCCTCAGGTCCAGATTTACAATGGTTACTTACCTCATACCGAAGAAATACTACTCCAGGATGCCCTTGCCTCTCGACTCGGCCTCAACTCGCATCGAATCTACCCAAAATAAGAATCATAACATTAGAATATGCTAAGGGAACAAAGCCCAAGTGAAAATAATCAAATTATACCAAAAATCCCGAAATCGGTCCAACCCGACCCCCGGGCCCACGTCTCGAAATTAGATAAAAACACATCAATGGAATCCTTATCATTCCATGAGTTCATACATACCAAGAATACCAAAATCCGACCACAAATGGCCCCTCAAATCCCTAGATTAAGGTCTCCAATTTCCAAGCCCTAACTCCCATATTTTAGGCTTCAAATCCTCCAAATTTCATGTTTAATTTGATAGAAATCACAATAGGATCGAGTATTAAGTCCATAAATCTTACCTCCAAGATGTTATCTTTGATTCCCTCTTCAATCTACCTCAAGAAGCTCCAAAACCGAGTCAAAAATGGTGAACTTTTGCCAGAAATCGCGAAAATGGCCTTTTAAACATTCTGCCCAGCTTTTAAAACTCCTAAATCGCGAACGCGGTCAAAACCTCGCGTTCGCGAAGCACAAAATTTCCTTTGACCAAAATCCTCTTACGTGAAAGTGGAAGACCCCTCGCGAACGCGATGCCTCAGCCGACCAAACCTTCGCGAACGCGGCTACTGCTACACGAATGCGAAGCACAAAGCTCCAGGGATCCCAACTACCCCAAATACTCTACGCGAAAGTGGTATACTCATCGTGTTTGCGATGAACACAACACCTAACCCTTTGCAAATGCGGGATACCCTTCGCGAACATGAAGGCCAAACATCTTGTCTCACATCCTAACCCTTCGCTAATGCGAGAGCCCTCTCGCGAACGCGAAGGGCAAATGTCTGCAACACCAACAACAGATTTTCTACAACTTTTTCCAACATGAATAGATCCGTTCAACCACCCGAAACTCACTCGAGGCCCTCAGGACCTCAACAAAACATGCCAACATATCCCATAACATTATTCAAACTTGTTCCAATCTTCAGAACACTCAAAACCACATCAAAACACCAAATTAACTTCGTATTCAAGCCTAAGAATTCCAAAAACTACCAAATGCCACTTTTGATTAAAAAGTTTATCAAACCTCATCCGAATGACCTGAAATTTTGCACACACATCACAAATGACACAACGGTCCTACTCCAACTTCCGAAATTCCATTTCGACCCCTATATCAAAATCTCACCTATCAACCAGAAAACACCAAAATTTTAATTTCGCCAATTCAAGTCTAAATCTACTCCGGACCTCCAAAACCCATTCCGATCACGCTCCTAAGTCCCAAATCATCTCCCAAAGCTATCTGAACCATTAGAATTCACATCCGAACCCTTTTTCACATAAGTCAACATTTGGTTGACTTTTCCAACTTAAGTTTACTCAAAAGAGACTAAGTGTCTCATTCCTTTCCAAAACCTCTCCGAACACGAACTAACCAACCCGATAACACATAATACGGCTGAACAAGACAATAAGAAGCAGAAATGAATAGAGCGGTAACTCATGAAATGACCGGCTAGGTCGTTACATCCTCTCCCTCTTAAACAAACATTCGTCCTCGAACGAGTCAAGAAACATACCTGAAGCCTCAAATAGGTGAGGATATCTGCTCCACATCTCCCGTTCGGTCTCCCAAGTATCCTCCTCCACGGGCCGACCTCTCCATTACACTTTCATTGAAGCTATATCCTTTGACCTCAACTTTCAAACCTGACGCTCCAAAATAGCTACTGGCTCCACATCATAAGTCAAATCATCATCTAACTGAACCGTGCTGAAATCCCAAACATGAGACGGATCGCCAATATACTTTCGGAGCATGGAAACATGAAATACCGGATGCACACTCGATAAGCTGGGTGGCAAAGCAAGCTCATAAGCCACCTCCTCAATCCTCCGAAGCACCTCAAAAGGCCCAATAAACCGAGGACTCAATTTACCCTTCTTCCCAAATCTCATAATACCCTTCATGGGTAAAACCTTCAATAGAACCTTCTCACCAACCATGTAGGACACATCACGAACCTTCCTGTCAGCATAACTCTTTTATCTTGACTGCGATGTACGAAGCCTCTCCTGAATCACCTTCACCTTGTCTAAAGTATCCTGCACCAAGTCTGTACCCAAGAGACTAGACTCACCGGGCTTAAACCAACTGATCGGAAATCTACACCGCCTCTCATACAAAGCCTCATATGGAGTCATCTAAATACTCGACTGATAGCTGTTGTTATAAGCAAACTCTGGGAGCGGTAGAAACTGATCCCATGACCCTCCAAAGTATATCCTCCAATATCTGAATAGTGCACTCGGACTGCCCGTCCGTTTGAGGATGAAAAGTCGTGCTCAACTCAACCTGAGTACCCAACTCACGTTGTACTGACCTCCAAAACTATGAAGTAAACTGAGTACCTCTTTCTAAAATGATGGAAACTGGGATATCATGCAAACGAACAATCTCCCGGATGTATAACTCTGGCAACCGCTCTGAAGAATAGGTAGTACACACATGAATAAAGTGTGCGGACTTGGTCAGCAGATCCATAATCACCCAAATGGCATCGAACTTCTTCAAAGTCCATGGGATCCCAACTGCAAAGTCCATGGTGTTCCAGGGTGCTTGTAAACCTTTTCTTAAAGAGAATTAAAGTAACGTAAAGACAACAACAATAACAACAACAACAACCCAGTATAATCCCACTTAGTGGGGTTTGGGGAGGGTAGTGTGTACGCAGACCTTACCCCTGCCCTGAGGTAGAGAGGCTGTTTCCAAATAGACCCCCGGCATCCTTCCCTCCAAGAACTTCCCACCTTGCTCTTGGGGAGACTCGAACTCACAACCTCTTGGTTGGAAGTGGAGGTTGCTTACCATCAGAGCAACCCCTCTTGTCAATTAAAGTAACGTAAAGGAAAGTTAAAATTGTTAAAAGATCACTGAGACTAGAATATTAATTAATAGGATATTACTACTTGTTTGTGAAATTTATAAAATTTCGGAAATAAAAATATTCTTAAGAACTACATAAGAAGAATTATAAAGTGCAATAAAAATTATGAGATGTTTATTCATTACATACTACGAGTAGGAAAGCACAAAAATTAAATTGCTCAATTATCTTTAACCACAGATCCATCGCCGATCAAGTGGTTTATTTTTTCATCAGGGTGCTCAAAAAATCTGCTACATCCAAGTGGGTGATGTCAAATTCATTGTCATAGACAAGACTGGCTTCAGGACCTTTATTCTTCAGAGAGCTTGATAAAGCTCAACCAAATGTTTTGGTATGCGACAAATTTTTGTCCAATGCCCTTTTCCACCGCAACGATAGCATTTAGTTTCTGAACCCTCTGCGTTTCGCTTCTCATCTTTCCCTTTCCATTTTTGGAAGTTATTTTTCGGTGGAGGATGATTAACACAAGGAAATTCCTTGGATATGGCCACGACCACGAATATGACCACGACCTTTTCCACGATTAGCATAATGGGGAATACACCTCATCCTCTTTAGGCAATGGTCTAGACATAGTGGGTCAATTTTCGTGATTTCTCATAAGCAATTCATTGTTTCGTTCAGCCACAAGTAGAAGAGAAATCAACTGAGAGTACTTTGTGAAGCCTTTCTCTTGGTACTGCTGTTGCAAGACCATATTGGAGGCATGAAATGTTGTAAACGTTTTTTCAAGCATATCATAGTCACTGATATTATCTCCACAGAGTTTCAATTTAGAAGTAATTCTAAACATAGCAGAATTATATTCAGAAACTGTCTTGGAGCCTAAGAAGAGCCCAATCATATCGTGCTTGTGGAAGAGTGACCAACTTTAAGTTGTCATATCTTTCCTTTAAACCATTCCACAAAACAAGTGGATCTTTCACTGTGAGATATTCAATTTTCAACCCTTTATCAAGGTGATGTCGCAAGAAAATCAAGGCCTTAGCACAGTCTTGGGTAGATGCTTTATCTTTAATGGCGTCTCCAAGACCCATTGCATCTAAATGGATTTCAGCATCCAATATCCATGTCATATAGTTCTTGCCCGAAATTTCAAGGGCAACAAACTTTCTTTTCATAATATCATACATAATTTAAAAAATACAAATTTGAGAAAAATTATACCTTAATTTTCTCAAAGATCTTCTTGAGATGGTAGAGCCTCGTGCTGATAACGTGTTATAAAATATAACCCAAAATAACAATATAGAACAAGCAAAAACAAATTGAGAGGAAGAGAGATTCTTATTTCTTCTTCAATTGTGTGTAATTTCCTATCTATTTCAAGGCCTTTATATAGGCATAAAAAGTGAAGAAAATATGTCATTGAGTATGTCATTAAGCATTTGAGATGAAGATCATGGAAGAAGAGTAGACATCCACCATAATGTGATATTTATCATAACAAGATTATTTTTTTCTTTATAGTTTTCAATGTTAAAAGTTATTGAGTTTAGCAGGAAGTATGTTGGTTATATATATTGTTACTTTGTTATGCTAAAAGATGGGCTATATCTTTGATGTGTTATCAGCAGATGAAGAATTTGAATTAAATATGATTAGGCATGAAGTTGAGAGGTGTTTGCTTGAAGTTTAATTTATTTTTTAAGAGAGTGCAACGAACTAAAATTTTAGGAGTTGTAATTTGCTTACCTAGCTATAGCCTTTTGGAGGACAATCAAAGTTGATAAAACATCTAAACTATTAAAACGACTTGTCTAAATTGAAACCAAAATATGTCTACTGTTGCACTAAATTACATGGAGTAATCTCTATGCAGAAACATAACTGTGTGGACTTAGAAATCCAACTACTTAAATGAGTTTAAACAATGAAGTTGTTTACTTCTTGTTACCACTAGAAGTAGCTGTTATGCAATTTATTTTCCCGTAGAGTCATGAATAACGACATTTCAGTCTCATTTATATCCGGAAGTGTCACAGCCATTTAATATGTTTGTCATGATAAGGGTTCTATTCTGAAGAACATGCATTATAGTGTCTCAAAGATTTAGGATTGGTTAAGGACAAAAGAGAATGTAATTTGTTAAAGTGTAACATACTGTATTTTGTTTGGACTGGCATTTGACCCCCTTCGTATTCTATAAATCATTTGAGTTTTGCTGTATTGTAATGGTTAGCAGGAAAAGAAATGCATTTCCTGTACACTTGATTTTGATTGAATTGTGTAGTAGCAATTCCTTGATATGCCGCCAATACAAGTATGTAAAGTTCAAGTAGTTGTTTTCTTAATTCACTGTTGATAAACTTTATATGTCGTTTATTTAACATTCATTTTATTTTATTGTTTCAGGTCATATATTGTGATGTTCAAAGACATGGCATGTAGAAGTCATTATGATCAAGAGTTGGGAGAATCCGGTCATTATGATCAAGAGTTGGGAGAATCTGCCGGATGTAGCTTATTGTCGAGCTTATAGCTACTTGATAAAACAATTAGTTAGACGCGAAGTCACATTAGTTATTAGACTCAAATAGTTTAGCATTCGTTACTTTGTTTGCACTAATTATGGATTTGGTGAAGTACATTGAGCTTTCTGAAGTGAATTATTATTATTATAGGCATAACATGGATTACGAATGTTGGAGTAGTTCTTTGATAATTTTTAGTGAAAAATACAAAAGTCGCTAAAATATCCTCTTTTATAGCAATTAAATTTTACCGGCCATCACAAAAGTCATTGAATAGATGAATAAACCGGAATTCTATAATCGCTTTAGTGGCCATTGTATTTGCTGCCAATCGAGGTACTATTTATCGGCCATTAAATTGGTTATTAGCGGCAATAATAAAGGCTGCAAGATGTATGACCTATGGAATGTTAGGGAATTTTAGTGGCCATTGTAATTGCCGAAATAAATGCTGCTAAAACTCAAAGACTTTTACCGGCCATAAAATGGGTCTTTACCAGCACTTGGTCTAATGGCCGCTAGTAGCTTTGCCGACGCCAATTACACCGGTCAAAAACTAATTGTCGGTAAATGATTTAGCGGCCATTTCTATTGCCGCAACAAAGTATTTTAATTGCCGCTAAAAGCCTTTTTTGTTGTAGTGTTATATGATTTTCATAGATGCATCTATTGTATGATCACATGTGCGTTTGTTATCAACTTGCAGTTTAGCTTTTGCGAGGTTGCTTACTCAAATTATTAGGCCATAGTTTCAGAATGTAAATTATGATGATTTGTCTTGATACTAATTTAAATCCAAGTTGGTTTAGTAGAAATTGTATGCCTTTAATTATAGCTAAACCATTGGTTATGAGAATAAAACTCCCAAAAAAATTGGTATGAGGTATATTATTTAATATACAACAACAATAGTACGCATCTAGCCAACAAGTTATGATAAATTCTTCTTATCATAATTGGTTCAGGGTCAGGAGCCAAATAATTTTTATCTAGAAATATTGATGTGCTATATGATTTAATTGTTCCACCATAATGCAAAAAGATGGGTCTCCAAAGAAGGTTGGAAATATGTGTTGGTGGTCCCAACTTTAGAGGGAGAAAATGGGCAGTTGAAAAAGTAATACATAGAATGAATTATTATGAGTACACATCGATCCTCGTACAAGAATATATCAACTTAAAGTTCAAGCGATAATTCATTTGAAAATATTGCAAGGCACATTTACGAACTCAATGTCGAATTTCAACGGCTAATGCTCTAAATAGAATAAAGTTCATGATGGCAAAGTCTATAGCATACATGAAATGTAATAGACTAATCGGTTCCAAAGATAAAACTCCTTGAGCAAAGAGAGGAGCAAATTATCAAGATGGTCATAATAAGGAGGAAAGTGCTCTAGAAGAGCATCACGATATAACACTTTATAAAAACGTCATGAGGGAGACTCGGGTACCTGAAAATAATGATATGAACATATCTCAATAAGTTATGTATTTATTAGGTAACGATAGAACCGATATAAAATGACCGTCGGCGATATTGTTGATATAATGCAGCACTCTATAGTATTAATATTGACGAAGAACTTAAGCTCAAATCTGTCATGGAATTTGGACAGATAAATGATTGTCCAAATAAAAAATATGCAATAAAAATTGACTTAATCTAAAAAAAGTGAAGTTGGATGGATAGTCCCAATACTTGGAGGTATAAATATATTCTTGTACGAAAAGTTAAATAAAAAATCAAATCGATAGACATAAAGACAACTTGTGACACAAGAAGATTTTTGAATATAATGACATTAGTTATATGGAGACATATTCTTCTGTGATGGACAGAGACTTATCCAGGATTTTAAAACCATGGGTGCACTATTTAAAAGTAGTGAAGGATTTATCATCCATTGAACTTTCGGAGCTATATGTGAACTCACAGATGGCCGAGTAGTACTAGAACTTGGCTCACCATTTTTCATCTTGGTGAGAAATCTATCCAATCAATGTTAAGGATTATCATCCGTACAAAGTTAAACATTTACACTTTTATTCAGTCTATCTTAATTCAAATAGAATAGTATGATTCAAATTATAGAGTAATTGGATTTAAGGGACACAAATCAATCAATTACTACATTAAATCAGTTTTCTCATTCATTTGCTTCATAGTATGATTCTTTTTTTGATTGTTAGTAATTACTTCATTCTTAGAGAATTCTTAGCAGAAGTTCAAACTCTAGTTCTTAGCAGAGTTCAATCTCATGTTATCTTGGCCCAAAATATTAATAATTACTTAGAAATTAAGTTCACATAACCCCTACTTAACTAAGCTCAATCAAGCATTTTCTCAAACACAATATGTGGGCAAATCAATACTGCCAATATTCAAGACTTTAAAGCCATAGGTCTCCCAAGAAATAACATTCCACAACCCAATATTAGAAATAAATAATAGTAATTACCAACAACAAGATAAAATCTTAGCAAGAGATTCAAACATTGAATAGAAAGGGAAAAGAAAATTCGAAAAGTTACAAGAGGAGAAGAAAGTTCAGCGAGTAAATTAAAATACAAAGCAAGAAGAGAGACATGGTAGTTGCATGCCTAAGAAACTAAAAGCAGAGACCAATGAGAAGAAATTGTGCTCTTGATTCTTGAAGAATCAACCGAGGGCGAAGAGAGATGGAGTATTCGAAGAGAGAAAAAGATTAATTATTTCTTGATTGCCCCGCAAGTTAAATAAGGGATTCTAATACTTCTTGAAGCCAAATAAAGGCATAAACCACTATATAGAGTCTTGAGTGCCTTCCCTTCGGAAACCAACTAAGGCAACTTCAATTGAATGCGAAATCCCGCTAGTCATTATTCGTATGAACTCCTAGATCCATGAAAGACATGGGCATATCTAATTTATTTTAGGGATTTGAAAGTTTGACTAAGAGAAAAGGGAATGAAAAAGATAGTAAAAAGGGACGTGGGGTTGGGGTCATAGTATTTTAGGATCTGTTATTAGAAAAATTTAATTAAAAGTCAAAAGGAACTTTAGAAAAGGGAAAAAATAGAAATATTTTATTAAAAAGAAGTACGTGGGGATGGGGTTTGAAGTCTGGATCTGGAAGACAAAAAGGGCACTCAAACACCAATGCAGTAAAGTAGTCAACTGAGCATGGATGGTCACCAATATATTTATCTATATAACTGAAAATTTTGTACTGTATATACAGAGCCTATGGAGGGGAGCATGAGTGCAAGTACCCCAACCCCTCCTCATAAACCCGCCTCTGGTAATGGATGCAGTCATTTCAAATTTTGGTGCGACAATACATTTGATATGCGTATAATGAAAATCCTTTAAGGATTTAAATTGTTCTGAAGTATATTAAGGTTCCCAAGAAATTTATTAAATAAATCTTCAACAAATTCTTATATGGATTAAAGCAGTCATGACATACACGATTTATTTTTGTGTCTTAGTGCAATTGGTGCACGGACATATCTTGCTAGAATTATGATTATAACAATATGCTGGCGAGATATACACGATTAGTATTATATTGCAAAAAGAATCCTTGATATAGATTTGTTTATTCTAACAAATATTGACACGGTTTTGTTGATATTATGCAAATGCAGGGCTGAAGTACGTTCTTCAAACAATCTATTTGCACGTGAGAGTACTGCTATAATATTCGACAAGACATTAAATTATTGATGTTTATTCAAGTCATGCCAAGATACTAGCAACTCATAAAGCAAGTACCTCAATACACAATAGATGTGTGACTTTTCTTTGAAAAAGAAGATTTCAATAATATTGAAGGCAATGATGCTTGCTTATCTCAATTGAAAGAAGGATATATTGAAGGCGACAAGATAAAGAAGATTTCTCTAAAGTTCTTTTCAGACATGATCTTCCAGTGATATAGATGTTCAACATATTTATTTGATTGATAATTTGGCAGTTATGTTCAATGAATCATTACAAACCTCAACATTTGAGAAATTGGTATACAACATTAGAATGCGTCATTTCCGAAAAGTAAAGTGATGTTTTCATCAGGGGGAGTAAGATACACGCTGCACTCTTTTTCCCTTGGTGTAATCCCACTGGGTTTTCCTGACAAGGTTTTTAACGAGGCAGCAAGCAATGCGTATTACAAGATATGCGTACTCTTTTTCCTTCACTAAGATTTTTTCCACCAGATTTTTTCTTAGTAAAGTTTTAATGATGCACATTATCTATGGACATCCAAAGAAGAGTGTTATAAATAATTATCTAATGGTGGGTGTCCATAACTCATAAAGGAGTAATACCCACTACTCTTCTCCATTATCTCCATAACTCCCACTACTTCATTACTTATGGAGTTATGATTGTAACTCTCATACCTCCATAACCTCCACATGATCTTCCTCCATGTCTCAAATGTTTAATGTTATGTTTATGACATTCTTTTGTATACCTCTATGTAATACTATAAATAGAGGATGAGAAGTAATATTGTACACACTTAAAAACACTTAATGAATTGAGAAAGTTATCTCTTTCCTCTCTACATTTTTGTCTATTTTCTTATTTTATATTGTTACTTTGAGCTTGTAAAACTAAGTAAAATCAAGATGCCCTTATTGGATTCCCTTTTCTGTTCCACCCTTTGTTGAGATGGGTAGATCCAAGTATTTTTTTTTCTCTTCGCAAGCAAATAAAAAAGAAAATCTAAACGATTTTCAACGTTTTCCTTCTTAAACGAAGTACAACTACTTATTTCAGTGGGTCAAGGCGGACAAACAACCCTCAAACGATGTTGATTGACATATCGTAACATGCAATATGGCGGAAAATCAGAAATAATATAATTTATAATTGCTGATAAAAATTCGTCATAATTTTAAGAGTAATTGTAATTTAATTACTTTTTCAGATAAAAATAAAATTTAAAAATATTTAAAAATTCGAAACAATTCTAATATAATATAATAATTTTTTCTTACATATGAGATTCTAGCATAATGTATTGGAATTTCATAATGTGTTGTAGTTCCAATATAATATGCTGGAAGTTTATACGCAAAAGTTTTATAATTCAAATATATTATGTTGGTGTATAGGGTAAAATTAGTTCGTAACAAATGATCAAATGATAGCACGCTACAGGAACCGAAGATAGGTAAAAGGCAAATCACGCGACAACCAGCACCGAAAACAACAACTGTGGGTGGCATCGGATGAACCCCAAAAGGAGTCTGATCAACGGTAGCGGTTTAAATGTTTGTCATCGATTAACATTCAATGAAGAATATTCTCTAACATTAAATGGGCAGTCGTTGCAGAGAATATTTGCATTCATGGCCCACCGTTACGTATTCATCAATGTCCCCTTTATTGTCATTTAAGAGGGACTTGATCCTAGGATCTTGTTTCCCTAGGTATAACTATAAATAGCAGGTTCAGTAGCCATTGTAAGACACGAAATTCTTGGCAAAACTTATGATGCATTACACTTTTGCTCTCAATTAAAACAATTTTATTTGCTATTTATATTGCTCTTATTTCTGTCCTCGGAGACGCAGTTCTCGAAGCCAGACTTGCTATCTTCTTCAATCTTAACTGGTAAGTTTTACTACATTAGCTAAAACACGAAAAGTTCCAGTTGTTTACCTGTAAAACAGTACAGATGAATTTAATCTTGCTTATTATACTTTTTGGATCAAATCAGTTTGCTTGTCTATAAACCACATAACAAATTCATCTGTACTGTTTTACAGGTAAACAACATTAGCTAAAACACGAAAAGTTCCAGTTGTTTACCTGTAAAACAGTACAGATGAATTTAATCTTGCTTATTATACTTTTTGGATCAAATCAGTTTGCTTGTCTATAAACCACATAACAAATTCAACTGTACTGTTTTACAGGTAAACAACTGGTACTTTTCGTGTTTTAGCTAATGTAGTTTTGTTCAAATTTTATTTTTGCATAAAATAGTAGTTATTTTTAGTGACTTTACTGATTATTTTTCAATTACAATCAATGCTATTTTGACCAATATGTTGCTGTAATGAGAGTCAACGAGTAGCATTAAAGCCCAACAAGGATTCCATTCCGCTAAAGATCACTGCCAAGCCCATATTTTTATACATATTGCATCCCAAAGATGTCATACTAGGGTAAAGACTATATGTTGTTTGAGGCACGTCGATAGAAGAAAAAAAAAACTATCAAAAAGAAAAATTACAAGGCAAGTTAGATAATAATGCAATTGAAAATACACTATGTTTGATTAAAGTTAAAGAAGTAGATGGCACGCTATAATAAGTACTAATGAAATAACACATTATGAGAGAGTTTTTATTTTCTTGAAGCTAAAGTTTTTGTCCATCATTATCAATTTTATAACATTAGAAGAAATAAAAATGAATTAGATCAGTTGGGATTCCGAATTCTACGTCAATTTTTAAAGTCGTTCCATCAAACATCTCTCCTTGTATCTTAAAAATAATTTTGCAAAAAATTCATAATTGAATCTTCTGAAATTATTATAGTCAAACTTCTTTATGACAATTTCGTTCGTTCCAATATTTTTTGGCTGATATAGTAAAGTGTTATTATAGATGATATATATAGTGAATGATTGTTATATAAGAATACTATTATAGAGACGTATGATGGTATATGAAATGCTTTTACTCTGTCAACTTAAATTCTAAAGAAAACTTAAGAGCCACAAACCAAATCGAAGTGTAAAACTTTTTCCAAGGTTAAAGAACATTCTTTTAATAATAAATTGAAGATTTATACGAACAAAATTAAAATTATTTGGATCAATGCCACGAAACAATCCCAACCGTAGAGTCAACTTCCGCTGCAAAGTCCCCGGTTCAAACGACGTGGCGAATGTTAATTGGTCCACTTCACGTGGCACAAAGTAATTGGCTACAACAACTCGACGCCACATTTCTCAAGATCTGAATATTTTAGTATTTTTTCTGGGACTCAAGATCTATTTATGCTACTATCTGAAGATCTTGCTCTACAAAATTTCACTCTGTTTTTCTCCGGTTTCTAGATCTAATTCTCTCTTTGCACCATATTTGGATATGGAGGAGCGGAGCCGGAGGATGTGGACGCGATATGCGCTGTTGCTATTGGCCGGTTGCTTCGTCTCTCAACTCTACGCCTCTTCAGATGTGGTAAGATAAATATCTTTACTTAAGTGTATGTTACATGTTTGTTTGGCAATAGCGTATTTACTAGATCATATTTTAACGAATACATATATATGTTGGCTGAGAATTAGTTGTTTTTTTTCGTTTGGTGATTATAGAAATTTTACGAGTCGTTCGATGAGGCATTTGATGGGCGTTGGATTGTGTCTGAGAAAGAGGAGTATAATGGTAAGCTTTTCTGTCTGGATCTGTTAGGTATTCCTTTGGATTTGACTTGTGTATATCTTATTTAGCATAATGGAAGATTCTAGTTGTTGAAAACTTGAATTGATTAGTGCCCGTTTGGACATAAAATTTGATGGAAGATTTTTCCAAAAAGATTTCACTTTTTTTCGAAATCGGTCCGGGCTGAAGTTTTCTCTTTCTGTTGTTTGTTCGTAAAATTTTCAATTTTTCTTGAAGATGCATTTTTGAAAATTTGAAAAACCGCAAAAAGCTGTTTTTCAAAATTCACTTAAATCACTCACAAGTTTCAAAAAAACCCAATCTGAAATTTATGTCCAAACACAAGTCTAAATTTCAAATACCATTTTCACTTCATTTTCACTTGAAATTTTTTTTCACCATTTTTTTTCAATTTTACAATTCTTATGTCCAAACGCCTACTAAGACATTCACACCAAAGCTTAAAATTTGGAATTTGTACTGTCGAAAGTTATGAAAGTGTATACAGTGAAACTATAATACGAAATGAAATATAATAATGTGACGGATGCACTGTTCCTTTTTTTTTGTTTTTTGGTGAGGGGGAGGGTACTCATTGCTAAACTCATGTTTAAAATTGAAATGATAATTTTGAATTTCGTGGATGAATGCATTTTAGGATGGTGACGGGATGCATCTGTTGAGTGTTGTCTTGTGGAAAAATTCATTTTCAGTTTAATAGAATTAAGGTACCTGACGCAGCATTATGAATAATTTAATGAATTACCGTAGTGCTTTATACTGCTGTCTTCTATATTCGTATATGTTAGCTCTTCCTACTGGACAAGAGGGGTTGCTCTGATGGTAAGCAACCCCACTTCCAACCGAGAGGTTGTGAGTTCGAGTTTCCCCAAGAGCAAGGTGGGTTCTTGGAGGGAAGGATGCCGGGGGTCTATTTGAAAACAGTCTCTCTACCCTAGGGTAGGGGTAAGGTCTGCGTACACACTACCCTCCCCAGACCCCACTAAGTGGGATTATACTGGGTTGTTGTTGTTGTTGTTATTGTTGTTAGCTCTTCCTGCTGTGATCGACTCATCAAATTTTGTAATACAGTGTTGCTTGTTTCTTGGCGAATCTCCTTCAGATTCATGTTATCATTCATGAATTTGTATGTAAGATTGGTGGGTTGAACTCGCATTTCAAGAAGTAGTTACTGCAACTCTATGGCTAATGCATTATTATTTTTATTTTTATTTTTATTAGAAAGAAAAAGAATTGTCCAAGGACTCAGCTTATAAAACTTCGTTTCTTGGGGTGAGGCATCCTGAGGGTGGGGTAATGACATATAAATACCAAAATACCGTATAGGAATGTTTATAATGATTATATAGCTAAAACAAATGGAGGGACATTCAATACATGTCTTTATTGTGTTGTTTGTGATAGCATCAGTCTATACCTACAAAATCAAGGCAAAGAAAGCGATAAAGATGTCCTAGTTCACAAAAAAAAAGAGTGATAAAGATGCTTTGTGTAGTACATTAAGCATATTTTATCATTCAAATCCATTAATTTCTATGATGGTGTATTATATATTTGCACCCTGCCAAATTTTGAACCCTGTTTTAGAGTTGAAATACTTTATGTATATGCTGCAGAGCTGTGTTCCCAGGGACAGATATGGCCTGAAATTCATTTGTTCTGACGCATTAATAGAATTACTTGATTCTTTTTCACAATTGCTGTAAAATAAATCTCACAGTAGAGTGTCTTATACCCTTGTGCAATGTCTCTTCTATAATGCTAAGTCAATCCTTGATTGTTAAAAATAAATTTTTTCTGCAGAGTGTTTCTTGTATCCTTGTGCGATGTCCTTATGCCTACAATGCTTTGATTGTTAAAGTTTCAAGAGTTCATTTTTAGTTGTAATTGTGTCTCAGGTGTGTGGAAACATGCCAAGAGTGAAGGGCATGATGACCATGGGCTTCTTGTGAGTGAGAAGGCAAGGAAATATGCTATTGTCAAGGAGCTTGATGATGTTGTCGACCTCAAAGATGGAACTGTGGTTCTTCAATATGAAGTTCGCCTCCAGGATGGACTTGAATGTGGTGGTGCTTATCTTAAATACCTCCGGCCCCAGGAGGCAGGTTGGATTCCTAAGGAATTCAACAATGAGTCTCCCTATACTATAATGTTTGGACCAGATAGATGTGGAGCCACAAACAAGGTTCACTTCATCTTGAAACACAAGAATCCTAAGAGTGGGGAGTACATCGAGCACCACCTTAATTTTCCACCATCTGTACCTTCTGACAAACTAACCCATGTCTACACTGCTGTGCTGAAACCGGACAATGAGTTGCTGATCTTGATTGACGGGGAAGAGAAGAAGAAGGCTAGCTTTCTTTCAGAGGATGATTTTGAGCCATCTCTCATTCCTGCACAGACGATTCCAGATCCAGAAGATAAGAAGCCCGAGGACTGGGATGAGAGGGAAAAGATCCCAGACCCAGATGCTAAGAAACCTGATGATTGGGACGAGGATGCACCAATGGAGATTGAAGATGAGGAAGCTGAGAAGCCCGAGGGATGGTTGGATGACGAGCCTGAAGAGATCGATGATCCTGAGGCAACAAAGCCTGAAGATTGGGTTGATGAGGAAGATGGTGAATGGGAGGCTCCAAAAATTGATAACCCGAAGTGTGCCGAGGGCCCTGGATGTGGGGAGTGGAGAAGACCAATGAAGAGGAATCCAGCTTACAAGGGAAAATGGCATGCTCCATTGATTGACAATCCCAATTACAAGGGTATTTGGAAGCCAAGGGATATTCCAAATCCTAACTATTTCGAACTGGACAGGCCAAATTTTGAGCCTATTGCAGCAATTGGCATTGAAATTTGGACAATGCAAGATGGTATATTGTTTGACAATATCTTGATAGCCAGTGATGAGAAAGTTGCAGAATCATACAGGAAGACTGCTTGGAAGCCCAAATTTGATGTAGAGAAAGAGAAACAGAAGGCTGAGGAAGCAACGACCTCTGGTGGTCTCAAAGGATTCCAGGTAATTGATTATACTTTCTTCACCATACATTCCATCGTTCTTGTCTTATCGTTTTATTTCATCACTCGACTTGAGATATATTGGAACACTTTGCAGAAAATGGTATTTGATCTCCTCTACAAGGTGGCTGACATCCCATTGTTGGGTGAACACAAGTCCAAAGTACTGGTGAGTGAATGACCCGGTGTTCTGATGTTGCATGTTTCATTTTTGTATGTGTGGCTAATGCATAGATTTGTCTTGTAGGATCTTCTTGAGAAGGCCGAGACACAGCCTAATCTCACAGTTGGTGTTGTCATTTCAATCATAGTTATCATCTTCACAGTTCTCTTGAAACTCACCTTTGGTGGAAAGAAGCAGCAACCTGTAAGTCCGAACACAGCCTCAGCTTTCCTCCCATCCCTTTGTTCAAAAGAAATAGGAAAAGAAAGAAATATCACACCTGGTTTCATGTTTGTTGGGTATGTTTGATAAAAGAAACCTACTTGCTTGTGCAGGCAAGAGCTACTGAAGAGCCTAAGAGAAGTGATGGTGCCGAGGCATCCACTTCTAACAGCCAAGGAGCTACAGAGGAGAAAGATGAGCAGAATGAGGATGCTACTGCTGCTCCTCGTAGAAGGACGAGACGTGATAATTAGTGATGGGCGAAGAAGTAGTGAGTGCTAGAAAGGCTTACATGTTTGAGTTAGGTGCTATGCTGTTCTTTTACTTCTCCCCTCCTGCTTTACCTAATGGCCAGGCCAGCAAGCATTTACCCAAAATTTTATGTTTTTTTCCCTCGGAATAGGCAATGTGTGACAATGTACAATGAGACAGATCCATATAACTAGGGTATTCTTCCATAGTTTTTGAATTAAAAGAATCCTGTTCAAGTTGCTTATATAGGCCGTCATAGATTCTTTTGTTCAAGTTCATTCAAGTCTTGCTGGATTTTGACTTACCCTTTTTTGATGTCTTTATGATTCATAGTCTCTTCTTTTACTTCCAACAGCCTTAGAGCATAGCAGTAGCTACGACTAACAGAAAATTGATTAACACAAGCAGCAAAATGGATTCTAGTAGTTAGTTTTGTGAAAGAGAGATTTCTTATGTCAAAGTCCAAACCATAAACTATTGAAAGGTTAAACAGAATGGAACCAATATAACAGAAAGAAAGACCCTGCCCCCGAATCTCTCGTCTAGCGAAACAAGTAGAAGAAAAGTATTTTTCTCCCAATTGTAACTATTACAACTAGTGGTATACATCTTCAATAATAAGTTAAACGATGCAAAGTGATGGCTGCAGCCCCATGGAGATCAATAACCACGTAGTTGTCTTGCGGGTATCATGGATGTCGGTGGGTTTGGAATCGAATCGTTCGGCCCAATATTATCAATTGGAGGATGCTGCTTATGATGATTGGTGACTGACTGATAAGCCATTGCTAGTGCTAAAGCCTGCGCGTAAAAAGGAACACAAAATCAATATGGAGGTTGCTTAGCAAAAAACAGACTTCCAAAATGATCAAGCTTTTGCTAAGATTCCAAAAGCCTACAACATCTCAATATCAAGAAAGAACTACACTTATCGGAGGTCAATAGTGTTGACAAATAAACATGGCTTTAGGGCGCTTTTTATGAGTTCAATATTGCTTTCTGTTCGAACGATGCTATACATACATATACTACTAAAATCACTCAGTCTGAACACTCTTTAACTCTAGATATAGATGATCCTAGAGTTGCTACTGGTGAGAGGTGTCGCTTACAAATCCCAAAAAATGAGCGAGAGAATTAGAGCCTTACAACATGGTCACAGTCAGGAGGAGCGTAAATGCCTGTAGTGATTGTTGTCCTCCTGCGAGTATCATCAGTTGGAGCATTCGGTATCTTCTTAAATCCTATTGGAACCACTACTACTGGCATACCCACGAGATTGCCCACACAAACTTTCTCCCAATCAGTTGCATCTCCAATAAATGCGTCAACTTTGAAGCTTTCTCTGACTTCCTGAATCAATTTGCTTCTAGCTCTCTGTGCCTGTGAAGTATAACTTCATTCTTTTAACGCTTAACAAAATATTTGATTCCACATACAAATATTAATCTGTTAATGTCTGAACAATAACTGCAAAGTGGATCAGACTTTATCCAAAGCCAAAGTGTTTTAACACCTTGAGAAATGTTTTCTAAGATCAAGACATATACCTGAATATAGTCTACAGCAGTTATTACACGGGCACGGCGAAGTTCAAGAGGCCATTGGTCTTCAGCTTCAAATTCATCATCCTTGTTTGAGCGTTGCCACTCATCAAAGTGCGCCAGCATGTCAACATCCATAGTGAAGTTGACAATACCTTGAGCACTGTCAACAGTATATTTCAGATCAAACGGAACCATCTTTACTCCCTTTGATTGAAGTACATTAACAACCTGTCATTGACATAATTAAACAGTCTAATCCTGGCACTCACAGAAGATGAAGAAACGGATTGAATTACAGAATGAGTCATGGTGAAATTTCTGGTAATGAAAAAAAGTCACTTACTTCCTTGTCAGCGTCCTCAAGATACCCTACAGTGAGTTTTGTGATATCAACTGAAAATGGATCAACTAACGCGATGTCTCTGGATGAAAGATCATCTGGGTCCTTTCCCCGGATGGCATCGAGAACAACAACACAATCTGCTGCACTTCTACAAAATGGTCCTAGTTTGTCCTAATAGAACAGCCAGATTTAAGTGTCAGTGCTGCTATAATAAAAGATAAAATGCATACGAAATGGGATCAAATTCTGTGTTTGTGGAAGAGATATGGTACCAAGCTTTCAGATATGCTCATAACTCCAGTACGACCAACAGCTCCAAAAGTGGGCCGCAATGCAGTAACACCACACCTAGCAGCTGGGTAGGTAATCGACCCAACAGTTTCTGAACCAACTGCAAAAGGAACTATACCTGCAACACAAAGACACCATTGTCAAAAGAATATACTTCGCCTACTAATAAGCAAATTAACACGAACGGGCGGGAACCGCCATTCTAAGTCTTGATGGAGGATTACATACACAAACACAAAGTTTATGGGCGGACTGATATTGCTCATCACCATTTACCTATTGCACATAGTTTTCCTCGTTGTTGGTCATATTTGTTGAACCGATTTCAGGATTAGGCACAGTACATAAGATCTTTTAAATTCTATTCATTTGGATCACTGAATGACTAAATGTTAGTTCAAGTCCATTCTTTCGACCGTGCAGATACACAAACAGATGTAGGTATTTAGCAGAAGAAGTAGTACCATATTTGCCACAACGGAAGATAGGCTTATCTCCATCAAAACACTTATTAGGAATAGCTTAATATCTCGATATACCTGCTGAGGTGCAGGAAGCTGGTCCTGCCGATGAACCAGTAGAAAATTCTTCCATATTCCATGGGTTTCTTGTTCTACCGCCAAACCAGATATCATCATATGCCAAAGAACCAGCGACTAATTTTGCAATAAGAACAGCACCAGCAGATTTCAGCCTGCATCAACCATATCTATAAGTTATAGAGACACGTGTGCAAGATATGGTAGCTAGTGAACGAGGCCTCTACATTCATTAATTTGTCAATACCTCTTATAAACCCAAGCTTCGAGATCAAGAACTTGATCTTTGAAAGATTTGGAACCCCATGTTGTGGGATAGTTTGGTACTACAATAATGTCCTTCAGACCATACGGAATCCCTTGAAGAGGACCTATAAAGAGCAGAATCAAATAAATGTATCTAGTCCCTTCGAGAAAATTCAGAGAAAGCTAATTGTATATGAAGTTTTTCTAATTAAGATCAAAACCGGGAGGATTCATTTCTTAGATGAGACGTGCTGGAATATAATGGAAAACAATGGAGGATGTTAATAGTAGGTAAAATGCTAATAGCAGCAAGGGCATACAAGAAAGGAAAAGGGTCAAGGGGAAGAGAGGAAGGAGGAACGTTACCCAAATATTTGCCTTTTGAAAGCAGTTGATCAGCCTCTTTTGCTTGTTGATATGCTAATTCTTCAGTAATTGTGATAACGGATTCAAGGACAGGACCATACCTGTGAAGCTCCGGAATAGCACATCATTTTGAGAATCAAATTATTCAATAACAAACAAAGCAGATTACAGGAAGGAAAGCATTCACCATACCTTTTTAATCTGTCCAAAAATATTCCAGTTAGCTCCGCTGATGTAATTAATTTTTCCTTTAGAAGTTGCCCAAGTTCAAGAATCTGATATAACAGCATACCATGTATCAATAATAAAATAAAAACGACATACATTGGTACAACATATTTCCTTGCTCGTTTGGTACGAAGGATAAGGGATAATTAATCCTGAGATTAAATTTGAAATGAGTTTACCCATGTTTAGTCGGGATAAAATCACGGTATAACTAATCCAGAGATTAGTTATCCAGGAATTGTAGTGTTTTTTTAATCCGTATGAGAGGGTGGGATAAAAATCCCAAAATAACTAATCCCGGGATAATTAATTATAGTACAAGTTAAAGGGACTAATGGGGTGCACTTACACTCATAAAAGCAATATCCTCATCATTTTTTGGCCTTTGAATACCAGAGTATACAGGGTAATTGAACTTGTCTGTTCCTTGCTTTACTTCTTTCGCATCCCATGAAGAATTGAAAACTAAAGGAGAAGGGTTACGTAGACCTCCATTTTCAGTAGCAACTAACTTCCTGTTGCTTCTTATTATAGGAATGTTAAAATCTTGTGCACCCTTTTGTATTTCAAGCTTCTGAAAAAGAATGAGCACCCAAAACAAATGGCCATACTTAGTTTCCGTTGAACGACAATAGTAGTAACGAAACGTTTAAAGTGAACTTATTAACACTGTCACAGTACCTTACAGTCATTGAAAAAGCCAGTATCCAACATATCAAATCCACATTTACATACTGGAAAATTATTTTTGGCCTGTTCCAAGTGTTCCCCGCAATTTTTTGGACCCAACTTCCCACTGTCCTGATTAATGACTACAGATTATCAAACAGAAACTATAGCAACGTAGTATTTAATAGAGGCAACTAACTTTATCATTGATTTAATGCAGATTTGAATGTACTACCTTGACGTAAGGTCCCGGGAATAATAACCCCAGGTGCTCTTTGGTAAGAATTTGCATAACTTTCTATAAATTCTGACCTGCTTTGCAAATGTTAGTTTGAAGAAAGAGACCAGACACTAGATCTTTATTTACCTTTTCACTTTCTAGTTTGCTGTTCCATTCTTACAGTTCTAAAATATAATTCAGTAGTTCCCTTACTATGTTATCCACAAGCTACAAAATGCATAGAGGAAACAATGACTGCAAGCTTGCAATGGAAATTAAACAAGAAAGTCCATAGTAACTTCAAATGACAGATTGTACAATATAGGCCGCCCGGTGCACTATGCTCCCGGTATGCGCGAGGTCAGGGAAGGGCTGGGCCACAATGGTCTATTGTACGCAGCCTTTTCTGCAAGAGGCTGTTTTCACGGCTCAAACCCTTGAGTCGTGGCCTCCTGGTCACATGGCATCAACTTTATCAATTACGCTAAGCTCCCCTTCCACAAGCTAGGTACTAAATGCATAGAGGAAATAATGTAAACAAGAAAATCCATAGTAATGTCAAATAATAGATTGTATAATATAGACAGCCCGGTGCACCAAGCTCCGGCTATGCGGGGTCTCGGGAAGGGCCGGACCCTTGTGGGTCTGTTGTACGCAGCGTTACCTGCATTTCTGCAGGGAGCGGGTCGAACCCGTGGATACCTGGTCACATGACATCAATTTTACCAATTACCCCTCCCACAAGCTACTAAATGCATAGAGGAAATAATGACTGCAAGCTTGCAATGGAAATTAAACAAGAAAATCCATAGTAACTTGAAATGATACATTGTAAATTGTAGTACTCATGAGTACATTATCAAGTATCATTAAAACGAGTCAAAACTACTGTACCAATCTAAATAAGTAACAAAATACAAAAAGAAATAGCAGAAACGCATGCAATTCTTGATTAAGCAAGAGGATAATAAAGGAAGAGGAGTTGAGAGTGTACCATATTTGTAGAAATGCAGGCAAAACCCAATATTCTAATGGGAATAATGATGAAGAAATTGGAGTTACGTTGCTGTTTAACATAACAAAATGTAGAGACGAGAAACAGTCCGAGGAATGTGGTTAATGGCAAGAAAGATGGTGGCAACGTGGGTAGCAAGTGACAAATGTCACATTAGCAGGTTGCCACGTAATTAGTCATGAGGACGAGGTCTGCAGTAACCTCCTTTGTGTGGTTTCGTACGTCTGCTCTTGCGGTGCTGGCTACAATTTCTAAAATTTCACTTCCATTTCAATGTTTAGTATAACCAATTCTATAATATTTTAATCTAAAAAGCTTATGCTCGCAGTGGGGATAAACCTACTATTCCTAACAGATTGTTTGGATGGTTGTTACACTTTTCATAATGTATAGTATGAGATTGTATTGTATTATACTGTATTATTTGATAAATATAATATTTGGATAAATTGTATTTTTTGTCGTTATTTCATAATATCACGCACCAGCAATATGAAATAAATTTGTAATATTATAAAGAAAAATTATGATATGTGGTAAATTTATTATATAAAAAGGTATGGTAAATAATAAAATAAAATTATATAATTATAATAATAATGAAGGGTGAGATAAGAGAAAAAGACAAGATAACGACGCAGCCACACCAAATCGGTCGTTACATAAAGTGGCACATTTCGTCGTTACGAAACGGCGGAATACGATACAATAAAATTTAAGTAACAACCAAAACAAACATCGTATTTAAAGTAACAATACGATACAATACAATATGTAACAACCATCCAAACAAGCTGTAAATGATTATATATGCATATTTACATAGGCGGAGGCACGGTTTAAAATTTGTGAGTTCAAAATTTTAGTCATTTTAAATTATTAGGTTCTAAATTAATAATTTGTATATAATTTAATAAATTTTTAAAACAAATACATGATTTTGAACTAAAACTACTGGATTCGACCGAACACGCAAACGAATACTAGCTTCACCCTCGCATAACTCTCCTTTTCTTAGAGTGAGTTGGTTTTGAATGAAAGCAAGTTTCATCCTGACTTTCATCGGGGACAAGTACGGGGTCTGGGTCGGTCGATACGATAAACGGGAACTCAAAAAATCTTTGCTTCATTGAAGTCCTTCATGGAAGAATTGGTGTAACTTTTTGTGGAGATGAATTTATAATTTAATTTTTAAGTTCTTAGTATCAAACTTTTATAATTATGACTTGAAAATCTAACATTTATTGATATTTTAATAATTTATACGAAATATTTATGATACCATAAAATAAAAAGTATTACTCCCTCCGGTTCACTTTATTTGATTTTGTGGCCTTTTTTTTGGGCTGACAGTATTTGATTTTTTCAAATATCAAGAAAGGATTATTTTTTTTTCAAAGCTGCCCTTGAAGTAAAGAGCCTAGGAGTATTTATTGTATTTTCAATAAACAAATTAAGGTTAATAAGGTCACTTACATTATTAATCTATATATTATTATAAAAGCATGAATAATGTCGGTTTACAAAAATAACCTTATAATATTAAGCATAATAACTCATAATAAAATAACATAACCGGAATTCTAGATATTAGCATTATAATCCTATTAATTTTAGGACATAATACTACACGTTAGGAATTCTATATGATTACCTTTAGGAATCCTATTAGTATATTTACTTTCGGCTGTCTAATTCATATAAAATTAAACAAGTAAATATTTTTAGTCATGTAATCCCATTACTTTCAGGATATACTTCTTAAGAATTCTATTACTAATTTAATTTGAAAATGTATTATATTGTCCAAATCCATTTAGAAAAAAGAGAGCCTATATTATTACAAAAGCATAAATACAATATCAATATACAAAATAGCCCTAAATTATTAAATGGAAAAACTCGTACAAAAAGGACATTATTGCAATAACCTATTTTTTTTTACTACAATACCTTCTATACTAATTTTTAAAATTTAAGATTTAAAAATTAATAAATTCTATCTATTAAATTCTTATTAAAAATATGTAGGAAGGTTTAATAAAGTTAATTTCATAAGAGTCCTCTGTATTGGCAATACATTACTACTCCATAATGTCCAATATCAAAAAAAAGAAATAAAAAAAAGTAATATTAAATGGACTGTATAAAGAGTTGAAATTGAGAAAAAAAATACCCCACGATAATATATTTTTATATTATATTTGAATTATTTTTCTACTCAAATAATATTTTTTTATTAATTTTTCGTCTATATTAAAAAACACCCAATTATTAAACAATTAAGAAAATATTTAAGAATATAAATGTGTGAGAAAGAGAAAAAAAAAGGTTGGTAAGTCAATACCACTAATGATTTTATGGACATAAAGATCTAGAAGTGAAATGTCATATTAATCTTTTACTCTTTGAAAATAAAATTTATGGTGGATAAAATTATAATTAAGATTAAATATTCAAAACAAGAGATGAACTAATAATAAGATCTAAATCAACATAGAATAAATTATTTTTATGTTAAAACCAAATAATTAAATTTTTTAATTAATTATTTAGCAAGAGAATCCAATTCAATTATTTTTTAAATTCATCATATGCGTAAAATTCTTATTCAAGTTAAAAAAATCTTAGGATACATAAATTTATTCAATAGAAAGAGAGTTAGAACACAAAGTAAACAAGTTAGTATATTATTAAGAATCAAAATGATATAGAAGTGTATGAGGAAGCACAATCAAAGCTAAATCCTAATAAAAGATAAGCTTTCAAGACTATGTTACAAAGAGTCGGCTATGCTATAACGTGATTATTCTTTGTAGATGCCTCCGGCGGAATCGAAATAATATTTCTATATCATGCATTACTTGCAAATATCATATCTTCCTTCCATCTTTAAATTAAGGTTCAGACTCAATCGGCTGTCCTCTCCGATTGGCGAATGTCGAAAGAGAAGGCGAAGGAAGGAATTGATTGCATTAGTCTCAGGTCAGGGACATAGCCATGTATTACGAGATTAGGCCGATCAGAGAATGCCAATTATTAATTAATAATAAAAGAGGTATTGAATCTTTGCTTTAATAACTTTCAAAGTTGTCTTCCTCTATTGAGGCTTCTACTGGTTATCTTTACCAGCTCTATCTCCTCTACCTAATCTCCTGCGACTTCATCCTCCCGTTTTGCTCATAAGTAAGCTCTTCTCCACATTTTCAAAATTATGGTGGGAAATAAAAACCCCCCTTCTATTCAATATCTCTATGGGGTAAAAACGGAGTTAAGAAAAACTCTTGTTTATTAACTATGAATAATAATAAAGGTACTTATTTTTTTGCAAAAACTAAATATCCAATTGATAAAATTGGAAGAAAGATGACACGACCCTTTATGACTATTGCTCATTTTGAGCATAAAGCGGTTTATTCCTATCCTTATGAATGGACGAACCTTGCGGAGGAACCTTAGGTTTTGGGGGCATTGGATTCTCACCAATGTTTACGTTACTCAAGCCGATATTTTCGCTTCTGCTTCATACACCACCACTCGCGGGGAGGCTTCTCTCTAAGGCGAGGCATGGCACTATTATAATAACAAGTGGTGTACCAACAACGATTTTATTGTGAGACCACCCACATTAGATTTGATATACCTTTTCAAACAACTTAAATAACCATCACAAATATATCAAAGCAGAGCAATGATGCTAAATCTATAAGGAAAGCAAAATTGATAATATGGGATGAAGCACTAATGGCTAATTGTCAGATATATTGGATATTAATGAAATGTTTGGTGGAATTTAATGGTTTGGGAGGTAATTTATGTCAAGTACTACCAGTAGTTTCAAAATCAAAAAAAGTAGAGACTGTAAAAGTTTGCTTGCCAAAGTTATACTTCTAGCCTCAAATGAAAAATATTTAACTAACAAGAAATATAAAGTAAGAACAGATCCAGTATTCAGTGTCTTCTTGCTTCGTATTGGAAACAAAGAAGAGCATCCAATAAAAGATGATTTTATTCTTCCTGAACAATTGGTTATTAATCCTAATGGTAATAGTAGTGCATTTAATATGAGAAATATTTCTCTCAATAGATTAAAACACAATTTGTGCAAATTGCATGATAGAATTAAAAGCTAGCAGAAATGAATATGTTGATCAACTAAATAAAAGGTTGATTGCAAAATTTTATAGTAAAAACAAAATGTCTTTCTGTTTTTGACTCAGCAGAAAATGATACCAATAATTACTACCAAGAAGAATACTTAAATACCAAATAGCCCTCTACCACACATGTTTGTTGTCAAGTTTATTATTTCTTACTTATGTTAGTGTCACCGTATATATATTAGACTAAGTTAAAATTAATTTCTCATTTTATATAGGCTGATTTTGAAGAAAAATATGCATGCCATGCTATTGAAAAACTTCGATACGCCAAATATCTTATGTAATAGCATACATATGGTATATAGAAGTTTTGACAATAATGTCATACATGCAAAAATTATGATACTGGTCAATGTGCTTCTAAGTATATTCTTATCCCCGAATTCAAATTTCATCTTTCGAAACTAAGGAATATCCTTTTAAATTTGCGTGAAAATAATTTTTAGTATGCTTATGTTTTGCAAATATAATAAATAAAACACAAGGACAAACATCCTAAATATTAGACTATAGTTATCGCAATAAGTTTTCATGCAAGAACAACTGTATGTTGCACTTTCAAGAGGGATATCAAGATCGACAACAAGAGTTATGGTTAAGGTGGAGCAACCAAAACATTATGAGGAAACATACACAAAAAAATATTGTCTATAAATGTGATAACCCAAAGGGTCATCTTTCGTTTTAGAATCCGATTTCGTATTCCGAGGCCTTAAAAATCTTATTTTTATTTTCTTCGATTTGCGTGCGCAGTCCGAGATCATTTTCGGAAAGCCTTTATGTGAAATTTAAGAAAAATATTGAATTTTGCCTTTAAAATTTATTAAAGTTGACTTCGGTCAATATTTTTGGTAAATGGACCCGAACCCGTGAGTTGATGGTCCTGTAGGGTCCGTAGTAAAATATAGGACTTGGGCATGTGCCGGGAATCGAATTCCAAGGTCCTTAGCCCGAGAAATGAATTTTTGAAGAAAATTGTTTGTTGGAAAATATAAGAATTTTTAGAAACGGAATAGTGTGTGATTTCGTTGGTATTGGGCCCGTATTTTGGTTTCGAAACCCGATACATGTTTAATATAGTATTTATGTCATTTCTATGAAATTTGGTGAGAAACAAGACTGATTTGACATGATTCGGATGTCCGATTGTGAAAATAGAAAATTTAAAGTTCTTAAGGATTTCATGAGTTTTGGTATTAAATTCGTCGTTTAAGATGTTATTTTGGGCGATTTGATCGCACGATCAAGTCCGTATAATATTTTTAGACTTATGTGCATGTTTGGTTTGGAGCCCCGGAGGCTCGGGTGAGTTTTGGATAGGCCACAGAGTGTTTTGGACTTAGGAAAACAAAATGTTGCAAGTTCAGTTCTGGTGTTGGCCTCTAATCTTGCAATTGCGAGACCAGAGTTCGCATTTGTGAAGCCTGACAGTATTGCAATTGTGAGCCACTCATCGCAAATGCGAAGAGTAGCTGGGTCAATAGTCTTCGCAATTGTGAAGAACTCTTCGCATTTGCGAAGTAATGCTAGGAGGGGTATTGGTCGCAAATGCGATCATTTAGTTGCATTTGCAGAGGATGATGTTGGAATTTATGAACTTTCCTTCGCATTTGCGAAGGCAGCAAAAATGTGAGGGGTTCGCATTTTCGATACTTTCCTCGCATTTGCGAGCTTCGCAAATGCGAAGCTCAGGTCACAAATGCGAAGCTCAGGTCACAAATGCAACATCTGCAACTAAGTAAAAGGGTCTTGGACGGGATTTTTCATTCATTCTTCAAATTTTCAAAACCTAAGCTAAGTGGCGATTTTCCTAGAGCAAGTTCTTCCCCAAATCATAGGTAAATGATTCTTAACTCAATTCCTTCAATCTATTTCATCTTTGGGTAGAATTTAGGAATTTTAGAATTTCAAAATTTGGGGAGTTAAACCTCAAATTGAGGTCGGATTCCTAAACCAATTGCATATCCGGGTTCAGGGGCGAATGAATAATCGGATTTTGGTCCGAACTTCGAGTTCTGACCAAGTGGTCCCGGGGTCGATTTTTAACTTTTTGGAAAAAATATTGGGAAATCTATAATTAAGCATTGGAGTTGAGTTCTTTAGCATTTATTGATGTTATTAAGTTAATTATGACTAGATACAAGCGGATTGGAGGTAGAATCGAGAGGTAAAGCAGTATTTGAGGCATAAGTTTGGCCGTGGAATCGAGGTAAGTGTTATGGCTAACCTTAGCTTGAGGGATTAAGTATTGCTTGCCCTATTTGCTACTTGTTAGTTGTTGAGTATGACTTATAGGTGTGGTGAAAAGTATCTATACGTTGTTGTTGGGTCATAGCATGCGAGTGAGTTCTGTACTTGTGACAGTTGTGTTTCTTTATACGTATTATCCCTGCTTAAACTAGTTATTGTTCATGTTAACAAGTTTTACTATGTTGTTCCTGTTTTGGATATTGGGTGAGTATTGGCTCGAGTTGAGATTTCTATTGTGAAGTTAAATGATGAAACAAAGTTGTTTGATTGTGATGCCCTTGCCGTGTTGTTATTGTTTCTGCTGTTGTTATGGTGAGGAAGAGTGATAAAGCACGAAGGGTGATGCCGTGCACATTTCTATTATTGATTGCATGTTGAAGATTGAGAGTAAAAGCACGAAGGGTGATGCCGTGCAAATTTCTGTTTGTTGTGTTTATTGTTATTATCGGTTCAAAGTGTTTTAGTTGTTTAAGATTCCTTTACTGCTGTGATTCTTCATGTTGGAACCCTCATAGTATGTTGCCCCTTCCTGTTCATTTCTGCTTAACTTTTATTATTGTTATACTATTAGTATATTGATTAACTGCACAGTTTTATGTTGTTTGTTGTGTCCTAGCCTCGTCACTACTTCATCGAGATTAGGCTCGTCACTTACATGTGGTCGATTGTACTGATACTGCACTCTACACTTTCTGTGCAGATCTCGGTACTGGACCATACTGATCAGAGTTCGAGGTTACTGCCTTCAGTCCATAGGAGAGCCGAGGTAGATCTGCCAGCGTTCGCTGACCCTGGAGTCCCCTTCTTCTGTCTTAGATTTCTATCTCTTTTAATTTCGAGAATAACTGTATTTCTTTTAAACCAGTATTTGTAGAAATTCTTAGATGTTAGTGAAATTGTGACACCAGATCATTCGAGTAGCCTTGTTTTAGAATTTTGAACTGTTATGAAACTTCCACACTTTATATCTGCTTAGCTTTAGTTATTATTTATTATTATTTGGGTTAATAATTAATGCGTTAGAAATGTATCTGTTGGCTTGCCTAGCTTTCAAAAGTAGGCACCATCACGATCTCGACGGTGAAAAATCTGGATCGTGATAAGTTGGTATCAGAGCACTAGGTTGCCTAGGTCTCACAATTCACGAACAAGCTAGGTAGAGTCTGAGGGATCAGTACGGAGACGTCTGTGCTTATCCCCAAGAGGCTACAAAGTTTAGGAATAACTTCACATCTATTCTTCTCTATCGTGCGGTTTGATTTCTCAATGCTAATTGAACTCCTACTCTATTCTTTCATAGATAGCGAGAACTTGTACAGCTTCATCAACTGATCAGCAGCCCGAGACCCCAGCGGCAGCTCCTATGAGGGGCAGAGGACAAGGCCGAGGCACGGCTCAACCCAGAGCAGCAGCACCAGCGGTAGAGCCTCAGGTAGAGTTTGATGATGAGGTTCCGGCCCAGACCATTCCAGCAAAGCCAGCTTAGGCTCCAAAGGGGTTCATCACTACTCCGGTACTTCAGGACGCTTTGGTCCGTATGGTGGGCCTTATAGAGAGTGTTACTTAAGCCGATATACTTCCTATAGCACCATCCGTCTCTCGAACTGGGGGAGGAGCACATACTCCTGCTACTCGCACTCCGGAGCAGATGGCTCCCCCGTTTCAGACTCCAGCATCTCAGCCAGTTGGGGTAGTTCCACCGGGTGTTGTAGCTCAGACCGGTGATGGATCAACTATGTCTTCAGATGCTTTGGAGATTGGACAGGCTCACCAAGCTTTTCACTATTACCTATAGCGGTACATCTTCATAGGATCCCTAGGACTATTTGGATAGTTGTTATGAGGTTCTACGGAACATAGGGATAGTGGAGTCCAATGGGGTCGACTTTGCTGCTTTTTGTTTGTCAGGTTCCGCCAAGAAATGGTGGATAGATTATTGTTTGGCCGGACCAGCTGGGTCGCCTACTTTGACTTGGGATCAATTCTCTCAGCTATTTCTCGAGAAGTTCCTTCCTGTCACTCAGAGAGAGGAGTACCGCAGGCGGTTCAAGCGTCTTCAGTAGGGTTCTATGACTATCACCCAGTACGAGACGAGGTTTATTGATTTGGCCCGTCATACTCTTCTTATACTCCCCACCGTGAGAGAGAGGGTGAAGAGGTTTATTGAGGGACTCGCTCAGCCTATTAGATTGCAGATGGCTAAGGAGACAAGGAGCGAGATTTCTTTTCAAGATGCCGCCAATGTGGCCAGGCGGGTTGAGATGGTTCTAGCTCAGGGAGCGGTCAGGGGTCTAACAAGAGGCCTCACCATTCTAGTAGATTTAGTGGTTCCTCGTCTGGAGGCAAGGATTCATTTGGTATGGGCCATCCTCCCAGGCCGTTTTATTTAGCACTTCAGGCTTCTCACGGTGCTCCAGGTGGTCGTGGTTCTTATATGCAGTATTCTGATCAGCTACCCTACAGTGCACCACCATCTCCTATCAGTACACCTCCACTCCAGAGTTTTCAGGGTGGTTCGTTAGGCCGTCAGGGTCAGTTTCAGGGTCAGCAGTCTCAGCTTCCGAAGTCTTGTTATACTTGTGGCGATCCGAGGCACATTGCTAGATTTTGCCCTTGAGCGTTGAGCAGTTCTCAACATCAGGGTTCTCGTGCCATGGTTCTGGCATGGGGTGTTCCACCGCCCGCTCAGCCAGCTAGAGGTAGGGGTTAGGCAGCTAGAGGTGGAGGTCGAGGTGTTAGAGGTGGAGGTTAGACCACTAGAGGTGGAGGCCAGCCAGCAGGAGGCCATCCTAGGGATGTAGTTCAGAGTGATGGGGACCAACCCTAATGTTATGCTTTCCCTGCTAGGCCTGAGGCTGAGTCCTCCAATGCAGTTATCACAAGTACTGTTCTGGTTTGTAGTAAAGATGCTTCAGTTCTGTCTGATCCAGGGTCTACATACTCATAGTAGAGATGCTTCAGTCCTATGTGTCTTCTTATTTTGCTTCATATTTGGTTATGCCTCGTTTTTCTTTAAGTGCTCCCATATATTTGTCCACGCCGGTGGGTAATTATATTATTGTAGATCGTGTCTATCATTCGTGAGTGGTTATTATTAGGGGTCTTGAGACTAGTATAGACCTCCTATTTCTCGATATGGTGGATTTCGATGTCATTTTGGGGATGGATTGGCTGTCACCCTATCATGCCATATTGGATTGTCATGCCAAGATTGTGACCTTAGCCTTACCGGGATGGCCTCAATTGGAGTGGAGATGGACTCATGGTCATTCTACCAGCAGGGTTATCTCATATATGAAGGTTCGACATATGGTCGAGAAGGTGTGTTTGGCTTATGTTCGTGATTCTAGTGCTGAGGTTCCTTCGTTGGATTCTGTGCCAGTTGTCCAGGAGTTTCCAGAGGTATTTCCTGCAGACCTGCCAAGGATGCCACCCGACAGAGATATTGACTTTTGTACTGATTTGACTACGGGCACTCAGCCTATTTCTATTCTGCCATATCGTATGACCCTGTCAGAGTTGAAAGAATTGATAGAACAGTTGCAAGACCTACTTGATAAGGGCTTTATCAAACCTAGTGTCTCTCCTTGGGGTGCGCCAATATTGTTTGTTAAGAAGAAGGATGGATCGATGAGGATGTGCATAGATTACCGACAGTTAAACAAAGTTACCATTAAGAACAAGTATCCATTACCGAGTATTGATGATTTATTTAATCAGCTTCAGGGTGTCAGGGTGTTTTCGAAGATTGATTTGAGGTATGACTACCATCAGTTGAGGATTAGGGCATCCGATGTCCCTAAGACAGCTTTTCGGACTCGATATGGGCATTATGAGTTCTTAGTGATGTCATTTGGGTTGACAAATGCCCCAACAACATTTATGGATTTGATGAACCGAGTGTTCAAGACCTATTTGGATTCCTTTGTGATTGTGTTCATTTATGATATCTTGATATACTCCCGCAGCCGAGAGGAAAACGAGCAATATCTTCAGATTGTTCTTCAGACTCTAAGAGACAGCCAATTATATGCTAAGTTTTTGAAATGTGAGTTTTGGTTGAGTTTAGTGGCGTTCTTGGGTCATGTTGTATCAACAGAGGGTATTCAGGTGGATCCTAAGAAGATTGAGGCAGTCAAGGACTAGCCTAGACCCACATCAGCTACAGAGATCTGTAATTTCCTAGGTTTGGCGGGTTACTACCGTTAGTTTTCTGGAAGGGTTTTCATCTATAGTAGCCTCGATGACTAGGTTGACCTAGAAGGGTGCCTAGTTCAGGTGGTCGGATGGGTGTGAGGTGAGCTTTCAGAAGCTTAAGACAACTTTGACCTCGACGTCGATGTTGGTATTTCCCGCAGGTTTAAGGCCATATACAGTATATTATGACGCATCTCGTATTAGACTTGGTGCGGTGTTGATGCAGAATGACAAGGTTATTGCATATGCTTCGCGACAGTTGAAGATCCACGAGAATAATTATGCAGTTCATGATTTGGAGCTAGTAGCCGTTATTCACGCGCTAAAGATTTGGAGGCATTATTTATATGGCGTGTCATGTGAGGTGTTCACGGATCACAAGAGTCTGCAGTATTTGTTCAAGTAGAAGAAGCTAAATTTGAGGCAGGGGAGGTGGTTGGAGCTATTGAAAGACTATGATATCACCATCTTGTATCATCTGGGAAGGCTAATGTAGTGGTCTATGCTTTGAGTAGGAAGTCAACCATTATGGGCAGCCTTGCGTATATTCCAGTCGGTGAGAGACCGCTTGCTTTGGATGTTCAGAATTTAGCCAATCAGTTTGTGAGGTTGGATGTTTCTGAGCCCACTGTGTTCTAGCTTGCACAGTTGCTCGTTATTCATTATTTGTGCATATAAAAGATCAGCAGTATGATGATCCTCATTTGCTTGTCCTTAGGGACACAGTATGGCACGAAGGTGCCAAGCAGGTTACAGTTGGAGATGACAGAGTTTTGAGAATGCAGGGTCGAGTTTGTGTGCCTAATGTGGATGGACTTCGTGAGTTTATTCTAGAGGAGAATCGTAGTTCCCGGTATTCTATCCATACGGGCGCCGCTAAGATGTATCAGGACTTGCGGCAGCATTATTGGAAGAGGAGGATGAAGAAGGATATTGTTGCGTATGTGGCTTGGTGTTTGAATTCTCAGCAGGTAAAGTACGAGTATTAGAGACCTGGTGGTTTGCTTTAGAAGATTGAGATTCCTGAGTAGAAGTGGGAGCGTATTACTGTGGACTTCATTGTTGGACTCCCACAGACTCAAAAAAAGTTCAACGTAGTGCGTGTTATTGCGGATAGGCTGACTAAGTCAGCGCATTTCATTCCTGTGGCAGTTTCCTATTCTTCGGAGCGGTTGGCAGAGATCTATATTCGTGAGATCGTTCACCTTCATGGTATGCCAATGTCTATCATTTTTGACCGAGGTACGCAATTTACCTTTCCTTTCTAGAAGGCAGTGCAACGTGAGTTGGGTACGCGGGTCGAGTTGAGCACAACATTTTATCCTCAGACGGACAGACAGTCCGAGCGTACTATTCAGATTTTGGAGGATATGCTCCACGCATGTGTTATTGACTTTGGAGGTTCTTGGGATCAGTTTTTGCCGTTAGTGGAGTTTGCCTACAACAACAGTTATCAGTCGAGCATCCAGATGGCTCCCTATGAGGCATTATATGGTAGATGGTGTCGGTTGCCGGTTGGATGGTTTGAGCCGGGAGAGGCTCGGTTATTGGGTACGGATTTGGTACAGTATGCCTTTGATAAGGTTAAAATCATTCAGGATATACTTCGTACAGCTCAATCCAGGCAAAAGAGTTATGTTGACCGTAAGGTTCGTGATGTGGCATTCATGGTCGGAGAGCGAGTGTTGCTTCGGGTATCGCCCATGAAGGGCGTGATAAGATTTGGGAAGAAGAGCAATCTAAGCCCTAGGTTCATCGGGCCTTTTGAAATCCTTGATCGAGTGGGAGAGGTGGCTTACAGACTTGCGTTGCCGCCAGGTTTATCAGCTGTGCATCCAGTGTTTCATGTGTCCATGCTTCGGAAGTATCACGACGATCCATCCCACGTGTTAGACTTCAGCACTGTCTAGTTGGACAAGGATTTGACTAACGAGGAAGAGCCAGTAGCTATTCTAGACCAGCAGGTTCGACAGTTAAGATCAAAGAGTTACCCTTCGGTTCATGTGCAGTAGAGAGGTCATCCTGTTGAGGCAACTACCTGAGAGTTCGAGTCCGATATGCGAAGCAGATATCCCCATCTTTTCACCGACTCAGGTATTTTTCTATGTCCGTTCGAGGATGAATAATTATTTTAGAGGTGGAGAATGTGATGACCCAAAGGGTCATCTTTCGTTTTAGAATCTGATTCCGTGTTCCAAGGCCTTAAAAACCTTATTTTCATTATCCTCGATTCGCGTGCGTAGTCCAGGCACGTTTCTAGAAAGCCTTTATGTGAAATTTAAGAAAAATATTGAATTTTGCCTTTAAAATTGATTAAAGTTGACTTCGGGCAATATTTTTGGCAAATGGACTAGGACCCGAACCCGGACCCGTGATTTGACGGTCCCATAGGGTCCGTAGTAAAATATGGGACTTGAGCGTGTGCCCAGAATCGAATTCCGAGGTCCCTAGCCTGAGAAATAAATTTTTGAAGAAAATTATTTGCTGGAAAATATAAGAATTTTTAGAAATGAAATAGTATGTGATCTCATTGGTATTAGGCCCGTATTTTTGGTTCCGGACCCCGTGCAGGTTTGATATAGTATTTAAGTCGTGTTGTGAAATTTGGTGAGAAACATGACTGATTTGATGTGATTCGGACACCCGATTGTGAAAATAGAAAATTCAATGTTCTTAAGGATTTCATGAGTTTTGGTGTTAAGTTCGTTGTTTAAGATGTTATTTTGGCGATTTTATCGCACGAGCAAGTTCGTATAATATTTTTAGACTTGTGTCCATGTTTGGTTTGGAGCCCTGGGGGCTCGGGTGAGTTTTGGATAGGTCACAGAGTGTTTTGGACTTGGAAAAAAAATGTTGCAGGTTCAGTTCTGGTGTTTGCCTCTGATCTCGCAATTGCGAGACTAGAGTTCGCATTTGCGAAGCCTGACAATGTTGAAATTGCGAGCCACTCATCACAAATGCGAAGAGTAGCCGGGCCAATAGTTTTCGCAATTGCGAAGAACTCTTCGCATTTGCAAAGTAAAGTTGGGAGGGGTATTGGTTACAAATGCGATCATTTAGTAGCATTTGCGAAGTAAAGTTGGGAGGGGTATTGATTACAAATGCGATCATTTAGTAGCATTTGCGGAGGATGATGTTCGCATTTGCGAACTTTCCTTCGCATTTGTGAAGGCATCAGAAATATGAGGGGTTTGCATTTGAGATACTTTCCTCGCACTTGCAAGCAAATGCGACATCTGCAGCTGAGTAAAAGGGTCTTGGACAAGATTTTTCATTCATTCTTCAAATTTTCAAAACCTAAACTCCATGAGGCGATTTCCTAGAGCAAGTTCTTCCCCAAATCATAGGTAAATGATTCTTAACTCAATTCCTTCAATCTATTTCATCTTTTTATAAGACTTATTCACAAAATCTAGGGATTTTCATGGGAAATTAGATGTTTTTGGGTAGAATTTAGGAATTTCAAAATTTCAAAATTGGGGGATTTAAACCTCAAATTGAGGTCGGATTCCTAAACCAATTGTATATCTGGGCTTGGGGGTGAATGGGTAATCGAGGTTTGGTCCGAACTTCGAGTTCTAACCAAGCGGGTCCGGGGTCGATTTTTGACTTTTTAGGGAAAATATTGGGAAACCTATAATTAAGCATTGGAGATGAGTTCTTTAGAATTTATTGATGTTATTAAGTTAATTATGACTAGATACAAGCAAATTGGAGGTGGAATCGAGAGGTTAAGTGGTATTTGAGGCTTGAGTTTGACCGTGGAATCAAGGTAAGTGGTGTGGCTAACCTTAGCTTGAGGGATTAGGTATTGTTTGTCCTATTTGCACTTGTTAGTTGTTGAGTAGGACGTATAGGTATGGTGACGAGTATCTATACGTTATTGTCGGCATGTGAGTGAGTTTTGTACTTGTGATAGTTGTGTTTCTTTATACGTATTATCCCTGCTTAAACTAGTTATTGTTCATGTTAACAAGTTTTACTATGTTGTTCCTGCTTTGGATATTGGGTGAGTATTGGCTCGAGCTGAGATTTCTATTGTGAAATTAAATGATGAAATAAAGTTGTTTGATTGTGATGCCCTTGCTGGGTTGTCATTGTTTCTTCTATTGTTATGGTGAGGAATAGTGATAAAGCACGAAGGGTGATGCCATGCACATTTATATTATTCATATGGTGAGCAAGAGTGATAAAGCACAAAGGGTGATCCGTGCACATTTACATTATTCATATGGTGAGGAAGAGTATAAACCACAGAAGGTGATGGCGTTCACGTTTTTATTATTAATTGCATGGTGAGGATTGGGAGTAAAATCACGAAGGGTGATGCCGTGCAAATTTCTATTTACTGTGTTTATTGTTATTATCAGTTCAAAGTGTTTTAGCTATTTAAGATTCCTTTACTACCGTGATTCTTCATGTTGGAACCCCCATAACATGTTGCCCCTCCCCGTTCATTTCTGCTTAACTTTTATTACTGTTATCCTGTTAGTATATTGATAAACTGCACAGGTTTATGTTGTTTGTCGTGTCCTAGCCTCATCACTACTTCGCCGAGGTTAGGCTCGGCACTTACCAGTACATGAGGTCGGTTATACTGATACTGCACTCTACACAAAATTCAAACTCCAGCATATTATGCTAGAATTTTTCTGGATTGCTAAGGGTGTTTACGTTCAGATTTTATCTTTATATAAAAAACTGGTTAAATTTAGATTACTTTTAAAACTCTAATAGTTTTTTAATTATCGGTTGTAAATCTGACTATTTCTGATTCCCCCTTGTATTTCATATTGGACACACTTGTAAAAAATAAGAATCGTTCTATATCTTTCAAATATTGTTGCTACTTATCTCAATATTATTGCTCGACCAAGTTTTTCAAATTTAAGGTTTAACGGTTGTTCGACTAATCCCATTCTAGAATGGTTTTAAATTTCTTGTTGTTAATAATTATGTGCCAGTATATGTGGTTTAATTTTGCCATTTCGGTAAGGGTCCAAGGTTCAACCCTTGTTAAGACCAAATCTATAAAATTAAAATAAGGTACCCTATAGGACTCAGATCCCATGTCCTCTAATAAATTTGAAGGTTGAACCAGTGTGCCAAAGCCAATTTTCATGTAAAGTGGTGTCATTCCTTTGCATTTTTGTTAAATATTTGATTTTTGTACTATTCACAGATATATATTAAGTAAAAAGTTTCGACGAAGCCTCCGCCCCTGATAATCATTGTAGATATATTAATAATGTTTATTCACATATTTGTATTTCTTGTTACACCTTCTTATGATCAGGGGCGGCTCATGTCACGACCCAAAATCCATTAAAGACCGCGATGGCGCCGGACACCACTGTCAGACAAGCCAACACCAAAAAATTAATTAAATCCTCACTTTAGTATTTTTGAAATCGTTTCTTTTTCTAACATTAAACAATATATAATGAACTACACTGAGTAAATAATAATGTCTTTAACCAATTTAAATACTGAAAAATCCCATAATCACCTCAAAACCCGATGTCACAAGTCCGTGAGCAATTTCTTGAAATTTAAAATGTAATACAATAACTGTCCGGAATATAAATTGGACAAAAAACAAAATACAATACTCTGAAGGAGACTCTGCTGGCTGTGAGTTGTCTCGAGAGATGCAGCTCACCTAAGTCTCCGTATCAACCATACAGCTGCACCCAACGAGGCCACTAGACATACATGTGGCTGTTCAATAAAAATGCACAACAAGTGTAGTATGAGTACGAAAGCAACACGTACCCAGTAAGTATCCAGTCTAACCTCGAAGAAGTAGTGACGAGAGGTCGACTTCGACACTTACTAGTGGTCCAATAATATCAAATACAGTAGAAAAGTGAATAAATATGAAACATTACTCCCTTCTTTAGAACTTTTTGATAAAGCTCTCAACTAGCAAGTTCCCTTTGTAATCGGAGCATATATATAAAGATATAGTGGATATCATCAAGAGGTTGTCATAAATCAAATCAGGGAAAAACCCTAAGATACACCGGCTTCTAGCCAAATTTTACGCACGAATTCCATCAAAATGATGTATATATATAGGAAATGCCGAGGCGTATGACCCGATCCAACATAAAAGTAAACTGTACACTGCCGAGGGTCGAACGACGCGAACCATAGATGCATCTATTAACCTGCCGAGGCGAACGGCCCGCTTCCATGAGAGTGTGGTACATAAGTCCTGCCAATGCGAATTGCCCGATCCCATAAGAGTAATAGAAGGAAATACCCCGCCTGCGAATCATACGTGCGAAGCGGTTAAATATAATTTACGAAATTTCCCTGCTCGCGAATCATACATGCGACACGGTCAAATATAATTTATTAATAAATCAAAATCCTTTTTTTGATTTCTTTCAAAATAAGGACAATTCAACGTGAAACTTTTAAAGAAATTTTCCCCGCTCGTGAAATGCACATACGACGCAGTTACACATAGATCTCTTAAGTTATTATAATATTTCTCAATTCGTTCGAAAATATGAAGTTTCACGGAATTCCTTAAAATCTTTAATTCCTCAATTCAAATGCCTTTTAACATAATTATTACGAAATCCTAATCATTTTTCTTCTCAAGACAACAATAACATAAATTAACAACAATATCAACAAAGCATGATGTAAGCCTAAAACTACCCAGACATAGGCATAACTAGTAGCTACATACGGAATCTCGTCACCTCGTGCGCACTTAGCCTCCCACAATTAGAAGCACATAATAATTTAGTTTACATATGAGGATAATTCCCTCTTACAAGGTTATAAAGGAGACTTACCTCGCTCCGAAGTTCCATAACTGGCTTTGAAGCCATTCCGACGACTCAAATCGATGCACAACACTCCACGACTAGCCAATAATTGAGAAAATCCATAAAATATATGTTTAATACTCACAACAATTCAATTTAGATAAATTCCTAACTCCGCTCGAAAAGTTGACAAAATCGCACTAGGGCTCACGTGCCCGATTCCAAAATTCTTCGAAGATAAAGTTTACCCATAATCTCACGAACTTAAATATATAATTTATTCTCAACTCCATGCCCAAAATCGTGGTCAAAATCCAAAAATACTAAATTTTTGGTTTTCTACTAAAACCCCACAATTTCTACTAATTTCCATGTTCGATTCCATGCATAATCATGTAGTTAACTCAAAACTAGTATAAACCACTTACCTCATACTTGGTGATGAAAATGGCACTCCCAAGTTGCTCCTAAAATCGGCTCCCATGAAAAATTTGAGATAAAATGAGCCAAAACCCGTTTTGCAAACTTATAGGCTGCCCAGACGACCTTCATCGTGAACGCGTCCATGCCCTCGCGTTCGCTAAGCCCAACAACTCAAGTCCAGGAATTTACTCTCCACATTCGCATAAGCCATAAGACCTTAGGCCTAGCTCCCTATTTGCTTCTACACGTTCGCGACTCTCCTCTCGCGTTCGCGTAGGTTCCTTAAGCCAACCCTTCCCGTTCGCAAAATCCAAAACCCAGAAGCCTCCACATTCCCTCTTCGCGAATGCAGGACTTCCTTCGCGTTCGCGAAGAAGGAAACCAGACACCGGCAGCTGAAATCCAAAACAACTCTAATTGATCCGAAACCACCCCGAAACACACCCGAGGCCCTCGGGATCCCATCCAATCACACAACCTAGTCCCATAACATCACACGGACTTGCTCGAGGCCTCAAATCACATCAAACAACATTGAAACCATGAATCGCACTCCAATTCAAGCTTAGTGGACTTTAAAATTTCCAACTTCTACATTCAATGCAAAACCTATCTAATCACATCCGATTGATCTCAAATTTTGCACACAAGTCGTATTTGACATTACGGACCTATTCCAACTTCCGGAATCGAAATCCGACCCCGATATCAAAAAGTCTACTTCCGGTTAAACTCCTCAAAAACCTTCAAATTTCTAACTTTCGCCAAATGACCCCAAAATGACCTACAGACCTCCGAATCCACTTCTGGACGCGCTTCTAACACTAAAATCATCATATAGAGCTATTCTCAGGTTCGGAATCCCAAACGGACATTGATAATATTGAGATGCACTTTAACCCAAATTTATGAAATTCTTCCAAAATGTTAACTTCAACAATAGGCGCCGAAACGCTTCCGGGTCATCCAAAACTCGATCTGGACATATGCCACACTCCAAAATCATCATACGAACCTGTTAGAACCTTTAAATCCCGATTCTGAAGCCGTTTACTCTAAAATTCAATCTTGGTCAATTCTTTCAACTTAAAGCTTCCAAAAGGAGAATTTTCTTTCCAAAACAACTCCGAACTTCCCAAAATTTAATTCCGACTATGTGTACGAGTCATAATACTTGAAGTGAAGATGCTCATGGCCTCAAACTGCTCAACGACACGCTAGAGCTCAAAACGACCCATCGGGTCGTTACATTCTCTCCCACTTAAACATATGTTCCTCCTCGAACGTGCTGAGAAGTGCACTGGAGTAGTCCGACATTATTGCTTAACACCCATGCACCTACCTATGCTACCACAACTCAGTTGAGCACATTAGCTCAATCAAATCTGAAGATATTCCTCTTTTTCAAGCAAATAAGCTTAGAGTCCAATTTCAACATCCGGAATTCTCTGCCAGGCCTGCTTCCAGCATACGAACACCGTATCAATCACCACACAATGTACCAGAACATGACTGCATACCTTTGCTGAGTTCACACCTTGCACCGCATCATTCACATGACCATAATAACATTTTCTGATCATAATAGCTGACATTCCCCGAATTTGATGCTCGCAATACAGCCCATGACATATATGAGTCATGCTCCAACTCTCGCAATACCGCCATGACGGAAGAGACGCAGAAACTCATAACCAACTGCCGAGTCGACAACTCATTGAGTCTATACTCCTAACAAGAACCATTACCTCATTCCGAACGAAATAATGGTATTTGCTCTTTAATATATTTCATATAATCCGTTCGCACTGATCCTAGATCCAATAATCTCATCTCACCCAGTACAAGCTGCTCAGGCAATAAGCCACCCCAAACATGACCAAAAGTCCCATATGATGCCAAAATGTGCCAATAGGCTACAAACTTGAACGTGGTACACAAGGAAATCGAACTCTGGAAGGGACTACTCAACTCACGCAACTAATTAGACCACCGAAAAGGTGTTGTAAGCCTTCCTCAAAAAAATGGGAAACAAAACACACAAAATAGAATGTAGGGGACTATACTCAACATTTCATTGTTGCGATGTGCAACTCGATCCCATCAACATATCCGTGGCAGCGTGCCACCCGATCCACACATAGAATCTTTATAAGGAGATACATACCGAGCTAGAGTGCTCATTACTACAAAATACCAAATATCGGCCACACGCACGCTAAGTGCATAATACCATCCATGGGGAGATAGATAGTGCCATACGCTACAAAACTCAAGCATAACTGGGGTGTGATATATGATCTGAATCTCAAGAGGCATCCTGCTCATATAACACCATCGCTACGCGGAACCTCAACACATAAGAGAATTATCAAGCCGTTTCATAACTCACACGGCACACTATAGTATTACATGAAATAGCCGACGATAATAACATCCCACGTCCGAATACTCCTCTATAAGGAGCGCTATGTGTAAATGAACATATCTAGCCTGATATAGAGCCCATATTCATATTTAAATCCATCCACAGACCACAAGCTGATTTTGATCGCACCATACTAGGCTAATAACCTTTCAAAGGTCCACAATAACCCTTTTTTCCCAATAACACACAAGAACAACCATCATAACTGGGACAACTTCCGCAGTCCACAACCAAATGAAACGAGCACCCTCCAAGCGTAAATTCTCAAATAAGCGATATTACCACATTCTTCATACTTGGTTTAAATCTTCAATCAATCAAGTGACTACTTGTCACACTTATACAATCTTCCCGTGAGACACGCTCTCACGATCTTCCGCATCAGGTAACAAGTCTGCACATCCTTACCACCGGCCACAAAATGCTGTAAAGCAAGCCAAGAATACACAAATCATTACATGAAGCCTCTTGCACAAGGCACTGATCTCAGGTGACGCTGAACATAATACCAACT